>NW_026087411.1:6880000-7535079 GCF_022539395.1 Myiozetetes cayanensis | reverse complement strand
TTGATTTATTTTTAGCAAAATTAATCAGGACAGAAGTCAGTTTTGAGGAATATCTCCTTTGGACTTTAAGCTGTGACGTTTCTCTTCGTATTTCTGATACCCTGCTTCCTTTCTCCTTTGAAAAAACTTTTTCTTTTTTTTTTTTTTTTTAAGGAATTAAATGTTAGAAAGGAGACAGAGCAGAATTCAAATGTTTCAAGCCTAGTCATATATTTTTTCTAATTTTGATTTTATGAAAATTCTCAGCACTGAATTTTCATCTCAATTAAAAACCATCATAAAACCAAGACAAATGCTTCTGCCTACTCTATTAAAAATGTGCACTTTTCTTTGTTCTAACCCATCTTAACACGGTTAACAGAAGGAGGGTTGCAGAGTCCAGGCATACATCTCTGAGGAACTGAGGAGGGCACTAGAGAGCTCCTAAGCCTATTAGGGCTAAGTTGCCTTCATCATCAATTATCAATACCAGCATTTCATTAGATGTTTTCACATGTTATCATTAGCTGTAGTACTGTAGCTGTATTATCATTACAATTAACTTTTCTCACCTAGAATAAGCAATTCCAACAAACTGCGCATTCCAGACTGAAAAAATCCCTTTTATTCCCCTCTTTTTAGTCATTGTGATCTAAGATATGTAACTTCTAGCTACAAACATTTCTACACTTAAATCCCTATTGATGAGACCAAGGGAGCAAATACAGGGTTGGGTGCCCCGAGAGCTTCACCTCTCCCCAGGCCTTTGGGACTCCTTTAATGCTCAGTATAAAAAACCCATCTCACTCCAGTCTAGCACAACTGCAAGGGCAAAAACCTGTGGCAGGACTGGGTAAGACTTGCAAAGCTCGTTATTTTGTACTGTCACAGTGCAGTCAATGCATTTTCAGGCACCAGATAGAACATGTCAAGAGAGGGGCTCCCTTTTGCACGTGGCAGGACATGGCTGGCTGCAACAGTCACTCACAAGAGAAGAAACAATCCCACCAAGTCAGGTTTCGTGAAAAAATTTATTAAAAGAACATTTGGAAATAACACATCTCATGAAATTACAGAATCCTAAATCAATAAATTCCTAAATCATTAATACAAAATAAACTTCTATCTTATGGAACAAACTATATTAGATATCATAACTAGCAACAATTTTTGTTTTTCAAACAAGAGCTACAACTACTACTAACTACAAAAATGTCCAAACCAGAAAAATGGCATCACATTGAACTGTTCCAGGAAAAATGGCTCTAAATTATATTATCATTATATCTTACTAATATATCTAACTTATATATCTTATATATCTTACTTATATATCTTACTGATATAACTTATACAAATTATTATATATTACTATTATATTTATATATATAAAACCATTTTATATCTATTATATGGCTATAAAATATACTATATTACTTTTTAGGAATTATATTAACTATATATCACATTATATTATATAATTAACATATTTATAACTCTCTTACATTATTAATATGTAATAACATCTCATCAAGAGTGATCTGCATGGTGGATTGCAGCTGGTTCCATACTTCAACATTAAGCACTCACAGCACTGCAACCCCAACATAAAAGTTCTTATTCCAAAGTTTCCGTTTCCTTTAGGAATCCACACGAGCTCTTTTCCTTGGACATGCCTCTTTCTCATCATCCTTATCACTCTCATCAGGAAAACTAAAGATTTCAAATAGGCCTCTCTGCCAATTGGAAAAAGAGAAAGAAATTAATTTCTCAGACTCAAAGAAACAGGAATGAGCAGTTGTTGTACACAACCCCCAGACAACCTGTGCGGGACCAACAAGCCCTGCAGCAGCAGGTTTCTGGGTGATGCCTTTTGCATTCCAAGACCCTTTTGTCTGGAGTGTGGGTTTGAGCCTCAGCTGGAGCTTCCCTGCTCCCCTGGATCTGGCCACACAATTGTTTCAAAGTCACTTGGGAAAGTCCCAGCTGGACAGCCACAAATCCAGCGTGCAAGCTGCACATCCCTTTTGCTCCTGTGCCCAACAGATTACCAACAGCCTCCAGCCCCACCTAAGTCTTCCCTTAACCTTCCTCCAGATTGGTCAGGCTTTCACCAGGCAGGGATTTGGCCGAGTTTATCCCTAACTCAGACACCCTGCCCACAGGCCATTGCTGACTGTGCCATGTTATACCCGGCAAAGCCCCATGAGGCTGCTGCGCTGCCCTACACGAGGGCAGCAGCTTCCACACGACTTCTCCCACCTTGACAGGTGACATCACTCTGGCCAGGGGCGTGGATGTTGTACTGGGGACACCGGAGCTTTGTGTCGGAGCTGCCTCCTCTTCAACTTCACCGCCCTGCGGTTTTTCTTCCGCCTCAGAGACTCTTTCATCTCGGACAAATGCCTTGCCAGGCAACACGGAGGGGACACTGTAAGAGACACAGGACAAGTGATTTGAGCTTTGCCTGATCTTGCCGACTCAGCCAAGGTCAAAAATGGCTTCCAGACCATCCATGGGAATTCAGCATGTTGCAGAAGGCAATCCATCTCCAGTACCACCCTCACTGTAAACTTCACCCACATCCCAGCTGACAAGGAGGCAAACAGAATCCTAACTTGGAGGAAATGAGCAAGATTCTGCTCTGCATAAGCTGAGACTTTTCTGAATGGAGCACTTCATCTAGTGACCCAGAGCAGCTCTACTACAAAGGGCCACAAGAAGACAGAAATTGGGCCATACCTGTTCAATGTCTTGTTTTGCCGACTCTTTTCTAGCTCATATTTTGCCATCATTGCCTGGAAGGTGGGAACATAGAGGATAGTTTCCAGCTTAGCAGAGAAGTTCTCAACTAGATGTTCAATAAGGGACTGGATGTCTTCCTGCAGAAGAACAAAACAGGGTTTCAGTCTCCAGGGTTCACGTTCAGAGGGTCAGAAGGCATTGGAGTTTCATTCAGAAAGTAACTAATCACTTCTCCAGAGCCAAAACATTCATGGACAACTGGGAAGCAATCAGATTCACCTTTATTAAACTTCCCATAGAAACAGACAAGAAACTCAGCAGTGTCCCAGTTCTACTTGGGACCCTTCCAGCAAACCAGGAGGTTTCCTATCTGGGAGAGCTGCCTTTTGCCTCTCAACACGAGAGGCCAAGGCTGTGTCAGTGCTGAGGCTGCTGCTGAACTTACCATCAGGATGAAATCAAACAGCTCCTGCAAGGCAGAGTTGAACAAGTTGGACCTATCCCCATTGTCCAGCAGAGCATTCACAACCGGCTCAAAGAGGTTACGTTGGATGATGTAGCGGTTGCAAAGTTTGTCCTTCAGGCCAATCATCCTCCTCATAAAGCGAAGAGCAGCTGTGTGAAGAGACACATTCAAGCATTTCATCACCCCATGCCAGGGCTCCAACCTGCTTCTTAGGGAACAACTCAAAATCCTGCTGTTATCCCCAGAGGAAGATGCACCCCCAAAGCAAGAGCATTAAGAAGCACTTGGGGAAAGTGCAGACCCAGCATTTGCTGACAAGATAAATCCCACTTCTTTCCTTCTTGGACTTTGCTGGGTATTTGAAGGTCATCAGGGATCACTGCTTTCTTTCTCAAGTCCAGCAGCAATGACTTCACATGTGTGAAGTTCAGATGTTCACTCCCTCCTCTGCTTTTCTCTGTTCCCCTCCCAGAACCAGGCCCAAGTCTTTAATTATCCTGCTTCACACAATTTCATTCCCTCTCCACAAAGAGCACCAGATTCAGGACCTTCTGAAAGAAGGACAAGATCTCCATGGAAATGAGGAGAGACACTTGATCACAAAGGGTCCCTGAGGACTTCAAAAGGGACCACAATCCTCCTCCCACCACAAACTGCAGTAGTCTACACTCATGGACAGCTGCTACCTTGCTTTCCAAATTACTTAATGGTAGCCAGGAAAAGACAGGAAATCAACAGGAATTCTGAGCTCAGGTGTAGACACTCATACTGGTGCACCTTGCACAGAGGACACACAAAGCCCTCAAGAAGGAAACCACAACAGCTCCATACTCACCCAAGGCCAGAAATTGGTGCTTGGATTTCAACAATACCAGGACTCTTCTTAGCAGATCTTCACTTGTAACATACTTCACCATTTGATACTTGTACCGTTCCACACAAAAAGAAAGCACCTCCAAAATTAAAGCAAGTCTTTCTGCTGCTCGATAATCATCTACAGGAAAAAGGAATATATTCAATTATACCAAAGAAAGAAAGAAAGAAAGAATGTACTCTCATGCTATGCAATGTGCTAACATGTCAGCTATTACAGTTTCTGATGCAGTTTTTAGTGGATTTTTGTTTTACTGGATCGCTTCAGGAAGGAATATGTTGGGTCAGAACAAAACAACCCACACAACTGTGATTTTTTTCCCATTACAGCCAATATTCTTTAAAATCAGACTAGGAAAACTACCACATGACCCACAAGAGCTATCAAGAAAGTGCATCTGTGCAAAGCACATCATCAGGCTACATCAGCATTCCCAGCTGCCAGAAAGGGCAGTGAAAACTCCTGCCAGTAGAACCACTGTCCTTGGAGGAACAACAGCTTGCAGCACGAGTATTCCTAACTGGCATCAGAGGGCTGTTGCTGTTCTCAGGATTATAACTCCCTTCAAAACATTTCAGGACTAAAGGGGGGAAAAAAATTATTATTGCCTTTACCTTCGTCATAGGAATTTTCTGATGTATCAGCCAGAAGTGGTGCGGTAAGAATGTGAATGCAATGGTCGTAGAAGAAATTGATAAATCCAAATACTTCTGATATCTAAAAAAGAATAACATCATTAAAAATTGCCATTCACATACAACCCTTTAAGTATGAAAGAATAGGAACAGAAGAAACAGCCCAGGAAGAGTTTTACTGACTCCCTCAGTTCTGCCTGCATCTTTTATTTAGACCTGCAGCACTGTCTTCACTCAAGCAAGACTGACTTATTTATTTGGAGCAAAATCTGTGAGACATCCAACCAACGTAGCTATCACCAAAAGGCTCCCCAGCATGGATGCAACTAGAAATGCATCAAGTGCAGAAACTCCTCAGTGACTCAAAGGGCTTGACAAAGTGACCTTAACCCACTCTGACATGCAGTTCCTTTTGCCACAACAACCTGCAAACCTTTTGACTGCTATTCTGGGACATTACAATCTATGAAAACATTCATTTGGTTTCACACAGACTCGACTGGACTCCCTCAGAGTTTGTCATCCAGCTCGAGGGAGCTACAGTCACACAGTGCTCTGGCACTGCCACAGGGGACTGCTTGGCTTAGTGCCTGCACAGGGCCCCAGACACACACCTTTCCTTAGCCAAATTCACTTCTGTTGTGCTTATTTAAACTCACTATCAGATCACACTCCAAACAATAAAAAAACCCTGAAATTGTTGACCCTCTGCCCCTCATAATAGCAATAGAGACCCTCAGGCTTTTTTTTAACTCTGTTGACACAGTGATGTGTCTTCGGCCCTTAACGTTCACTTACATTAGCTTTGTAGCGCATATTCCGTGGATCAATCAGAGTATACAAAATCTCCTTGAGCTGATTATTTCCTCCAAGTCCAGGGTCGGAATTGTTGATCAGCTGCTCAATGATCACAGTGAGGAGCTGGTCGTTCTGCAAAAAACAAACCAAGCAAGAAAACACAAAATAAGTACTAGCAGGAATGAAATGAGCTCCCGATTTCTGCAATTTTCTTATGAATTCAAAGGAAACAGGGGAATTGACACTTTGTTTGGCTTCTTGTTTCCCTCTTTGCCCTAAATCTACTTACCTTGTCACTCTCATGGGCCTCTTGCAGTACAAAGTTGAGGACCATGGATGGATGAAAGTATACTACATAAGACAATATATCTGTAGCAATAGATCTAACTTGCAGATCATTCATTCCCTAAAACAAAAGAGATTACTTTGGTAGAGTATATCATGTTGGGTATTTAGGATCAAGTGAAGCTGCAAAGAAGAGACACTTAAAAGTCTGGACAATGTTTCATTACAATCATTTCTAAGAGGAGAAACATAGTAAAATACTTCCAGAAAAACAACAAGCAACCAGACAAATCTTTGGCCACCCTTTCCCTCCTTCAGAAAGGACACAAGGCTTTCTGGGAACTTGAGAGCCCAACTTTAGGCCACAAACATTCACATCGCCCTACTTGCTACAAGATCTCAGACACTGATCTTCCCTACCTCTTATCCACAATTTAGTCATTTGGTACAAAAGGACCAGCTGTACAAATCAAAGTTTACAACAATTTCTCTGCTCCTTTACAGGCCACAGGAATTCAGACAGCATTGTGTCTGACAAAAAACAATCAAGCTGCCACAACAAGAAGAGTCTCCCTCAAGGCTCACACCACCTTGTCACAAGGACTGCACTGCCCACAGACTTCTCCATCATGTAGAGTAAAAACAGGAAGAGCAATCAACCCAAGGCTGCTCCAGAGTGGAACTGTGGGCAGCTTTTGGAGGCAGAACATTACAAGGAACTTCCACTCTCAGCAGACAAAAGCTCTCCAATCAGACTTACATGAGGTAGATCCAAAACCCTGGGGAAATGGCTAAAAGAGCTTTTCTAGTTTTAATAAAATCAGCTGTGAGTTTTCACTTACCATTAACCTTTTGAGAGTTGGAAGAAATTCAAACCTTGCCAAAGTGTTGAGAAATGCACGTCTCTTCCTAGGGAATGTGAGAGAAAAGGCGCAGAATTCCCGGAAAAGCTTCACCTAGTGCACAAGAAGAAAATAAGGTCAGGTTTCTTTGAGTCAGAAAAGTCTTGGAAAGGAGGACACAGTTCCAGTTTGTGTTCGAGGGAGGGTGTCCAGGCTGATTCTCCAGAAACACCTCCAAGTCTGCAGAACTAGCAGAACAATTTCACTAGACCACTGACTTACCAATTGCAGTCGTTGCTCATCAGCTGTAGCTTCATCTTTCAACTGGGCAAAAATTTCAGACAAAAACGCCTCATCTCTCTGCAGAACACACAAAAAGAACACAACTTACACGGTGCCTCTGGACAATCAACAGAAATCTTTCTACAATCCTCCACTGAACAAAGTCAAACGCTTTTCATGAATAACTCCACTACTTTTATCCCCTAAAAGGCAAAGGCCAGAGTACTCATCCAGCAGGATCATTTCCAGTGTACTGTTTCAGCACTCCCCGTGTGCAGCACAAGCAGCTCTGGGAGATCAGAGCCGCAGGTGAACCTGAGCACAGGAGACAATCCTAAAACTGACCCCTAAGTTTGTCTCTACAGAGAGTGGCACTTCCTTTCCTTCTGTGCAATTCCAACCCAGGGATTTGCAGCTCTTCTCAGCCTCACAGACTCCCTGTGGGATTTGTCACACACCCCACCACAGCAAAAGGACACAAAAGGGCAGTCCAGAGCTGTGCCAGGCTCCTTCCTTGCACCTTGCACAGAACCTTCCAGGGAAGCAACTCATGCACTTCTGCACTACAAAGTGCCCACCAAGGGACAACATCGACCTTGCTGCATCCCTGCTGTTCACACTACACTGGGAACATCCCCCAGGGATCAGTTTCCCTCTTTGGGATCTGCAGCACTGCAAGGCATCTTTTCAGTCCACCTCTGCAAGGGGGACGAGATGAACAGGTTACGAGTTGGCTGCAGCCACATCCTCCTTAACCTTATTCACAATAAAACCAGCTCTCCCACTTACAGGAGCTCTGCTTTGACAAGATAGGAAAGTTGGGGGACTATGCTTTGCTTCTCAGATTCACATCCTCTACTGCCAAGGCTTCCTTAAGGATATATAGCAATGGATTTTACTTCTTGTAAAGCATTTGGGTTACCCTGTTGCTTCAGACTCCAAGCAAACGAGGGGGAACATCAGCACCTCTCAAGTGTTTGGGTGCTTTCTGCCCTCTCTGCCCATCCATTTCTTTGCACCCCTTCACACGGAAAACAGTGTAACAAATGCCCCTGATAAAGTATACCAAATGTTGCTTGTTCCCAAAATACCTAGACAAAACCAGTTCCAAATGTGTATGGTGCTTCTCAGTCACAGAGAAAGACTTGAAACACTTTACAATCCATTAAAAGGGTTAAGATACTCACTTGAAATCTACCTTTTGAAAGTATACAGAACCCAAGACATCAGAAAGAAAGACATTCAAACATTGTGCAAATGAAAGGCATTAACTTAGACAGTGTTCACCACCTGTAACCCATTTCCAAACTACAGCCAGAAGGATCTATACAGATCCCACCTAGGCCACACTAAAACCCACTTACCTGCAACATTTTTAAAATCTCCTTTTTGCTGCGTCTGATGAATGCAGTGAGGGTAGAAAGAGAACCTCTCTGCGACTTTGGTGGGTTCCGCAAGATGATGGAACGAATGTACTCTGCCCTGGATGTCTGACGGATTTTCTTCCTGATTTCAGGGTCTCTTGTTGGAATAATTTCCTGACGTTTGTCTGTTTTCATCAAGAACTCCCTGTGGCTTTCTGGTTGAGCCAAAGACGGATCATATTCAAGGCATCCAGCAACATCCAGAATGCATTCGTCAGAAAACATCACCTCAAACACAACTTCTTCATCCAGGTACAACATTCTTCTCACAATATCAAACAGAAGATGCAAGCTGTCGGTGTCCTTTCCATTCTCACAGACTTGGAAAAGCTGCAGCAGTTTGGGAATATAGCCTTCCTCTTTCAAGGCCCAGGCTAGCATTCGCTTTTCAACACGTGAGTGGCCAACAGAGCTCACCAGGTCTGCTATCTCTTCAAGTCTCTGGACTTCACAGCTGGGAAGCTCCATCGAGGGAATACTTGCACTCATTTCTTCAGCTCTTCCTCTTCCAACTCAAGAAGGTCCCGGGCGACTTCCACCCAACAACGCCAATGCCAAAAAAAGGCAACAGGAGGGAAGCACGACAGGAGCACACGCTGCAGTGACCTGCCACTGCGCTGGCCTCCGCTGCTCTGCCCCTCCAACTGCCACAGGTATTCCAAGGCCTTATGGTGTCACCTGGACCTGAGCCTTCTGATTGGTCCATCCCTCAACATTCTGGATCCCTGGGCTCATGCCAGCCAACGGCCACAGCCAACCGACTCCTTCTCGTTGCTGACCTTTTAGGAGTTCTACAGGAACTCCCAGTACCTTCAGGGGCTCTGTAAGGGGGCTGGAGAGGGACTTCTCCCAAGGCAGCTGGGGATAGGGGCACAGCCTTAAGCTCTCTCTGGACTGCAAGGGTGCTAAGGTTCTTGCACAGGTGGCCCAGAGAGGCTGTGGATTCCCCATCCCTGCACGTGTTCCAGCCCAGGCTGGATCAGGCCTTGAGCTGACTGGTCTAGTGAGTGCCATCCCTGCCCATGGCAGAGGGCTTAAAACTAGATCATCTTTAAGGTCCCTTACCACCCAAACCATTCTATCACTCTATGATCTGGAAGACAGAGAGAAACCAAGCACTGTATCATGGCTCTTACCCCTTCCTGGCTTTGCAAGACCAGCAGTTTTTACCTTTTCAGGGAGTGTAAAGGGTAATTCCTGTTTGTGCAACACCTCAGAAATTTCAAATGCCATCCAGCAAAGTTAGGTGCTCTTTTCCCAGCAGTTAATTTAATGCTGCCACCTTCTTCTTCATACCACACTCATCGAGGGCCACACTGGCCCTTCCAGCACAGGGCACACGCTGCGACACAGACAGACACCACCACCCAGGAATAATCCCACCAGCCCAACAGGGATTGAAATCCTTTGGAAATCAGATGGCAATGAACAGGCCCAGTCTTTCCCCACTTCGGGTGTGGTCCAGCTTCTTCTACCCATGGCAAAATGCATTTGAAACATGCAAGGAATAAGTCCTGTGGGAAACAAAGCAGAATGTTTTGTCGAGGCCTTTGGAAGAGTGGAAGCCATGCACAGGCATAAGCTGTGATACTTTTGCTGGTCAAGATGTTTTAATAGAGAGTTTTTACTGGAAGATATTGATTTATTTTTAGCAAAATTAATCAGGACAGAAGTCAGTTTTGAGGAATATCTCCTTTGGACTTTAAGCTGAGACGTTTCTCTTCATATTTCTGATACCCTGCTTCCTTTCTCCTTTGAAAAACTTTTTCTTTTCTTTTTTTTTTTTTAGAAGGAATTAAATGTTAGAAAGGAGACAGAGCAGAATTCAAATGTTTCAAGCCTAGTCATATATTTTTTCTAATTTTGATTTTATGAAAATTCTCAGCACTGAATTTTCATCTCAATTAAAACATCACAATACCTAGACAAATGCTTCTGCCTACTCTATTAAAAATGTGCACTTTTCTTTGTTCTAACCCATCTTAACACGGTTAACAGAAGGAGGGTTGCAGAGTCCAGGCATACATCTCTGAGGAACTGAGGAGGGCACTGGAGAGCTCCTAAGCCTATTAGGGCTAAGTTGCCTTCATCATCAATTATCAATACCAGCATTTCATTAGATGTTTTCACATGTTATCATTAGCTGTAGTACTGTAGCTGTATTATCATTACAATTAACTTTTCTCACCTAGAATAAGCAATTCCAACAAACTGTGCATTCCAGACTGAAAAAATCCCTTTTATTCCTCTCTTTTCAGTCATAGTGATCTAAGATATGTAACTTCTAGCTAAAAACATTTCTACACTTAAATCCCTATTGATGGAATCTGCCTGATCTTAAGTTTCTCTCTTCTCATTTTTGCAAAATTGTAACACAACAGGGATGGACCAAAAAAGACCAAGGGAGCAAATATTGAGTTGAGTGCCCAGAGAGCTTCACCTCTCCCCAGGCCTTTTGGACTGCTTTGATTCCCAGTATATTGAGGCAAAAAACCCTCTCAGTCCCATCTAACACAACTTCAAGTACAAAAACCTGTGGCAGGGCTGGCAAGACTAGTAAAGCTCATTATATTGTACTAAGTCACAGTGCAGTCAAGTGCATTTTCTGGCATAAGATAGAACATGTCAAGACCTTGAACTGGCACATAAAAATGGGTGAAAGTTTCTCATTTAGTAGAAGCTAAGGAAGGTGCAGTTTACCAGAAAATTATAGTTATCAATTTTGCCTTCAGCCTCAATGACAGTGGTTAAAAGCCTTCCCAGTGTTCAGTCTTAGAGCAGCACTGTGTGCTACAGCCAAATGGCAGAAGAGCCTTTGGGTATTAAAGAGACCAAGAGATTCTGAAGGTGGCGTTTTTTGAGAGCTTGCAGGTCACTTTTTCTGCCTTTTGTATTTTAATGGCACCTAGGAACAGTTGGAATAAATAAAAACTGCCTTGAAATTAGCTGGAAGTGCATCTGTGTACACACTAACAAGGGATCTCGCCCCTCTGACTTAAACAGATTTCATTTTATTTCCCTCACTTCTCAAATTCAGAGAGAGACCATTCAAATCAAATACTACACTTCAAATCATGTCCCTTCTTGAAACTAAAGAAAACAAATCCCTAGCTGTTATTTACTTCCCAATTCCTTTGCCGGTACCTCAGTCCTTGTTATTCAAACATAATCACAAGAGGAAAAACAAATGTTCTTCATGTAATTACATTTCAAATGCTTCACTTTCAGGTCATTAAATCTCTGGTATCTTCCTCCCACTCCCCAACCAGCCTCTTCTGTTGTTGCTCTCCAGTGGCTGCTGCTTATGTGGCAAGCCTTCCCGGCTGGGGAGCCATTAATACTGCAAATATCATTATATTGCCAGTAATGGAACACTCAGTAAGGTGCCCAAGCAGCTGAAATTATTTCTTCCAAACTGCAATCCCTTGAATTTATTGACCATGGAGTTGAAATGACACTTGTTGTTGTGCTGCTTGCTCATTACTCCCGAGAAAAACCATCACAGTCTTTTTTAAAACTTTTTTCCCCCTAAAATGCTGTCAATTCTCTTTTCTTTTTCTTGTCTTCTCTTCCACCATTCCACTGCCCCTTTTCTCCTCTCCTCTAGTCATTCATGAGTACATTCAATATGAAGATCACTTCAAGGGAAGGTCAGATCAACGGTGAATGAACACTGAGAGTGCAACAATCGGATGCCTGTCACTGCCCTATCACAAGGAACTACAGAAAGCCAGCACAAGTCACCTGCATTCTTCCATAAAATGAGGGGAAATACCTCCAAACCCAGAGATATTCTGAGAATCCCCCTCCAGGCACTAAACCAGTGCCTTAAAGAAAGTTTCTGCTCTAGATTGTGAACTTTTTTAAAAAAAGCAATTTTTCAGAAGAAAACTCTGAAAACATGACCACAGATAGGGATCAGGATGATTACTATTATCAGGATCAAAACATGTGTACTTCCAGGGTTATTCTGCCAGAGAGCATTTATGTTCTTGCCCTGAGCTTTCATGGATATCTTCCAATGTGGTGCTGGTGGAGGACAACACAGCATTCCTTACAAGCACAGGGCACCTTCCCAGAACGGAGTGACATTTGGTTCCTGCAGAGCCTTGCAAAAGAAAATCCTTCAAACAGCACACAGTGGATATAAACAAGCAGAATAAGAACGAGAGTAAAGGTGACTATCGAGATTTTATGGTGCTGATACTGCAACACTTGAGTGGCTTGTAAAACAAGGTGATTTAAAAGTGCCTGAATCCACAGTAACACATCAAACAAGGTGTTGGTTTGAAGGGGATTAGAACAGTATTCACGTGGGAGCAAATCCCCTGCCTGCTTGAGTGCACCATGGATTCTGGAGGAATTGCACTGGCTTCACTCTGACAATCCAGCTGCCAGTTTGTTTAAGTAAACACGCATTCAGCCTGAACAATAATGTTTTCTTCCCGAAGTGGCTGAGCATCTTCACAAAGTGGATTAATTAGGTAGTCAGCAGTTTTCCCTGGTTGTTGATAAAACTCCAAAGCTGAGAGGACAAGTCAGCAGCTAAAGCACTGTGGCATGTTTGTGTGTGTGAAATGAGGGAGTACAGAAACAACGTCTCCGAAATCAGGGGGATTGTTTTGATTTTTGTTGAAGAATGGTGATGCTCAGAAGGATTTGCATAAGCTCCTCAGGAGCAGCTCTGATATGCTGGTTTTCTGACTGGAGTCAGCTCATTACATCCATAACAGAGAATGTCACTGATTTCCTTTCTTCAAAATTAAGGACTGACAAATGTGAAAGAAGTGAGCTGAAATACCCTCTGAAAGATGACAAAACCCAAGGCAAATTCTACGAAAATCACTGGTCTGTACTTAATTTTTTCTTTTTTTAAAACTGTGTATACTCATAAAACATTGTGACCAGCTGTTGTTCTTAGACATAAAGCGGTTATCATTGTTATGATCAAAATGATAATGAGCTCACTGACATAAACGCAAGGCTCAAAACACTGTCTTCTGAAGCACACAAAAAGAACTGAATAAATACTTTTCTCTTTAACAGCACCATTTTATCTGAATAGATTAAAAAATGTTTTAAACCAGTTTGTATCTTATCCATGCAAAATGCTGGATCAATTTTGAAAACATAGAGGTTTAGAGATTTTAATTCACAAAAAATATTAACAGAGGTACTTTGGTGCAACTACCAGAAGTGGAAGTATGTTTAATATCAGCATGAAAGAGTGTTGAGAAAACAAAGAGATCAAATGCATGAAATTACTGGAAAACCGAAGAACAGTTATTGCTTGAACTTGGTTGCCTGGTATCAGTTCACTCTCTGTTACCTGCTATATTGAGTGTTGGCTGTTCATGCCATTAAATTCAAGACAAAAAGAGGAATTAAACTCATTTACAAGTATCTCAGTCAAATTTGCTTTACTCTGCCAGAGCAGGTATGTGGGAAGTTATCAAAACAATATTGCTGGGCTTTGGGTTTCTGGGGTTCTTTTTTTTTTTTTTTTTTTTCAGAGAGGCATTCAGTAATTAACATTCTGAATTTCTCTGCAATTAAATTTATGTCAGTATATGTGAAAAAAAAAACCCTGTAAATTTTGAGTGTGGGAACTCAGGCTTAACCAACAGCAGGCACAAAACAGGGAAGTGATACCCAGGGAAAAGCATTAATCAGGATAATAATAAAATAACTACGTTACTTGTTTTCACTGAAAATAAAGGCTGATTCTAACTTTGGGGAGAAGCACTTTCTACAGGCACTCAAAGTTTCATGTAACTACCAACAGCCAGCTATTACCAACATTTCTTTGCCTTATTTCTAATCCAGCTTTCAATCCTCAGCCTCCTTGCAGGGGTGGCAACTTTATCCACATAGAAATAAACATCAGTTGGTGTCCTTCTCGTCCCACATTCCACTCAGTAATATCCTGAGAGCCAAACACTGGTCCTAAACACAAGAAACAGAGCACAAGATTGGGCAAGAAATTCCCCAACATCAGACCGCTCAAAGCCGTGTTAGTGTTAATTGGTACCAGCACCACAAACCCTTTCCTATCTTCTCCTCTGTAAGACAACGCATATTTGAATATGAACACAGGCTTTGGATACTTAGAGAGTCAACAGACAGAATGTGATTGCCACAGTGAGTTTCCAAAACTCAATCCTACTATTTTCAAATCCTCTCTGCTTGAAAATAGAAGAACTGCACAGGCCCCAGAGAATGGCACTGGACTCCAGGATCTGGGCTGCTCTGGTGGTCATTGTGAGAGTCCATCCTAGGAGGCTAAAGAAACCCCACAAACCAAACAAATAAACAAACCAAAACCCTTGTTAATGACTACACAAATCTGAAGTTAAGAACAACATTATCTTGAATTTACAGTGACTTAATTCCCACTAACAGTAGAACAAAACTGATTCTCCTTTACAGCCAAGCCTCTTTATGGCAATCCATCAAAATGAGGTAGTAATATTTAAAGGCCCCTTACACTACTGCAGTAGCTAAGAGTCCCTGGGGCATGAGAATCAGATGTCATACACACACAAGCAAATTAACACAAAATCCCCTCAAGTGCCTGCATCTATTTTTATCATCTAAAGACACAAACAGATAACAGTAGCAGGATTGAATAAAAACAAAACCATGGTCAGCCTATAGCTGTCCATCCTGTTCATGATTTTTTCATCAAGAAAGCAACTGAGATGCCTGATTATTTTAAGAACTGCAGCATAATATTGATCTATGTGTGAGAACTGAGAGCAGAATTGGAGAAAACTTGAATTTTGGCAAAGCTGTTGGAAAGGAGAGGTGTTCAACAATGAAAAATGCAACATTTATAGACTTAAGGGTCATGGGTCTATCTTTAGACTAAAGTAGCTATGGCCACACAAGCTGTGCTTTTTGAGAACCAGATGCCACAACTCAAGTAGGGTTTCCATAGAATCTCTGTGAAGGAAGATAATGAATATATTTTCTTAAACTATTAGTCATAAAGATAATTTGTCTTTTCATTTGAGTAAAGGATTAAGTGGAACGGTTCCACCTGAGCTACATCCAGCTTTCAGAACTTCCCCCACACCCCGTGAGCACTCTGGCAAGGCCACACTGCTGAAGAGAGCAACCTACTGTGATCACTTGGCAAAAGGACCTGCTGTTGGTAGGTTCAGATGGAAATATCTACTGGCCATGCCTTATTCCAAAGGGAAAACACTGGGGCAGATAACCCAGGTGTTAACACCACCCAAACCACGCTCAGCCTGCAGGGATCAGAGCTGGTCCTCTGGCAGGAAGGGTGATTATGAAACAGCACATATTTTACAACTGGATTTATTCCCAAAGTGAGGTAAGCACAGCATAGCATACAATTCCGTAATTATTTTTTTCCTTTTCTCTTACAGGATCTCTTACTCCTTTGATTTATGTTGTAGATGACAGTTTTTTGGTTTTGTTTGAGTTTTGGATTCTTGGGTCATGGGAGGTTTTGCTGTTTTCTCTTGTTGTTGTGGTGGTGGTTGTTTTGGGGGTTTTTGCTTTGCTTTGTTTTTTTTTAAATGCCAGTGCAGAGGGCTGAGAAGTAACATGAAGAACATGCTTCTGTGAAATCATACTTTCTAATCAAAGTAATGAAAGGAAAGCCATAGCAAATAAACAGTTTAGTGATTTCTTATGAAGGTCACAGGAAGTTTCTTAATGCAGCATGATACTGCCCGCCAGGAAACCTCACAGAGACCTAATAAACTCAACATGATTGCAGAGCTGCCATCCAAGTCTCCTAATACTGAGTCTGGCTGGCATTAAGGAGGGAGACTAAAACAGGGGGAGGAAGAAAGCTTTCCCCCCCTGAAAAGTAAGTGGAAAAGCACTGGAAATCTGCATTTTTTAACTGTCTTTTGAGTGGTTTTTTCTCTTTTTTATTCCTTTTAAAGTAAAGCCACAGGTCTTCTTTTATTCAGCAAGCCTGATTTGTCTTACAGGGTCATGTAAAAACTCTATCAGAGGCCAGGGCCCCTGTCTGGTATGTCATCAAAAGCAAGGGCAATGAGGATTTGTTCAAACTGTAGATGTCAATGCAGTGTTGAGGTATGGGAGCTGGTGTAGATGTCAGAAACAAACTGACCATTGCAACATGCAGCTTGTGAGAAGCTGAATAAAAGGTCCCCATGAGCTCATCCTGATGGTAACACAGAATTTATCCTACAGCAACCCATACTGACAGCCTTAAGTACATTTCAGCAAAAGTCCCATGTACATCTCAACTAAAATAGAAAGGGATGAAAGCAGAAACAAGAGTGAGATGATCTCATACATAGAGCCAGGAACTCAGATGACAGAATGCTGTCACCCAGCACAACCCCTCTTGGCTGCAGCCGAAGTGGAATTAGCGCTTCCTCCAGGAGCAATGATGTCTCACACAGGTTTGAAGGCTGTGCTTCTCAGCATAACTTTTCCCCCTCAGAAAAGCTGTGCTCACACAGATTTTCATTGAAAAAGTGTAATTAGTATTTCTATGTAAGCACTCTATTCACAATTAAATTCTCAAACCTTTTTTTAAAACTACTATTCCTTCACTCAGAGGTAGAAATAAATTCAATCAAGCTATCTGATAATTCACAATATAAAATTTCAAGTCTCGGAAAGAAAAAAGGTACAGCCTGTGTCAGAAGTTCACAAATTTAGAACCCTTGCAAAAAAATCTATTTGCCCTGCAGCCAGTACACAGAAGCAGCATTTATTTACCCTTTTGATGTACAAATAAAGCCTGAGAACATTTCTGATATCCATTTTTATATCTCTATACCCATTACTTGCAGTGATTCCCGTTGGCTGAAATGAGGTTGAATCAAAAGTTTGGTTGGTGCTTCTTTGACAAACATCTCACAGATTTCTCCCTTTCAAATATCCTCAGCCTTAAAAGATAACTGATGTAAAAGAGATTGAGGGCCACAACTGTTTCAGTACATTTCAGTACCATATATAAAGAACACTCACACTCTAAGAAACCTCCAGAAAATGAGAAGTAGGAAGTGTTTTGGACTAAAAAACTGGAAATTATAATATTTTTTTTGTTGACACTTGAGGAATTTTTTTATAGAACAGCATGAACCATTGAATTCCATCATTACTCATTAGACAACACACCTGCATTTTTCACTGTGAATAAAGACACTTCAGGAGACAACAAATTGTTCACCTAAAATCAAAGCGGAAAAAACCCAACAACCAGACAGTCTTACCTTCTTTTCAAAGGATATGCCAACATTCCTGCATGCAAAGTCTGTTGTTTCAGTGCTTCCCACAACTGCTTCTTGAGTGACTTCTTGGCATTGGATGGACCTGCCTTCACCCGGGTTGCTCTTTGCAGTGTTTGTGCTCTGACTCCACAAGCACACAGTAGGAGCTCCTCAAGGCTGATTTTAAAATAACAGGTTGTCATTTCCAGTGGTTTTTTTCTGTATAGACACATGAGAAATATTGAACTGGTGGCACTGAGACAGTGGAGGTGTCTGTGAGAAACACAATGCCAATAATTAATGTTTGCAGTGGAAAAAGGCACATCAAATTTACTTGTAAAGGTCTGCTGTAGCATTACAGCAATTGGCACCTTACTAAGTAATTAGAGGATCATGCAGCATACTTGAGTGATAATGCAAAACCAGATAATCTATGGGAGAAAAAATCCAAGGCTGGGTAATTTACACTATGCAGTACACATGGTCTGCACTGAAGTTTGCCACATTCATTCATTCTGAGGGTGCCCCCCAGAAACCACCAGCCTTCCTGCCTCTGCACTTGAACAGTTCCTGCCCTGAGGGACTTTTTCCCATTGTGGCAGCTATTCAATGAAAAACTTCAAACAAATAAAAATTCATGTGAATGTGTGGCTTGCGTCTAACACCAAAAAAAAAAAAAAGCTGTAACTCAGACTTCTCCTGTGCAAAGAATTCCAGGCTGTCAAAACCCCTGCAGTGTTGTAAATAAAAATGTCTGCTGAGAAATGAAACTACCGTATGAAAGTACCTATATTTTGTTTCTTGAGTTCCAACCTTCTCTCTGCCTTCCCACCCTCCCCCCACATTTATCCCCCAGCTTGAGTTCAAAAATGTCCTGAGCTGAGCAGAGGGCATAAGCTGTCTTCATCTGAATGCAAAAGCCAACTCTTCCTGCAGTTCACGTGTGTTTCACAGTCATGAATTGCAGGGAAGACAAAAAATTCAATAAAATAACCTTAAATCTTCTCAGCATCATTCTGGGGTAACTCTTTGTCATGATGATAAAAGGGCATTAATTACACAGTCAAAGTAACTGCATTATATCATTCACAATAAAAGGACATGAAGATTGAAATTCTTGGAAGTAGCATGACAGCTACAATAGAGCACATGCATCATTCCAACCTTAATCATTCCAAATTGTAAGAGTTTCAGACCAGGGTGCTTCAGTGTGTTGCATGAAAGCACTCTATAAATCCAGACAAAAGCTTGGGATATGCTCCTTCCAATCTATCCTCATCAGTGACAATACAAAGAGGAATTGAAGAGAAAAACAACAGTGGGAATAAAAAAAAAAACCCAACTAATAAGAAGTTGCCTGTAGCACAAAAAATATTGCTTTAAAATCAGAATTCTACTAATGATTAGAAAGCCACCAAAAATTATGTTGTGTCACTGAGCTTTTCTAGCACAGGAGAGGCGTTCCTAGGAAGAAGACTTTCCTCAGGGCTAAGAATCCTTTCTTTACTGTCATCCTACCTAAGAAAAAGAAAACTGTTTTTAAGACCTAATGGGCAGCACAGCAGCCTGTGCCGTTTGGAAAATCCTCATGTCTGAACTTTTGAAGGGCAAGACATGAAAAGTCTTGTCAGACAAATTCAGGGTTGATAGAGAGTGTCCTGTGCTTTGCAGAAGAGCCTCACCAGTGCACAGGATCTGACTGGCAACAATCTGTGGGGCACAGTGACATCTCAGTAACCTGGAACATTTCAGCAGGTGTATTGCTAAGATTACTCTGAATATGACTTCTGAAATACCCATGGAAGAATCCTAAACACAAGTATGAAAGCTCAAGATTTCACTTATTTAAGGGTATATTTTGAAAAGTTGATTTTTCTTTCCCTTCCCCTACATAAAGAGAACCCACAGAAAGCTCAGCAATTCCTCCCAGTCTCCCCCATTAAACAGATCTTCCTCCCAATGTCAGCATGCACAGTATACACAAATCCCAAAGCACAAATCCCAATTAGTCCAGCACAGACATAATTTTGATACTCTCTGCTTCTGAATATCAGATTATGTGAAAATTTAAGCTGCTCTTTTGACCTCAGAGATAAACAGATTATCTTTTCCAAATGCACAGGTTAATAGTTATTCATATCCATGCCCTCTGTGACAATCACAAGTAATAACAGCAATCAAATCATTACAGGAGAGAGGGCTGGGGGGGGATAGGAAGTGCTAAAGTCCAGCCTCCCTGGGAAAAACAGAGTCACGTTATCATGTGCATAAGAAATGTTAAATTTTGATTGTCTGTTAGTTGATGATAATTCTAGGAACTCTTTTCTCACTTGTATAGCCTCTGTTTCTTCAGCCTCTCTCCCTGGATCCAGTTCTCAGCCCACACAGTGGGCTCATGCCTCAGGCCCAGTACTGATGTGGAGGGCACTTCTTCGTCCAGGACCATCCACTATCTGGAAACCAGCACATTAGAGAGGACTTGTCAGTCTGAAAGAAGTGTGCCAAAGTGTGAACTATTTGGGTCTGGTAGACAGCAAAAGCACTGTATATCATCCATTGGTCCATGTACACTCTAAATTAGCTCAAGTGCTTAGAAAGTTATCTTAGAGCTGCAGGAGTAGGTAAGTGAAAGCAGAGGAGCACTTAGATGATGACCATGAAAAAATGTGTCTCAGACACTGCTTCACTGTGAACATGAATGACCATGATGATCCATTCATTCTGGATGTTTTCTGGATGTACAAAAACAAATTATTCACCACCAATATACAATATCTACGTGGATTAAAGAGGAGTGAACATTGGATAAGTAGCCTGTCTCTTCTGCACAATTCTTTGGAGACAAGAAGGGTGGCAAATAAACTCTCAAGACTATCTACTAAATAATGCATCTTCGTACAACTAAGTGTATCTCGGTCAGAAGACTTCAGCTTTTAGACTTTTTAGACAATTTTCAGAATAATTATCTGAGAATTCCAATTTGGACATTGCAGGTAGCATGGATTTTATTTTGTTTATTTTACACTTATGACTGGAGAAATAAATGTCTGATCAGGGCAAAATGATTTCTGAAACTTATGAGTACTAAACTATCACAGTTTTCACTGTTATAGATATTTTCCTCACTGACTAAAACGTTATGGCCATAGGATCATTTATTTTACTAGGAAACTAACACAACAATTCATTTTTCACTAGTTTTGCAGAGTGTGCACTTGGCAGCAGTTGGAAATCGCGTCAGGTTAAAAATGACAAAACAGAAGCCTGGGAGCTTTGACAGGAAGGGAAAGACAAGAGAAACCAGCGACATAATGCCCCTGAGGCAGGTGGTCTACTGCTCCAATGGCATACACACATCCCAAATTACAACGCTGATGTGGTTGCTGCCTCCTCTTCCTCCTCACACCACTGCTACCCCCTCAAATTGCAGGATTTTTCCTACTAACATCTCATACTCCCTTCAGCAGTAACTTCACTGGTGAATATACAGTCACAGAAGCCAAGCATGGAAAAGGTGTTATTGAGAATGTTATTTACAGATTGAATTATTGTCTCTTACAGCCATATCCCATCAACCCAGTTAAATTCACAGAGCCTAGCAGAAAAGAGGGAATACTGGTGAGTCACAGGTGCTCCAGCATTAACTATCTTAGACCACAAGAACTGTGTTTTATAAATTTATTACCTCTTCAGTTTCAAAGCCAGGTAATAATTTGCTAGGCTTGCCAAGAATAAGGCACAAGCAATCCAGACCAGTCAGCTTCAAACAACATCTTCATTATAAAGCAGCAGAACAAGTGAATGGTGAAAATATATGATTGCAACCAGACAAACACATAGCAGGCAAGAGAACAAAGAAAGTTTTTCCTATTTTCACTACTTTTGTTACAAAACTGATTCTTTGGAGCATGAGATGTTTGCATGCTCTGCTGAGTCGAGTGGAAAAGGCTTAGGAGAGGCTCACAGAGCCCCGTCTAGGAGGCTGTGCAGAAGCATCCCCTCACAAGTACCCACGTCATTATTTGGCCAGGATGCTGGGACTTCCCGGGTTCCTTCTGCAGGGCATGTCAGCCAGGCACAGTCACAGCCCGCAGGAGGCACCACAGCTGCAGCTGCGCCCTGTCCCAGGACACAGGAGCTGTTCTGCATTCTGCACCGGGGCCAGAAATACTAACAGAGTGTGCTGTGCCTACATCCAGCTGTGAAAAGGTCCCATCTGCGCATCCTTCACAATTTTCCACATCAGAAGAAAAGCAGATTTTAAAGTACTATCAAAGCTGTTCATATAAATAACTCTTCCAACAGGCAGCCTGCCTGCAGTTTTATTTCACCTCTAGCTTGTAGCTGAAGCATTACCATAGTCACAGAATTGCTTTCCTGCTGTTCTGGTGTAGGACATCGACTGGCAACACAAGTGCTATTGAAAAGTCATGTTCTGCAAATCACCTGCATTACCAGTAAACCCTGACACTTCTAAAACAACTGCAGAATAAAGGAGACATGTGCTCTTCATGTCTAAAGACAGCCAAGCTCTGATATTCTCTTTTGTACTGCAGAGAAACCTGTTTTCCAAAGAAAATAAGAAGGCTCAGGCCTGCCCTGAGTGCTGGTGCCCAACAACCATAATACCCAGTGTTGTCACTTGATATCCCTTTGTTGAATCCAACCCCTGCCAGGCAGGTCCCTGGCCACCAGGCTGCAGAGGGAGAAGAGATAAAGCTAATTCAGTTTTCTGCACTGCATCCCTGCACCACACATCTCTCCACGAGACTTCTTCTCTACAGATGGTGTCAGCTGCGAGGCAGACAAAAAAGAGCAAAAAAGTTGAAGATCTATAGATCTATAATTAATAGCCAGTAAGATCAGGAAGAAAGAGATACCCCAATGTGATGGCAGCAAAGAAAAAGAAAAGTACCTGTCAGCTGCTTAACAGAGAAAGTGAGCAAACGAGTAAGAGAAAGCTGGAATGTTGAGCATGAAACTACTGAAATACAAATACTGGCCAGCCATCCTTAGGAAGCTGTGTTGGAGAGTGGATAAGAACCTAGTTACAAAGACGTGATTTCAGAGCCAGTCAGTTAAATAGTAGCTAAGCTATGGTTCCAGTACCGTGTTTGAGATGACTACAGTGTACCAGAAACCCTTTGCCTTCCTGCCAGATGCACTCTGGCTTAGAGAACTTAGGAGTTAGAAATGAATATTACTGGGACTGGTCCGTGGTCACGCAAGAAACTGAGGGATGCACTTGTCCTTAATGACCTTCCCTCAACAGACTTACAAATACAAGCCTCTGACATGCTGATCCTTACAACTGTTTAGGAAATTTGGGGGTAAAATCACAATCCTCCACTAACTCCCCAGCTATTCCTTTCCTGCTCCTCCCTACATCTCATAGAAGACAGCAGGCACAGATTTTTAGCCCTACTGTGTCTGGTGGTGGAAAGACAAGGTAAAACCTAACCAGCAACTTTAAACTCCCCTTGCCAAGGAAACTGCTGTTCAGAAGGGATGGAAATGGAAATGAGAGCTTGTCTGAAGCACAGCCAGTAACTGAAATGAAATTAAATATACCCATTATGGGTTTGATCTGTGATTTTATTTTCAGGTAACATGGAGCAGTAGGCAAAGCTAAACTCTAAACATGCTACTTTGTCCTTTCAATTTGAATAAGGCTGTAAAATCTGTATCATAACTTTAGGGTGGAAGAACAGAACACGTAAAATAATCCATCACCAGTTATCTATTTAAATAAAGATTGCATTCCTAATTGTTTCCTACCACTTTAAAGCAATTGGCCCTTCACTGAACTTCAACAAATGAGAGCATTGAAAATACAGCTATTAAGAGAGATTAATAACAGCTTCTCATCTCCTATCCCAGGAGCTCAAGACATGCTCCCATTATTGCTATTCCTCTCTTCATGCAGAATTAAAGAAAAGGGCATGAGAACATGGGAGCCGTAAGCAGTTTCCAATTTTAAAGATATGGCAAGACAGGCAATAATGTTTGGTTTCAAAGCGTAGCCTGTTTAGTCCAGTGAAATTATTTTGGCCTTTAAAATTGTAAATCCACTTAAAACTAGAGGTCACTGAGCATCCAAGCTGCCATGCAGCAGTAGTACAGTCAGGTGCCTTCCAATGCTGCAAAGCTCAGCGTTAGCAGGTCCTCTGACTAGTGCTGATGTCTGGTTTCAATGGTCTCTTTCATCAATATCTATTATTAAAGAATATAATCCCTCTATACTGCTTGTGTAGCTACAGTATTTTAGGTAATCAAGGAGTTAGAATTTCCAACAAGTGAGATTTCTTCAGAGCAAGGTCAGAACAGCACTAACAAAACTTAATTGCTCTGAATATAAATAACTGCCTTCTGAATCTGTACAACTTCCCTTTATTGAAGGAAATAAACAGTGAGCAGTTATCAAACAGATATCAGATGCTCCCATGTGAGATAAATGCTGAGACTTAAATAGAGCCAACTATCTGTTTTGGAGGTCACTTGATGTTTACCCAGAGAAATCCTGACAATTTTTCTATGAGGAGTACAGCAGCTAATGCAATACAATACATCTATAAAGGAGAATGTTCAAAGCAAATTAAATCTCTTTGGTAACATAACTGCTTGTTATAAATCAAGACAAGGTTGTCACCCCTCTTGAATCAAGGTTAATCTACTCATAGCCATTAAATTCACACACATGCATTATCAAGGATCTATTTTACAGCTTCTCACTCCAATAATTTGAAGCATTACCAGCTGAAGTGGGAGCAGCATGACATTTCATATCACAGATGTGGAAAAGCCAGAAAGGATTTGTACTGTTATCTTTGGCTTTCAGGTTATGCCTTTAGCTGTACAGGAACAGATCAGTATGAATTGATTAGCAATACATAGCAAGGTAAAGCTGTAAAAACATGGACAAACAAGACATTCTAGCACACTACTGGCTTTTTTTTTCTCAGTAGATGATGGAGAATATTTCTGCACAGCAACAGAGGTGTTAACCTAGCTCCTCAAAAAGCATAGGTAAAAGGTGACCAAGTTAAGCCTCACCATTTCCAAAGACTGGGAAATTAGTGAATGCTGAAGCCCAGTCTGCACCCTCCTTGCTAACAAGCTGAAATTTATTCCATTTTGTAGATTTCGCTGCACCAACTGACCCATCTCTAACTAAAAGATGCCAAGTTTTCCTGTGAAAAATCCTGAACCATAGGGGAAAATCAGAATCCTATTCCACTTTTCATATTTCCAGGAATCACAAACAAAATCCTAGCAGTAGTAAAAGCTGTATGTTTTGGGAAGAGTAGACAAACTACTATGTAGCTTTGCAAACTGATCAAATCAACAGCAGTTTTACACCACTTGAAGATCTGCCCTTTCTTCCTCTGCCTTGCAGCCTGCAAACAGCTGGGCAGTTTGTGAGAGCATCACACATATCTGTCAACCTCAAAATTCTAAGGAAAAGCAATGGCAAACACAAGATAAATGTAAACTTAAAAACTCCACAATCAAAGAGGATTGCTTTAAGGCATCCAGGCTAAGTGCATTTAGTGACCTGCTAGCATTTGCTGCCAAAAAGCAACTGGATTTGAAATGTTAAGCCTCAAACTTTGATTAACTATGCAGTAATCTATGAGGGCAGCTGCTCTAAGACAGAACAGATTTATCTCTAAAAGGAAAAAGAAAGCAAAATGTTTCCTCCGATAAAGTTTTTTAAAAAAGACCCTTGACATACACTTCTGAAAACAGGTGGAGAGGTAGCAAATACACAGATCAGACTCACAGAGAGATGAGGCACTGTATCTTTTTTTTTTTTTTGCAGCAGGAAAAATGTAAACAACGTAAATTTTAGACTAATTGTCCTACTTTAATGTTACCAGAGGTATTGTTGGTGCCCAAGATTAAACTCAAAGCAGTGGCATATTTAGCACGTGCAGTGCATTACTAAATGGAAAGTCAAACTGGAGGTCAAGTTGTTTATCTTACATTTAACAAAACTCACAAGACCCTCTAAGATCCATCCTGCATGAATGGCTGTACTGATTACGTGAACACTCCCTAGGAGCACTCACGTGGCTGCAGAGTGAACAGACAGGGTCTGGATTCACTGCACCAGGCACTCAGAAATTGAAATGCGCCATTCACAAACAATCCACTAAATCAGGTTTAACATAGGCTGCAAAAGAGATTTCAGTGAATTGGAAGTTCAATGAGTTCATCTACCAATACACACCTTCCAAAGCAGCATTTTCACAGATTAAAGTAGCATCACCCTCAGTATATTACAAAGGTGTAATTACTTGGCAGCAAATCAGACATTTTTGCTAAGGAAGATGACTGAGGCTTTTTCTGAAGACCTGTGCAGGCACCATACACTTTAAACAGGATGAAGATTAAGCTCCTTAAATTCACATGGAAGAACAACAGCATGTTCAAACATCCCACATAATGCCTCCCCTCACACAGCCAAAGGACCCAGAGTTTCCTCACAGGGGTCTGGTGAACGCAAGGACCCCCAGGAGAGCTGAGGGAGGGGGACCCTGGGACGGAGCACACAGGAGCACGGCCTCGGCACAGCCAGGAGTTCCAGAAAGACTCTGCTCCCAAGGAGGCTGTGCCTCTACTTCTTTCACCTCTGTCAGAAGACACTAAAATAATGTGAAATAACTGAAACTATACGGAAACATATAACCCACATACCCAGACTCCTTTTTTTTGTGGTAGCTTTCCTGAACCAGTAACAGACACATCCCTGCTAAGGAGTCCTGCCGTTTTCAAACTAGAGAAGATTGGCACTGGTTTCAAAAGACTCCCTTGGGCACTTTTTCCACAATTTCTCAATCCAAAATTTCACTGGCACACTTTCTCTGCCAGTTGTGTGCTCACGGTACAGTCTTAACCTGCTCGTACTTTGGTGAAAGGACAACTGCAACAAAAACTATCCATCATTTAATGCAACAACACAGAGGTGACCAAGACCATCAGATCTATACAGGTATTGTGGCAATGTCTGCTCTTCTACAGCCTTAATCTCAAAAACTGGTGGTCTTTCCACCCACAGCTTTGCTGAGTGACTAATTAGGCTAAGAGTACTGCTGGGCTTCAGGAAGAAATGCCAAACTGAAAAGAGGTTCATGGAGCTTTCCCTTCCAATGGCATTTCTCTTATAAATGAAGGCCATATCTACTCAAATTGGGCTCCCAAGACAGGAAGGGAACAGCGTCTAAATGTAAATACAGATAAAGACACCTGGAACAAGAGGCAGCTGTCTGGAACTACTCAGCATCAAGTCACTCAACATGACAGGCTTCTGCCTGTTTAACAAAGTGTAAAGAATGGCCATATTCTCTGCCAAGATTTACCTTTAAATGGATCTGAGTGTAGCCTGAAGTGAACTACAGCATAACTGTACAGCAGTGATGAAGCTCAGGCAGGGAGGAGAGCAGCAAGCTTTTCAGCCAGAAGGAAAGGACACAGCTGCACACCCAGATGCCAGTAAGAAAAACACAGTGGCAATCATGACATGGTCATCAGAGGCCAACCAGATGTCTAAACAGTATGAGAAGCACTACAAAAAAAACCCCTTGCTATCAAAAGAGCCCAAAACATTTTTGTTGTTTATCCCCATTTCTGCATGAAGCTTCTGAGCTGGGATTTATGCACACCTGTAAGGTGATAAGCTAAGGCCACACGAAAGGAGAAAAAGGCTCCTGATGGTTTCCTGGAAAAACCAAGCACCTGGGGAGACATTCCCAGAAACTGATAAAAGCATTAAAATGAAGAAAGGAGTGATATGGAGATAACACGGCCTTTTTCCGTGAACATCTTGGCTGCTGGGAACTCAGGAAGTGCGGCCTATTTCATCTGTCTATCACCCCAAAAATTAGTTTACTGACTACAGCCTCTCAACCTGCCAAAAGAAAAAGGCATTAAAAGAGATGGGACATAAGCAAAAATCGGGGAGAAGTTCCATCAATGCTGTGGAAGTAATTGAGGGACTACCTTTTCTCCTCCCACCTTCTCAGGATGCCGTGGGGTGAGCGATTGCTTTACACTTATACACTAATTTTACTTTTCCTCCACAGTACTTTAAAATTTTTACTTATTCTTTGTTAGTTCTTTTGCTTTAGGGTGGGTGCTTAAGTCTTTGCTTTCCTTATTATTTGCAATCTGTCTTACTTATTTGTAAGTCGCTTTTGCTTTAGGGTGCATGCTTGAGTGTTTGCTTTAAGAATTAATATTCTTTGTAAGTTGCTTTGCCTTAGAGCATGTGCTCATTCCCGGCCTTGTTGTCGTTGCTACCTGGTTTTAGTACAACTTTGGTAGTTAAATGATATCACTGATGACACAAACCCTACAAGTTGTCACAAAGGTGTTATTTCATGAACTGTTAGAGTGAGTCTGGTTTTAGGTGCTGACAGTTTCATCGACGGCGAAATAACTCACAGGAGAAACCTGCTGAGGGGTTTTCCTACCACTGTTAAATGCAATCCTTATATAAAAAGGTTTTATATAAAATATAAATCCTTATATAAAATGTCCTGTCCATTAAGTGAAGGGTCTCATTAGGTGAGACACTAACAGACTGTTTTGGACATTAAAGGCTTTGATATTCTGGGAAGGACACTGATAGACACACACACAAAAAAAAAAAATAATACAGGTTGGATAGAAAATTCTCCTTTTCTGCCACTGTTCACATGACAACACCTTAATCTCTTTGAGGAACTAAGAGAATTTTAACCTTCCTTTCTGAAACAGGCAAAGGGAGATCAGGTCTTCAGCATCCTGAACATCCTCCTTATTCCCAGAGCTCTACACCAACTCTTTCAATCAATCAGGCCCAACTACAACATTCCTAATCCCCACCGCGTGTTCAGAGTGACAGAGTGTTAATCCCAGAAATCTGCAGAACTGAAGATAATATAGGTTGGAGAGAAGTAAAGTAATTCAAAAGACTAAAATACTGATGAGGTTTTAAATACCATTATCTGTCAACATTATCTTAATTTTACAGGGTGCACACATTGGCAATGTAAGAATCCCTTTGCCCTTGGAAAAAACTTGCTTTAATATTACAGGGATTTTCTTAATCTTTCCTTAGTACATTGGAATGGTACTATAAATTTCCTGACTTATCTTGCAAATTAATTCTGCAAATACGGCTCTAGAGGCTGATTCTCCCTATGCCTGCACTCTGTTTAATTATGCTCAAGGAAAAGCAGCAGCAGCTGAGGACAGAATGCTGCTGTTCCCTGCCAGGGAAGTGTTCAGCATCCCTAGGAGCAGGAGTAAATGCACTGCAGGTGCCAGGACAAATGGGATCCAGCTGTTTTAACACACCGCCACAAACCTGCTGGAGAGGGCACTGTAAGTGTAACAGCAGGTCCAGATACTTTAATGCTTTTGCTCTCTAGATATTTCCAAGTCTTGGAATAACCCATGGAGGAGAGGCAAGTGCTGTTAGGTGCCCCCGAGCAGTTCTCCTGACATTTTGGAGCTTGGTAAAAACCCACATGACTAAAAGCTACAATCAGCAGCTTGGCATTGGGCCACCCAGCCATTACATTTGGTCCCATTAGACACTATCCCTGCAACAGAGCTGTCTGCACCGTAGGAGCAAAATGTCTTTTCCGGTGCAATTTTCAAAGTCACCAGAAGTTTTAATTGAAGAAAACTTCTGTTGCAGGTCATCTGCCTTTGTGGGGGTTCAAGGGTCTTCAGTCTGACCTGTAGCCTGTCCCATTTCCCTCAAACACAGAAGTTTCAATTGTCCACACTGATGTTCTGTGCAATTCATCTGCTGACAAATCACCCTTTGATACTACTGATGGTTAAACAACTTTGTCTTTACCTGCTTTCAACAAAAACAAACAACCATTTTTCTTCCACATGTTTAGGGGTTTTGGCTGTTTGGCTCCAATGAAGCCTGTCACAGTCACCTATAATTTTGCTTGTTCTGCTGAAGGCACAGACTGAGAGTAGGTGCCATTCTGATTTTGGGATTTTTTTTAACTGACTGAATGGCTGTCTAAAAAATGTTTGATTTTAGCTTATGTTTTTATCCTGGGGAAAACGGGGCTCTGTGAGCATAAGATGAAACACTAAGGTACACAGTTTGCTTTTTTTCCTCCCCCTAAACATAAGTCATTTCCTGTGAATACTCTTTCCCCAAAGGAAAAGACAGCCCAACAACGAATTAAGGTCTGAAACATGAAAGCAGAGCAACACATTTTGGAAAGGCAGTTTCTGCTGTTGAGCAAATTAATATGAGTGTAAAATTCAGAACAGAATCTGTCCCTCGTCACTAGCTCCTATTTGTTCAGTTTTGTCCTGAGGTTGATTGTAGTTCTCCTGTTCTATCAGCCAAATTCCTACAGATCTTTTGCAGACAATTAAGTAATTTAATTTCATAACATTTTAAAACAATAGGTGAATACTATTTTCACAAGGACTAATGGGGGGTTATGTGGGGGAAGATGATCTTTTGTTGGGACAACACAATTGAACAATATTCTGCTAGATCGGTACATGCTTCTGTCACATCTTCATTCCTGCCTTTTAACTCACATATTTCTTGTCTTCTTCAATGACTGTTTAGGAAATATGTTGTCAAATCCTTGGCATTTACATCAGGGCTTGAACAATGTTGCATCTCCAAGAATCTTGTCATTGCTTCATAATATATTTACGCTGACTGCAGAGGCCAGTCATCATGTCCATAAAGAAATCTCTTTCAAGGGCTACTTCAATAGAAAAATATAAGTTGAAGCTTTGAAGGACCATGAAGAGATTACAGAAAATGGCTCCTGCAAATTTCCTTCCACAGTTTTTCGAAAGAAAAAAAGCAGTTGCTTCTGCATATTGTGGGAACTGAACTTGATGTCAAGGACAGAATAATGTGTGTTATTATCCCAGGTAACATAATTTCAGAAGGAAAAGTTCTGAGACATTTAGAATCACAGAATATGCTGAGTTGGAAGGCACCCACAAGGATCACCAAGTCCAACTCCTGGCCTGCACAGGATCTTTAGTGAGAGGTTACTCCTGCTCATTTCTGAAAATCCCAGAGGGATATTTGTATTGCCAGGGACACTAGTGGGTTATATTCCCTTAACTCCACATCTACCCTGGCAGCTTCCACAGCTGCAAACAGCTGTGCCTCCTCAGACACCCGGAGAGCTCCCTTCAACAGAGCTGTGAAACAAGAGGGAGCACAAACCAACCAACTCCTGCAGCATAAGTAGGAGGGAAGTGTGCAGTTAGATGAATGCTCAAGATTTTCCAGGTGTTTGAACCTGTTAACTGTGAAGCTGTAATCAGCAATTCTTCATGATCCCAGTGATAATAGGCCTGCCTTCTGTGGTGCTTGCCATCTTCAGGTATCTAAACGTTATTCAGAAGACGCTGGAATGATCCTTGTATTTCACAAGGAGAAAACAAGAAACTGTGCCAAATAACCACAACTACCCACTTAATCAATAGCCAAGTCAAAAAAAACCAAAAAAGACTTATGTCTTTTGGGACTTCCAGTCCCAACCTTTACATATAAGAACCCAACGATTATCGGAAATACAGTTTCTGTGACCTAAATTCTAATACTAGCAGCAGAACTAACAGCATGGCCATCTGAGCCTTTGTTCCCTGCCCTTGGCCAGATATTGGATTCATACATCAAGGCATATAGTGTCTGACTTTTTGTAAACTTTCTCTCCTTGTTGTGCAGACTTTGGAATTGATTTGGGAGGAACTCTTGCCTCACAGCAAAATTACATGCCAGATTACAATAACATCAAATAAGTATGCTTTATTGAGTTTCCTTCCAGATTTAGTCTTGGTTTTTTCTCATATCTATTTATCTAAAAGTAACTATTAACTTCCAAGCATCACAATTCTTCTATCAGAGAGTTTTTTTATCTGCCTATTCTATTACCATTCCTAAACCCAGAACACATATGTGACTTCACAGTTGCTTAGACATTGTAGACATCAGACTAGAGAAGATAAGAAACTACTTTGAAACCAAGAAGTACCTGAAATTTTCTTGAGCCTGCAGACAATGGAATCCAAACAATCCTTTCCAAAGCACAGTTCTGAAAACAAATGTTCAGCAAGGCTGCTTTTCCAGACAAAAACTCAGATCCATCCAGAGGAGGAAGAGACCCTGAAGCAAGGCAGGAAATTCATACTTGATGTATATAGGAGGGGTGGAATTTTTCAGCCATTTTATACCGTTCCATAGGCTCTATTAACCCCAGTTCCATCTGATTGACAAAAATTATCTGTAAGGAACTAAGATGTATCATCACATCAAAAGTAAAATTTGACTTTCAGGAGATAAACTGGACTCTTTGATCCAGTATTGACAACTTGTAGAAACTCACAGAATATTCAAGGCTTTGGAGTTTTTTTCCCTTTATGCATTTGGTCACATAATCTCACGCAGAACATCTGAGTCACTTGTGAAATCCATTGACTGATATTTGCTGGACAAGAGTAGAAAAAAATTTCCTTTAAATTCTGAAACACATCAGTGTTTTAAAGACAGATCTTGTCACTTGTTTGACAGGCACTGTGTGAAGCTGGCATTGACAGACAGCAAGAGCTTCAGTGTGGTTTCAAATATGTCACTCCACAATATAAAGTTAACTACAGCAGACTTCGTGGTGCTGGAGCATCCACAGAGCTCTTGGAACAGAAGAGTCCCTTCCCATCTCCCTCTATCCCACCCAGCTTAGCAGTAACTCATTTGTCTCCCTGCGTGACTTTTGGAGAGGTTTATCACCCAGTCAATGTGGTTAATTTTTAACCTTTTCTGGATTACATCTTTTCCAATAGTTCACCTTTACAAAGCAAAAGCATTGGTTTTAATGACCACCAAGCTGTGCTGCTGCCATTTTAATTCCAGAATTTGTTTCAGACTCTTGCCTATCAGCGCTGAGTCTCAAGCCTTAGACCACTACACCAAAACCAGGAGACTTTCTTTAAAGTCTCAGGCAGGAGGACCTGTGTACCAGAGCTCAGCAGCAGTCTGGTATTTCTCTTTACATTAGTAATGTTTCAGGAAAAAAAAAAAAAAACACTGCTGGAAAAATGCAGAGCAACGCAAGTAGAGGGTTGAACTCCGAAGCACTGCTGCAACCACCCTTAAAATTATCCAAAATTATCTTACGATGGCTTTGCTCTGAGCAGACCCCAAGTATAAGAAGTGGCACTGGCTTTAGGACCTGTTATTGGTAGAGATGAGGGTTCTCAATATTTCCTTGTCCATCTCCTGCTGCCTTGTCAGCCTCATCTGCAGACTTTCCTATGACTGGTACAAATACAGCTGAGGAGAAGCTTCCATTCCAGGGAGCAGATTGGCACACTTCCATCTGCCTGATGTTAGACTTCCTGACTTAATCTCTTTAGTCAGGTGTACAGGGGACTGGAGGATGACACGTCTCACTGCAAAAAAAATGCACACCCTGAAGACAACAGACAGGTGAAGTCTTCTGGGCAGCAGAACTTTCAGAGCATGCTTTGGAATTGCTCTTCCTGAGCAGGGGACAGAAGCAGGCTCCTTGCATCCCAGAGGTCCCCTTCACACACAGTTTCACACCGTCATGTCAGTGCCTTTCTCACTAAGTGAGCTGAAATAAATATATAAATGGGCTAGTTTTCTGTGGGCTTTAGCAAATGACCTCTTAACTCAGTCAGCCAAACAGAACAAAAACAAAAGTAAAAAATGTTCCTTTGCCCAGGAAACCAATGCAGAAAGCTCAGGAAAATCCATTTGCCCTGGCAGAAAGCACATTGCCTCGTGTCCCTGTGTAGTAGGGAGGGGGTGACTTTTCATCGTCTTTATTTTTTGTTAAAGGCTGTGTCAGGTTCAACAGACCTGGAAGATGCAGCTGGCTCCAAAATCAGCAAAAGGTAAGCAAATAGTAAGGTAGAAACCTCCAGTGATAAGGGAATGAATCAGGTACTGGATAGAAAAGAACCTGACATGATTTGAGAGAATGTTAGCAAGTCTGAAAGAGAAATGAGCCTTAAAAAAACCCTTCTGAATGGTATTCAAATATCCAATCTGTCATCCTTTTCTCTTCCAAATGAACTCCCTGCAGCAAAATTACCTCAATTGGGGTACCAGAAGACTGTAAATTTTTTATCTACTGTCTTTACAAGTGAGTTTCCCGGTGGCTAATGACAATAAATTGGTTAATAAAGAATTTAATTTGAAAAGGCCAGCTGGGCTTACATTAAATATTTCTTCTGGGAGAAGTTTGGGCTTAAAATTTCAAGCTCATTTAAATAAAAGTTTGCTCAGAAGAATGCTGTGGGAAAGAGCAGGCTGTCTATCAGCAGGCCATCCTCCTGCATCCCCTAGCCCAGGAGCTAACTCCCAGCCTGGAAGAGGTGATTTCTCCTGCCTCCCTCTGCAGTCACATGGGCAGGAATTGTTCAAAAGGGTCTCTCACAGCAGCTCAGTTAGGTTGTGGTTCACAAACAGCATTGGATCCACTATCCTGGCCTTTGTGCATTATATATCACGGGATGACATTTTCCACAGCAAACTCCAACCTGTTTACTTTGGGATCAGTAGTCAAGAGACACAAATGACCTTTGAACAGCTAAACTTCTTTTTAAAAAATTCTAGAGATTGCATTCTAGCTGATTAATCCATTGTCCTGGTTTTGGCTGGGATAGAGCTCATTTTCATCTCAGTAGCTGGTACAGGCTGTTTTGGATTGGACTGGGAATAATGTTGATAACATCCTGATGTCTTGTTGTTGCTGAGCAGTGCTTACCCTAAGCCAAGGACTTCTCCGTGTCCCATGCTCTACCAGAGAGGAGCTGCACATGAAGCTGTGAGGGAGCATGGTCAGGACACCTGACCAGAACTGTCTAAAGGTATATTCCATCATGCCCAGTATAGAAACTGGGGAGAATTGGCTGGGAGGGGCTCATCCCTGCCTGGGGACTGGCTGAGCTTCAGTCAGTGGGTGGTCAGCAATTGTATTTCTTGATTTATTTTTGTATTCTTCTTGTTGTTATTATTGTTATTATGATACTTTTCTTTGTTTAAATTATTAAACTGTTGTTATCTCAAAAAACACAAGGGTTTTCTAACTTTTTTTGTGATTCTACTCCCCATCCCATTGGGAGGGAGCAGGCAGTGAGCAAGTGTCTGGATGGTGCTTTATTGCCAGCTGGAGTTAAACCATGACATCCATGACACTGAGAGATGCTGGTTTGGGCTGAACAGCTCATTCTTCCACAGCCAGTTTTGTGACTATGTCATCGTTCCTGTACAGTGGGCCTTTTAAGATGCTCACTATTAACGGGGTTTGATTTCAAAAGGGCAATTCCCTGCACATAATGGCCTCTACCAAATAATAGGAATTTATAAACAAGTGCCTTAAAAAATGCTGGGACTTAGTTTACATTTTATTCCTCAGGGACTTGCAGCTCTGGAACTGTGGGCTGCCCCTTCCCACATAACTGTAGCCATGCCACATTCTCCTATTGCATCTAATTTATTCACATCATTTCTATACATTCTGGGAAAAGCAGACCAGCCCTGTTTTGAACCAGGAGATGCTAATTTGTTGTGATCCCAGTAAGGAAGGCACTCAGACATTGTGAATTATAACCTAAAATGCCATTTGTTACAGTTAATATGACAAAGAGGAGAGTATAGATAATCTTACCTCCCTCAGGTGGAACCCTTGAGCTGTGCTGTGTTCATTGGGTGTCCAAGCACATCTGCAAAAGGCTACCCCACTTTGGGCTTCCGAGCTTCAACAGGATTTTCTGAAAAGAAAACAATTCTGCTCATCATTCCTACAACCAAACAAAAAGGATGTTTACATGAGAACTTGTTGCTGGACTTTTAGTTAATGACAAGGACATGCAGGACATGCAGGTGTAATTGCCTGTACTGAGGGGAAACTGCCCACAGGCTCCCTGGGGTGCCCAGGGTGGGGCATAGCCATCATCCCAAACCATGGATGTGCACCTTCTGGCATGGATTTGCTTTCTTTATGCCTAGTTTAGAGAGTATGGATATGCCTGTCATCTCCTGTCCCTTCTACAGTGGTACTCTCAGACTTCAGAAACGAGAAGGAGGTGGCTGATCAGGCCCTGCACTTTTGACACCACGTCAGAAAAACCACAAAGCCTTCATAAACTGAGAAACGAGGTGTGACAGCAGCTTTTCATGACTCATCTTGACACCAAGACGGTGGTTTCATGCTCTGAGTAGCTTCAAATGAAACTACCATTAGGCATTATTCTGTTGAGTTAGAATTCAAGTGTGTGCAGAAATAACTAGCAATATCTGCAATAAGGGTTTCACAGAATATTAATCTCTTTCTCAGATTGATAGTGAACTCCAACAGCCCTTTAAATCTCAAATAACTTGTGAGAAATGAAGAACTATTAACTTTTAATGAAGCTCCAGAAACCATCTCAGGTTGTAGAATGGGGCATGAGCTTTAAATACTTCATGTCTTGCTACAGGGAGAAGCCAAGGACCTGGGACAGAGAGGACTCCTGTCTTCATATGCCTGAGCCAGCCAGACCTCCACAAATTACTGCTGGGTGTAATAGTGCTCATAGTGATGTGCTCTACCCTGTCTGTTTATGCTGAGAAGGTATAAATAAGGAAAAGGAGGGTGTCTTTAAGGGGAAAATGGGATTATGGGAACTGCAGAGGGAAATTCTTGGAACCATTCTGCCTGCCATGGTGAAATACCAAATCACCAATGACAAATGGCAACGGCAAAGCCACCACAATATTCCAACGGGGACACATGAAGGAGCAGGATTCTGTTTGTGGCAAGTGAACAGGAAGTAACGATCACTCAATATGAAGAGCAGAAAAAAAGAAGATGCTGAAGTGATGATAACACAAATTACAGGGCTTTGTCAAAAGAGAATAGCAATAGCAGAGTGCTCACAATTGTGCAAAAATTTGAGATGAGCTGAAATGGAGGACAATTTAATTTTTTTGAATATGCAGCATCAAACTTTGCCTATTTAGACCTCCAAAGAAGTCAGCAGGTTTTTGGAAAGATATTATCTCCTACCAAGACACTTCAATTAAAAAGAGCTGCTTTGTTTCCAAAAGCATTCTTCAGCTCATAGCACTCACTGAAAGAGAAGATCCACTAAGTGTATCTCTGAGTAAGATCCAAAATCAACAAGGCTGTCTCTGAAAATCCAAATGACTGACAAGCCTGACTGAGACATAGGACATATTAAGCTCCTTGTTGTTTCTAAATTCAAAAGCTTATGAATATGGGTATGAATAAGCCTGTTCTTGAGGAAGAGGCCAGATGCAGACTTCAGATCTCAATCAGAGATAGTAAAATAAGGAATTTAACGTAGGTTCATTAAAATTCTATCTGGCGCAGCTGAAAAACATTTCATAGTCTCATACAGAAGACATGAGCCCTAGATTACAAAATTTCTTCAGCAACAGGCCAGGAAAGCAATTGTCATAAATTATTTGGGTATATGTAACACAGCCCAGGAACAGTACTACAGATTAGATGATAATCGTGAGATCTCTTAACATCTGCCCTTCAGAGGCCTTCTGCTCAAGAGAACGGTTTGTGCTCAGACATTTGCTCTAAGGAAGGCAAATTTAAAAACAAAACAAAACAAAAAACACACAAAGCCCAACAAATACATTCAAAAGAAAAAGAAAATCAAAGGAACAGTTAACAATTTAAAAAATGTTGAATGTTTAATGACTGTAATGTTTTTCTTGTGGTCATTCATGTCATCTACTGTGGCATCAAAACTCCTGCACAGTCCCTGGGCTGGTCCTTGCTTTCCACCATGCCCCAAATACTGTCACTTCTGCTTCTCTAGTGAGGGTGACAAGTGCCAGTTAGGAACATCAGCTTCCTACAGCTATTTCTACATATTTCATAGACCATCGTTGAGGCCAGGGGGGTGCTTCTCACAGGAGATTGCCATGCCAAGCTGAACTGAGCAAAATAAACACCATTTTCTTACACAGTCACAAAAGGATGAACAAAGATGAAGAAAACAGGAAGTAGACACTGTCAGAGAATTAAAAAGTGGGAAAAAAATCCAGACAAGTGAAAACAGAGGAGCTTCTACTTGGAAAAGAGTTGTTGATTGCCTCTGGGTCACCTTGCACATGAAGTGAGCTCTGGGCACTTCAGCTAAACCTTGTCTGTGAGAGACACCTGAACGCCCCTGTCCACAGAAACCTGTGCAGCTCTGAAAGGAAAAGACCTTTTTGGATGAGAGCGCCACATCTGCTGTTCCAACAGTGCTGACAACCATCCTGGCACAGTGTCACTGTGGCTCTTGACAGCCTGTCTGCTGCTCCTTCAGATCCTTGTCCCTTTTCCCACGCCACAAAGTGACGCCCTCAGTAAGGAACCAGAAAAAGACAGCAAGAGGAAAGTAACATGTTGTTACTAGATTATAGTGGCATAATCTAGTAACAAAGTCAAACACTTCTTTGTTCACTCCTTCCCACATCCCAAGTCACCACTGGAACAGCCGAGTAGGGTGGGATTACTCCCGTGTGCACATTTTCGCCAAACTCTATCCAAAAGTAACTTTACTCTTGTACCACATGGCATATTTCCACGTATTAAAAAATTTGCACCTAACTCTTTCTGCAGGCAACTGCAGAAATGCTCTGTCAAACACTGACATCAGCTACACACTCTCAGGCTGAGTAAAGCCCTGAGCCAAATGTCTGCTGGGAATTCTGAGCAGGAATACACATGGTTGTAACCCATGTGTGCTGGCACCTTCTGTTTGTTTTCCCAGAAATTCACAGGAGGTGTGGCGCTTTGTCCCATTTCACCAACAGATTTCTATTAGCAACCTTCTTGAAACCCCAGCTACACTTTAAGCAAAGCTTAGGTCAGCTCCCTCAGATTAATTACCTCAGAGTCCAATTTATTTAGCAATTAGGAAAAATTATAGACAGTAGCTGGTGAGTTGGCTGTTTTGAAACAAAAGGCCACAGTCCTTAGGTCTGTTCAGAGGCTAAATGCTGGGTTTAGACATTCATGATTGGAAAGTCTCAAAACAAGTACTTCACGTTTCAATTCTTTTTGCATCATTTAGCCTCCAAATAACTTCCCTGTTCAAATTGTGAGCATGCTAATGACAAAAACAAATAAACAGGAACGTAGATTGTTTACATGATAGTTTTCAGTACCAACTTTTCCTTCTAAGCTTGATTTTGTCACACTGGTTAACACCGGTCTCAGGGAACACCTTGTGACACTGTGTTAAATGTTGTGATACCATCAGGGAGCCACCAATAAATGCTATCAAGGAGAAACCTTGTCCTAGGCAGAAATCCTACAACAGAATCATGTGCATACACCTCCTGCATGTACTCCACGGCTTTAGAGCCCTTCCACTACTGCCCCAGCCCTGGACAAGGATACTGGGACATTTACTGAGGCTCTAGAACCACCTCTGAACCTTCACTCTGCCCATGTGGCTGTAAGGGCAGCTCCCAGCACCCCTGGTTTCGTTCTCTATTTGGTTCCCAGTCAACAGCTACAAAGGACATAATTTCACAACACTACTAGTGTTTCCTGAGAAACAGCTTGACACATACAGCACAATTCCTTGGAGCACGGGAGATGAACTCCTGCTGTGAAGAAGCTCATCTGGAGGGGCTGTAGTTATCAGGGCTCTGATGCCAACTTACCCTGAGTCAATGGAGCGAGACGGTTCTGCAGCAGATGAGGTTTTGGCCTAAAGGAGTATAAATATTTGGATACCATGTTGCTCGATTAACTCACTAGATAACTTCATGTGAGACAGCTGAACAAAGTCTTAAAGAGATCACGGATGTTCCAATTGTAAAGCTCCCTTTAGAGTACTGGCTTTTCCTCAGGGACATTTCAGGTTTACATGGCCCATTTTAGGGATCTTTTTGATGTGGTTGTGATGTACACCCTAAGTTCACTTGGTCTCTCCCTACACTTACTCTATTTACACTTCTTGTGACAGAATTTGCAAAGTGGATCTGATTTCCTCACTGTACATCTGGTTGCACCCTTTCAGGTCATTAAAAATCCCTTCATGGCTTTTCACCTAATACACTGACTGTTCAAAACAAAGCCAAGCAAAGTATTTGCTGGGAAATTCTTAATGCTGTCTGCTTGCTCCAGACAGTGGGGACTCTCTGGCCTTGGCTCAAGTTTCTGTAAGAAATGCCACAGTAGCAGCCCTTTTATGCCAGACACATTTTATAGTAGCAGATTTTTTTCCTCACTTCTTTCTTCCAGAGCCAGGTGCCCACTAGCTCACAAGAGCCTGGTCAGGTTAGTGTGCATTGAGGGTCACATATTCTAAGCTTTCTGCAAACCTTCTGCACTTTTCATGACCCTCCACAGCCTCTGACAGTCTTATCCAGTAGGGTGTGTGTCCCAGTCATGCATCTTGGAAAACGTCAGCTGATATGAATAAGACCGGAGGTGAAGAAGAGGACTGGGCACCTGCTGCGCGTTTCCTTTCCTTCTGGAAAATTGGGAAGCAAAAGAACTGCTCCCTGGGGGGTGAGTGCATCATAGATGTGAGGAGACAGCATTAGCAAAGGACACCAAGTCCTTAAGGATTCACCGCCACTTTCCTGCTCTGAGTAATTCCCTGAGAGGGCAAGGGAAGCTGTCAGGGGTCCTCTGATTTACAGCTATTCACTGTTTGACCCTCCTTCTGCAGGAGCTGCTGCAGCTGCAGTCCTAAAGACAATAGCCTGGAGAGAGATCCACAGAGAAAGGTCCCTGGGAAAGCAGATTACTCTCCTTCCTCCCCCTCCTCTCCACTGGAAGGTTTGTGTTTTGCCTCTGTGCCACATCAGGTGCAGGCAGCTGCTGCCCAGCACAGGCAAAACCCAAAGAGTAAGTGCAGACTGGGATTTACACCTTCCATGCTCAGGAGGGCTAACAAAGCAATTCCATGCCAATTCCACGCATTCGAGGGGTTTAAGGCTGTGCTCTATTGTCTTGCGGATCGCGCTGCCTCTTTAAAATCAGAAATGCACGGACAGCTTCAAGGTGCCTCCCACTGAGCAAAGGCTTTGGATGCAGGCTCAGAGGCAGAGGAGCCATCCTCCCCTAAGCACAGGGCAAACCTGCCTGAGAGAGAAATGAGCACTCAGCAGAGTCCTCGGGCTGCTTCCAGTGATCCTTTCTCTGCTCCGGTGACAGCGGCACACGCACAGGGGAGAAACCTGGAGGCTCTCTCCAGGGTGCCCGAGACCTCCAAGAAGATGAGAGCAACTGCAGGTACACTCTCCTTGTAATGTTATGTCAGTTGTTGTGTTATGACAGATGGTTGTGTTGCCTGTACTGATTTTATAGCTCTCTTGGTATTTTGCAGCAAAACCTGTCTGAAACAGATAATGCTCCTTGTTTTGACAGAGAGATTTTGTGTCCCAGTGTTCGTTTAGTACTTCTCTTAAATGAATGTTCACATTACCCAAAGCAGTCCCCTGTCAGAACTGTTCCTCAGTTTCAGGCTTTGGTTTTCTGTTATTCTCTTCTTCTGCAACCATCAGTTAGAAGAGCAACGTGGAGACCAAAGTTGGACAAGAGAGTTTCTCTCAGAAATTTGTTAAGTGCCGGTACATCAGGGGCTGAGGGTGGTTCCAGGGAAAGGGAGAAAGAGCTCCACTACAAAGACTGTCCTTTGTAGCCACGACCGCTATTGTTCAATAGCATTTAACACCCTGAAGACCTGCCTGAGTGCAGAAAAAGCAGCAATTCCCCCCAGTCCTCTGCTGGGATGGGGTAGGACTGTCCTGACAGCTGAGAGTCTGGTGTGAGGATTCCTAGATGGGACACGAGAAGATGCAAGAAGACAGCCCTCTCAGCATTTTGATACAGAAAGGCAAAATTGGGGGGTAGATGAGGGGATTTTTTTCCCCTCTGTGTGGAAAAATAAATATTTTTTTAATATTTGGTACAACAAGCAGTACAAGGAGGGGAGCATCAAAAATTCAAGGCACTCTGTCTCGTTTAAGGAAGATTTTCCCTTTCACCTCAAGAGCCAGTTTGTGGGAGCACTCTTCCTGTGAAAGGCAGATTTGCCCTCACAGCGAAGCCCTACAAGCTGATTCACTGAACAAAATCTTGCCTCTGCAAATTGGCAGAGCTTCACCTGTTTGACAGAAGCAATAATGGATGATGCTGGCTGAAAATCTGGTCCCCATACTCAGTTAACGGCTGCCAAAAGGAAAGTGCTGGCTTCACTGTTTTCCTGGGTCTTTGCAACTCCTTCTTAATTAAGGAATGTATTTAGAAGCCAGGACATCAGTTCTTTTTTTGTTCTCACCTACCACATCTCTTTGAGGCATCTAGAATAACACACAAACTTTGTCCAAAAGGCACATCATATGCTTTTCATCAATATGAGTATATTGAGATGTCATTTTAGTTTCTTTTACGTTGCACAGGAATTACAGCACCATAAGCTTGAAGGCTGGTGGAGGTTTAAACTGGATTTTACACTCCCCCTATGTTGTCATTTCACTTTGTGCTGAAAATTCCACTGTTGGTAAATAAAACTGCTGCTGTAACAACCAGTGTATGATGCAACTCAAGGCATTTGTTTTACGAGAACAAATCATCCCTTCACAGGGTATTTCTTCCCACTGTGCACAGGCACCAGTAGAGCTGTGGGGCAAGTAAGGGAGCTATTGCTTTCCTTCAAGCTCAGCTGTCATTTCCTTTCAGGAAACATTTTCCTCCTTTTGTTCCCACAGGAGATGAATGAGGCTGTTGCTCAATAGTCTTCCAGGGACAAAGACAAGGTGACTCAGTGCTCAGAACAAAACCTTGGATGAGGTCTCATGCCCTGCCACAGTGGGTAACTCCAACACGACACCAAGGGCCAGCCAGGCCACGCATGTCACAAGAAAACAGACATGGCCACGGAGCGAGCTGAACGTAACCCAAACACCACCACCCACCTCAGCTTTGCTGCAATCTACAACCTCCACGATGGGGATCTCACCTCCTTGCGGAATTTCTCCCTCCCTTTCAACTACACTTACGTCGACTACGACCTGCCCCTGGACAGCGAAGACGACGTGACCAAAACCCGAACCTTCTTTGCGGCCAAGATCGTGATCGGGGTGGCCCTGGTCGGTATCATGCTGGTCTGTGGCATCGGCAACTTGGTCTTCATCGCCGCCCTCGCCCGCTACAAGAAGCTGCGGAACCTCACCAACCTGCTGATCGCCAACCTGGCCATCTCGGACTTCATCGTGGCCATCGTGTGCTGTCCCTTCGAGATGGACTATTACGTGGTGCGGCAGCTGTCCTGGGAGCACGGCCACGTCCTCTGCGCCTCCGTCAACTACCTACGGACTGTCTCCCTTTACGTTTCCACCAATGCTCTCCTGGCTATAGCTGTTGACAGGTAAGTGGGGTGCTCTGACTGCATGAGGAGGTGGTCAAAGCTTGTGAGCCACACTCACCACTAAACCGCATCCTCGAGTGCCACATCCACGTGCTTTTTTTAACTATTCCCTGGGCAGGTGGTTCCAATGCCTGACCACCCTTTCAGCGAAGAAATTTTTCCCCAACTGTGCTGCAGTCCTGAGAGACTGCCTGCCTTTTACTCCAGGAATTATAACAGTACAATATAGTCATAATATAATTCTTTCTTATGATTCCTCTTCTCTCAGCCTTGTGCACCGCAGACTCTGACAGACCCAGGCTCTGAGGATCAGCCTCATGCTGACATAACTCTGACCCAACTGAGTCACAGAAAGCTAGTGATCCACTCAGTAAACTCTTTATAGAAAGGCCATCACCACAAGCCCTCTCTTGTGTACAAACACAATATACACAGACACACTGCATGATTCCCACCCTTCCTTCTCTTTTGTCCCCAGTTTCTCACGTGTGCCATTTCATGCTCTAATCTAATGCTGCATGATTTCTGGTACCTGATCCAAAAGACAGCTCAGGAGCAGTTAGCCCTGATGATGGCTGCACAGATACAGCTCGTTTGTGGCTGATTCAGCTGTTCCTGATGTCAACAGAACTCCGTGGAAAGACTCTGGGGACGTTCAGAGATGTTTTGCCTGGTGTGGGTGAGGGGACAATCAACTCCTATGAAACAAATCCTTAACAACCATCTAACAAAATAACCTCTCAACAGCAGCTGAGGACTCAGGGTAAAGCTTCTAAACATTATCACATATGTATTACATTCTCTATCACTTTTTCAATCTCTATAAAATTTTCTTGGAACCCTCTGCTAGTACATCCCAGGTTGATGAAGTAACATGGGTCATGGAGCCCTTATGTCTGCTAAGAAATCAGATTTCTAGCATATCTCCCTACACATCTTTAAAAACAACTCTGGAAAAGATTAATCACTGAGGCCTGTTGTAAGAACACACTGGTTTTTTTTGTTATACTGCCTTTTTTTTTTTTTTTTTGTGAGGTTTTGACTTGGTAAATAGAGAGAAACCTCGTTTGTCTAACAATCACCCATTCCATGTTGGTTATGTCAAGTGGGTTGTTGACTTTAGTCTCTAAAAAAGAGCTCTAATAAGAATCTTCTCATGTTTAGATCATTTAGAAGGAATCACCTGTGTAAAGAGGGTGAGTCTGTCCCACAGGATTTCCCTCGGGTAGGGCTCTCCTTAATCTTCACTGATGTCTGTTCATATGAAACGCAGGAATTTCACATATTTAAGGCCACACCTACACTAGAAAATAATACAGTGTAAAAGGAGAGGATCTGAAGAGCAAGAGCATGTGATAAGAGTCCACTGTAAACATCTGTGGGTGAAGGGGCAGGTAGTTTTAGCTGTGTCCCCTGGGCTGAGCGCTCATGGGCATTTGGGTGTGTTTTACTTACACTTTTGGAGCGCATCTTCCAGGGCAGTTTCATCTGAATTCAGTTCACGTGCTGCAGGACCACTCCACAGTAACAGCCCAAGTCTGGTAAGCAATGACAATCAGGAAATCCACCACAAGAGCTCCGTCCTGACTCTCTTGGACAGACTGACCCCATCAAGCCAAATGTTCTGCTGAGCAAATATGCATATTCATGAACACATACACATGCATTATCCCACAACCTGCTTCCCCAGGAACCGAGCTAAAAATATTCATTTAGCAGCTCCACAATGAGGCTGACTAAATCTGCTGGCCCCTGACACCTACCCTGCACTATTAAGAGCCGTGAACAATTCATCTGCTTCCAGGATCCGGGGCTGGTGAAAAGCTCTGCTGACTTTCAATTTTACTTTAGAATTAATTTATCCCGTGGATGCTATCTTTGTATAGAATATATACAGATGGAAAAGATTCTGCAGGACTGAGAAATTCTATTTTTTGAAGCAATCCTTTGAGTTAAATACAGTTGTATTGGGTGCTCTGGTGTGCCTCAAACACCTCCTTCTAGTAGGAATACCCCAAACTTGCAGCTGTTACAGTCATAAGGATTGAAAACATCTAACTCAAGTTTTCTGCTTTGCCATATTACTCAACACAGTACACTTAAGATTATTAACCTCCAAAAAACGCACACAAAAAAAGATTTGCATGGACAGAAAACAGATACACTGTCCTTTGTTTCTGGCTTGATATCATGCTCACCTGTAACTACTCATTAATATCACCTTCAGCTCTTTGCACCCCATGGAATAACCAAGGAAATAAGAAAAACACCATGATATATATTTAACCTCTTTGTAAAAAAAGGCATATTTAAGTAGCTCTGTGCCTAAGGAAAACATTTTCCTGCTTCTACACGTTTTTCTTCCCTATGCCTGACTAGGTGTATATTACTTCACATTTCAAAGTCTCACTCCTATTAAAAAGGAAAAGATGTGATGCAAAACTGTAGCTCAGCTCCAGGCTGTTACTTCAGACTTGTAAGCTGTTCTTGCAGACGAATATGTTCAGCCTCTCCCCTTAGGAATGACAGCAATTTCCTCCTGCCCAGTTCTGTCCCTTTGTATTTTGAAGTATGTTCTGACTAACAGTGTTTTCAGGCTTCATTTTTGAATGTATTTGTCTATTCTAGGTACCTGGCCATTGTTCACCCACTGAAACCACGCATGAATTACCAAACAGCAACCCTCCTCATCGCCTTGGTCTGGATTGTTTCCATACTTGTAGCTATCCCATCCGCATACTTTGCTACCGAAACGGTGTTATATATAGTGAAAAACCAGGAGAAAATCTTCTGTGGCCAAATTTGGCCAGTTGACAAGCAGATATATTACAAATCGTACTTCCTTTTCATCTTTGGCATCGAATTTGTGGTACCTGTGATCACGATGACCTTGTGTTACGCCAGGATCTCTCAGGAGCTTTGGTTCAAAGCCGTCCCAGGATTCCAGACAGAACAGATCCGAAAGAGGCTTCGATGCAGAAGGAAAACTGTTATGGTCCTGATGTGCATCCTGACTGCCTATGTTCTCTGCTGGGCACCTTTCTATGGCTTCACAATTGTCCGGGACTTCTTCCCCACCATCTTCGTGAAAGAGAAGCATTATCTCACTGCCTTTTACACAGTTGAGTGCATTGCCATGAGTAACAGCATGATAAACACCATGTGTTTTGTAACTGTGAAAAACAACACCATGAAGTACTTCAAGAAGATCATGTTGCTCAGATGGAGATCAACGTATAGTGGAAGCAAATCCAGCACAGATTTGGACCTGAGAACAAGTGCAATGCCAGTCACAGAGGAGGTAGACTGCATAAAACTGAAATAAATTTTCTGCAGTTCTAATCTCATCTGTTTTGGAGAAGGGGCAAAGAAGAAATAATGTCTCCTCAGAAGCTTCTCCCTTGTCTGTGGGAACACCCACTATTGGTGAGATCCCTCAAAAAGCAGCCTGCATTCCCACCAGAACTCTTCTCAATGGACTGCTGGATAATACCCCTAACTCAGACTGATGCTGTGCTTCAGGTCACCTATCTGTAAATTTGTGATGTAGACACTCATTTTAGAGTTGTTTAAGAAGAACAAAAAAAAGAATCTATGAATGCATTAGACCATATTGCAACAATGGAAGAGCTGAGTGCTGATCCCAGCAGTGATGCCTCTCTCTTTCTTAAGAGAAACATCTTAAACCCTTTGATCTTATCACTTGTACCTTTAAGCTATTAGGTGTCCTTTTCCTTCTGCTCAGCAGAGGAAGGATGGCAAAAAAAGCCCATTTGTCACTCTTCAACCTCTCAATTTACCCCTCATCGTGAAGCTCCTTCAAGTCTACAGACCACCAGCTTCCTATTCTCCAATGTGCAGCATGCTCTTATGAAAGGCACATGCTCTACAAAGCTGAAATCTGCTTCACAGTCTAATGAAAACCTCAAGTCTCTTCCTGTGACACCTTGTTTAAGGATGTTTTATCACCATTCCACTCTGTAGTGTTATGGAGAGTATAACTCTGCCATGCATTTGGAAATGGCAAAGATACATATGGAAGGGACCTGTTCCCTTCCCTCACCTCCAGGCACCCTATGACCAGCTTCTGCTGCATTGAGATACTGAGGTCACCACAGAATCCATCACAAAATCCTACAGGTGGGGAATAACATCTCCACATTGTCTAGCCCACCCCTCTGCTCAAGGAGGTTCAGCTAGAACAGGCTGCCCAGGATTGTGTCCAGTTGGGCTTTGACTCGAGGGAAGGGGACTCCACAGGCTCCCTGGACCACCAGTGTCAGTGTTCAACAGCCCCCACAGTGAAGAAGTGCTTTCTTACGTTCAGATGGAATTTCACGTGTTTCAGCTTGTCTGTCAGTGGGACCCATAGAAAACATGATAGTGGGAAAAATCCAGCTCGCTGAACCAGGCCCAGACACCTTACCAAGCCTGTGTGCACCATCACCGTGAAGTACAAGGGGGCTCAAAAACACCAAGGAGATCCCAAGATGACCTGTACTCCCAGGAGCAAGACAGGCTTCAGCAAGCCAGTCTCTGGTTGAGTTGAATGGCTCGTGGTCAGCTCAAACGTGAGGCACCAGCTCCAGATGAATTCTGCATTGCCTCCCCCAGTGCTCCTTTCACTGTTCTGATTTTGTGTGAATCCAGTTTGGGTGTTTTTAACTGATAATCGTGACAAAGCAGGTGAGAGCAGCAGTAATACCTACTCATTTCAACTGCACATAAGACATCGTGGACTTTTGTGTATTGAAATCAAATATTTTCTATCATGATGACAAATGCTTCCTGTTTTAAAGTATGTGGCTGAACCTACTTTTGGAGTAAATGGCTTTTGTAAATAACTCTTGTCTATTTGTGAATTTAAGTGAGCAGCAAATCCTGCCAATAAAACAGTAAATATTGCCTCAATATCATAATTCTGAATTATTTTTTATCTTTTTCCCTTAGCTGTCACTTTCCTATCCAACTGACTAATGTGAACAATCCCATTTCTGTTAAAGAAAAATTGACCAATTAAATTTAAGGGCAAAAGGATATTCAAATCCATTAAAGTGCTCAAATCCTCTCATCATTAGCTGCTCTTAAATATACATTGGAGAGGATGTCATCATTTGCTGTTAGGCAAAAACAATTACTGAAGTCATCCTTCAAAATGACAGTTTTAAACAGGGCTAAGTACTAAATCCATTCATTTCCCAGCTTGCCAAAGAAACTTAAGGGACCAGAGAGCTGCTGTATTTCACCATCAAAAGGCTTTTAATCTCTCCTGAAATCTCATGGTTCCTTCTGAAACTATGCTCCCATATGTATCTCTTAAAACCTGCACTGGTTGTTGGGGATTAGCTAGGAATACTACCTGTTATTAGGGTGTCCTGATACTCCTTCCACCTGTTTTCCCCACACATTTTTGGTGCAAAAGTCAAGCAACTGGCAATTTTCCACACCCGGAAATCCCTCTCAGGCTGAGTTACTAGAAAAACCCTCAACCCCCACCAAGCAGTACAGAACTAAGCAAAAACTGGGGGAAAGAATTGCTTTAAAATTCTGGAAATCACTTCGAGAGCTCCAAGAGAGCTCTTCTGGTCCAGCCTGCCCGCAGTTCTTATCTCTGCCCCTGCCAAGGGTAGCAAAGTAGCAGCTGCCACTGCAGGCTTAGGTTTTAGAGTCTTTGCAACATTGCCATGTTTTTGACACTTTGAGGTCTTCCCAGCAGCAAAGTAGTGCTTCAGCCTGAACCTCTGGATAGGGCAGGACAATAAGCTTTGCTTTGCCCTCAACTGCAAGCAACAACCCCGGAGAGAGGGGGGTTCCCACGAGGAAGGGCGACGGTCCCCTGTCCCCTTGTCAGAGCACCAAGCACTCACGTCGTCCTTAGCCGTGTCTGCACCAATTCCAAACAGCTTCAAACAGGTCCTACTTTCAGAGACATTTGCTCCTAAACTGAGCTCCAGCAAGCAGGGGCTCAGGGCCTTGTACGCAGACAGAAAGCCGCTTAAAACCTCCTGGGAAAACTCCATAAATGTGCAGGCAGCAGGGACAGGCCATGACCTGAGCAGCTCCCTCAGGCAGGGGGGAGCTGGTAGGCCGCGGACCAGGGTATGGGGCCAGACCCCACACTCCTTGAGCTTAGATGAGCCATGTAGGGAAAAAAACAACAGAAGGGGTTTTTTTTCATTCTTAGAACTCAGGCTAAGGAAAGGTGGGTGCCAACACCTCAGCTCCCTGTCAGGTAGGGGACACCCTGCTGCCTCCTGCCTGGCCACTCCCTGCAGAAACACTTTCTCACCTACACTGAAGGGCATTTAGAGAGGGAACTGAATATGGACTGCACCTACACGGAGCTCTGCTTGCAAGAGCCATGCTTAAACAGAGAATGACAAGCAGCACAAGCTTTGAGGAAGGCAGCACCTGTTCCAGAGGAGAAGCAGGCCCTTTCCGCAGAACTCCTGCCTCCTGGAAGGCAGGAAAAACTGCAGTGAGATCCCTGTGGCCGCCAGCTGCCCATTATTAGCTTCAGGAACACAGAGGCAATAATGGCTTCATCATGCAGGAAGTGTGGGATGTGTCATGGATGAGGTGCAGGTGAGGGTTGAGGCATCCTCCTGAGAGCCCTTAACTCTCAGGGTTTAGATAACCATGCAGCGAATCAACCAGATACCACCTTGGTTGTAGCTAGCTCCAATTTTTATTGCCAAAAGCAAAACTGTGGTGCTACCACACCGGATTGCTGCTCAGCTGTCCTCCTGTGGCACAGCTCTAAAACCATAGGCTCACTTCCTACTACAGCACCTTCTCCAGGGATAACTGAGGGTAAAATCCAGTCACAATGAAAAACAAAAACGCAGGTGCAACTAGAAGCTAAAATGGGGACCCTGAAAAACTAAGAGAGGATTAAGAGAAGGAAAAGCTTTCATTCTCAGAAACAAGCACTAAGAAAACAAAGGCTGCATGTTATTAAAGCAATTGTCCCTTTACCAAAGGGGGATGACCTCCAGACCTCCAGGGTAGGTCAAAATAGCCAGCATGGTAAATTTTCCCAATAACCGACTCACTCAGAACCTCAGACTTGGCTGTGCTCCTTCTTCTGGAGCCTCCCATCCTTTCCTGTGGCAACAGCACCCTCCAGCTGCTGCCTCTGCAGCACAGGGTCACTGAAAACTGCATCAGCTCACACCTAATGCCTTGGGAACGCCTCCTGCAGGTATTCCCAGGATTCCAACAAGTGGCAAAACATGCTTCAGCTTTTGTCATTCGGGCACCCAGGCACTTACCTGGTGCTTGTGGTGTCTGTATTCTCCTTCGCTCCCTGTGTCAGCAGGGCTGTGACTTGTGCTTGGGCTGCTCCCTTCCAAACATTCCAAGCCACACGGGTGGAAAAACACACATCAATTGAGCAGAAACCTACCCAGCTACGACTTCCTTTCAGGTAGTTCTAGAGAATGATAAGATCACCCCTGAGCCTCCTCTTCTCCAGGCTAAACATCCCCAGCTCCCTGAGCTGCACCTCAAAATCACTGATGAAGCAGGGATCCCTGCAGCTCCTAAAGTGACCTTCGTAATATCACACAGAAAAAAAACACAGAACCCCGATGTAAAACCACCAATAATCATGAATAGTAAGATACATCACTAAGCACGTATTTGCTCGAAGCACAAAGTCACCTCCCTCAAAACCAAAACTTGGTAAGTGACAGAAGACACACTAAGATGGCAACATTCCCTGGAAAAAGGCATCCCCCAGCTAAAGAGGATCATCAAAACTCCATGTAAACTTCTGTACCTGCTCATCTGCTGGTTCCAGAAGAAAAAAATGTGGAAGTTAACACATGGAAAGCATCACAGGAAGCAGGAAAGCACAGCAATAACATCTGGGCATGCAGCACTCTGAAAAAGCCAGGGGTGAAGCGTTGCTCCAGAATAGCTCTGTAAAGTGCTCCAGCACACACCAGTCACTGTAGAAGTCAAGAGAAAAGCCACAGGGTGAAACACCTCAAAAAGAGGTGGAAGCCTCTGCAAAGCCAAAGAAATAAAACAAACAGGTCTGAAGGACTCCTCACCACATGGTGATGCACTCCAAAAAATACCAGGTGAGGAAGAAAACAAAAGAACCCGTGAACAACATGCTAAAGAAAGGCAGTGAAGGACTCCTCTGTGAGGCTGTGATGAACGCCTCCAATAAAAGTTGGGCAGTAAGGGGAAGGAAACCAGCATAATACAATATGAGATTCCAAAAACAGCTGGACCTTGTGGCAAAGGGCTCCAGAAGGGGCAGCATAGCACAGCGTAAAACTCTTCAGGGGTGGCACAGTGAAAGACTTTTGTGGGGCAGCTGCTCAGGGTGGACAAGGGGAAGGGCTCCAGAAGGTCTGTGAGGTAAGGAGCTGGCTCCTGAAGTGGTCAGGAGCAACAACATGGTGGTCCAGCAGGTCTGACCCATGGTTTCCACACTGGCTCACCTGTCCCCTGGCCCTGAGGGCAACAGCTTCCCCACCCAACACAGCCCCAGCATGGTGGGAGCAGGAGGGCTCAGGGCTCTAGGGAGGGGCTGAGGCCACACACAGCTCAGTGCAGGAATGGCAAGGTCCTGGCACCACTGGATTTGGTTTCCCTTGGCATTTTTTTCTCCAAGAGGAGCCTCTTGACAACAAGAGGGTGTGTGATCTTGAGTCAAAAAACCCAGTATGGGTATTGCAGAGGACACCACATCCACAAAGTCCTCCTGGAAAGTCCATAAAAACAGCTGGAGTGCATTTGGATATCTATTTGCAGCCACACAAGAATGATTCCCCAGATGAACTTTAGGACTGTGTCCAAAAAAGTGCCAAATTCACATGGTTCTAGTCACAGCCATCCCAAAACATACTAAAACTTTTGAACTTACTTTCTAGGAGGTTCAGGAAAGTAGTGAACACACCAAAGGCAAGATATTCCAACAATGTCTTCAGAAATCACAGAGACAGTTAACACATCTTTCCTACTGTATGGTACAAGTTTATTTGTGCAAAAATACAGTCAGTCATCAAGACCAGCTTTGCTAAGAACTGAACACAATTCCAGTGATATACAGGCATGGAAAGAGGTACTGCTGTAATTGGAGCAAATACACCATAACTGTTGTTGAGCCAACCAAGCGGTTCAATACACTTGAGATACCGTTCTCAAGTGATTTAGACAACCTGCATTTAATTACTGTACCTCAAGAGAACCAACAAAATGATACCTAAAAGGAAAGCTGGGAGCAGAATAATGAAGTTTACAACTGCACTAACTCAAAGGAACATTAAAAAATGGTTTAGGCTTTCCTAATGCCAGTGTTTCTTTCAAGCACAGGGAGATGAAGTTTTAACAACCTTTAAAATTGTACTTCAAAATACCAACGGCATTGTAAAACAAATAGATGAGTAAAAAAAAAAAAAGAAAAATCAACCAAAACTTTCAGAGCTCCATCCTGTGGGTCCACCACTTAATAAAAAAAGCTCCACACCACTCCCAAAATAATACATACGGACAAGAAAGGCATTGCTGAATCCCCTGGCCCCATTAAAATCTTCCTGTAGCTCCTACATCACTGAGAAAAAGTTTTCAAACAATTCCTCTCCTCTGTGCAACCACGTTTTAACAGAACCACACTGGACGCTCATAGCGTTGTTCCAAGCAGCTATTTTTTCGTCTTAACAAATCTACCTGCTTCTTGCACAAGTGTTTCAATATCCTCATTGTCCTTTTCTTCTGAACTTGGTTCCCAGTCCGAGTCCTCATCAGTAGGTTCACACTCCTCTTCCTCATCATCTATAAAGCTGTCATTAAGGTCATATTCATTGGCTTCACCATCATCGGCACTGTCTTTCTCCACAGCCCTTTTTCCTGTAGGGACAAAAATGTCATGTGCTCCCGAATCATAAATGCGGAACTCAAAAGCCCTCCCAGAGCCCACCAAGTTAAGTCTCTCTTCCTTGAGAGGAGAAGGAATCAGCTAAACACATCTATCTCCTGATTTACTTCCATGGTTACTTTGATCCTAGATCAAAGACGACTTCTTCATCCATCCATATATACTTAGGGCTATTTTATACTTTCAGTCTTTGGAATCTGACATGGCTTTTAATTCCTACTCACTTCTTTCCCGAGCTTCAGGTGAGAGAAGGGAGTCTATATCACTTGCCTCCTACGTTCTCCATTTGGATCCACGCTGGGTAGTCTGTGCTTCCTTTCTGAACATGGAGAAAGGAAACAGCAAGTGCTGAACACTTTCCTGAGCTGGGGGCAGCCTACCTGTGTCCCAGTTCAGTCTGTTATATCGCACTGCTTTCCAATCTGCTTCCCATCCACCTGCTTCATAACTTACATTTTGTCGTCAAATTGCCTTCTGCCTTCACAGCATTTCACAAACTTTTTTGTAGTTTGTCCTGCAGCAGCCTTTACACTGCTTGAACATGCTGGCACATTTAAATTGATTCCCAGAGGCGGGATAATCCTGCTGTTTGAAGAAGCCTTACCCATCTGACTTGATAGGCATCCATAGGTTGGTACCTATACACAGCTGCTGCCACAGCAGTGTTGCCTTCTTTTATTTATCAGTAGTGAACACTTTCCACAAGGTAATTTTCACTGCATTTTGGCTGATATGTGTAACCTTTTCTCTGCAAGCCTATGACATCTCCCTTTTTCTTGCATGTCTGCAATTCCTAACTAGCCATGGCCTGTTGACATTCTAGTCAAGTCTTATTCTGCCATTAAGTCACACCTCTGAGTTCAAGCCTCCAATTTTTGCATTCCTATCCAGAGATAATCTCTCCATGATAAAGGGACAGATAACTTATCAGTTGAGCAGTTATCATCAGCTTTCACATGAAACTATAAACATGTATTTTTTTTCTCAGCCACAGACCCCAGTCCAAATCCTCACCTTTATATTAACCATAAGCACTTTCCAGCAAACTCTTAAAGCTTTAGGTCAGAGTTCCAGGCGCTCAAGCTGCGTGTGGTGAACAACCACCACCACTGGTACCTTGTGTAGTCAGACCACAGCCTCTATCAGTTACACCTTTTTATTACTGGGAATGCTACTGCTCCAGAATTATCTTCCTTTTTATGCTTGCTAGTTTATTGTTTAAGAGACTTCAGTGGAAATTAATCATGGCCAGGTTAGCCCATACCAGCAGAATTTCTTGTAAGATTCATCACAGAGTATGGTTCTGCAGAATGAGTTATGGCTTGGAGGGGAGGGGCCACAACAAAGATGTTGAATGAAGTAAGAACAAAATCGCACTACTCAGACTAAGCTTATGAGAATAATAAAACCAAGAGCTGCTTAGCAAAGAAAAGTTCTTCACTTTCACACCACTGTGGGTGGCATTTTACAAGAGAAGCAGGAATTCTGGCACAATATTTACCACTTCTGTATTTTTCCTACAAATGCAGGACTAGCATAGTATGTTCTCCCTCCCTGCACACCCATGCTTTTAGACTTCAGCAGGGAATGATGCACTTCCTTCCATGTCTTCCCCATCCACCTCTTTCCATTGTAGTTTAATTCAGCATCAGCCCCCAACACCGCTCATTAAGCTCAATTCTGCCTCTTTCCCAGTTACTGTATTTATAAAGATGATCTTTAAACTTTCTCTGAAAGTATCTCCTTCATGTGGAGGAGAAAAAGCTTGCTGACCACTCCTCCCAAAGAGTTCTATTTGGAAGTGAGCTGATCAGCTTGCTAGAAAACCTACAAAGAAGTGTGTAGGAGAATCCTTCATATTTCATGGTCACAGCAGGTCATTCATCTCAGTAGCAACAACACAGCGAGGTCATTCAGTTGTGACAATTTAACGACAACATAACTCTTGACTTTTTTTTTTTCTTCCTCCCTCACAACTACTCCCCCAGTAATTTGCCTCAGACTATTTTTTAGAACATTCTCTGCAGGCAATTCATAAACCCCTCTGGTAGCAATTAGAATAAAAATGTTAAAAAACCAAACATGTCAAATGTCACGTAGAGCCTCTTCTCTAGGCTGCTGGAGTTTAAATACACACATAGGGAAATTAATCCTGCTGTGCTTAATGGTGCAGTTGTGCCAAACAGCACAAAATAAAGCTTAATGAAGCCCTGACTGCTTGTGTGACCCTGCTTGGTACAACTGCCTCAGGTGTGACCTGCTGAGCACCACCTTTTACAAGCTTTGCCCTCAAGAGAGCTAAGTAAGCCAGTCAACAAGATATTAAAAAAAAATTTAAAAACTCAGTAAATATGAACAGCACTTTAATGAATTAATTCCCTTCTTTCCCCTGTGCATGGAATATCGATTCTTCCCTGGTTCTTACTTAGTAACGAGAGTTGAATTAGACAGATTTAGACTTCTAGATATGCACACAGCCCAGCCTGCTTCATTCCACAATCTTCACCACTCACTGCTCTTACACTGCTGCCAGCAGCTCGGACCCCTCTGTAACACATTTTTACAAGGAACCATCTGATCAAGATGGGGCTGGTACTTGCATCACAGGAGGCACCAAAGCACACAGGTAACAAATAAGCCTCAGAGTACTCTGGTGCACAGATACAACCATAGCAAGCATTTGGTGAGAGCCAAAGTGCACCCATGTTTGATAAGGAATTGGTATGGGAAAGAAATTTCTCAGCAGGAAGTTTAAAACAACCTCCTGCAGCCACCCACAACAGAAATGAAGGCCAAACCACTCTGCCTAGAAAACTAACTACAACTCTTTGCACTTTTATTTATTTTCTCTAGAAGGCAGATCTCATTTGAGGAATTCTTTAGAAAATGCCCAGCCACACCTTGGTGATCTCAAGGAAGACAAGCCAGTTCCCACTCCCACTCAACATGCAGCAGTTCCACACCGTCCTGTCTTGCTCAGGCCAGTGAAAGGAAAGACTGCATAGCATCACACTTTCAGACTGCTCTTTAAAGCTCACTTTTAATTTATTTTAGAAAGAATCAGAAGCTTCACATTTAGAAGCTGAAACACAAAAGAATCCTGGAAGCAGCCCTAAAGCATATTTAAAACTAGTGTCTATGCATCCATAACATATAAACTTCTTGCACTTTAGTCCTAACACGCCAGTATTTACTCTGAAATATCATTACCTAATTGTAAGAAAAGTTCATGTTCACATGCACAGATTATCACTTGAAAGTTATTTCAAGGTCAACAGAAAGCAGGAGAAATATCTACATGTTTCAGGAGCAATCAATCTTCATGGGGCAACCTTAACTAGCTTTATATGAAATATTGGATTCTTTTCATCCTACTGTGGCCCCTGTGTAAGGAAGGAAGAATTGATTTAGCCACATGTGCCTCTCCTCAAAAAAACTTGTTTGTTTCTTGCCTGCTTCCAGGGAAGTACAGACATGATCATCCAGAAAGCCTGGCCCTAATTCAGTTGAAGCAGTATTACTTGTAAAAAAACCAAGAAGGGTTTTACTAAAATAACAACTACCTTCTCCTCAGGTGAGTATTAGCAAGCATTAAATGCCAAAAACCCCTCAGCAGACCAGCTGTGCCCCGTGCTGATATGACCATTCATAACTTTTAGGACACACTCACCATTTCTTGAAGGTCTTTGTCGGGTTCCTCTTCCAGTTCCTAAGAAAGGGAAGTTGTTAGTCAGGACAGAGTGAACCCTGATATAAGGGTTATGCCATTAAACAAATCCTGCAACGGTTGTGCTGCACTTACAAGTATAAAAGCTACTCTGCTACCCAAAACCACCTTTTTTGTCTTGAATCATTCCCAAGAGATTATCCAGACGAACTGTTCTCAATATTATGACCCCTGCCATCCGTAATCAAATGTCCTCAACAAAAGGTTGGGGGTTTTTAAGAAGAAAACTGAAATATTTAAAAGCATTCATATATTTTATGCTATTGTTTCCATAACTGTAGTTCCTTCCTTAGTAATGTCACAATCCTGAGCCTTTACAGTAAAATACATTATCGTTACAATTCCGTAACTGTTCTGCTCTAAACTACTGTTTATTGCATTGGGATTTCATGTGGAAAAAAAAAAACAGATTCAATAATCCAGAAAAAGCACCAAAAAAAAATGTTAAGTATCTCTTTCAATTCTTTAAGAGCAGACAAAATGTAAACGGCACATTCCCCTGTGTTTTTCAACAAGTCAAGTTGCTGGGATATAAAAAGACAACAAAGCATTCGAATAGGAACTCAAATTCAGTTTTAGGCCTGAAGAGAACAGATATGCCAAAATTGATTCTCACAGTAAGAAAATCCCAGCCCCTCCCCCCAAAAAAAAACCACAAAGATGACAGATATGGTTGCAATGTTTGGTTTAGAGCATCAAAAGACTTTAAAATTGTAACTTACCAGAAGAAAACAAATCCCAGAAAAAAAATAACCCAAATACAGAGTGAGATGTAAACTTTATTCTCACAGTAGATTAAAGCATTTTATTACAAGTTTTGGGTAGCCATCACTGGGTTTGGGGGTTTTTTCCCCACACTTTGAGCAGTATTAACCAAGTTGGCTTACCTGGAGGTGCAGTGTGCTTGTATTCCAGCTTGTGCTGTGGGTTCTTCCTGCAAAGAAGAAAATAGTAAAAGCTTGATTCATCACCTTACTTAACAAGTCCAGAATTCCCTGGTATTTTATGGATAATTTTCAAGGCATAGCATTTAGATCAGTTGATTATGCTCCCTTCAAGTAGTGGTCAACAAGGGAGGACAACAAAAATAACATGAAAAGCCTTCAAATTATATCTGTTGCTTTATCAAAAGAATTATCACTCTTTCATGGATGCCTCTTTTCACTCTACACCCAAAGAATACAGCAAATATTAAGAAATTACCAACTAATACAGCACAGAGGTTGTCCTGTCTGGAAGGAGAGACAGTTTGGTGTTCAGATAAAGCATCCATTGTACTCCTGAAAAGCACATTGGCAATTTCATTACTGATCTAAACCTACATTGCTCAGTCTGAGATGAAAAGTTCATCTCATAGAAGTTTATAAGAGAAACACCTTTTCTGCATCAGCTGAATAGAACCATGGCTTTTTCTTAAAAGCTGCCCTCATTTAGTTACATTTCATGGAGAACGTGCTCTTTAAGATCACCACGCTTTCCAGGAGAAAAGACCTCTGTGCAGGGAGAATCTTCACTAACAGCAGACCTTAGTTTCATCATTGCCTCACAGAAGTTTTATTGCCTCAAAATACATTTTTTTATCCACTGTGGCTATTCCACAGAAGTTAAACTCTCCTAAATAAAAGTATAAAACCCAGACACTGAAGAACAAATGGAATAAAATAATATTTTGAGGAGAATCAACAGAGAATAAAAGAAAACAGCAGTCACCCATAAACTGCTTTTTATTGTTACCTCAACTGTGCTTTCTAACAACTCAAATACCGATTAAAATAGCTTTTGTACAGAATCTCAACAAACACTTTATCAAAATTTAAACTAAAAGTTACATACCAGGAACAACATATAAGATTAAATTATATATGAACAATACATTTATATAAAAGAACAGTTTACTGAACGTTGAAAAGAGAAGAAGTGTTGATCTTCAAGTCACTGAATAGGTACCAAAAGCCAAGTCTTCATTTGCCAGCTGAAATTACCAACAGAGTAGTGATTTTTACTGTGTCACTGTGCAAAAGGTGCGCAGACCCAGGTGCTTTAAAAGTAACAGTCTGACATTTCAGAAGGCTACAGTCAAGGTTTAACATCAAGAATTATTCTCATTATTCTACTGTCACTTTGCAACTGCAGGGGAGAACATCTTAACCTGTAAACAAGAAGAGCCACTTTGTAGTGTTTCTCACCTATAACAAGCTGTTCCATACGGGCACTCTGGTCGGTTGTCATCATTATCCTGAGATATCGTCTCCATGTCGTGATAGTCGTCATCATTAGGGTGACTGAACTGCTGGAAGTGAATGGGATTCTTCCTGCAAAAGAAAAATACACACCAAAACCTGACTGTTCTGTTTCAACACAAGAAGCCCAGACAAGAAAGGTGTTACTGTGTCAGCGACAGCTCATTTTCCTGTAGTTATGTGAAGAGGTGCTTTTAATGTTTAACCTGATGCAGAACATCAGACCTACTTTCAGGATAACAGAGGAAAAGTTTTGCCTCAGCTGCAACAGAGGTTAAAATAAGAATGTTTTTATTTGCTTTAAGTTTCAAACCTCCAACACATACAGGGTAGGTTTTATTTGAACAACAAATCACCATAAGACGTAACAACCGCACGTGTAGTTGAGCCACACCAATGTTAGTGATGAGAGCACATGATCAGCATCCACGATTTCCTGCTCTGCAGCACCTGAATCCAAGGTGAGCAAGTGGGGAACACAAATATATGCATCACTGACAGAACATTTTTGCTGCTTCTACGCAGTAAATTTCCACACACCACACAAGACAAGGCAGCCATAAACAGCATCACTTATAGAAGAGTTTCCTTCATAGAACTGCTGTAAGTGATGTTAAAAAGAACAAAAAAAAAACATGTTATAACTTCAAGAGAAATTCATGTGGCAGATCAAAACATACCACAAAAAATTACATCAAAACAAACATACTGGTACCAAAAGCAAATCTACCTTTTCCCCACAATTTCTTTTAGAGACGCTTTTTTTTCAAGCATAATATTTAAAAACAAGAAATGTGAGACATTTTAATAATTCGTTTTCCAAAAGAAATCCACAAAACACTTCAGCAATTACCAGAATTATTCCCAAAGTACATAACCTATAGTATGTTTGTGCACCTATCAAAGATCCAGTATCCCTTGGATCTACTTCCATAGTTGACAGGCTTCTTGTCCTAGTCTTTTCTGTTATTTCTGCAAACTGTAGGGTAAATAAAATAATGCTTCACCAAAAGCCATTGCTAAGTTGCATTTACCACTCTTTTATGCCACAAGTTCTCATGAAACATTACTTCTTATGCCAAATTCAGAGTGGTTGCCTACTTCTTTTCCCATTTAAAAATAAATGGGATGAAACTAAGTCATTTTAGAGCCCATTTGTTTTGTTTTCTCAATGAACAGAGCTAACAAACTAGCAATAATAGCAAGAATTCTCAGTTATTTGAAACACAATTCATCTTCTCCAAAGGATACAGCAGCAACTAATGTTCTTTGGAATAATTTTAATCTGTATTCCTACAACAAGATACATGTAGCATCGCAGTCTCCAAGGAAAGCAGGCCTTGTAGCTGTCAATTAGTCAATTTATTTTATTTTAGGAGATATTCTTTTCCTTTCAAAAATTTGCTTCAAGACCTACACCAAACAGCCCTTATTGGAGGAGAGAAAAAAATAAAAAAAGAAGTAAGGGAAGAGCAACAAAAGGGTCGTGATGCACAAGACCTCATCATCAGGCGTCAGGAGACTTTGGGCCAGCGGATGGTGCTCCTCAAATTACACATTTTCTGTGAAGCACCTTGAACATGTCCCACTGCAGAGGATCAGGACTAGGAGAAACATCATATTTTATCTTACCTTTACCTTGATAATTTGTACTTATTCTACTTGTGTGTGCAGCGCAACAATACCCAGCAAAAAAAAATGGAAGCAGAAGATGCATAGGTAATATTAAGCAAATATTTTCCCTTCTTGTGAAAAAAAAAACCCTAAGGCTTCTTCCTGAAAAGTTTTGTTTGAGGTTTTTTTTATCATTTATTTTTAGACATGAGATATTTGAGTTACAAGAGCACATTATCACACTGTAAGCTGCACTCCAAAGTTCAGTTTCCTAACAAAGCCTCACTACACAGGGATTTGTTATTCATTTGATCAAATCAAAACCATTATGCCTTAGTTGCACAAAAAGCAACCAATTAAAGACTCATTTTAAGAATAAGGTTTTATGACTATTGCCTTCATATAAACATACTGATACAGTTGCTGCACCTTTGCTTTTACACAAGCTCTGAATTTGTATCCTCACACTTCATGATGCAGGAAACTAAGCAAACAAAAAGTACGCAAATAAAAAGTTCTTCAGCATCAACGCAGTCAACTCAAGCAGAAGTTGGGAAGCATTGCTCAGTGGAATATTTAAGACACCTATTCATCTATGCAGCCACCCAAAGCAACTTTGAAAGCTTTTCCTAAAGCAATTTTAACTGACCACTCCAGAATCCCTGACTCCTCACAATCCCGTGCAGAATCATGGTCATCTCAAGGGCTTATTTTCTCAGCTACTGAAAAAAACTGGTAGTGAAAATGTAATAATTACTTATAAAGTTGTAGAATTCAAGCCTGCTGCTATGCCACAACTACACGAGATATTTTTAATTTCAAAATTTTAAGTCTTATTAGAAGACAAGACTCAAAAAAAAAAAAAAAAAGGAAAAAAACCACAACGCCCCCCAAAACAAACAAAAACCCCAAACAAACAAACAAACAAAAAACAACCAAAACAGATGCAGGTCTTTAGTTTCCAGACTTACAAGACTAAGGTGAAAGGACAAATACTTTTATAAACAAATAAACAAACAGTAAAGTATTTAGAAGAACATACAAATCCAAAGGTTGGTTGAGCATCTCCTGCTTTGACAGGTAAACAAGAGAGATTTACACACCACCATTCAGCAGAGAACTGTATCACAGGTTATGGCAAAAAGATTGAATTGTGGACAAAATTTGTGAGTTCCAATGTAGAGAACAAAGTTCAGCTCTCCTGTACCCCTTCCATGCAGCCTTTGAAAAGGAGAGTGGTGATGGATTTACTTTTATTTTTGATTTCCTATTCTTCTAACTTCAGAAACACAAGCAACAGACAAGAAAAAGAGTACACAACAATATTCAGAGGGCGAGTTCCTTGACAACAAATACAGGCAGCTACAACACATACAGAGCACTTTGTCTCCCAGTGGTAACAGCAGTTCCTTTCCAATTTGGTAAAGCTTCAGGCCACCTCAGAAAGAGAACATGACACTGCAGGAAGGTGACAAGAAGATTCCCTGGGTGAGAGGTTCCATCAAGCTTGGTTCTTTCAAAATCAGTGATTTCAAATTCATAAATGAAGAAACCGAAGTACGGGTTACAAAGTCATTTCCTAAATGTTTAAGACAGGTGTAAGAGATGTCTAATCCAATTAATAGGTTTAATAATACATAAACTGCTCTAACACAGCTCTGCACCAATGCAGAAAAAGCTACTTGGGGGCCTTGAATTAAAAGCAAATACAGACTACAAAGCACATTTCTATTGCTGCAAACAGGCAGGTTCAGTCTCATGACATTTCCTGCAGATCAAAGCTGATATTTTTGATACTATTTGCAAATTCCTTTGACTAAGTAGGATTAATATGTGTTATTTCAGAACATTCTTTTTTCTTATAAAGCAACCCTTTCCAAAAGTATTGCTGCCGAATGTTTTGCAATCAAGAGAAGAAACCAAAAAGAACTGAGCACATGTAGACTCCTACTCCCTATTACCTGTTCCTAAGATTTGCCTTCCTAAAGATTAGGAATATTTCAGCATGTCAGAGCATTAAGTCATCTTAATACCCATACAGGGGAAAACTTGTCTGAGCAAAATTACAAGTAGTTGGAGCAAAACAGAGGCTGCGTTTGTAGTCCTGGGCCAACTGAATTGTCTAATAAAATGTTTTCCTCATAATCACTAAGGGAAAAAACGAGATACATGAAAACTGAAGCATGATGATCTCATGAACACAACAGCGTCATGGTTTTGATATACAGAGTTATCTCAGCATTAGGCCCACCAAACACAGAGTCACTTGTGTTTAGTTGTTTTCTACTCAAACTCACAGTTTTTCTTATTGCTGAAGTCCCTTTGGGGAAAGGGAAAAAAGTCACAGGACTCCCTGTTTCCTGGATTAGCCTCATCTTGTGTGTTTACAATGCACATGAGTTTATCTAGAGCTCAAAACCTTCTCCTAAATGTAGTTCTCAGGTCACCGGGCATTTTCTAGTCTCAAGAGCACCTCTAGATTTACATCTTCCCTTTAGTGTAACAACACAGAACACCACACATCTTTTCTGGGTAGAAATAACTATCAGGAGGCCAGGCTGGAACATTTGTATGAAAATCCTCCGCTGTGAATTAAGAGGATAAGACTGGGGGAGAAAAAAGAGGAAAAGAGGAAAAAAAACCCAATTGTTGCAGTGTTTCCAAAGACATTGACCAGAGAAGGGTTAACCTGGAGTTCCCAAGTACGCCTTCTTCTGGTTTTAGGGGGAAATGAAAGCTTAAATAAAAGCACAGAAAGGCAAAGTTATAATAAAAGAAATTCTTGATTATTTAGGGGTGACAAATAATAAGTATTTTAAATGCATCACAAAGTAGACAATGAATAAAAAAATAATAAAACTTCAGTAAATACAATTATCTTTCATATAAGTCTCATCTGGTAATAAAATAAGCCTACAGGGTCTATGTTGGGCATTTCAACCTTTTACATCTCTTCTCCCTGCTGGTTCCTGGTACTGTACACACACATCTTTTATTTCTTTTTAAAATGGACCTTTGTCTCTTACTTCCTACCACACTTCATCTTTTAATTTGCTGAAGTACTTCATCCCTTGTTTGGGCTACATTAGCAGTTAGTAAGACATCTTGGCTCCTCCTTTTACCCTTCTAAAATTATTGTTCTGCCCTTTGTTTCTCATCAGTCCCCTGTTCACCAAAAGATCTTTTTTTAAAATAATAGTTTTAATGACTTTACAGTCTTCTCTTCCATAGCTAATACATTACTTCTAAATAGCAAGCTAGCCCAAGCTAGTTTTAATTTTGCTTTACCTGTAACAGGCACTTCCATACATGCAAGGTGTCCTCTTATGCTGGATCTTTTTGAAGCTTTCTGAAGCATCTGCACTTCTGGTTGAATCAGAAATCTCAGTCCCGCAATCCATATCTGCATCAGGCTCAAGAATCCCTTCCTGGGCACCACAATATTGGGAAGTCCTGCCCCAGTGAGCTTGTTGGCTTGTAGAACCAGTACTCTGCTCTTTGGTTTTTGTTTCCTCAATTCTATTGTCTTTACTTGAGGTCTCACCTGCTCTTTTAGAACATTTGCTATGCAGCTGCCTATCATTTTTTTCCAGGGGGTTTTTTGTTCCAGTCTTGCCATTTCCTTCTTCCATATCTCCTGTGGTATTCTCAAGAGGAAATCCAGATGTATTCTGTGGAACAAGGTTACATTTTAAAGGACCTGAAAGTTTACAGTCCAGAATTCAAAGCTTTAAAAGTCACACTGTGCCTCGTCATTCCCCCTTTCAAAAATCAGAGAACCACAGAACAGCCCAGGTAGGAAAGGACCTCGAAAGATCATCTGGTCCAGCCCTTAAAATCTTCTAATCCACTTTCTAAGCTCAAGTTCTCTGCTAAATAGAGCTGCTGAATGAAAGGCTGGAGTTGAGAAAATAACACACAACACACTTTAAAGAAAACTTATCCTAAAGCTCCCATTCTTGGTCTCAGTTCCCTCACAACACGAGCTCCTCTCTCACCACCTCAGTTTGTGAACAGTACAAGGACTTTAATTTAAATTAACTTCCAATCAAAAGTACTCCTCTTGAAAAAAAATAATGGGCATTATATATAGATGAAGATACAGTAGGCTCTAGAAGAATGTACACTCCTACAGTAGAATCAATTTTAATCTGTTGAGTACCAAGATATATGGTATATTTATCTATATATGAAAGATATATGGGAATGCATGATACACACTTTGAGTTTAAACCCATGCTGATACATCTTAAATGTTTCAGATAGTGACTAAATCGTAAAACAGTCTGTCATAGATACCATCAGACAAAGAGTTCAGCTTTGACACATACCGCATTTTAAATTTTGGAACAAATGTACATTTAAAATGAGAGATGTGTCGTTTAGGAAAAGAATACAAGATACATAACCAAGACAAGAGCACTGTCCTGACAACTGAGACATTACCTGGAAGCATATCTACACTGAAGGCTGAACTACTCTGATACATCACAGAACTATTCCAAGGTCTCTGCTCTCTACAGGTTATTATCCAAGTTTCCCCTCCAGTAAATTTATACTTAGTTTACACAGATGTGTTTGGCAGAGCTCGAAAAGCAGACAGTGATCTCCTGTTTGATTTTGTTCCTTTCAATGCAAGCCTCATAAAATTTTATCCAAAACCAGAGACAATTACATTTGAGCAGCAACGTGACTAAGAGAGGACAAAGTCAGCATTAATATCAGATGATCCTGACAGCAGCACATTTAGTAACTCAACTCAGAGACAAGACAGCTCCCAAAATAAGATTCAGCAAACAACTGCAGCGTATGAAATCAGCCTTCCTTTGCAAAGGGAGGCACAAATTACCCTAATTTGCGACTCACACCTGTGACTCTCTACCCATCCATTGCCTGTATTGTACTTAATGAGACTAAACACTCTCACTCATTAGGATCAGCTACACACCAGGCTGCGATCCAGGGAAAAAAAAAGCCACCCGCACTCCAGCACTGGGATAACACGGACGGGCCCTTGGCGCTCTCTGGCGGCCGCTGCCGCTTACAACAATTCGGATTATTTTTGCCTCCTTCCCTAGGGAATATTTTCTCAATCGCCTTAAACGTGACATCAAGACCGTGATTTGGGCTTTGATGTCAAAATTACAGTCTTTCAGAGCTCTCTGTGATTATTAATTTCGCTTACACTTAACCCATTAGTTCTCCTGCAAAGTCACAAAGGCAATTTCTTATACTGCACTTGGGACTGAAATGATTTATGAAATTATTAGGTGAAAATAACTAAGGCTTCCTACTCAAAAATCGCAAAATAGAATAATTCATTATTTAGTCACTCACCTTATAATCTGACAAAGAGAAAACAGCACAGCAGCTGTTATTAATGCCCCTAATGAACAGCGAAGCTCACCACTTGGAACATTTTTCCAGATTAACCACTGTTACACCAAAACTACTCCGAAGGGTTTGCTCTCTGTGAGCAGTTCATTTCAATTAACTTTAACATTCAATTAAAAAACCAAAATCAAACCCCCAATTAGTTCTCAGTGTCAAAATCATACCAAATAATACTACTTTAAGTTGTTTTATCAGATCCTGGAACAGATCCAGGCAATTCTAATGCCAGACATTAAAAACACCTTCCCAGGTTGTTCACTTAGAGGATACAAGTGAGAGCCTTGATTTGCTCTCACCAGCACATGCTTTGTTTTTCTTTGGCAATGATCCTTCTCTTTTTCTCACTTGTAAGGTGTTGTCAGTAAGGATTTTCCTGCCTGTAAACTGCTGTGAGGTCACACAGACAGTGACCAGCTGGACTGCAGGGTCTGTTGACTCATTGTCACAAATGGTTTGGGATTTCAGGCTACTTTTTTTTTTTTCCCCCCTTTCCTTTTTTTGACTCGAAGATTTTGAGACAGTGGCATAAGCACACTCCATGCTACCCTTCCTCTGAAACACAGCAGCTGCTGAGCCACACACCATCATTATCTGACCATAAAACTTCACCTACTAGAAAAGAAACCACACACACCAAGCCACTCCTAGGCCCTGAGCTTTGGCCCTTGTCTTCCTGCCTCTTGCTGCAAAGCTCAAAGTCTGGTATTTCTGTGGAACATTTCGAGTGTGATTCTGAGGAGGACATGCAGAAAACCAAGTCACTGAAGGTTGTCTTGATCCTTGCTACACAGTTGACCAATGGACTGGTATTTCAAAACAACAAACCACGAGCAGAACACACAACGATGTTGTAGACCCAACCTTCAACATGACACTGCCAACTGCACTCTCTTTTTTCTGTAATACCACAGTTCTTCCCTGAGCCAAAAAAAAGTTACCTGAGATGAAGGAATAGGGATGGAAAGGCAGCTTCTTTTCCCTTGATCTTGCTCTTCACCTTCAAAATCCTCTATAGTGTCTCCAGATGCTGATCTTTTTTTCTGTTGCACATTTACTTCTGATTTCAATGGCTCCATGTCACTTTCCCCCCTTCTGTAGCCTTTTTTCTTTCTGTGACCTAAATAAATAAGTAAATAAATAAATAAATAAATGGGTACTTTTGGAATGCAACTTTTCCAGTGAAATCCTGATGACATTAGGAATCTACAGCTACATCAAAGCAGGACACAGGGCAAATGGCACGAGAAACAGCAGCAGTTGTGCTTGTGCTGTTTCAACAACACATTTTACACTTACTGCTTGTAGGAGTAAAAAGTATGTTTGAGAACAAAACAGACACTTGAGGTGGAATTTGGAGGAAAACAATAAATACGTGGCAAAGGATATTGTGGAGTGAATGTATCTCTATGAGTGACAGCAACTCAGTTTACACCACAGAGGTGTAAGGATGGCTTACCACAGACCTTTGGTGCAACTGTCCCTTCAGACCACCTGTTTACACAGGCAGACATTAATCAGGGCACAGCAAAATCAGAGTGTGCCCATCTTCCTGGGCCACCACATCGTGGCTGATCATTCCATCGGCCAAAAACCAACACAGAAAAAGACGGTGAAATTAAGTTCTGTCTCTGTGAAAAAGTTCACATCTCAGGAAACCTTGAGATCTCTGCACTGAAGCAGCTGGGACAGACCCAGGGCCACCCTCCTGGTTTTGCTATAGCTTCATCTGCTGCAAAACACACTCAGAAGGAAGATACTTGATTTTAAAAGACTCCAAAAACTCTCTTCCTTCAAAAAACTGTGCCAGGGTGATGTGTATAAAGCAAGGAACTTTCCCAAATTTTAAAATCTAATTTCAAACCCACAGATCAGTGCCACCTTTCTAGCCAGAAGATAGACATAAAAGGGCAGCTTTTTGGAATTCCTCTCTACGTTTCCACATTCCCATCCAATAGCACCCTAAAAAGATGCAAACCACAGTTTCAAGAAAATATTTTTGATTTGCAGAAGAGATTGGCTGTTTTATTAAAGCATTAGATTCAAAGCTGGAAACACCTCATGTAATAACTTTTTTAACAGCTCCAAGAGAGTTTGCATGTAACCCCAGCTCCCTCTAGGTAAGGCCTTCAGATACCTCTCACTCACACAGCTCCAAATCTCTATACCAGCACAATCACAGCATTCAGCCTTTGTAACAAACATTATATTCACACATATAACAAATGTTTTAGTGCTTGTAGAGAAAAAAAAACAAGCAAACTCCATTCCCCAAAAAATACAAAACAAAACCACAAACATAAGAAAACAATCACACCAGAACAGGACTCAACCAGCTGAAGTCCTCTAGTACTTGCAATTTTTACATCTTTAAAGCCACAGTTGCCCAGGTCAATGCACACAGACATCTGTATTTACTACAGGAGAGAAGAAACCATTGGTCAAACACTGCATGAAACACTCCCATTGGGCTGCTTGGGCATCAAGAACCAAATCCATCACAGCATCCCAGTAGAAACAGCAGTGGGAAAGAGAGACACTAAAGCAGAGCTGCTGCACATGGAGGAGTGGAAAACACACTCATCAGCCACAGGTCATAGCTTTGGACTGATTAACAAAGGAAACTCAGCTGTTCACACCCAAATCATCTCATACCTCCCCACAGAAGGGCAAGGAGGGTGGGTGGGGCACGCTGCCTCCAGCACAGAGAAGGACAGAAATGCCAGAGGAGCTTTGCTAAGTCATTTTCCTCCTCTTCTTCTTTAGTCCTCCACTTCCACCAATTAAAGTCAGCAGGGCAATAAATGCTGCTGTGCAGTAAGACTATCTAATGGCAGCTTAAGTACGAAGCTCCCAGAACCAAAGTTGGACAAGCTATAAAATTTTCTTGAGGTTGTGCCAATGCAGCGCCCTTGTGTGTCCTGCTGACAGTGACTGAACGCAACAGCAGCAGTTCAGTAATTTCCTTTTCCTGGAAAAACACGAAGGAATGCAACGTTATTTTAGCCTCATGTTGGTATTATACTCTGAACAACTGCTCCTCCAAGCAAGTAACTTTGGGCTAAATGATCAAGTTTGATTCATTCACGGTTAAAAAACTAACACCCAGCACCAACCCAAAAAACCCCTACTTTAAAAAATCTGTGAAACTAGAATCTAAATGTAGAAGGGCAAAACATCACTGACTTAAGTGTGGAGAAGGACTGGAATTAAAGGTACAGAAATTACCCACAATTTACATATGAAATAGGCAAGTTTATAGGAAAGGGTTCCAGAATATCCGATGCTCAGATGTCCAAAGGGGGTTTATTATCTGGCATTAAAAAAACAAACAAACAAACAACAAAACAACAGAAAATCAAATTATGAGAAAAAGGTCTATCACACCCATAGGACTGATGACAAAGGAGACAACATAAGTCACTCTCCATCAGCTGCCCTGCACGAAGGATGGAAAGAGAAGTAACAGATTAACACTTTCAACCATTCATCAAAAATTACATCCAAGCACACAAATGCATATTGGAATGCAATTGTACCACACTGCAAACCTACCTGCTGTCATTACAGGCTCAGACACCCTCTGCACCAGGAGATCTCCTTCCAGCATCCAAGATGGAAGTATTCTCTCTCTTTGAACAGATTTTGACTGTTTGCTTTCGTTATTGTCAGAAAGAGGAACCTGAAACAATATTTACCTTTAATATTTAAAAGCTACTGTTTAGTACCTTTATCCAATTACAAAAGACAGGAGGAAAACAGATCACAATTTGTACACAGTTGCAGCCTGGGTGACCACTTACTTTTTGTTTTATAGTTCCCACTCACTCAGAAAAACAAAGTCTATAGAAACCTTCATGCAGGAGTTAAAAACTCTCTCCTCAGACCTTTGGAATAAACATCTAAAAGGCTACAAATTGAAAGTTTCATAGAAGAGCTTCACCAGCACCTAGCTCTAGAGTTTCCACACACAGACATAACAGAAAGAGCAGGTTTAACAAATGCCTCTTTGTCCAAAAAACCCCAAACAATACAAACAAAAAAACCTCACAAAAATCTCATTCATTATTTACAGAAAGCAGCATTATCATTGTGAATCTCCACTTACTGACAGGTGAGTGTCCACCCCAGGGATCTCAGCTATGGCAAAAGCTGACATTTCATTTGTTGTGTGCAGTTGTTACCTCCTGTACCCCAATACTGACCAACGTGTCACTTTAGCACTGGATACACAACAGAAGGTGTTTAAGAAAAATCCCACCAGCTCCCCACACTATTTATGAGACTGTCTGAAGGCCACTGGACTTAGAAGTGTTTAAAAAAAAGGCAAAAGATGTTTACTTCAAAAACTCTATTTTACTGGAGAGCCAGGGAAAATCTGGGCAGTTGTTTTTCCGTGTGTTTGTATGGATCTTGACAACACAACTTCATCCCACCTGACGATCCAAATGAAACAGGCTGCCAGGACATTACAAATGTCTGTTACTTATAGCCAGCACAAGACACCCACAGTCCAACTCCAGGTTCTCTTTTCTCCTCTTTCAGAGGCTTTTGGGCTGGCTGGAACAGTCATTTATTCCCCCAGGCCTTCACAGGTACTCAGGGGCAGTTACTGACATGGAGCAGAGGCCAGAATTAGACTTTGTTCTTTAGCACTCAGCTCCCGCACTGTGAGTCCGAAACACTCCTGTAACACATTTGTGTACTTGCACAGCACACAGTCCCAGCCAATAAACGAACAAATTTTGACAGCAGTAATTTACCTCTCTGGGAAAAACAAAGGTATACAAAGCACAACACCTTTGTAATTTTCAACACACGCAAATAATGAATTTCATTAAAAAATTCAGCACCCACCACATGTCTAGAGGCAGCATCATTATTTCTCATTTTTGCAGCTCCCTGTACCTCAGAGCTGGAATGTGCTGGTTCCATTAGCAGTGGAATACAGGACATCTCAACAGCATGAACAGTTGGTGCTCCTTCTGCATCAGCCCCCCAAGTTTTTTCTGACAAAACAAAATATATTTTAGCTACTCACACATCACAAATATAAACACGCACTTTTGACTCAAACACAAAAGTTGGTCTGTATGTTTGTCACTAACAAATACACTTTGAAACTGAACATCAACATTCTATTACACCAACTTCCAGAGGAAATAAACACGCCTTTCTTTTACCTCACACCTAAAGTATTTTGAACAAAAGACTCTCTGATCACTGCTGGCCCCACTGCTGTGGTGTTTTGGGTTTTAAGTACAGAATTTACACTGGTCACTGCCACCACAAAACTTTCAGAAAGCTGAAATTACAGCTCAGAATTTGCTCTACTGTAAATCCACACAACTCCCCAAAATCTGCTTCTATACTAAATGTCAGGCAATGATTTTAAGATATGGTTTTCAGGGTCAGGTGCCAATCAATCCAGTACTTTCTGGTAAGTTCTCACTACAGGCTACAAGTCTGCAGCTCTCAGGTGCCACCACCTACTCAGGTGCTGGTTTCAAAAGGCCAGTTCAGAGCCACCACATCCAAAATGCTTTTTAAGCTGTGAAATTGCACTCAAACTGCAATTGTTTTTCCTTCAAGATTTAGCCCTTCCACTACTCAATTCACAAAACATTAGGGGAAAACAATGCTGTATTGCTGCTGTATTCCCTGCATAGCCAATCACTGCCACCTGTTCCTAAGCTCTATGCACTCCAGGGAAGGCTCATGATGACCAGCTGAACTCTCTCTTCATTGCCTCACAAAGAGAAGCATGAAAGGCCAAGAGCAGAGAAGCCAGGCTCTGCCCAAAAAGGCTCCTCCAGGTGCTGCTCGGGAGGTTTTGGCTCTTTAGAGGCTTACACAATCACCGAATGGATCAGGCTGGAAGGGACCACAGTGGGTCCAATGCCCCGGCTCAAGCAGTGCCATCCCAGATGATGGGCATATGGTACAAGATTGCATCCAGGTAGTTCTGGAATAACTCCACAACTTCTCTGGGCAACCTGTTCCACTCACACAGTAAAGAACTCACACAGTGAGTATTTCCTCACTTTCAGGTGTAACTTCCTGCGCATCAGTTTCTGCCCGCTGCCTCCTGTACTACTGCTCTGCGCCATCGAGCAGAGCCTGGCTCCATCCTCTTAGCACGCCCCTCCCAGATATTTATGCACATCAATGAGGTCCCCTCTCAGCCGTCAATTCCCGAGGCTCAACAGCCCCCGCTCCCTCATCCTTTCCTCCTAAGAGAGATGCCCCATTCCCCCGGGCATCCTCGCTGCCCTCCGCTGGTGCCGAGTTCCCCCCGCCCCAACCCGGACACGGGGCAGCGGTGAGGCCCCTCTAAACCCCTGCGGACACGACTCACCCCCGCCCTGCGAGGGGGTGCCGCTACCTCGGGCCCGCGGGGCCGGGACGGGGATGGGAACGAGGATGGAGCCGATCCCGATCCCGGCAGGAGCCACCACCGCCGCCTCCTGATGACGCGCGGCCTCCCCGTGACGCGGCGGGGGCAGCGCCTCGGCGGGCCCGGGGCGGCGGAGGTTCGCCCAAAAAACAGGCGAGCCCGTACCCTCCGCAACGCGGACGGCAGGGACATGGCAAGCGGGCATCCAGCCCCGGGCGCTGCCGCCCACGGGCGCCCCGGAGCACCGCGACAGCGGCCGCGGTGACACCGCCCCCCGCCCCGGGGATGGACGCGGAGAGCGCCGGCGGCCGCGACGGCGCTGCGGGAGCAGCAGGAGGAAGAGGAGGAGGAGGAGGACAGGGGGACTTGGTGTCCGCCCTCCCTCCCGAGGTGAGCTCCCGGATTTTCGGCGGCCTGGATGTGGAGAGCCTGTGCCGCGCGTCCGCGGCGTGCAAGGGCTGGCACCGCGCCATCGAGGGCAACGAGCGGCTGTGGCGGCACCACTGCCTGGCCGTGCGGGCCGTCTGCCGGCGGGAGATCGACTGCGACCGCGGGAGCGGCTACTCCTGGAAGGTGAGTCCCGCCGCGGGGGCGGTGGGAATGTGGAAGGAGATGACACCGCCGCGTCTCGCCCCATCCCGGGGTTTATGGGGGCAGCGCGGCTCGGTAGCCGGGCAGCTGGTAAAATGCGCTGAGAACGGAAAGCCAGGCTATCCCTTTTCCTTCTCAGGATGGCCTTTTTGCTGCCCAGGCTGGCCTTTCTCTTGCCCAGGACCACACCTGTAACAGCCCGGTTATTCCTCACCCTGCGCTGACCTTCGTCCCAGCAAAGCCCTAACATGGGACAAAGCCCACGCAGACAGGGCTGGGAGGGAGAAGATAACATAACCCTGGCTAGGCAACGTGTGCTCTCTGGCTGTATTTCGTGGGAATAGGCGTGCTGGTTGGGAATGGCTTGCTGGAAAATTATCCTGGATAGCTGTGCCCCAATGCACCTTGAGCGACACGCATCCAGGAGAAAAATAAATTAGAGTATAGAAAAGGAAACAAGCAGGAGCTTTTAAGGCTGTTTTGAAAAAATCTCCCCTAACACAGTCCCAGTTACAGGTGGTCTGAGGAGTTAGGGGCAGGTTCAGCTCCAGAATCCAGCCTGGAAGCTGAGGAAGATAAGGAAGGGATCTGGTTCCACAGGTTGCTCGGGGCCAGGTGATTCCCTCACCCTCAACTGAGCTGGTGTGTTTAAGAGTAGGGGGGCAGTGGAAGGGTGAAAAGAGAAAGAAGCAGCAGCAAAAGAAACCAAGGAAGCCACAGTTCTGGGCTCTGACATTTCAGTAGAGTTGCTGCACTGGGAGGTAGTGGTTACCCTTTTGGTGTACAGATCTTGATACTCTTGCTCACCAATCCCTGCACTGATTGTTTTATCTGGAGGGGATTTAAAATAGAAGCAACAAACATACCAAGTCAGCATTTTCTTACAATAAAATGTTGACAGAAGAAAAGAATCCAGCCAGCCTCCAGAGTTAAAGGTCACAGATAACCTAAACAGGAAGAGAAAGTGAAAGGTGTCTCTTTTAAAGAGTAAGATGAGTTCCTGGTTTACATTTTTCATCTTGAGCATCAAAGAATTGAGGCAGGTATTGATTTTCCACCCAACTTTGAGCAGAAAAGTTGGAAGCAGATCAAGGTCTGCTTCTCAGCAGCACTGCACCTTCCTAGGCTTAGTGTCTAGAGATCCAAAGGCACATTCCAAATCCTTTCTCTAGCCTTACTCTTCCAAGGCAAAACTTAGTTGTATTGAATGCGGCTTAAATTGTTTCATTTCCAAGATCTGAGCAATTTGTTTTTCCACCAGATCACATTATTGAGAAACTACTGGAAAAGCAAAGTGAAGCAAGAATGGCTGAGTGGAAAATACAGCAACATTCCTTCACAACACAGCTTGCCAGAGAAAAGCATGTATCCCATGGACGTCGATACATGGGGAGAAATCTTGGAAGCAGAACTTGAAAGATAAGAAACCAGTGCTGATTCTTGCAACTCAAAAACCTTTTGCCAATGACACACAAACTGGCCGTTGTCAAACTGATTTTGAGTGATTTTTAACTGATTTTGAACCGATGATGAAAGTTTCTGGAAGTTACAGGTGTCTTTTTTTTTATTTGCACTTTATCATATTAATTTTATGCAAAATTCTAAATAAGACTATTTAGGCTATTCAGTTGTAATTTATATTTATAAATTTAATGTTCTGCTGTATTGTCAAAAATATGTTGATTATATTTTCAATTTGCACTTTTTCTTTTGGAAGAGATGACTTTTATTTAAAAAAAAGGAAGATATATTTGACTTGAAGTGTATCATACCAGCAGCACATGAGAGCCCACAAAGGAAGGCTGGGTTAGGGACAAATACAGGCACTGGAAAGAAAAGAAAATGACAAGGTGGCCACCTTAGTATCAGCTGAACATTTCCAGTGTCCATCTCAAGGGACAAAGTCCTCAGAAGGATCTCTGAACTGGCACCAACTTGAAAAACTGCTGCTAGTAAAAGAGGATGCACCTGTCACGTTATCTAACATAAAAGTGACCACAAATACAATTTATTACAAATAAATTGAATATCACCTTTTCCTACCTTCTTTGCGCTAAAGTAACTGCGGGTAAATACTGGGAAGGTCTCTGTGGCTCAAGGTATTCCTGCAAAATTCAGTCACCAATCTGGCGCCAATTTTCTATAGGAAAACTTCTACCATGGTTATGAAACTTGGTTATTTAACCCTTGCGGAATATCTGGTATGTTTACTCCCCCTTATTGCAGGTGTCTGGGCTCACAGGCTGTTTGTTGTAGGTGCCCATATCTGCAGACCAAGGAAGAAACATAACAGGTAGCTCTAAAATGCTTCCAAGAACAGAACGTTGCCTGATCCTTTTTCTAGTTTAGAGCATTCCGCAGATTTCCTCAAAACTGATCCACATCCCTCAGCCTCCTGCATGTTCCCCATTAGAAGAGGTGTTCAGTCAATAAGCACTGGTACCTTTTCTGAATCATGAGTAACATATTTAACTGAGAGCTTTCTCATCAACAGCAGTGCATAACATGATACTACTATTGGATAATGAGTTTTATGCATCTTTTGCAATCTCTTCTGTGTAGATAAGTGTTCTAGGAGCAGGACACCATTGCACTAGGTTTTAAAGATCTCCTTTTAGTCCCAAAAGAGTTGATGCTGTTCTTGTGGGACAGTTACTTCATTAGCCAAAATGGATGCAGTACCCAAAATTCACTGAAGCTTTCACTGTCACCCTGCCACCAAACATGACTGAGGCGTAGCTCAGAGTAAAGAACCATTGCTAAGTGTAGGTGTGATGCAAACACTGCTTCCTCTATTATTAGCTGTTCTGCTCGAAGGTTATATCTAGTTAGCTCAAATTAAAAAAGAGAAAAACACACCAAAATTCACACCCAGGCACATCAGTTTTTCCACCAAAGCTGCTGCCTCGCTCCCTGCTCACAGCATTTATCACCCCAACTTTAAGAGAGCTCGAAGCAAAAAAAGCGCATGTGAATTAATAAAGAAAACAGCACTAGCAGTACATTTTCACCACCTCAAAAGTACCCAATTTCTTAAATCACAAGATAGGGAAGGTGCATAATAATGGATCTAGTCCCTCACCCTTCTGACCCAGCCTCCTCCGTTGCCTTCAGTCTCTAACTCCCAGACATTTATCCCCTATTCCTGCTCCTTTGATGCTCCTCAGCTCTCAGTTCTCATATATATCCGCTCAGGATGCAGTTTTCAAATAGAATAATTATTCTGGCATCAATCCTAACACAGTTATTTCACTGCACTTAGCTGTAGCTTCTCCCCATTCTCATATGAGCATAAGAATCCCCAGTGTCTGTTGTACCTCTGCCTCTTGTCAGATCAGGTGTCTCTGCCTCTTTAAACACAAGGAATTAAACACTCGGCTTTGCAATTAGACAAGACCTGGATCTTAAACCTACGGTAACAGTAAGATTACCGTGAAAAATCTATTACTGGAAGAAAAATCCTGCAAGTATTTAAGTGCAAGTTCTCATAAAAACAAAGGTTGCTTCCCCTCCCTGCTCTTACTCTTTCCTGTGAGGGTTTTAATTCCCCCTGGAGATGTTATTGCATCAATTCTGGTTACCTGTTCTACTCCTCTCTACCCCTGCACCACCTACTCAGCCTCTCTGCTCCTCTGCAGGATGGATGTGTCCTCTTCCCTTTAAAGACACCCCAGCAGCATCCATTGCTCCAGACAGCGGCACTCCCTACACCAGCTGGTTTGGGCTCAGCTCTTTCCATTCCTGCCTGCCAACACCAGTCACTGAAATGCCAGCGATAGGAAGATGGTACTAGCACTGAAATTAGCACTCACACATGGGTATCCTTCCCTAGAGAGCATCCTCACCCCACCTGCACCCCAGGGCACACACCAGCTGCCCTCACACCTCGGTGGCTGGTGAAACCTTTTTTCCGCTCCAGTGCCCACCTCTTACCCACATGTTTTTGAGGAAGTGGAAATTTCTACTTTAGCAAACCCCCACCGACCTTCCCACTGCATTGGCACACCATTTCTACCTTCCCACTCAGACACTGTCAGCTGCAGGAAGGTCCCCAAGGCATCCATTGCCCAGGCTTCCCATCAGCCACCCGACCTTCCTGCTTCCCCAGCTTTCCTAGGACAGACAAGCCCTTTGGAGACAGCACATGAGGCTTGTGTGGTGCAGAACAAATAGCAAATGTTCTCTTCCCACACACCCCAACTGTGCAACATGTGCTTGAACAACCAGCCAGGCTTCTGTGGGGAAAATAGGTTTCCCTGCTGCACAGAATGTCCTGAGCTGCTGCACACAGCTGGGCATCAAAAAGACCAGCTCTGAAGTTCAACATAAGGTCAGTATTTTATTTCTGCACCTCCAAAACCACCTGTGGTGTTACAGCCTTCCTTGCAGCTACTCAATATTGCAGCGCTCTCTTTCTGAAACAAGGAGCCGACAGTGTGGCTTTATTTCATCATGGTGCAGGATGTGGCTTTGGGCCACTGCCATTAAAAACTAAATGAAAAAGCAAGCACGAGATATTTAATCAACACAGACTTTTCTTCATTAGACCACTCAAATTTCAAGGGTAATTTTGCCAGGTGTTTGTGCCAATAGGCAGATAGGTACATCCCTGTCCTGGTCATCTTTGGAAGGTTCCAAGTAGCAAAGTTATCCCAACCCAAGACAGAACAGTTGGGCTCAGGATTGGGATCAGCTGCTTCAGCCCACCAGGGCTGACAGAAAGGTAAGAAAAACATACAGCTGGGAAGATTTGAGTGGTGGGGGAGGTTTTTTTATTTTCTCTCCAAATGAACTTTGGTTGAGGCACATCAGATTCCCAGGAGCACACTGACAATTTGCAGTTGTTTTCCCACCGTATCGCTCGTTCACAAAAGTCTGTCTCAAAAACCACAGAAGAAATCACCCGCTGCACTTCGTACCACAAGTCAGCAGCAGCTTCTGACCAGCACAAAACTAAGAATTAGGGCTTGGGGGCAAGTTCAGGCCTCAGCGCTAAGGACGAGACCTACTTCTGCTGTACTGGTAAACCAAAAAACCCAAGCTACAACTGTGGGTAGAGAGGGAAGAAAGAGAGAGGCGATGGTCAGCAAACTCAGAGATCCCCAGGACCTACCAGGATGAAACCCAAGAGAACAATTCTATGTATGGGCACAGTGAGCTGCAGCCTCCCCTCAGAATCACCCTGTCCAGCACTGCCACCCATGTCCAGCAACTGTGGATTTATACAAAGCCAGAGAGGAATGAAAACCAGCCTGCCAGAGCATGCAAATTAGGTACAACATTAGCTTTTTTGGACCCACATTTAAAAAACGTTGTGAGCAACAGCACATGCTCGTTTTGATGCACTGGCAGAGGAGCTGCTGTGTGCCAATACAGAGTGTAGCTGCACAGGCTGATTTGTTGCTGAGACACCAGGCACTTCAGGCTGTACACAAAGGCTTCTCCAGGTGCCACAGGACACCAGTGGCCATGAAATAATGTATCAGCCATAGCACTAAACATTGCTTTTAAACATTTCAGTGGTGTCAGAAATGAAAAACTAAAGACCCTAAAATGCTGCCAGCTGCCTATGGGAGGATTCAGCTTGAAGACTGAATTGAAGGTATAGGTTGAGCAAGTCAGGAACAGAGAGAAACCTTCAAGCAAACAGACTGGCCACCTTAAGACTTTAATCCTTATGGGGGGGAAAAGAAAAGTTGAAAAAGGCAAAATGATTTTTTGCAGCGGTAGCTTAGGGCTGATAAGTCAGATATAACAATACTCCATGAGAAGTCTACTCATCTCTTCAATTGAGGGAATATTTTCAATAGCTTCTATTACTTTTCTATCACAATGCTAGAGAACAAGAGCACTGAACAAATTTAGCTAGGAGATCCTAACACCTGCATTTCACCGTGTGCAACATGTACTATTTGACAGCATAGCCAATAATATAAATGCCTCGAGTTTCCTTTAGCGTGGCTGACCAAATTAAATCAGCTTTTCTAATGCACCTTTATTTTTGAACATCCTGGTCTGTAGACAATTTTACCACTACATTATACTGCTTTTTAAAGTCATCCCAACATGCAGCTCATCAACATATGTACTTAGAGATAACAACACTGGGGACTGCCCAAACAAGGAGATTATAACGACACCCAACACACATAAAGGAACCACACATGTAAGTATGAGGACATGAGAAGAGGTTTTTGCTGTTCTAAGGAAGTGACTAAAGATCACACAGTATGTTGTAGCAATTCTAAAATGTCACTAGGCATTTATGTTTACTTATCTGAGATCTGCTTTATGATGCCTAATAAGCAGAGACACAAGCTCTCTTTTAGGATGTTTAGGTCGGAATAGTTTTAAGAAAGAAAATCCAGTGTGGGGAAGGAGGAGAAAGGGGAAATTGAAGGTGTAACTTGGGAAAGAAAGCCTTCCTTTAAGCAAAAATATTAATTAAAAAAACCAAAAAACCCAAAACCACAAACCAAACTTATTTTACAACTTATACATCAAAATTACGAAATAGTTCCTTTTATGAATCAGAAAACTGCATAACAGTGTTAGAAGTCTGATATAAACAACGCTTCCTGTTATTCAAAAATATCTCACAATGTTGATTTTGTTACTGTACTTCAACCATCACGTACTTGGGAAACACAGCAACTTAAGCCTTCAAAAGCAGGACACCTACATACAGGTACAGCAGAAGCAGTAAGGGACAACAGTGGTTTCTTGGTTTTCTTTTGATATGCTTTGGTGCTTAAGGAAGGATTTTCATGCTTTTCCTTCTTACGTGGAAGAAGGTACATGAAAAGACTGATAATACATTGATTTATATAATTGATACTCTTTTAGTCTGCAATAGGTTGTTCTAGTGTATTTGATAAAGAGAAAGGGGCTAATGGCAACACTATAAAAGTTCTCAATGTCCTTTTTACAGCTGAGTCTGAGGACATAGGAAGATCAGTGTGTCTAGTTGTTTGGGGTTTTTCACTTAAACTCGTCAATCCCCAGTTCCTTCTCCTCTCCCTTGATCACTCTGGTTTATCAATATTGAAGGTTTTAGTGAAAGACACACTGTATGCGAATTTTAAAAAACACTAACATAATCTCTCTCTCTTTCAACTGCTGGAAGCAAAATTCCATCAGTTTCATCAGCATATCCCTTTGATTTTTTTCCTCCTTCCTGCTCAGCCATCTTGAGCAAGTGGATGAAACAGAGAGAAAGGTATTGCCATCTTAAAAGAAAGGCAGAGTCTAAGCAGGGGAGTGAAGAGTTTTACTGTAGCCCATTATATTTAGTGTGGAAGTCCAATGAAATAAAAAACCAGCATTTTTCTCAGCTTTCATACAGTCTTCCTCTCCCTTTCACCAATCTAGAAGAGCCAGAAACAAAGCGTGGAAAGCCACAGTTTTGGTTCTAAAACACAAAGCAGGAAGTCTGTGTTCTAATCCAGAAAAAAACCCCAACCTTATTTTGAAGCCAAATGAGAAGTGCTATTTCAAGAAGTCCCATGAGTAACAACAAAAGAAGAACCTTGTTTTCAGTCAGAGTACACAGTAAGCACAGAAAAATCTCTATACATCAATGAGAATTGAACCACAATTCACAAGCGAAAATACGTGCACTTTCCAAAACCCAAACAGAAGGCACCCACAGAAATACCAACAACCTGCAGAAGACTGTTATCTACTAATTTTGCTTTTTAAAGTTCCTCCTGTAGTTTCCTACATTTTTAAAAGGTACAAGCTGAAAAAGAACAACAACAACAAAAAAAAAAACCACCCTCACCCCACTGCCCTTCCCAAAAATCTCCCACCCTACTAAAATATTTCTGACCCCCACCAAAAAGGTTATTTAAGGAAATATTTCTGGAATTTTAATGCTGCCCAAGCCTGAATTCAGAACAAATAGAGGCACATAGCAAAAAACATAAAGTACTTATTAAGAGCCCTGTGGAGCAAGTTGTTTAAACTTAAAATAACTTGTCAAGTATTTGAGAACAAATTATGGGAAAAAAAGAGAAATAATTAGCGTTTAACATTTGTAATAATGTGATCTCTAAGACAAAGACAAAAGCAGTACTGCTGCACTGAATAGTTATCTGCAATATTGCAAGAAGAAATGAAAACAAAAGACAAGTTTTACAGTAAACGTTAGGTCATACCTCAGAGGCCCTAACTAGTTGTTTCCTCTTTACGAACACACTTTGATTAAATATTACTCAAGAAATTGTTCTATTACTGAAATATATTTTTAGTAGACCTTTAACACTGTTAACTATTCTTTCAAACGGAAAGCAAAGACACCACACTGCAAAGAACAGCACCAAAATAACTACATTTAGCAGCAAAATAACACTGGCCTTACTATTCAGAAGAAAGCTGCAGGGCAGGGAAAGTACACAGCTCTTGAAAACCTCTGCCAGAGACGTATTAAGGCAGAACTACCTCCATATGTATTGTTTGCTGGATTATAAGAAGCAGTAACACCTGTGGCTGAAAGCTTGATGGGCTGCTGCAGTCCCCATGGTTGTTATTTTTTCAGTGCATGTGTGTGTGGTTTGCTTCGTCCTGTTTTCTTTTAAACCATGGAAGTAGGAATGCTGTGTCTACGTGGGTGTTTTTATGGGTGTGTGGTTGATAAAGGTTCCCAAAAACCTGGCCCTAACTGCAGTAAGCACATAGCTGGTATGCCAGGAGAGGGAAAGCTGCTCCGTGCAGGATGTGACAAGTCAAACATGAACTTAAGAGGATATTTATAGAGGATTATATCATACAAGTCTTTCAGTAAGTGAAGATTATAAATATAGTCCTTATCCACAATGGTTTATTTTGCTATTCTCTATGAAAAGAAGGCTTAATTCATATGGTAAGTAAAAATGAAACTGATGTTGCTGCAGTAATTTCTGAGGGCGTAGTAAAAGTGCGATTTAAATAGTTAGGGGGTGAAAGTTAGAGGAAGCATGACACATATAGGTCTGCTCTTCTGTTTTTCTCCTTTTGATCAGTAGTTCCTCGCACTAGGCCTGCTCTCTCATCTCTTGTGCTGGTATTCAGGATCCGTGCCTCTTCCCTTCCACGCCTTCCAAGTAACTAGGCTGGGCTCATCACCTCTGACAGACTTGTAGGTGCTTTTTAATACTGAATTCCCTTGGACAGGGATCTTCCCCCTGCTGCCAAGAAGCAGAGGCACCTGCAAGCCTTTGTTCAGAAACACTGCCTGTGAGATTAGAGACCCTATCGACATAGTCTGGTACAAACATCAGCGCTCTTCCATAAATACGCTCATGAGCATCCTCTGCCTGAGAAAACACCGTTCACAGGTGGGCAGGGCACAAGGAAAAAGGACAAGGCCATAGACCAGTAAAACATTTTATTTTTATTAAAAAGTGGCAGTCACATCCTCCCTTTGGTAAGCAAGACAAGTTTCTGTTGTTTCCTTGTGAGGGGTGGTTTTTTTTTTCTATTTTCCTGTGCCCGTGGGTATTTTTAGGTTAGTGAGCTCTGAAAGCAGAAATAGGCAGTGACAAGCAGCAATTATCAAGAAAGCAGGCTGGGCAAACAGTGTATCTTTTTACCATGAGTCTTCCTTCCTCAGAAGGACACACCAGGCTTCAGCAACCCTGTCAACTTGCATAAGCGACAGGAAATCCCTGCCAGAAGTTGATTTCCACTGGCTGTCTTCGATGGACATGATGATCCACTGTCTCCCAGCCTGCTGTCTCTGCAAGGCTGTGTTTTCTTTGGGATAAATAACACAAGGCAACAGAGCTTCAGGCTCATTAGCTCAGCTACAGGTATGATTAAAGCAGAATTGAAGAGAAACTTTAGCTCCAGGTTTATTATTAGACTGCAGAGATCCAAATAAGAATTTTTACGGATAAGGTACCTTATTAGGTCTACAAACGGAGGTTTAGAAGTTTTGAAGTTGCACTTGGAACAGTCTACATGCAAAATTGATGTTGACTTTCAACTGCTTAGAGGTTAAGATTTAGAACTTTCTTTGATATACAGTCAGACAAGAATACAAGACAGATCAGGTAAACTGATCCTATTAAATAATAACATTTATTTCAGTTACAGCAAGCACAAGGTTCCTCTTAAGGCACAGAATCAAGGACTGAGTATGTTGCTGAAGGTTCAAAAAATAAAAAGCTGGTCAAACCCACTTCAATCAGTAGTTCAAGTAACCAGTCCATGGATCGTTTCCCTTTTCCTGGAAGATTCTTAATTCAAGTCTAGTACAGTACATGACACCTTAGCAACCTGCTTTGGAGACCTAAACAATGGGAAATAATGGTGCTACTGCAGATTCTTGTGGAGAAATTTAACAAAGGTCAAAGTTGGGTGATGAAGTTGGAGTGAAATTGCTTCGTGTTTGGAATATTGTGGGAAGAGACTTTTCCTCATAGTGCTGTCATTGGGTCGTATTTGCTTTCCTCCTGGTGATTCCATAGTTGTCTGTATTCTTCCCTCCCTCAACAATGACATATTATAAAGGAGTGGATCAGGTGTCCAAGTGAGTTGATTTCTTTCATTAAATCTATGGCATTACTTGTGTAGGTGAATAAGCAGTAAAAAGATCTGGTAAGGAAGAAAGTGTAAAGCTTGTCTGGGGAAGAATTTGAAATACATGAAAATCCTGAAACGCAATACAGGCTGAATGGAGGATGACTAATTGAGCTCCTGAGAGGCAGTGGCATGACTCTGTCCCCTGTCATTGGTGAAATTCTCACTCTCAGCTGTGGCAGCAGGGAAAGATATGAAGTACAACCTTTCTCAAGGTAGACTGATTAAGCAGCACACACTAATAAGGCATGTTCTTTTTTATGATTTAGTAAAATATTACCATAACACAAGTGGAAAAATGTTAGTTTGTTAGTGCCCACTAAAGAATTGGAAATTCCTACCTGTCCTCACCCCCAACCCACAAGCCTTAGAACACCTCTCTCGATGACATTGCTTTCTCTCAGTGAAATGCTAAAGTTCCTGTTCTCTTTTGAGTAACTAATTTCAGTTGTCTGTGTTCTCACTGGCAGATCATCTTCATTTTCCGGTCCTAGCAACTGTCTGGATTGCTTTGATCCACTCTGAACGCTCTGTGGATGAGGCTGCTTGCAAGTAATAGTGGATTTCATTTGCTGTGATGATTTCAAAGAGGATGTTGTCAACATCATACTTCTTGGCTACAAGGAAGAAATAAAGAAGTCAGCTCTGAGAGAATCAAGTCTTGTACTTACAATGTTTCCTCCTTTACACACTGTGAGGGGATCTCCTTCCTTTCTGCAGTGAGCCTGACCAGGCCTTCACCAAGATTGGGTCCAAGACTGCAAGACTGGGCCCAAGAAATAGGTCTCTCTCTCTCTCAGAGAAACCACACATGAATCCTGCACATTTGAAATTCAGGAGTCTCTGGTTAGTTGTTCTCAAATCATGGAAGGATCTGCAATCCTGCAGACAAGTCACATTCCCCTCCCACGATCAAGCTCAGCTTACTTTGTCTAAAAGCCACTTATCCTAACACAGGAATGGAGTCTTCCTTTTGACCAGCCTTCCCCAAAGAACTGACAAAACACAAAATTCTCTGTTGCTGCCTCTACCACAGTATCCTACCCCAGTAATTCAGACAGAAGAGAGACACCACTCATTAGAATTACCAAATCGTTGTGCATATATTGCTTTTGAATAAAAAACACTTGTGCTTTCAGGCAGATCAAAAGAATGCACCAAAAACTTATTACACAGCTCATTTGCTGTGGTTCCTTACTGTCTGGCATATCTTCCACTGCTGTCACCACACAGCCTCTCAAGTGAATTGCTCCCAGTGGTTCTTCTCCCTGGGGAGGACATGAAATCAAAATGAAATACAACACTTCTGAAACTGTTCATATGTTCATATCTGGTTACAGTTCCAGAACAGAAACAAAACCATTTTAATTAGTATGTTGCCCGTGAGAACCAACAGGTTCTCAGTCTGTGTGTGACACAGAGGGTGAAGTGTGTGGTAGGGGGAGGACTTGCAAATAAGTAGGGAATAATTTGGGGGATTTAGAATTCAGGATCTGCAGAGTACTTAGCATGGGAACAGGAAAGTCAGACACTCCTCACTGTTGATTCTCCAGTGTGTCTAGGCTGCCTTTACCAAGGAGGACAGCACAGCATAAAGCATCTGTAACCCCCAGTAGCACTGTTGCTGCAGCAGTGCAGGATGAGATAAAACTTGTGGGCTGAATCAACTCAAATGACAGTTTTTGAGGGGCACTCTTTGCCCATGGCACTGCTTCTTCCTTAGGGCAGGGTTTGGCATGTTAGAATTACTCAAGGAATGGAATGCCCTGTCTCAGCCTGACACAGCATATTTGCTCAATATTTGCTCAAATATAAACTGCATGATTATTGTACTGAGGTCATTTGCACTGAGTTTGTTTTGATCAAGTGAGAGCACACATTAATTCTAATTAATTACAGATAAGAGGTGAGAGTACAGTTCAGTATTACTTGTCCCCAGGTCTGGGTGGCACTTGCTGCACTGACTTGGAAGCCCAGAAACCATCCTTCACTCTGCTTTTTCAGAGGATGGCAAGCCCATATGAGCACAGACAAATCCCACTGTCCTCCCTGGTCTTCTCTGTCACACATTCCCACATAGATACTCCATTTGGATATTTCTACAAGGCACTGGCTTTAAAACAAACAGGGAGATAAACCAAATATCTCTTACTCCAGCAGGATCATAGTAGTGAAGATATGCAGGATCATCTCTTAAAACAAACTTTCTCACTTTCCAGTTCTTCCTCCGATGTCCCTAGGAAAATTCCAAAATAGGAATGTCATTAACTGCACTGCCTGCATACAGAGCTTACCCAGACATGAGAGAACATGCAAATACAAAAGAGAAAAAGCTGAATATTTTGGACAGGAAAGACTCACTGGACTAAGACTTGAACCTGGCTTTTCTACGTTCCAATGTTTTGCACAACAGCTGGACTATCACACTGTTGTCCTTTTTTTTTTTTTTTTTTTTTGGACAAAGCAGAAGAGCTTCAACATGGGAGATTCCCCTAAACACATGATACAATCTGGTAGTTATAACATTCACATGAGGTCTGTGAGAACTGGGTTTAAATGCCTGCCAGAAAACACAGCTGCAAAGGGCCTTGCAGGAAGGTACCTCGAACTATTGGCAAGAATGAGCTGAAAGTCCTTCTCTCCCTGCAAAGATAACAACAAAAACATGCTTATCTGGCTTAAGCACCCTGGAGGGCTCATGGCTGAGAAGCTCAATCAAGCAGAAATAACACCACTGTCTACTGTGGACGTGGTGCCTCATTGCCTGTTTTTAAGACTGAAAGGATGGGTGTGGAAAGTCTAGATCTGCTGAAACCATTCTCAGCAGAAGCAGTGACCCACAACCCATTGAGGGTGACCAAATGCAGACTCACACCGGTGGAAGGTTGCCATGAATCACTTCCTCTTGGCATTTCAAAATACCAGTTTCTCCATTACCTAGGAAGCTCTTGCTAACTAGAAAGATGTGAATGTGACAGGGTAAAAGAACAGCAAGTGCGGGTCTAATTTCTTCCATTGCTTTTTGAGTAATCTGATTGAGCAAGAGAAATACATATGAGCAGCACCAAAAGGTCCATAAGCCCTCAAGAACTATTTTAACAGTGAAGGTTCAGATTCAATATCAGGAGATTTTTTTTTAGAGAGAGGGTGGTTCAACACCCTCAAAGAGTGCAATAAGTCAGGTCAGTCCTGAAGTGGTCAGGCAGTTGGAGCAGATGATTGTTGTAGAGTCACTTCCACATGAACCATTCTATTCATTGAAGAATCCTGGTTTTGCCTTCAGTTCACTAATATCTGCTTGCAATGGCCTTGGAAAGTAAGACACTTCCCATGACATTCACTGATTGCTTAATGTTTTACTGGAAAGGAAGGTGTACAGTTATCTTCTGTCTTACACATCAAATGTAAGTCATGGAAAGGACTCCTTTGCTCAGGAATGCTGAAAAAGCCTGTGAAAACTGGCATCTGAATCCAGCTGTGTGTCCAGAGGGGCACAGGAGTGGCAGCCTTTTTACCCACTGTACCAATGAATTATCACTTCTCCTGCATTAAAACTCTTTCCTAATTAAAACTGTCAACTGTTTTATTTCGTGCAATAAACCTTGCAATGCTGGGCAAGGCTGCTGCTGCCATGCAAGTGTTCTTCGTGCAAAGGCAGGAGGGACAGAGATGAAACTTGTCAAGTGTGGGGATGACATAGAGTAGTTCTTAAAGCTTCTAAGTGTAAAAGAGTAATCTTGTACCCACATAGCTTCATCCTAGTGACAGGATGGAACACAGGCAATACTGACCTGTTTCAGCAAACATCCTTGTTTGACAATTGTGCCTCTGAATTCCTCTTTCAGGACCACATCGTCATCACTGGAATATCCCTCACAGAAAAACCCACTGTCTGGCTGCAAAGCCACAAGAGAAAATTCAGAAGTTACACAGCTGCTGCATTCTTATGAACATGTACCAGTATGGCTTCTCTTTGGCTTCCCTCCACCCTGTCTTTTGCCACTTAAAAAAACCCAAAAAACTAAAAAGTTTAAAAAACAAAAAAATCAACCCTTTTACTGGAAAAACCTCCCAGTGAAGTTGAGGGGCTCTCCAAGTCACCATGGCACCCTTTTGGTGTGAGGTAGGAGTACACTTCTATGATACCAGCTCAGACATTGACCTGCTGGGACCTCCTCACACCGTCCTGGTATTGAATTGAACTAGAAACAACCTAAAAGCAAGCAGAGCACACATGGACTGCCAGAAAAAATGTTCCAGGAGGCCAAAAACTGTGATGGCCACAAGGCTGCCTTCACCAGCAGTGTCTCTGCTTCCATTGCTGCACAGGAAAAAGTCTCCCTACCACAGACATATTCTAGGAAAACAATTGAAGTAAAGGAAGAGTCATTTTGCTGAGGCCGAGTGATTCTATATGGTAAATATAAACAGAATTGTAGCATCAATTTACTTGGTTTTACTTGACAGAAGGCATGCTTTTTTGTTAGCATTAAGTCCATAAGCCAAACATCTTTAAAATAGTATTTGACTGTGACTGGGATATTGCAAGTTCTTCAAATCAATCCCCAGAGTACGAAGCAATAAATGGAAAAGGCTGGATATGATAACAAGAATAGGTGCTACTGGGGGTTATTAAAAACTTCTAATTCTTTGCTCATAGGCAAACTGTGTGTGTGTGCACACTCACACTGAGTCAGATTTGATGGCTCTGCACAAAAATGGGTTTGTAGCTTGTGTCACTCTGTGAAGCCCCATGATAATGAATTACTCTTCCCTTCCACTGAATCATGAGGGAAACCAATGGTTAAGTTCTGGCCACCAGTGCAATTACCAGGAACAGAGTCTAAGTTAAAAAGAACCCAGCTTGGTCTCAGCACTCAATTCACACTTAGAAAGGTGCCAGAAAAAAAAAAAAAAAAAAAATCCTAGTTACAACTATTAAAGTGAGCCAGCTCATTTTGAGCATCACGAGAGAAACACAATTAACATGGATCTCTCCATTTCTGAGCAGTCTTTCCTCCAGGATTTAAGAAGCTCAACAGAAAGCCCGAGAAAAGCAGAGAAAAGTCTGAGACAATTAAAAAAAAAAAACAAAACAAAAACAGAATACAATGCTCACAAAGTAATAGTAGGCATCACTGAGATCTAAGAAGGGGGTGTCTGAGAGCCCCTCAGCAGCAGCCTTGGATGTATCCCCGGCAGGCTGCAGGTAGCCTTCACTCAGGAGGGAAGAAGCAAGCAGGAGACCTTCTTTGCGGTTTCGGATGAAGCTGCTGGACACCAGCCAGTCAATCACACAGGTGCCTGGTTACAAAGGAACAAAACATCAGTCACAAACCAAGACAGACACGAAGAGGTCTAAAAATACGGAGGCAGCAAGCCTACTCTGCCTGCCTACGCATCAATCTCCTGAGAAAGGTTCTTAGCAGCAACACAGGGAGCTACTCTGGAAAGGTTCCTGGGTCATCCAGTGAGGTACAGCCTTGTTAAAGTTGGGAAAGACCTCTAAGATGATCAGTCCAACCATTAACCCAGCACTGCCATGTCCACCACTAAACAATGTTCCCAAGTGCTACATGTGCATGCTTTTTGAGCACCCACAGGTTTGACTTGGAGCAGAACGGGAATTACAGTGTGACACTGCTTGGTGATGAAAAATTCAGAATGGAGTAATTCTTCTGGAATTAAGTGTTTCACACAACAATCTACTCAAATGATTTACTTCAATCTCGCTAACACTGGTAAAATTCCGTCGCTTACCATGGTCATAACTGAACACTTTGTCAAGATCCATCTTTTGAGCACTTCCTGGGTTGGTCAAGAAAATATCTGCCAGACTTTCTTCCCAGCTTCTGTGTTCTACAGAGCTTAGAGCTGTTTTATCTATCTTTAGCTTCTCAACCCTGTTCTCCCTTTATTGCATGGAAAAAAGGGACAAGAGCTCCTTACCTGTAAAGCAATGATTGTACACTCTTTTATCTTTTTCCAGCTTCAACTCCTTTATGCCCTTTTCAGGGTCTTTCATCGAGATGTACAAAGCACTGTGTGTGTAAAAAGAACCACAGAAGCTGTCAGCAAATAAAAGGGTTTTGCCAGTTTGTAAAATAATGTCACTGTCATTCACGGGGTCTTTATGTTTGGTTGGCACACGGCTCCCTGCAGAGCTGTGGCGTGGCTCATTCTCATCTCCCGAAAAATTCAAGCTGAAGAGCCTGGAGGTATCGCTGCATCACTGTCACAGCTGGGGGAGCAGAGGGTGGAGAGCACAAATGGCTCACCACATCCCCCTGCTTCGAGCATGCAACGGCTTGTGGTGACTGTGCCGTGAAGAGAGGAACACCCACCGCTGAGGCACGTTCATAGGGCCCCACAGCCTCAGTGCAAGCAGGAGAGTTCCCTGCTCTGCTCTGCGTTCCCCCAGAGGTCCCGAGCTGAGCAGAAAACCTGTCCCTGTGACATTCCCGAAGCCTTCATGCTCTCAGAGGCCACAGGTATCATCAGTGAAGGATAAACATTAAATGTCACTGGCTAAGTTCTGTGGCCTGATCCTCTGATGAAACCTGTGAAGCCAGACTTTGTTGGATCTCGGCCCTGTGGAGTTTTACTGTCTTTTAAGGAGCACTGCAGGTTTATTGGTGTCTTGGTATTTACTTCTCAGAGGCAGAAAATAAGCTGTATTTCACTTTTTGAAGTACTAACAGATGGCTTCCTGTGCATGCCCTTTATCTTGTCTTCTCCCTTTGCCAGTTCCATGTTCTCTGGCAGGCACTGCACTTCCCTTACCAACCAAAAACTAGGCTAACATCAGCATTTCTCTGGAAAGCAAACAAAGGGTCTAAAATATTTTTGGAATAAATTATATATTGTGTAAAAATGCCTCTCCTGGAAGGATCACATTTTGGCTGGGGGTCTCTGCTTGCACTGCAGTGTGCCCAGAAATCTCCTTATCAGCAAAATCCTTTGATAAGTAAGTATGTCCCAGGTAAATGATGACATTTTAAAAAGGAGCTTCCCAGTTCAGATTGCTGGGTCATTTCTGCCACACTGTACACACTGAAACTTTTAGTCTTTCAGAAATTATGAGGTATCATGGACAGACACACTCATGGCTCTTCCAGACCAAAGTCACAAATCTGACAGCTGCCTGAAGAGGGAAGTACACAGCAGAGTAGAGCTACAAGAACAAACCTCAGGTTGATTGTTTCAGGCAGTCTGATAGATTTTCTCGTGGATTTTCTGGCAAACCTTTGGCCTCCATCTATGCAGTGAATTGCTTTCTTGATATCCCGCACCCAGGCATCTCTCTCCTCCAGGTAGGCAGCTTGAAAGAAGTGGTCCTGCTTGGCTGCAGTGAGCTTGAAGACAAACTGAAATGAAAAATTATGGTTTCTCTAAACAAAGTTACTCTGGTGTAGCCAGTTGGTCATGATAAACCAAGTAGCCCCACAACACACAGCCTACCTGTACCTATGGGAACATGGGAAGTGCTTTAGAGCCACAGTTAAACTGTAAAAACTCTGAAGAAAATCATGAAAAAGCACTGCAGGTAACTGAATCCTTCTGTTGCTTCCATGGGAGTGATCCTGACACTGCCAGTACAGCCAAGGTGAGTGGCACTGATACAGCTGCTGATGGTAACTTTAGCTGGGAAGTTCAACCCAGCTGAAAGGCTGAAGCACCCAACCCCTTGCAGGGTTACAATGGGTGTAAATTTGTCTTAGTGTTTAGAGACATGTGAACAGTCTGAAGGAGGAAAAATACCCCACATTGTGTTGCTCAGCTACTGACTCACAAGGAGAAAAAAGGTCACAGTCACACTGGAGAGTGGCTGAGTACATTTGCAGACTAGAAAAAATTTAAGGGCTTAGTAGAGAGATGATACGTCCAACCCTTGGCTAGATCTTGGGATCACTACCTATAAACACACCAGCAACAATGAAAAGACTGTATTTCCCAAAAAGGATAAAAGATCTTTTAAAGGTAGACGTAAACAGAAAAAATAACACCAACCTGAAAAAAACCCCCAAACAAATGAAAAAACTACACCATAAGGTTCACACTGTTTGAACTCATTTCCATCCAGTGATCTTTTGGATGGAAAAATCTAGATCTAATTTCTAATTACTCAGGCAAGAGGGTTTCCACTTCTAAAATATAGCTCCCCATAAGTGAAACTAATTTGTTATGTAGCTGTGGTAGAAAACCAACACATTGAATGTGCCTACTGAGGCCCATATTTGTAAATGGTACATTTCTGAACATCCTTAACATGCATCTTCCAGATCATGGCCAACAGGAAAAATTCTGACACCCTGACATTGTGCCTAAGTCCAACTGACTTTCATGGAAGAGATTTCAAACTTACAAAGCAGTGGGTAGTCAAAAATCCAATTCAGACAGAAGAGTAACCATTTTTTGTCTGTCACTGCTCAGATTTCCAGCAACACCAATCTTTTCTATTATGCAGGAAAGAGCTACATACTGAAAAACAATGTTCACGAGAAAAGTGAACAGATCTCTCTAAATCCCAGTATCCAAGTCATGCTAACACACCAGATTAACATGAAACATAAAATTAGAATGAAATGTGAAAGCATTAAGACATTTTTTTACCAGAAGAAAAATTAACCTTCTCAGAGAGCTGAGAAATAATGTACAGTGAAATGCTTAAGGAGAGTTTTAATTTCCAGTACACAGAGGAGACTTGGAAAGCCCTTTCTCTTAACTTCAGCTTCTAGAAAGCTAGGCCACTAAGCTGGACTTCCAGGCTTCCTCTGAAATTGGTGAAGAGGTTGAGTCTCCTATCCTAGAAGTGACTAAGCCTCCCTCTGATGATATGTATCTGTTTGCACTTTTGAGAAAATTAGACTCTATCCAAAGAAAAGCCATGGGGAAAACAGAAAAAGCTGAAGTATAGCAGAATTAACATTGCATTAAGCAATGATCAAACATCAAATCAAGAAAAGTCAACAGTGGTGAATGCATTTTGAAATGTAATCTCAAAATATGGAGTTGCAGCCTCTTCTGAACAGGCTTTAATCTCTGCTTAACAAATCCAGCATTGCTGCTTTTCCCCTCAGCACCTACATTTTGCAGATGATTTACTAAACCAAGTGTGTTGGTGACATGCTCTGAGCTTTCAAGTGAGGCCCTGGTGCAGGTACACAAGCTGATTCATAAAACTGAAATCTAACCAGAGAAATATAGAAGTCAGCTCATGGCCCAATAGTCTATGTTCCAAACTGGGCCCAAGTGAGACTAGATTTAAAGCTGGCCTAATGAGAATTATCCAGCTTTTTGCCTTACAGAACTCCTGTCCTAAAAATACACTTTCATTTTTAGCCACGTGAAATCAACGTATGGAAACCACCTAAGAACCAGAATTATTCCCATATGAGGAATAACTGTATGCTTTGACCACATAACCAATGAGAAGCCAGGATGGAATGCAGAGGCACTGGATTCAGTAGTACAGTAAAGCTCCAAAATGTAAGATTAAGATACTTTGTTTTCAAGAAATACATGCAGAAATTTAGGTTTAATCATGTTGAGCAGTAACTACTTTCAAGAACAATCCCAGCAATGGCTTTGGTTGTAAGAATGAGCATGTTGAAGTTTTGACTGTTTGAATGGTGCAGATCTAAAAGAAAATACATCTCCAGGGGTATTGGTCTATGGACTTCTGAAAAATATCACCAACTCCATAAGGAGGATCTGCTCTGACGCCTGCTGAGGTTGTCTGGATTGTTCCATTGACTGCAGCAAATCCTTCACCAGATCTTACTTATGAAAAGGTGTTTTGGGTTCCTCAACCCCCAAGTCTCAGATTCTTCCTTTTGTCTTTATTCTCCCTCAGAAAAGACCTCAGCAACTAAAATTAAACATAAGGTAGAGCTCATTAGGTAAACTTATGATGTCAAATGAAGCACAATGTAAAACTCATTGCAGCCAAAGGAATGATCCTCAAAGACTTTATCAGCTTTCCCTACAGATGAAATGCATCTTCTGCAGACTGGTACATCCTCAACCAGCCCTTTGGGCAGGTGAGGATCTCTCTCTCTTTGCCTTCAGCAGACATTGGATACTTCAGACTTCTCTGCCTATTTTAAGGTATTCGGATATGCTGGTGAATTATTTTTCCTTTATTATTAAGTGTGTTACTGTTACTGACATTGCCAAGCAATTATTTTAGACCAATACTGATGGCAGTGCCTTTCTGGGAGTTGAGGAAAAAAAAAAACAAAAAACCAAAAAAAAACCAAAACCCAAGACAAAACTGTTTGGAAAGGAATGGTTTGTGAGGAAAAACTCCATTTCTACCATTACAGTGTAGGATATGTGGTAGTCTTGAACATAGTAGTGAGGAAGGAGTGCTGTGCTGAGGCTTGTTAATTAGATAATTACCACAGGATTAACAGCAATCTTTATTCTCTGTGCCACCCTTTTCTTGTACTACCTCAGTATAAGAGTCCCTTTCTCTCAATGGATGAGTCTAAAGACTCAGTAAGAATCAAGGTGGGGTTTTTTCATATAAATATGAGTTCTGCATAAAGGAAAAAAAAAAAAAGGAAAGAAGTTGAAGGAAGAAAAGAGGGCTAAAGGAAAACCAGCAGGTTTAAATCTAACACGACTGACTCCACTTACCCCAAAACCTAAGGACAGGTCTAATTCTCCTCTCTTAACTTAAATGAGAAGTGAAGTTTGCTGTTTACTGCAGTCTCTCAGACTTTTTTCCTATTTTTCTAATGCTCTCAGAGACTTCTATCTTTAGTCAGGCATCCCTATGGTAAATTGCTTTAAACTGTAATTGGATAATTTTCCAGATTCTGCAGGAGCCCTTTGCCAGAGGAATTCCTGGGGATGTAATACCTATTTGATGAAGTCAAGTTGACAAAGTAACAAATTACTGACTAAAGCTGATTCTTTGCTCATACTAGAAATCCTGTTTTACCGACAACTATTTTTCAGGAGGCCTAAAACAAAATGTGTGTCACAGCATTTATCTCCTTCCTGTCTGAGCAAGCCAGTTGTTGCTCTTTGACAATAGATGCTTCCACTGCTCGTGAAATGGTTTTCCACAAGTTTGTTCTGTGGCATTTTGATTTATATTTAATACAGGAGTTCGTTGACATTCAGCTGCCAAGTGTCCTCACACCAAAAAAAATTAGCTCTGCTCTCTGACAGACTCAGAGATTGAAAAAAAAAAAAATAATCAAAAGTAACAAAAAACACCCAACACTTTCTGAATTAGTCCTCTTGAAGGGTCCTCAAGTCAAGTACTACAAAAGTCCAAGCCTGCTTGTGACTTTGAGACAGGTGAGAGTCACCACTGGGATGAGTGCAAGGAATCTGTGACCACCTCAGTGGTGTCTGGCCCCCTCAGTGCCTCCAGGGGCATCAATACACTGTTAAACCTTGCCACAAAAAAAAGTACTTACCATTCTTCTGCCAAAATCTTGGCATGGGCTACTTATAGAGCTCCCTTTTAGTGGGATCATCCCTTTGGGACTGTTGTCAGCCTTCCGTTTGTAGAATTCAATTCCGTCTTCTAAGAGCACAACCCACATCGGCTTCCAGGTGTTAAACATGCTGCCCTGCAACAATAAATCACTGTGCATGTTATGTTCAGCTAATCACTCTTCACACGGTACATCCAAGGAAGATATGACCTCCCAGGGAGTGTCTGACTGATGCTAAAGTAACTATAGCCAGTGTCTCAAGGGAAACATACCACAACCACAATGAAGATAAACCTCATTATCCTTCTGACCCCCCACTAATTTCCCCTTGCAGTCACCCCAGACACGAGTTTTTCCAAAATTGCATTGCGGGTGTTTCTCACCAGTATCAATCAGCCCCAGCCACTGCCTTCAAGATGATGTAGAGGCAATACTACAAACAACCCTTGAAATTTCTAAATGTGGACTGGCACATTAGGACTGCAAGCATCCTCTAATGTATTTAGGACTTGATGCTGCAATACAATCAGTCGTTGAGGCTTGGCTGTCTGATAAGAAATCACACGCTCCAGAGGATTTCTAGCAGTATAAGAAAAAACTGTAAGAGTAATGAATAGTTTAAGGGCCTGAGGCTTCAGACCTCCAAGTGCAGTGGTGAGGAATGGGCACATGTAGCAAAACACACAGCAAAACTCTTAGAGACTGAGAGAAACAACCTGTTTCTCTGTGTTGAGCACAATTAACTGCTGGAATTACTAAGACTTTTGCACTCCAGCTACACAGCCTCCCTGGTCCTGCCTTCAGCGACCAGCTTCAACAGTGGTAACAATCCCAGATACCCAGGTGACTTAGCCAAATGAGCATGTTAACTGAAGAGTTAACCAAAGCACAACTAGCATTTGTGGCCCCCAAAACAGAGGCCATTCATCAAAAATATTAGCTCCCCTTGCTCCTTCTGTTACAAAGAGAGACCCAAGTTTATCCTCCCCCTGCCATATCTCCATTCACAGCATCCCTGTCCTCCTCACACCATGGTGTCTGAGCAGTGCTAAAGCTGGAGGTAGAAGCCAGGCAGCCACTGCTGTGCTGTGCAAAGAGCTTGTTGTGATTTGTTAAAACTGAGAGCTGGGCAGAGCTAGTTACATCCGCAGCTTGTGTTTCTGCAGAAGTGAATGGGACAGAAACATGCCAAGTCTTTTTTGATTTATTCTCCAAATGAACTCGTTGCCTGTCACATCCTTTTTTGCTGCTCTACCTTCCATGAAAAGCCTTTTTCACTCTGAATCAGACCTTACATTCAATTATGGGGTAGAGATGGAAAATCATCAGCCAAGATCTTATTAAAAGCAGGACCTGGACCTTATTCTAGCCTCTGCAGCCCTCACGAGAAGCAGAAGATGCCCCACAAAGAAAAGTCACTCTTATGGGTGTTCTCTCAAGACTCAGTCGAAGAGAGAAACAACAAAAAGAGTCTCATCTGGGTGAAACATGTGGGTTGAGTGCTGTTTTTCTTTGATTCTTTTTTTTTTTTTTGTTAATAAGCCATACAAATTTACCCTTTTTGAGAGTCCAGATTTACCCATTGGGTTGATTTTCTGCTAAGGAATTGATTAAAATGATAAGACAAGAATTGTTCCTTTTGTTTGTGAGTTTACCACAGGCTACAATATTTCTGCTCATAACCAGACAAGTCCATTACTTCCTGGAGGCTGGACTCTGACACGCTCTACCAGTGGAAGCCACCGCGGATTTCAATAAAAGTTAAGGCTTTCTCCTATGGGCTGTGCCACAAAAGGCTCCAGAACAGTGGGGCAGCAACTGCCTTCCCAAAGAAGGGATGTGACCATGACCCCACACACTGTCTCCAGGCCAAGGTGATCCAATTTCTCTCATCTCGCTGTTCTTCCTTGATATTAGGTCGATTAGGTAGGCTGTGCAATCAGGTAGGCTGTGGCTGTTTCCAGCTGTTGCCTGTTTTGCCAAGCTTTCACAGCACGTTTCCCTGCACCTCCCCAGCCTGTTCAGAGTTAGTTTGCTCTTCCTCTCAGTCCAAAACTGCCCACTTACCTTCTTAACCAAGTAGCCTTCCCTTATGCGCGCCGGTTCTCGCTCCATGTCTCGGGCAATCCTGCTCTCCAACAGTTAAAGCTCCTCTGACAGCACAGTCCGTGGGCCGGGGCGTTTTTACAGTACAGCTGTGTCATTTCACAAGTTCCTCTGACTGCTAATCACAAGCCCATTTCCTCTTACAGAGCAAGAGAGATAGGGAAATGCAAGAAGCACGTGTGTATTTATAGCCTGCCTCTGACAGCACAGGCAGTAGCCTGACAAAACACTCCATCGTATCAAACACAACCAGCCTCGATGACAGAATCCTGGGAAATTAAATAAGCATTTCGGTGCTCAGGCCCACTCTGCAAATACGTGAACTCTACCAAAACAAAAACAGAGTACTGTGCTGCTGCTCGGTGCACGCCCAAAGCATCTCAGAGACAGGTTTCCAACTCACCAGCGCTTTCACATCATCCTCTCCTCAAAATTTGATTCCCAGCAGGTGAGCATGAGGAGTCTGCCAGCGAGCTGGAGAGTCCTTGCCTGGTTAGTGAGGATGCACCCTCTGCTGACACAAGAAATTTGTTTGTCAGGCTTGGTCAGGTTTTGGAGGTTGGTGCTGAGGCCTCCCAGAGAGGTCAGCTGTCAAATAGGCATAAATGGATTAGACCAGTGCATTATGTAAAGCACCGACCGCAAAGTGCCACTTTCTACAAATATCTCTTACTTGCTGCAGAGCTCGCTTGGCTATATTTGGGAAAAGACAAGGCAAACCCATAATTTTTTTTATATATCAGAGTCACAATCCCTCTTCCCCATACAGAAGGAAATGGGGATGTACGGGAGCCAATAAGGAAACTGCTTCATTGCCAAGAGCAAAGTGTTCTCCCAAGCACGAGACTACAAATCACTTTTGCAGCTAAGCCCATTCAGACAAGGGTTGAGCCCAGGGTGACTCCATCTGCCACCTCTGCCACTTGTGAAGATCCCCAAACAGGGACTTTTTTCAGACAGAAATTCCAGTTCTCCATTTGCCTCTGTTTGTCTCAGCCTTTACTCTGAAGTACACAGAAGTCTGACAAGCTCTGTCAGAGAGAATCAGAGGGTTAGCAGAGCCCTCAGAGACCTTTTCTAGGCATTCCTCACTGCAGTGGTTCTCCCACAGATGAGATTCCACTCCTTCCTTGATTATCTGTATTAGTGCTTCGCTATCCCAACAGCTGGATGTTCCTTCCCAGTGTCTGAATGAAGATTTTCATTTCCAGACCTTTCCCAACTAGTTGCTGCTCAAATTACACTTTCAGTCTCTCTGCAGGCAGAGCACCTGTCTGCACCACCTATCTCTGAAACACTTTGTAGTGCATTCTGTACAAAGCACACCTTTTTGTGGTGACTTCATGTACCACTACATTGTTTGGGGTTTCTAAAACCTACAGTCTCAGTAAACTGTTCCTTTGCTCCTGTATATCATGCTGTTGTAAGGATCTGATTGCTTAAAGGCCCTATTGCTGACCTAACCAGTCCACATTAGGCACTTTGCAAATCAAGGGCTCCATATATGCTTTCCAATTCTCTGGCTGTCAAGTGTACTTGGAGTCAACAAACAGATTTTAAAATTATTAGAGACAGAAACTCACACAGAGCTAGTAAAAGCTTCATGCTCTTTGGACCTAAAAGTAAAAATTTAGCACTAAAAAGTGATCAAAAAAGCTTGTGTCACATATAAAGTAGAGAGTTTGCCTACCAAGTCCAGAATTTGGAATGAATTGAAGATGCAATCCCACAGAGGAGATAATCTAGCTGGACTCTGAGTTGCATGTGAAGGCTCCTTTCACATCCCATAAGCCTTAAAATGATGTTTGATGGACTGAGGAGATTGTAGACTCCTCCTGTATAATACCACTGGTTCCTTCTGCTTAAGAAGGTGAATTATTTCCTTCATCTTCCCTTTCATTTCAGTGGTTCCATCTTTGGGAAAAGGTTGTGGGGTTTTTTTCCTGATTAGATAACCCAAAAATACAGGTCACAGGCAATGACTCAAATTAAATACCTTTCATGATGTGGCTGGAAGCCTAAATTTTAGCTGCCTTGAGGTCAAAACGCTACAGAGCCTGGAGCAAGGATTAGAGACCAAGAATGGGATCACAGTTAACTCTTCCTTCTGTCTCTAGTTTGCTCTCCACCTTCAGGCCTAAGGAAACCCCTTCACCAGCTGGAAGGGCTTATGGGGAGCGAAGTCAAAAGAACGTGCTGGCATTTTCCTCCCTGCAGGCATCCTTTCCCCAGATTTTCCTGCTCACCTGCTCCAGCTGACTCAGTATTTGTGCTGAGTCAGGATGACAGGGCCCTGCACAATAAATTGATGATATGAAATGTCCAGGGATCCTCTTCAATAGAATATCTATATGACCTTATACTAAAAAGTGGTTTGATGCAAACAGAGAAGGTTGCTGACTCCACAATTTCACAAAAGCTCCATTTCTCATTTGCCTGCATGAAAAGACCTTGGGGGTGTGAAATGTAATTTTAAACACATCCAAAGATTCAAGAATTTATCATTAACTACCTAAGCAGCTCAGTGTCAAAGCACAGAATCACCTCCATCCAATATTAGCTGAAAGCAACCACTTTTATAACACTTCTTTGCACTGTGCTGTTTCTATTTCATCTTCAAAGCTCAGCTCGTCCTTTTGCCCTTCTGCCTTACACATCTGGAACAATCCTTTTCTTTAACACTGAGGTTTGGTTTCATTTATCAAACACCACCCCAGGGGAGTCAGCACTTATCTCCCTCCAGGCAGAAATAAATGGTTCACGTGACACAAAGTGGTCCTTAACCATGCAGTGGCCGTGGCAGGTTTGAGGGACAGCCTGGGCTGTGGATGCAGATCATCTTTGTCCAGCCTTTCCTGGAAAGCAGCACCAGGCATAAGACAAAGGAAGAGCTGTATTTCTTCTGGTTCTCCACAGAGGGGAGGAAGAGCTTTGTCTGGCAGAAAGACAAAGTAACCTGCAATGTGGAAGCCTGCTATAACTTACCTTGCTCTCCCAGTGTCCGTCTGAAGTAGGTAAAGGTGTGTGATGTTGGATGAGCAGCATTTGTCACAAAAGCACTGTCTGCAACAGAGCTGAGTATCTTAGCTCAGTTAACTGGTGAACAATCTGTTCTTGTACAGGAGATGTTGCTGCTATATTTCTTCAGAATATTCTGCTTTATTTCTGCTGCTTCACAATCCAAGCTCCTGCAAACACTAAAAAAAAAAAAAGTGATCAACACATTTATCCGAGCAAGGGATCTATCTGAGAGACCAGTGAGTGTTTATATAGCAAATTGAAACAATATCTTTCGCAAATAAATATGACAGCTGCAAGGAAGGCAGGCAGTTCCTCAGTTTGTTACATCAGCTTCACTGCTCTCTCCGTGAGCCCTTGCAGAGCTGGTTCAAACATGTTTACTGTCCTGTAAACCACAAGCCCACCCCATCTGTAACAGAGCACATGAGCTCTCCGTAAATATGCAGCCCTACAACAAATCAAGCTGCATTTCCAGGGGAAATTATAACAAATGCTATATGTCCAAAATAACTGTCTGTACAGGAAAAATAATACACACAAGTGATCTGCGAAGGAGATAAAGACTGTCCAGCTTATAGGTTCAGTAAAGCCCTTTCTCACTTCTGCACAGAGGGCTCACAAGAATCACAGTATTAAATTCACAGATGGCAGGTGCAAGTCTCAGCACAATTCCCTTAACAGGGAACCACACATATGGCTGTTTTTAGTGAATGAGATACTGTGGCTTTGCATGCCCTACTTGAAAAGAAACCCCAAACTGCGACATTTCCAAATGTAGTGCTATGCTAAGAAAGGAATCAAAGAGGGTATGTCACCTTAGAATCTAAATGCTGTTCTTTGGCTGTCTTAAATGAACCATCTGGAGCTGACCTCAAGGCACATTTTATTATTTATTTAATGATTGTGGAGCTATGCAGCAGGATTAGTGTATTAGCAAGGAGGCTTGCCTGCATAAATGCTAACACTGAAAAGCTTATGCAGTTGACATATTATCATATCTAAGAGAGATCACACTGAGCAGATGCAGTCAAGAGACCAAGCTGATTTCTCCAGAATGTTTTCCACACAATGTAGACCAGCACAAAACACAGGTCAGGGCTTATCTGCATGTTATCTCTGACCTTTCATTGAAAGCATCCAACCTCACCTCTCCCCTACAGTAGTTCCCCATCAGTGGCACAGCAGGGAAGGTCCCAGCGCAAGAAAGAGGTCTTGGAGGATGTAGCTGCACTGTGAGAAGATTCTCCTAGTTTTAGGAAGACAAAGAGAGATGACAACTGCTGGCTGCTGCTCACTCAACACTCCCTTCAAAAGAGGGGTTTGTCAGCGCACAGGTGAGTGCTGCAATCTTCCTTCTCCAAGGTGAAGGAATTAGCTAAATGTACCTTGCTGACACCACACAACAGGCTGGGAAATGTCAGGTGCCACGGGAAAGAAAAATAGATTTGAAGGACTGAAAAAAACCCAAAACCCTACCCCCTCCCAAAAAAAAAAAAAAAAAGGCAAACCAGAAAAAAACAATTTTGTAGTTTGCGAAGACATTAAATATTTCAACCTCATGCTCAAATGCAGCTTTAGAGAACAGAGGAAGAGACACAAATTTATCTCTTTGTTCCTGGAAGTAAGTTACTGCTGTGGTTTAGGAGAAATAGGACCTTGTCCTAGGTCTATGACACATATCTATTTAGAATTTTGTAAAAATCAGCACCTTTACTCTTCTTCCATGACTCCTTCTTCCTGGAAGTATTTTCCTCCCTACAGAATATCACACAATTAATATCAAATAACCATGTAGCAGCCTGAGGGCTGGGACCCACAGAAAATCCCCAGGGGAACTGGAAGCACAGGGGTTTCTACAGCCAGTGCACATCCCAGAGCATCAGGCACCTCCACAGGGATGGGCCAGGTAGTCAGTCTGCAGGTCAGGATCCAGGGCATCCATGGTTGGATATGTCTGTAGCAGAGCTAGAGACCAGCATAACTCAGGAAAGAGCTAAACCCCAGGACTGAGCTAAAATAGAGCCCATGGGCTGCCCCAGGTGAGGCTGATCAGGATCATTAAGGTGGGCAGCAACAAAATGAACTTTGCAGAAAGACTTAGGCAACTCCTCCCCTTGATCTACACTGATAAGGTGCATCTGGTAGGATCAGATAAGTAAATGCAGTAACACATGTGAAGTTATTAGATCGATAAAAAGAAAGGCTTTGCCTAAATTCAAAGTTCCTTCTTCATAAATGTCCTACTCTCACCATGTTTCACTTTCACATGGTAGAACAGTTGCTCAGCCTACGCATACACCATCCATAATATGATGCTTTTTAAGTTCTCCCTCATGTTTTCCACTTTTTCCGAACAGTGGTCTGGAATAAAGTCACAGCCTGAGCTGTGTCCATAGAAAGATGATCATTCAGGCAGAAATAATAAGGGGAAAAAACCTCGTTATAGATCTGACCTCTCACGTACTTGGGAAACTAATTGCAATCAATGTCTTCAGCCACACACAATTTACTACAACATGATATGTCTGGCCCATGAGGCAAGTAAAGCTGATCCCTGACAATGGCCATTACCCTTCACACACCACTTCAAGTGACACTATCAGATTCCCCACGTGTGAGGCCCCTGTGATTTCGTACTGAATTACATTTAAACTTACAGAAGTGGGAATTGCTGCAAGCACAACTTCCAGGAAGCCATGAAGTGCAGTAGTTTCCACAGAATGTAACAAAATATGAGAATTTCCTAAGAGTGAGGAAATTAGATAAGGAGAACTGCACATGTGGTCTTTTTTTTTTTTTTTTTCCCTATGGAAATACACAGTTCTGAGCGGCAGGGATCATGTCCTGCCCCTATCTTTGTGGAAACCTCTCTGGCTGAACACATTATGAAGCCTATGTTTGGCTGAATACCTAAGCAAGGTAAATACAGTAGGATTGGGGGTTTTTTGTTGTTGGTGTTTTTTCCAGAGTCTTTCAGCAGAATATATTATTTTGCTTAATGTTCATAAGAAAATTAACTCCCTAAGTAACCTATACACATAAGTTACTGCAGCTGGGCAATACTATGTCTTCCATTTGGCTTAGCAATACATTTTCACCACATGTGTACATCCCAGCCTTAGAAAAGCAAGGAGCAGGTCAGGTACAGTGCAACATGTAGCTGTGAAATTCTCCTAACAAAATAATTAACTCTAGCACAGGACTTGGGCCATAGAAACATTTTTTGCTTGGACATTACAGCAGCCACAAGGATGCTGCAGTTTTAACAGTAAACAAGAACAAATGCAAAAGAATGGAAAAGATGCACTAACGTGTTCCTGTGTTAAAAGAAATCTCTGTTAGATGGGAATGAGGCAGAGGGAGAGTTGAATTATGATACAGTTTTTAGTTTTGGAGACCTTTGTGCTTGAGCAAATAGTACCAGCCACAGGTAAAGAGCAGCATTAAAGATATGAGATACTGATCTGATACTGTAATTACAGTGGGATTTTTTTTTCCCCTCTCCATTTGAATAAGAAGATTGCAATTAAGTGATTAAAAAAATCCCAGCAGAAGCCCTGACCAGCTGGATGTTGAGGGAGCAAGAAGCTGACCCTCAGCTCGGGGCACGGTGATTCCGACAGTCAAGAAAGTGACCTTTGGTCCAGGCACGGTGACTCAACAAAACCTTTTTGCCGCACAGGGGGAGAGAAGATCCCCAGAGCTACAGGACCACGTCTTTGCTCTCCGCCCTCCCCTCTCTCTCGGGCAGCTCCGGCTCCTGCGTATCGCTGCGCAGATGCTTCAGCAGAGCTCTGTCAGCCCAGAGGGCTCGGTCAGCCCTCGGAGCGCCTTTCCCTGTAGGATTTCGGGGGGAAGGGGGAGGTGTTCATCCGGACGAGGGGATCTGCGGGATGATCTGGGGGGGCTCCCTTGGGCCGGAGGAGCGCTCGGGGCGCTGCCCGCCCGCGCCGCTGTCCGCGCCCGTGGTGCTGAACCGGCCCCTCGCGTTTCCTCCGCGACCAACCGCGGGATTAAGGCTGCAGTAATCGGGGCCGGATTAACTCCCTGGAAACCGCCTGCAATCTGAGCAGCTGCAAATGTCCCCCAGACCGGGATATGGGGCGGAGGGGAAGGGGAGGGGGGGGGCATCCACCGTCCAGATGCTGCGCCGCGATTAGTGGGAGGGGAAAGAAAAAAAAAAAATAATAAATCTAGTATCTCATCCGCTGCTTTTGGGAAGGGCCGGGCTGGCTGGGATCCGGCAGCCCCTCCTCTTCCTCCTCCCTCCTCCTCTTCCTCTCCTTCGCTCCCGTCCAAGCCGCCTTTTCCGCGGAGGGGGCGAGACGCGCGCAGAGCCCGCAGCCCCCCGCTCCGGCCGCAAGCGATGGGCGACATCCCCGGCCTCGTGAAAATCAGCGTCTCCCTCAAAATCCAGCCCAACGACGGGGCCGTGTATTTCAAGGTGGACGGGCAGCGCTTCGGCCAGAACCGCACCATCAAGCTGCTGACCGGGGCCAAGTACAAGATCGAGGTGTCCCTCCGGCCCGGCACCGTCCAGGCCACGTAAGTGCGGACGCCCCGCGCGGGGCGGCTCCCCTGACCCTTCCCTGCCCTCCCCTCCCTCTCCTCCCCTTTATTTTTAGAGGTTTAATGTTCTTTCCTGGCAGGCTGACAGCGCGGGGTTGCCGTGATTTCTGCCTCCCCGCCCTTTTTTTTGCTTCGGTGGCCCCGTTTCTGGGTCCCCGGCCAGCTGTTCCCGGTGCTTTGTCCTGGCTGGGAGGGAGGGAGGAAGGGAGGGAGGCCACGTTTGGGAGTCGCTTCCTTCCCTCTCTTTCCCCACCTTCTCCCGGAGAATTTTTTCAAGCCCAGCTCCTTTTCTCCCTCCTTCCCGGCGGTTTTTCCTGGAGGAAGAAGCCCCTGCAGCATGCCCAAGCCTCGCTGCAGCGTGGCAAAGCAGGGACAGGGACCAGATGGGGAACCAGCTCTGGGTGGAGGGGCAGCCCCGCAGAAGAGATTCGACTGGCCTCTCCCCAGCTGCTGGAAATCAGATCCCTCCTGCTTTTCCTTGCTACTCCTTCCCTGAGTGCCTACAGAGCCCTGACATTTTTCAGGAGCCCCAGTGAGTCAGCAGCACATGCAGGTCTGCTAAAAATCCCTGAAGCATCCCCCAGCACAGAGGCTGCCAGGCTGCAAGCCCACGTGCTGGCTCCAAGCTGCCAAGGAAGGGGATGAAAGGGATGAAAGGCTGGATCCTGTCTCTTCGCAGGACGATGGGCATCGGGGGTGTCAACGTCCCCCTGGAGGAGACATCGCGGGATGCACAAGTGGCCTCTTACACAGGAATCTACGACACAGAAGGGGTGCCCCACACCAAGAGTGGGGAGAGACAGCCCATCCAGGTCAACATGGAGGTATGTATATCTCCAAACCTGGCATGGGAGGGCAAAGGACGGCAGCAAGGGGTTGACTCACAGAGAGAGTGTGGAAGGGAAATATTCCAGGGCAAAGTCTGATCTCAGCTGCAGCCTCCTCTTGCTTTGTGTCAGTCAGGCTGCTGACCAGAATGCAGTCCTGCTTCATTCTCTCCCCAGAGAGCAGCAAGGGCCAGGGAGGAACAGGGGATTTTCCAGAGACCTGCAAAGCCCTTTGGGGAGCTGCGGCAGAAAGAATTGTGAGCTGAACCTCTCACCTCTTCTAAAGGACTTAACCAACTCCCACCAAGTTCCCTGGCTAGAAATCCAGTCCCTTGGCATACAGGGACCCCTCTTCCTGCCAGCATTCCCATTTTATTTTGATGCAGAGCATGCCCTAGCACAAGGGCTGACTATTCTTCCCTTCCACCTGTCATCTGCAGGATGCCTTAGGACCTGCCAGAGACTGAAAACATGTGTGAGAACAACCCCCCAGGGCCATCTTCTCCCTTTTCCCATATGCTTCCATTATCTGCATCCACAAACTTTAGTTCTTATTCAAGTGGCTCCTCACCCCAGTCTTAAAGAGAGGCTCCATGGCCCCAAAGTGAGATGACAGAAGCTCCAGCCCATAAGGCAGCAGAGCTGACAGAGGACAGAAAGAGCAGCAGGCAGATTTCCACAGCACTCTTCATGTGATATGCTTGGCATGCAGAGGGAGATTTGTTTTGGTTTGGTGGTTTTTTCCCCTCTCCTTATTACAGTTTTGAGGAATTCCTGCTGTTTATTACATGTCTTCTGTACCAGAAAGGGTAGTCAGGGCAGTAAACCATCTTCATCTGAAGCTCTCTTAAGGGTCTGGTCCCACTTATACAAGTTTAGGACCTTGCCAAGCCCATCAGATTTCAGCATTTTCTCACATCTACTCACAGCACAAAAGATTTCATCTTGATCCTGTTTGGTTTTTTTCTAGAACCATCATTTAGCATGGAAATCCCCTTCTGAATAAGAACTGTAACATCTCCATTTGGTGTTTCTAATAATTACAGTGTACCTAAACTTAATTTTGGAGACCCACATCACATTAACAGTTACTACTTCATAGTCTTAGGTTAGTAAGACTACCCCGAAGTATCTGTACATGTTAATTCACTTTTCTATACAGCCACTTCCTTTTAACACCAAAGAAAACTAAACACGTGGTATTACTTCACAACAAGCTTAACAGGGCTGCTGGATGCCACTGTTGAGCATTGTAGTTATATTTCCCAGTGTTCTTACATCACGAAGTGGAAGGGCAGCATTCCCAAGAAACCATCTGCTTTGACTAAGGCATCCCTAATCTGATACTCACCTTTACCCTTAAGTGCAGCACGGATGTGACCTCTGAAAATCTGGAAGTTTAACTTTTCTTATGGAGAAAACTGAGTCCAATGACAACTGAAACATAAGGACGGTCTGATTTTCATACAGAAGCTCTTAAATGGTTTGTTGAAGCATCAAAATGAGTAGCCACAGTATTTGCCCAAAGAGTTGTTTTTACAGATCAAATCCTGGGATATTGACCATGAAGCTAATAGGATTTTCAAGCATTAAGTAGGTTCTCAATCCCTTTTAGGATCTGATCTTGATAGATAGGTTCCTCAGTACAGACTTAGATGTCCACAATTGATACTTCTAAGTATTAAATAAAGGCAACTCAGCAGGGATTTACACGTTTAACTCATCATTTAGCTGCTTAGCTAAGCAGAGCCGTAACAGATTTAGGGAACCAGCCTCAGTTACCCCAATCTGAAAACTGCTTTGAATGCTGACTTCCTGAATCTTCAGAACTGGGCTTATTGCAAACAGCTTTAAATATTCCTGCTTCCTTCCACTATGAGGAACTTCTGCCTCTACTTCCTTTTCTAGAGCAGACAGGATCCTGGTGCATCCTAGGGAGGTAAGGACAATATTTAAGGCATAAAGACTGAATTCACATTAGAAATAGACTGTGAAGTCAGTCCTGCAGTCAAAAAATTGTCTGATATTGGCAATGTAGTGCCTGAATGATTGAAGGTCCAAAAAGATCCATAAGAATCTATTTCCTATCTGCTTTAAAACTTTGTTCTTTCTGTCCCTGCTTTAACTGGCTAGTAGATATCTGACCTGTGACAGCCAGAGTTTATATATTTAAAACAACAATCCTGATTCTGAATTGTTTCTGTTACCTGAGTGCTCAATTATGCACATTATCCAATAACTGCAGAACTGTCTGGCAGATGGCGTAAACTAAGCCAGAAACCTCTCTTTGGGACTCATTTTAGTCTTAATCAGACTGAGATTGAATAAAGAAGCCAGACCTCTATCCCTCTATTTAGCCATCAAATCATCCCAGCAGGCAAATGCCAAGGGAGTGATTAAATAACTTTTCAAACCCATAGCACTGGATGACAGAGAAGAGCAGATAGGGAACTACACTTCTAGGTCTGAGCTGTGAAGAGTGGAGCCATCCCTCCTCCCTGGGGACGGACCTCCTTGGCCCAGTGGAATAGCCAGGATTCAGCTGCTGGACCACAAAAGTTCAGGGGAGCTCTGATGATGAAAAATGTTCATCACACCACAGAGCTTCTGCATCTGCCAAGTACTGGGCTGGTGGGAGGCATGTGGTACTAGAAAAGCTCTGGAATTAATTCTTTCCTTCTCCTGAAAATCCACAGCAGTCAAACTACTCAGGGTAGCTCAGCAAACTGGGTCATTGAGGGAAGATGGAATTTGTTTTCTTCTTCCATCTTATTGAAATTCAGATCCTCTATACATTAGTGAAATTAATGCTGCTCTTGTGTTGAATCACCTTCTACAAATGTTATTAGAAATGCCTTTTCTTCCTCAGTTTCCACACTGAGTGTGTGCATAGCCAGTGTGATTAACCTTTACTATCTTGCATTATGAGTGCATCAGGACTACTATCAAAGATGATTAATGAAAAAAAGTCCTTACTTAGGGTTTTAGTTGATGGGAGAGATAAAATAGCATGTACATCTGATTCTCTCTTTGTCAGAGGAAGTGGCAGAAATATTTCAGTAACTCTTTTAGGTAATACTTGGAACTAGTGCCAAATGAAACCCTTTCACTTAGAGCACACAGCAATTCCTGCTGTTGTCAAGGCTAAATTTATCTTACCACAGTGGGCTGAGGGAAGGTTTAAAGCAATGTCCATTACACAGCAGCAGCTTACAAACTACGTCTTGAATTAGAAAAAGAAAACAAACCAAATTTGTCCTTTTGAGAGAACTGGATACAGCAGGCTTTTCTTGGAACTTGGGAAGAGTCCCTGTGTAAAAGGGCTTTCATACTGACTTTACAAGTGCAGTTATAGCAGGCAGATGATAAAAGGTCAGCTCCCAGGCACATGACAGGAATGGAAAACAGTCAAGTGAAGAAGCTGTCATAAAAGTGAGTGATGGAAATATTTAAGGGGAAAAAATGTGAAGAACAGTCCTGTTCAGTCGCAGTGAATTCATTATCTACTATAATCCAACAACAGAACACAATCAACAAGCCGTACCACTGGGACCAACAGCAATAAATACGTACAGGCTTCACGCCCCCACTTCAGATTCTCTGCAGCGTCTCAAGGCACAGGAACTCAATTTTTCCATCACCATTAAAACTGAAATCATGACCTATCCTTCAAAGCCTCACTGGGGTTTTTCTGACTTTGTACAGGTGTCTAGCAGTGGTTTAAAGAAAAAAAGCACCCTTCATTTTACAGAACTTGCTGTAGGCATAGTCTCATTCACTTCAAAGCTGCAAGAACAGTCAGACTACTTGCAGTCGTCTCACTACTTCTGCACTGTATTAGACACTTATCTGCTAAACTGGTTATCTCCTTCCTACCTGCTGTTACTCAGCTGCACTATCACAGTCCAACCAGCAGTTACAGAAATGTACAAGGAGCTTCTCTTACCTAAGCATCACGTAAAATGTGGAATAGACTCCCAGGGAAGGAGTAAGCGGTGCAATAGCAGCACATCTCAGTCAAGGCACTGCAAACACAAGGCTCCAAAGGACAAAGGTATCAAAGGTTTCAGACTGAGCAAAAGAAGGAATCTTCCCAGTCCTAACTGCAGGCTCTAGGTATAGTACGAAGGTTAAGTGATGGTCTGTATCGCTGCAGATCTCTGGTACATGATCTACAGTATATACAAGCCATTTTGAGGTCACTGGGCCAATTACTGCTGTGTCATCTTAAGAAAGGTTATAGCTTTGATTCCTGCTGTTGGTAACATTTATCCATATGGGAACTGGAGTATTTTTTACTCCCATGCCTTTCCCAGATGTTAGTGCAAAAGGACAGTACATGCAAAATCTGATCCTTCATGTTTTATATATGCCTAAGCATAAAGGACTTTCTGATTTCCAGAGCAGGCTTTACAGATCTTTGATTTATTGATCTGAGGAACAATAACCCCTATATCAGCTGGTTTGTGTTCTGCAGTTTCATGAGTGTTGTTTCTCATTAAGAGAGAGAAACCAAGAAAAGAACCAGCTCACTAACACTGATATTCCCTCTTCCTTGCAGTTCAACGACATTGGCACTTTTGAAACAGTCTGGCAAGTTAAATTCTACAACTACCACAAACGGGATCATTGCCAGTGGGGAAACAGCTTTGGCAGTATTGAGTATGAATGCAAACCAAATGAAACACGCAGTCTCATGTGGATCAACAAAGAGACCTTCCACTGAAGAGATGGGAAACCAATACTGCTGGACAATCTCCCTAAAGAAAAATCTACCTTTTTAAACCAGCAAGAAGCCTTAACAAAGGCGTACTGAAAGGTTGCTTCATCCATAAGGTTCCAAAAACTACATTGTATATACAGGTGGTGCCACTAAAATATTTGCCTATTACCGTGTTTTAAGTTTACCATGGCATCTGCAATATTCTTTATCTGTCACCCTGAGAATACTGAAAAGTTTATGGTAAAGAGTATCTGATATCTGGGTAGAAAGTCATACCACCATAATACTGTTGTAAGTATTTGGATTATTCCCCATAGATGTAACAATTTTTGTGAAGTGTTTTGCTTTATTGCTTAGGATTTGGATCAACATCACATTGGTGATTTCCGTATTTACATTTGTGTTTGCTCCTAAATCGGTGTGTTCCTTCGAGCGTTTTGTTGTACATGTCATCCCAGTGGACAGCAAAAAATTCAAAATATGGATATTTGTAGGTTTAGCTAAATGGCAGCTAATGCACTGTTGGTATTGTGCTTTCACAACAAGGAATTTGGAAACTCGTTATCCGTTTTGTTGAGTGCTGTAAGATATTCTGTGAAGTTTGCTAATTTACCAAATCTCTCCAAATAGGATTCTTTGTTGTTAAGTTTCCCAGTCTCTGAAACAGCTTTAGGAAATGGTACAAAGATGCAACGAAGGAAAAGCAATAAATTAATTGTGGTATCAAAGACATCTAACAACATGGCTAAGATCTATCTTAAGATCATCTAGTATTCTTGAGAGATATAGCAGCCACACTTAATTTAGTTCTTAAAGTTCTGATGGTCAACTCAGTTTTTGTTTTAATGACACGTTGCTCAAATCAGTTAAATCCTACAAATCAACATTTTCAAACCTGACCACTGTATTACACCAAAATTGACAGGATTTCTGACCAACAAACACTCAGCAGTGCGAAGGGTGCGGATCCTGATGCACAATTTACACATGCACTGCACTCTTTCAAATAAAGAAAAGCATGTAAGCATTTGCATGGTTATAACTAAAGGTGCTACGTAAACACTACATCAGTGTTTAACACAGAGGCAACACAAAACAAATGTGTGTTTCCTTTCAGAAAAAAAAGTAAAGCAAGAAAACAACTATACTCGTCCCACCCCCAACTTGGGTTGAAGTAAGCTGTTAGTCAGTTCTTGCATATCTGTTTTTCCCCTTGTGAATAATTTGTAAATTGTGTATGTAAATGGTAACCATGACTTTTGATCTTTGTAATAAAGGACTTAAACAATTTCTTCTCTACTATGGCCACCTAAATGAGCTGAAAATACTGTATGAAAAAAGTCAGTGGCTTTAGAGAGTCAAACAGCAGAGATTATGTAGCCAGTGCTTTCTAAGAATGCAGTTCAAAGTACCTCCTGTTGTTTACCCAAAGCTCTTGTTTCTAATTAATGCAATAACACTCAGTAGAGCTTATTAACATGCAGCTTGTTGTACTAACACAGTGTGGAAAGTAGAGATTTAGGGCAGAAGTAAAAAAACAAAGAAATATTTTATTCCCCTGAATCAAAAAGCTCGACTGGTTGCAGGTTTCTACAGACAAAGGAGCCTGACAGTAGCACTGATGGAATACCCCACTGGAATGGTGAGCTATCCAGCTGCATCTCCACTCCAAGGCAACATTACACAGGCAAATGTTACTGAAATTAAATTCTAGAAATAATCTTCTGCATTAACTTCTTTCCAGACTCTTCCTAGGAAGAATTCTTCAAAGGGAAAAACCTGAACAAATTGAAATGAAATCTGCACTTCAGGCAGAAGTGCTATTGGCATCACTTCAGCAGAAGTTTCCAGATAAAGTGCTTTAAAAATTCCATTGATTACAGACTTCCAGTTGTCAATCAGTTCTATCTCTGCACTGCTAGAAAAGTGATTTTACTCTGCAACGATTGGCATATTTTGGTTTATTTTTTTTGTACATATGGATGGAAAGCACACTGGTAAGAAATACATACCATACATAGTTAGCAGACAAACTTCTGTCCTAGTAAAATTAAAACATATAAGATGAGCCTTTACTTTGAGCTCAACTTCCATGAAATCCTTGGCCTGTTCTAGCTCTCCAGCACTTAAGAAATGCTACAATAAATAAATCCAGCCTATCCTGGCACAGTAGGACTGTTATTCTCAGCTAGCTGGAAGCACACCTTTCCCAAGGCAAATACTCATTCCCACATGATTGACAAATAGGGGATCATTTTTCTTACATCTCAGCAGGTCCTGTAGCAATTCAGTTCAGAGAGTGGTCAAGAAGGAGTCTGCAGATGGTGAGTTGCTTTTAAAAGGAAGGAGAGAACAGCAAGAGCAATTGTGTCTTGCTTGTATCTTGAGGCTGAATATCGCTGCCCAGGATTGCAGCACCCCTATTACAATGGCAGTGATAGAATGGATGAAGATTGGTTAGTGGCAGATGCAGGGAAGGTATAAATGGAGTTTATCAGCTGTTTTATTACTCTCCCCTAGATGAGGTTTAAGCATACAGAAATGTGATTTGCATTACTCTCAAACAGAAGATTGTTCAAGTGGTGTTTGTTGAGTATCCACACCACCAGTGCTGATACTCCACACATGTAAAGCAAAATAATCCCATCAATTTCCCCTTACTCATCAAGGGGAACAAAACAAACATTTGCTCCTAGTAAAGGAGGCCCAAGACTTTAGCAGTTCCCTGGAAAGTAATGTTTTCAATTTCTTTCATCCAGGACAACTCTGTTAAATATTCATAAAGCTTGAGTCACTAAAAAACTGTTGCTGTGACAGTTTGATGCATTATTCAATCATCAGCATTTAATCTCCAGACAAGTTTGTTCTTTACACAGCTTTTTCTAATTAATACTTCCATTTTTGTACAGAGCTCCAAAATTCAGGACACAATACACTAAGCATAAATATATACGTCAGAAAGTGCTGACAATGTGTCAATCCAGCTGAAACCACTGAACAGTCATAGCTGGAGGTTTTATACTGATAGACTTCATGATTTTTTTCTCACAAAGTGTCCAGCTGTCATTTCCATAAGAAAAAATTGAAACAAATATTCCAAATCTTTGTGTCACTTTTTCATCTATATTTAGAGGTAGCAAGTTTGCACTTTCAGCCTGCTGAGTAACAGAATTCGAGAGCAAGTTATTAGTCATGGTTGCTACAGTTGAGATCCTGCATAGGGCTTGTATGAGATCATTAGAGTTTGCACAAGGTTAGGTGCAGCTACTACAGGCTTTGGTATTTCCTACTATCTGACTGGAGATGCATAAGAGATATTACTGCTCCAGTCTCCATCCCTACTAACACACAGTAAGGAAGTTTCACTGGCTTCAGCTGAGGCTCTGTCCACTGGCTTGCAGATGCAGTGACCCTCACTGATTGCAGACTGGCAGAGTTTCAGAAAACCTCATTTATAACATTCTTCGTATATAAGATGTGAGCAGAACTTCTGTACAATGAAGAGGTAAGTTTTGTAATACAAGGCTTTTGTGTGCCAGCAGAGGTTCTTCCTCACTTGGTTAAGAGCATCTCCCTAACTTGCTTTGTAAAATTTTGATGCATGGGCTGCGCATTCTATTCCTCTAAAGTCTCCATGCAAGGCTTTCACGAAATAAGGATGTGGAACATTGTAAATGCTAACCTTTTTCTGAGATGTGAAACAAGAGCTGTGACTTCCAGAATTCAAAGCATTGAGCATTGCCTTAATAACTATGTCAACCCCGAAGAACAAAGCAGCAGTATAATGAGTTTGCAACATTCACGTTTTCCCTTAGGTCCTCAAAGCTCACAAGCAATGATGGGAAAGTCCCCTTAGTGCAGCTAATCCAGACCTTTGTCTAGGAGAGACAGGCACTCCTGTCTTCAGGCCTTCCCTGCTGCATCCTTGGCAGCTTTCGCCAGCGTTTCTTGGATTGCTTCCTTTCCTCCTCCTCCTGACACCAGCATTTAAGGCTTCAAATCCCTGTGAGCCTTGGCTTTCAGCCTTAGGAACACAAGGTTGCATCAACCCAGGAAGAGCCAAACCAGTCTTCTCTGCACTGTTTCTCTGTCTCTAACACAGGGTTTTGTGAGTTCTCCCACTGCAATCATTGCAGTTTGTAATCTTTTGACCTGCAGTGAGTTGCACAATTCAGGTATGAGTACGAAGACACAAACAGATCTTCATTGGAGGCAAGGCTCGAAAACAATGACAGCTTTTCCATCAATTTTGATGCCAAAAATATTAAATTTAACAGAATAACTCATAGCAGCACATCCACATTGAGCAAGTGTATATGGCTTTGATATTCTGTTTTCGCTCATTCAAACAAACTTGAGTCTCACTGCTGCCATCCATGTACACATGCTTCATATGTCACCTGTAACACCTTTGTTTTCCTCTTACCAGAGAACAGACACTCTTAATCCCTTTATCCCAAATAGCAAGGAACAGCCTGGTATTCAATCCAGTAACTTCTGCAGCCTTTGAACAATCCTGAGAGAGGCAATAATAAACTCACGGTTGATGGTGATGAAGACAAGAACCATTTGACTGTGCTGGAGGTAACCTGGACCTTCTGCTTGTTCTCAGCATGATAAAGACAAGGTCAGGAACCTCCTGCTGTTACAGGAGTGACTGCGACAACACCGTCAGTAATATCGACATTAAGCTACAGCGTATGTTCTACAAGGACCAAATGTTCTCAGAAGCTTGAACTGAATCTTTATGAGTCTGATGTGAACCACAGAAGGTCTGCAGAGAAGTGGCAGCAATGTGCAATATCACAACATACAGTCTTTTCCGACTGTTGATGGATGGCACACTCTAAGTTACTATGCCAACAGATTCACCTAAGGTACTTCCACACTTCAGACTGATTGTGGAGAACAAGCTGTGGCCAATTCTATGTATAGAATATATAGTCTAAAGTTGGTACTTTTTTTTTTTTTTTTGTTGGCTTGTGTTGGTTTTTTGGTGCTTTTTTTTATTATTATTAACTATATAATTTTTAGTTCTAGCTTCTGAGACATCTACAGGCAAGCTGAGCAAATGCAAGAAGTACCAGGGTATGAAAATACAACTGAAGTCATCCCTATTCTATATGGAAAATATGTGACTGAACTCCACAGCTTTAAAAGCATTAAAAGAGAAACAAACAAGCAAACAAAAAAGGCTTCATGCATCTACATTGTTTAAGAGGTTTTTAACATTTTCTTTATCAGAACAAGGCAGTAGTCAGATATAAATGTGCTGATCACCTCATTTTCAAATGCACGGTGCTTACACTGAACTTTGCTATCCTGGAGGTGGATGGCTAAGAAACCAAAAGTCCAAATGCATTCCTGGTACAGAGTCCCACCCAAACACATAGAGTTACCAGGAGTGATAAATTTACCCTAATATGACAAAATGTAAATGAACTACCCTTGCTTAAAACAGAACTGTAAGAACTTGCACCTAACCATTTTAATACAAATGAAGTAAATCTCACTGAGGAAATATATAGAGGGAGGTTGTTTGCTTTAAATACAGCGAAAAGATTTCCTCTACAGGTAATTTACCTTATCTTAGACAAAATACTTCTTTTTATCCAGAGACCAAGAAAATAAAGATTTTTGTGCTTGCAAACAGGTAGAGAATCAATTACATAATGCAGCAAAGGTCCCTCACTCAGCACCTTTTTTGGCGAATGTATCCACGGGAGGCAGATTTTGTCCAGGCAGAACTCTTTTATAACCTTATTACTCCATTTATATACAGAATAAGGATCTGAGCTATCAAGCCAGGCCAGGTGTTACATATCTGCACACACTCCACACAGACACTCCTGTGGCTGCCTTCAGCCACAAAAAACAATCATGCTTCAAGTGACTTTCCAGCCTGACCTTGTGATTCTTTTCACACACACACACTAATCTGAGCTTTGGCTCGCTCAGGACCACAATATTTTTGCTTTAGTATTATCTTCTTCTTCTTCTTCTATCATCCAGATGGCTGGCGTTGTCTTGTTTAGCTGCTCCTATGACATAATGAGCTCACAGAGCTGAAAAATTTCTTGCAGGTTTTTTGTTTTATTTTCATAAAAAACTTCATCAATTCTTGCTTCTTTCTGCTTCAGCCCTGCAATGCCAGCAGCAGGACCAGCCCTCAAGCATAAATAAAGAAGCAAAGAAGGAACGCTGCCATATCCTTAGAACTGAGATTTTATGCAAACAACAAAAGATTATTAGCCACCTTGCAGTCCTCCTATAGCGTTTATTCTTGGAGAACCAAGACTAGGACATCTAAGGACATGATTTTTTCCATACACTCCATTCTACAAATCCATGAGGGATCATGCATTATTTGAGACACCAGCTCCTGTCCAGATATCTAAAGGGAAAACACTGGAGGGGCACGAGCTTGGAGTCATGGTGCAAGACAGAAACAGGAAAATATCAGAGTGTATTCTAAGATGTTGAGCTTTTGGCCCACTGGCAGTGTGGGAAACACCCACTAGGAGTCTTCATACCAAATATAACAATGCCAGAGAACTCCCAGAAAAATCTCTTTTATTAGTCTCCATCTCAGTCGCCTTTAATGCTTCTTCCTAGTCCTGCTAGAAAGACTGCTCCTAATCTTAAAAATCTACGGAACTTCCCATGGGTTTTGTTGGTAAGTAGCTTTAAGCTTCTGGCTCACTAAGCTCAGTGTCAGTAACTTTCCACAGATTTCACACCAATCTCAAACTTCTCATCTTTCACTAGAACATTCTCCAGGCAGTCAGCAATAGCTGGTGAATCCTGTCATTGCTTACCTACCATCCCCTAATGTCCTCTCTCTTATCTTTCATCTGTGATGGAGAGACAGAAAAGGTTTTCACTTCTCTCAGCATGTGCCATTCAATCTATTACTCATTTGCCCTAAAGACCCTGCAGTTATTTACAGAATTTCTAAAGTCCCAGTCATTCAATAACTTCTAATGTAATAATCTAAGAGGGTGGGAGAAGCAGCACTATATTCCATAGTATGGAATAAGCAAGGAAGCCCTTAAGCCTCCTGCACAGAGGGCATACCAACTGAGTGCATCCATACCCTGTGGAGCAGCACCACTCACAGGACACTAGGAAGTACTCTGAGTAGAAGCTGGCACAGCAGGATTCATTGCTGAACAAGATTCAAGCTTCTATATTTTATTTTATACCAGAGAACTTCAGCTGGGTAGAAAAAGAGGTGGAATCAGTTTTAGTTCATCTCTTTCTTACCTTCTTGGCTTTTATTAAAAACTCATAGAAATGAAAAATTAAATGAGATAATGGTCCTTAGGATGCTGTGAAAGAAGTATGCTGACTATCGTATCACAGAACAGCTTTGAATTACCTGCTGTGTAACCCCTTTGATGCAGAATTCCTGGAGGAAGACAAGGCTTTAGTGCAGTCCTCATCAGGTAATCCAAAACGGTGTTTTGAATTACTGCAAAAGCACCAGAACATCCCTCTGCAATTCTGTTTCATCCATGGTCTACAAATTTTCAAACAAGACTTCATTTAAAGTGAGCAGGTACAAATTATTAGTCATTACAGTCAAGAGTAAATGCCGAGCTCTTGTAAGGTTTCTCTGTATTTTTATCATCATTTCAATTCCCACAGCTCCAGTAAAAGAAAATTAACTGTGGAGGACTCGGGGATTCGAAGCAATGTTCTTCCAGCAATTGCTTCACAGAAATCACTGCCATGTGAATACTAAAAACATAGTAAACCTTTTAATTTACTTTTGTTCTTGGTAGTACATGACAATGAAACGTGGAACTTACGGAGGTTAATTTCCTGTCCATCTCCTCTGGATTCCCTGGTGTTTTAATATTACTGTTCAACTCATGATGCACCCCCTCTGCCATTATGGACACTAAATTCATTAACTGTGCTCTGTTCAGACGTGCAATTTCATAAAACTCAGAGCAACTCGGCCTCTCTTTTGATTTTCATTAAAAACATTTAACATTGGTGGTGGAGAGGTGAAGAGAAAGGAGAAGAACAAGACAAAGTGTGCTCAATAAAAGCTTCAATTTCCTAAGAAACCAGACAACAACTGCCAGAATGAAAAAAAAAAAAAGGAGCAATCAGAAATACTCCAGGCAATCACTAGATGGAGCTACTAAGAGGAAATACAGAACTGTAGAACCATTAAGGTTGGAAAAGACCTTTAAGATCGGGTCCAACCACTGACTCAGCGCTGCCGACTGCATCACTCAGCCGTGTCCCCAAGTGCCACATCCACGCGTCTTTTAAATCCCTCCAGGGACGGTGACTCATATGTGCCATGAAGGAACTTTAAAATCCCAGGAGCTGTCAGCCACATGGAAAAGCCTCCCCATCCCATTTGTAACTGCACGGGCCACTTCTCCTCCCAAGCAAACACACTCCAGTCTCACAGAACCCGGTGCAAGCGCTGACATGCCAAAGGGACTCCCCTTTGCTGTTGCTGAGTTCCTTTCGATCCAAACTGGCACCTGAAGGGCAGCAGCCAGCGAGTGCTCTGTGGTCCAGAAGGAGATCCAGGGAGCTCCCACGGCACTGAACCTCGCTAATAGGACACTTCTTCCAGCGTGCCTCATGATCCTGACTTGAGCCTTCGTTCCATGCAGCCTCCTGACGATTTCTGCTTCCCCACAAGTTCAGGAGCTTGCGTTTCTTGTCATGCATGATCATCAGGACTGCTCTCCCAGCCCTGACAATTCTTATAAATGAGGATACTACTTCCTTAATAGTGCAACAATTCTCCACTTCAAAGATAACTCCAAACTGTATTGAAAAGAGCAGGTACACCACCATAACATTTCTGGAGACAGAACCAAACCTCACTTCACCATCACATACCTCTGCCAAATCACACAGTTCTGTAACCAAAGTATTGTCCACGCTGCTGTGTGCCACGAGCTAGAATCCAGGCAGCTCTGAACAGGATGGCAATTTAGCATTTTGCCAGTGAACAGGATCCCAACGCCCAATCTCAGTGCAGCAGTTTTCTGCAGTGGGTCAGTGCACTCTGTGCTATCTCAGTCCTCTCCATCTGGCAATGAATTTGAGTTGGAAAATTAAAACTCCACTGTAATGCTAAAGATCTGTCTCCCTCCCTCCCCTCAAGTGCTTCATTCTCAGGGGAATAACATTAGCATTTATGGAAGTAAATGCCTCAGGGTTTTGCTAATGTGCTAATGAGCTAGAGCCTTCCACCTTCAGATCACAAGCATGAATCATATTCAGCTCAAAGGTAAAAATACTGTTTCTAGCAGGAATTTGATACTGAGTTCTAGTTGGAGCTCCTCCATCACAATTTCATCTTTATGCTTTCTGTACAGTTGTATTTTGCAAGTCAGACAGGGCTGCCAAGGACCACCAATCACAGCAAGATTCAAAATCATTTTGATACAGATCTTCAGAACAGAGTATCAAACTTAAAGAAGGGAAAAATAGAAATAATTTTTAAAAATATAATATAGGTTCTGCAAGCTGGAATTCACAGGATTGACCAAAATACTGAATTTTTTTCATCAAAGAGCTACAGAAAGCAAAATCTGTATAAATGTCAGCTGCTTTAGACCCCTTTTAACACTAAAGATTCCACTGTGGCCACATAATACCATCTAAACTATCCAGTTTCACTTACACACAGCCAACAGTAATAAATGAGATAAATGTTTAGAAAGAAGTCATAAAAATGTGCAAAAAATTTACTTCGGAAAAAAAAAAAAAAAAAAAAGAGGAAGCAGGGGCTTTAATCCCAGTATTTGCAACCCCCTACTGTGCTTGTGCCCCTTTTTCCTCCCAATTTAAAATCACAGCATCATGCCCCTGTCGTTGCTCCGTCACGGCAGAGGTTTCTGTCTTCCACAGGAGGGAGCTTTTCTCTTGCAAAGATGACACTCGCTCAGTTCTCAATTTGGAAATGTGTAGGAGCTCTAAACATTCTGGAGTGCCCCACGCCTGACAGCTTCCACACAGGATTAGCAAAGAAGATTCAGAAAACGAAAGGAGGGAAAAAAAAAAAAAAAAAAAAAAAGGGAAAAAAAAAAAGCCCCGAAAACCAAAGATCAAATATTTATAAGCTAAACCATTCTCAGACCCTTGTGTTATGTTACACTATTACTCCTTCCCACCCCCAGTGCAGTCATTTATATAGCAGAAAAACCTGTGCATGTCAAGTCCAACACCGTTTATGTCCAGACATATCTGATGTATAAATGCCACTTATGTGACTGAACTTATCAGCTATCCAAATAGTATTGGAAGAGGAACAATAAATCGCTGTAATTCAAAGAACTTTACATCTTGAGATGAATTCTAGCCTAACAACTGAAAGAAACAAGTTTGAAAATACATTTTGAATACAAGTTTGGAAATATATTTTAAATAACACAAATAATAGCAATCCTCTCTGTGGACAACGACTGATTAATTCAGCAAGTGACAGTCAGCTTTTACCAGCTTACTTTCATCATTCAGAATTCTGTGCCATGCTTGATCTGCAGCTCTCAGCTGCAATTTCCATCAAGGTAGCACTGTGCTTCCCAGCTGCTACTTCCACTACTGTTTCCTTAGCAAGAATATCACAAAATGCAGAGGTGACAAGTCAAGTGGGAGTGATGCTTAAACTGTGCTGTTCTCACCATCTAATAGCTGGAGAATTTCGTATTCCCTGCTGTCTAAGTTTAGTCCAATGGGTATATCCTCCTCCTCATGTGTACAGCTAATTCCCAACATCATCAACAGTGGGAATAACACAGGCACACAGAGGGGACAAGGAGCCCTTGAGGCCTGCTGTAGTAGTGATTTCAACACATCAGGGTAAACATATTTTGCATGTGACAGGTAATAAGCCTGGGCTCCAGTTGTAGTGGCTGAGATTGTGCTGTGGGTTTGCACACTCAGAGCACTAGAGATACCCTACTCCCAACTTCATAGGAGCTTCCAGAAACAGTTCTGCCCTGAATAACTAACTGCTAGAGACACAGATCTAGTCACAGATCAAAGCCCTGAGGAAAAAAATGGGGTAGAAGGGATTCAACAAAATTAATCTTCTACTCCAGTGGTCTTACGTGTTGCTCAGAACTCTTTCCTCCACCTCCAAAAGTGACAAAAAATACTACAAGTCTTCCCTGTCTTCAATCCTTGTTATTGTTCCAAAGCCAACTATGGTATAATCATGCAGGCTGTTTTGCCTTGCACATAATTAACATTAATAAAGACAGATTCAGCTGCAGGCCGTGGTCAGCTCCACAGAAGGCTAAATGTTAAGTAAGAAAAGCCAGCTCTGATGTGATAACTCTCCTAAATTTTCTTTAATCAAAGCCTTATCTAACACATCTGCAATCTGCAGAGCACATCGGATCACACTCTATGCTCAGGGCAATTTTTCAGAACAAACTGTTCCTTTCCACAGGTAATTAACCCTGCAAAATTATCATGCTATATGGTAAACATAAATTGCTGAAAAAATATTAGTAATGAAACAAAACAGATAGCACAGTTTGAAAAAGGACTGCAAGTCCCAATACAAGCAAAGGCAGCCAGAGAGTTTTGTTTGTATAACACTTAATAAGTCCCAGAGGGAAAAGGCACAGCTGTGCAAAGCCACTTCAGTTGTCCCTTTTTTTTATCATAATTACATCTGTTGCTGACATTTCATACAATGAGCTGTCCAGAGACTCTCTTCAAAGTTCAGTGTGAGTATTGATAAAGCTTGAACATAGAAAGCAGGTTAAAAAGCACCCTCAGTGATATATTTTGGAGGGTAGCTGAGATCACCTTGGAAGGTTAAATCTCCTTAGGTCAAATAGAAATCTTTACTGAGTTACAGTGCTCATTTGACTTATTGTGAGTGCAAGGACTTAAAGTGAACTTGACATAAATTTTCCCGGTAGGACTTGTAGCTTACAATGACAGCACGCCAATATTTACACTCATTCTATGACTTCTATTTCTTTGAGTAGGGTTTTGGAGTGGTTTTTTTGCTACATTTGAGAAGAAATTTTCGACTTTTTGAAGTTTCTGAAAAGAATCATTCTCTTAAAACTTGAAACTGCAGCTGAGGAACACAAAACGCTGGAGTCAATTTTGCTCTAAGATAAAAAGGCAAAGGACAAAGTACAAGGCAGGTAATTAGAACTCAAGTCTGGGAAACAAGAGTTACTTGGTTTCACTCTGGTTCCAGTAATCACTCATAAACTGATCCACAGTGTCTTAATCAAAGCTAGATACCTAGATATATAGCTTTAATTTCAGAGTTGCTAAGCATCTACCTGCTTTACTTGACTTCAAAGAAAAAAGAACATTAGAATCTCTGTAAGAAACAGAAAAACCTCAGACCACTCTGAAAAAGCAACAATTATCCCTGGTTATTTCAAACATTTCCTAATATTAAAGATCATTCAAAAATTACCTTTCAAATAAAGACTGGCAAAACACAAACCTTACAAAAAACTTTCCATTTTCAAGCTCATTTAGCAGAAATTAAATATATAGACACAAAAAATTAACTGGAATTTGGGATGCTTAATTAATTTGATCTAGTAGCTGCAAATTTTGTAACAGAAGATTTTCTGCAAAAACCTCCTTTAGTCCAAAGAGCTCTGTAAGTAGCATTTCATAACTAAGACTGTATATAACTAAGTAACACTATAAGCTACTTGCCTCTGTATCATGACTGCAAAATTAACATGGGGAGTAGACATAAGACTCATAAAAATCGAGTATGGGGTTTTTTTTCTTCAAAATATTACTTTCTAACAAGATGAGGGGTTAAAATAATCATTTGCCTCTCCAAGGTTCTATTGGCTCAGCTCTTTCACTTACTCCAAATTAGCAAAAATAAATGGCAGGGTACAATCCTTCCTAAGTCCCATATCTACTTAACCCTGAACATTAATGAGTACCAGGTCTTTTATCCCAATATGGTTCCTTTTTGTGCTACTCTGGCATGGGAGGCGAACCAGGATTTTAACTCAAGAGAAAGGGGTGTGACTGGGGAGTCAAATCACAGTCCCCAGAGGGCATGACATAACTCCTGCCTGGCAAAGGAAGCCCAAGGAGCAAGCACAGAAAAACAGAAGTGTTATCAGGACTCTTCTGCTTCGATTAGATTGGTGTTTGAGGGTGAAACCTGAACCTGGGCAACTACAGCGCCTCCAGCTCAGGAGTGAAGTCAATACATTGATTTGGAAGCTCACTTTAACGGGACATGAAATACTCACATAATCCTTGGACATCATTACAATGTGCATTAAGCTTTACAGAAGTCATTCAATGATTTTTAAAAGTTTTACAGTCCAGAATAGCTATATTTCAGGTATTTGACCCGTCTGGTAAAGGAGAGCAGTTGCAGCATTCTGTGTGAAGCAATGCCATTTCTGAGTAATTTGCATCTGTGAAATAGCAATGGACACAAAAGTGCTCTTACTTTCCACACTTTGAATATGACAAATCAGAGCAGGAGACTGCAAAAGTGCCTGCATTTCTGGAATTTGGGAGTAAAGTTAAGCCTGGAAGAAGGGAGTTGGGGGGAGAAGGTGTTTTAAGATTTGGGTTTTATTTCTCATTATTCCACTCTGATTTAATAGGTAATAAATTAAACTGATTTCCCCAAGTCCAGTCTGTTTTGCTTGTTACAGTAACTGGTGAATGATCTCTCCCTGTCCTTACCTAGACCCATAAGCCTTTGGTTATATTTTCTCTCCCGTGTCCAGCTGAAGAGGGGAGTGATAGAGCAGGTGGCATCCAGCCAAGGTAAACCCACCACGATAAATATTGGAATCATTCCAAATTGCATTTAGTCCTGTCTATAAAAAGAAACAATACTAACACAAAAATAGATCAGCAAAAATAATTGACAGTAGAGGTAAAAAAGGCTGAGTCCAGGTGTGATAAAATGGTTTCAGACCCCATCCAGGTTCACTGGGATTTGAGAGCACACAAATCTGAGTCAGGCCAAAACTCATGATATCTCCAATTCTGACACTGTTCCGTGAAGTCTTGCACATTTATTTACAACACATCGTGAAGTTAGTATGGATCATGCCCCCAAGGTACCAGTTGCCTCAACTTTTCAGGAACTGAAAACTGAGGGGAAAAAAAAAATTGATCATAATACCAGAAATAAAGTAGTTTAGTTTCCTGAATTTGATTGTCTGATCTTTAAAAAGTTGAGACCTTCAGCTGAAGCTTTTATACAAGTAGGGCAATAAGGTGTTGATCTCAATGGATTTTTGGTGTTTAACTAAAGTTAGGTTTATATCTCTCCCCTTATGTAAGGATAATACAAAAATTCTTCTCCTCTGCTCTGTGGCCTATTTTCACACAGGGAACTTGGTATTTTGGAGAATTTTGCCTGTCAAACGCATCTGATCATCACTGCATACACCTTGTTCCTTAAAGCTAAAATAGGCTTGTCAAAATGTCAGTGGCAGTCATACTCCTTCTCCTGGCCATGTTTTTTGTTGTTGTTTTTGGGGGCTTTTTTTAAGCTAAAAGAATTATTGGCATTCACACCAGCAAAGATGCATCTACCTACAAGATTTTAAACCAAAAAAAGGGGCATGTGGGTGTGGATGTCTAATCCAGAATAGTTACAGTCATAATGGAAGCCCCATTGGATCTCACTTGTAGAACACCTTAACCCTTACCTGGGAGGGCCACATTTAGCCTTTGCAGCCCTTCCCTGGGAGAGTAACACGAACTCAGATGTTCCAACAGCATTCTTTTCATCAGCAGTGCCAGAAATTTGATGTGCACGGGGTTTTTGGGAGGCTACCAGATCCCTCGGCCTGGCTAATGGAAGAAACACTTTCACTGTACTAACTCCATGATGAAGAGCTGCAGACTCCAGTTTTCTTACATCTATACCCTTTTTTAAACAGTGCTCAGAACACTCATAAGATGTTTTTATTAGAGCTGGAGTCAAGAACACATCAGCTATAATGAAACAGTACAATTTAACTGCTGCCAACAGCATTCTGCCTCAGTGTACTGTCAGTTTGAGCTTCTGCCCAACATCCACTTGCTCTCCACTCCCACAGAGTGACACTAAGCTGCTTCACAAAGAGTCCTGAAGTTTATTTTGCTTTTACTGCAACTCTTCACCATGCAGCTGCGCAGTAGTAAACATGACCTTAACATCGAGTGGGAGTTTGGCAACAAGTTGATCGCAAATGTAATCTGCAACAGCCACAGAAGGTAACCAAGCCAAAAGCAGAGCTACAGCTCTTAAAAACTCAGACTATAAATGGCTATAGGAGATCACACTGCAGTTTGCTGGTGTGATTAACTGTAGTGCTGTGCTACACCTGCAAATCATTTCTCTGTTTGCAAACACTGCAGAAATAATGCAGATGCCCCAGCACCTGACTGTCTTCAAAGCAGGTAACAGCATAGGAAGAGTAATAAATCAGTGGTACCCTTTGAAACATGCATTGTTAAACAAGTGTGCAAGTCTCCACGGGATCAAGACCTTGGATGGTGAAGTGATGACCTAAAGTGTGCTGGAAAATAAAATAGCACTGTAATTTTAAAGGCTCAAAATGATGGCCCGGTTAATGTAGCAGATAAAAAGCAAAAGCCCTCATCAAGTTTTTCTGAAGTTTTAAAATCTGAGTTTCTAAAGCTTTGTAGTTATAAAACACATGCTATTGTAATGTTTTATAAGACAGAGGGAGCATCTGAAAAAGGAATACATCTGAGATTTACTTACAAATAGGCTACAGAAATAGCTAGTACTAACCTTGCTGCCATTAAAATGCAAGCTGAATTAAAAAGAAGAGGCTTTTCTGACAGCAATTGTCTAAATACAGATAAAAATAAGATCAAACTGAAAACAAAGAGATGCAGGAAGTTAATTGTAACAGAGCCCCTGAAGTGAACATTCTCATTAAATTCTGTGGCCAGTTTTCAGAGATCAGCGTATGAGAAGAGACATCGAATTTCAATCCTGTTGGCATTTTCTTTTCTCAGAACAGCACCAAGTAGATAGACTTGGCTCCGGAATATACTTCCAAAGTCACAAAAAACACTTCAAAATTAATATGGGTTAGATCATTTCCTCATTTAAACTGGCTCAAGTCCCAACTCAGTACCTGTTTTTCAACAATTTCAGCTACAGCACAGTCAGGCCCTAAACAAGTGGCTTCTGCAGCAGCTTTGTAATCAGCTTAATTTGTAGCTGTCTCTTCCCCACACTCATCACAGTCACAGATTCCTGACTCTCCCCAGTGCCTCACTGGGGCTCATGCAATCACGTGCTCAGGCAGATCAGAAGGATGATTTGGTGAACACTAATTTTCAGGAGGTTAATTTTCAGCCACTCCCAGGTTTCCGCCACGCTCGCAGCCACAGGAATATAAATAGTGGCACAAGGTCAAAAAGGTGTAGCTGGGACTGGCTGTGCCTCAACCAAATGTGAAACTGCATTTTCTTACAGAAGTTCAGGCCTTGGCTCACTACAGCATTTTCAATCCTGCTCAGCAAAGCACATCGACTTGAGGCCTCAGTTACTATGGTGATGAGCATGGAATAAATGTTTATATATAATTAGATAAATTCTCCCTTCAAGGAAGCAGTTGTCCTTCTCACAGGCAGCTACTCATGTTTTTTTAACTAAGTAGATGTATAAAAAGTATTAAAATTTTAAAGCTTAAGAATCACTGTTATTCATCCACAAGTTAATGATAATTTACATCTATAGCAGGAATTTTATAAAGCACATGAAAAATTAGTCAATGAGAAAGCCATCTCTTCTGAAAACTGAACAGTAAATGCCCTAGAAATGAAGCTAATCCTTGGTTTTATATATTTCAGGGTTTTGCTTAAGAAAAACAGGAATGATTAATAGAATTATCTTGTTGTTTAACAAAGCTTAAGAAATACTTATTGAATAAAAAATGAATGTATGAGTCCTTTTCTTCTATGCAATCACTAAACTAAATCAACCCTACTCATAAAATAAGCAGTAATGTTTGTAAGATATAAGCAGTATTTCCTAACTCTAAGCTTCCTGTAAAAGCAATATGCTGACATAAACAGGTTAATTTAGTCAAAATGCTTAGTTCATAAACTCATGATTAGCTTACTTCCTTTTTCAAAAGATTATGAATCAGCAATTACTGTAGAACCATCTGCCACAAAGATGAATATTCTTCTCAGAGTTTTGGGGAACCCTTTGCCAAAACACTTACACATAACTTGGGCTTTTTTTTTTTTTTTAATTAAGAAAATCCAGTCCTATAATGTGAGAACTAGTCATGTTCCTTAGGATCTAAAATTGCTTTAAATTTACGGAATACTAAATTCAGAGAAGACAAGATGATTTTTTAGGATCCATAACTATAAAAACTAATGACAAAACTTAACCAAACACTAAATTCTTCCCTGAAGAAGAAGAAACCATTGCCAAAAATGCAGCAGAAATACTGCCAGCTGATGAGCTGCCTCATTCTTCCCACTATGATGCCATCTGTTTCCAGCTCTTCCCTATCCACATGCACTACACTCCTTCCAACTCTCAGCCTGACCCAGATCCAGCCCTGGTCTCAAGTCTGATAATGAAATCCAGCTTTACCCACCCAGTGTCAATAACTACACTGGTGGTTGAGGTGGTGCTTTGGTGACAGAAGGAAAGTCAAGAGGCTGCTACTCACAGACACCCTTTCCTTTCACTGAATTTTTTTCCCCCTTCTGCACAGTCTGCCAACATGAGTATTCTGTCCCCAGCCCAACTATTGGAGTAATTAACTTCAGAGGAACTTCAGCTGCATGAAGTGGTTAAGCTAAGGGAGATAATATTTTAAGAACTGAGTTAAAAAGCAGCCCCATGCAGGTTCATGCAAGGAGATCATATGTGAGAAACCTCCAGTAAGAAGGGCAAAACCGATGGTATATTCTCTTTTTCTGCAGCATAATAGGAGCCAATGTACACACCTGGTACCCACCCACACACTATAACCTAATGGTAAGGAACAGTGAGATCTTAAACCCTAAAAAAATCACATGAGTAACATTTAGTTATCCTTTACATTTAGGCTGGAAGTTCCTGCAAGGAAAAGATTTTTCTTCAGTGCCCCGCACTTGTTGATGCACAAGAGATAAAAGGAAGATGTGAAGCTGATCATGAAGAAGCAGAGTGTAATTTTGACTTGCTCTAAGAATAGGCCAAACGCCTTCCTCCAGTTCGCATGAAAATTTATTACTGAAGACAATGCAGGTGTTTGAAGGAAGCAACTCAGCACAGAATCCGAATATCTCATCAGGAACCATCCAAATTTAAAGCATGCTTTCTCAAACACCAAGGTTTGCAGCTTTAGCATCTTCTATCAAAGGAGTTCTAAGTGACAAACAGTTACATATTTATAGAAGTGATCTTTGTTTCAGTTGAGTATTTAGTCTTAGCTGTAGAAAGCAGTGTGTCATTGCAAAAGGCACTAACCAGATAATTAGGTCAAACTAAATGTCCTGTTATCCTTAAAAACCATGTGTTACTACTAATGCACAAAGCATTCATTTGCATTTACAAGATAATCCATAGCAAGGGACCAGATAGCTCCAAATACAGACACTAGAGTGAGCTCTCAGTTGTGCTGAGAGCCAGATAAATTGCTTATGGTACAACTAAGTAAGGTTAAAGTGGATTTTCTTGTATTTTGAGTTGTTTTGCAGCTTTTATAGTACACTGTCTCTCATTTTAGTTTTCCTTTAAACATGATCATTAAAGAGTTTAAGTGAGTATCTCTGCTGGATTCACCTTGAATTTGGACTGTATCACCAAAACAAAGAAAATATGAAGCTTTTATGATCTGTCTCACTCTTAAGACTTGAGATTTTCTTAGTGAGCAATCCTGCTTGTCTTCTTTATGCAGATTTTTGCAGATACAAAATTTCACCTAACACTGCCTATATTATATTTTGAAACTTTTATAAGTCAGGAAGAATCCTTCTTTTTTTCTACTATTTTTCCTCTACCAAAAAGTATTTATGCTGGACATCAATGTTGAATTTACCACATTTAACGTCACGTACTTTTTAGTAAGTAGATATAGATTATGTTATGTAAATCTCAATGTACATATAAATACATTACATATTAGTATGAGAATTTCTGATCCTCATACAAATTGCCTTTCAAAGTGGACATTTCAGAAGAGTCCTTAAAGTTTACAGGTCCACCTGAGATACCTGGTGTGTAAAGTCACACAGCAAATGAACGACCAGTTGGGTGTTTAAAATCCTCTACTTAAACTCAAGTCGTGTAAACGGAGTATTAATGGAGCTGTTCCCAAAGTGACATCCAGAAAAGTGTGCACAACAGAAAAGTTGTCTTAGATGTTAGGGTTATCACTAATGTTTAAGGGATTGATTTGTTCATAGCTGTAGCAAAGAATCACTGTGGTCCTGATGCAGATTTGGCATCCCCAGCTCCACAGGAAACTCAGCATACAAGTGCTTAGTGATCCCATAAAACAGAACAGAAGTGACAGGGTGTAAGATAACAATGCCCTGGACCTGTTCAATGTCTGGCCTTCATCACCACAGCAGCAGGCAGGAGCACATTACTACAGCTGAGGACATATTTGACCAAGGTGTGGTTCCTGAACATGACCACACACCACACGGGGACATTAAGGATGCAGGAGAGCCTATAAGTTGACAATAAAGGAATGGGCAAGAGGGGCTGCCCACAGCAACAGCTTTTCACTGGTCTGCTCAGGGATTCAGCATGCTTCCAGATCAGCCTCAGAGAAACTAGACAATCCCTGGGAAACTTTTTATATCTTAACTGGAAGTTATCTGCAGAGTTACCTCAACCCAAACACTCTCAAAATATAATTATCCCAACTGTCAGGAGATACACAGGAGAAGACTCAAAGCTGGCTAATCACGAATGGAGATCTTAAGCAAACACTTAAACTGGCTACTGTGATGCCAAGAACTGAGTATTTTAAGCTTTCATCATGTTCTACAGTACAGATCTACAGATGTATGGATTCAGCAAGAATGAACATCCATGTGTTCTAAAGAAGATAAACAACCATCTTCAATAACAGCAGAAAAATGTTACTAAAATACCAGTAAACTAAAGGAGTTACACTGTGAGGTGAATTCTTCCTCAATGATTGTACAAATCAGATATGTAATTGAACACTGTACAAACAAGATAAATTCCTAAACCTGTAGTTAGAGTACTGCAAGTTATTTTTTTTCTGGTATTGTTTTTAAAAGATGGTATAGTCACAGGTTAAGTTGTATTTTACTTCTGTTAAAGAACTCCCAAGAATGTACTGCTTTATCTATAGATCCCAAGTGCTTTAGAAGATTCCAGCCCTGACTGCTTCAATGATGGATGTTTTTTATCTTAGTACCACAAGTTTTACTGGCTTTAGACATTCTCTGCTCTTTTTCAGCACCTTCAGGGGCCTTGAACAGGTAGCAGCACTTCCTCTTTAAAGAAGTCCATTTGCAGGGTCATTCAGACTTTGCAGGATCTGGAAGGCTCTGAAAGCAGCTCAGCTCAGATCAGGGGAAGTATTTTGCTTTGTTTTGTTTTTAAAACACTGCTTATTCCACACAGCTATTTCAAAGGCTCTTACCTCCCAGGGTTTGCAACAGCTTTAGGCTACATCCAAAGGCTTTTGAGTGTTGAAAACCAGGTTATACTGAAAATTATTTCCCTGGAGAATTAATCTAAAATATGCTCTATTTATTGCACTCAGAACAGAGTGCTTAAAAAAAACCCTGAAAGCCCACACAAGAAGGGCTGCAGGTTGTTAATCGTGAAAGGTAGATCTCCATTTATGTGTGTGAGAAAAAGAGGCAGCCTCCATACACACCAGGCAAATTCTCACTGTATAAGTGAGATCTCACTGTGCTACTGATACAGACTGACCTGGTCAGCAGAGGGAGATTGAGTTTCACTACCATGAGGATTACAGACGTGCTCCTCCTTCACCCTAACAACTTCTCTCTTCCCTGACCCTAAGCCAAATCCAGTAATAACTAACAGCCACTGCACTTGATCAGGAGAAAACTGGGTATGTATTCCCTGCTGCTGGGGCATTCATTAGTCCCTTCCATCCCAGGGTATGATTACAGGATGCAGACACAGGGAATGAAGGCTTTCAGTTGCTTGCTCCCGAGGTCTTGCTCAAAGTATTGCTAGAGCTGGAGAGGCTGTGTCCAGCAAGGCAAGAGAGTATTTATTGATGACCCGTGTTTATTCTCTGCTATGTATGTCAAAATTGAGAAGTAGCCTTCTGCCTCACCGTGCCATGAGGGTGTTTCTCATCAGGGTTTCTCTTTGCAAGAGGGACAGAACATAAACATTTCCCAGACACATCCTACACTTTTAGCTCTGGGAAAGTAGCAAAATACTCCTGTGTGCAAAACCCAGCCAGAAAACTGCAAATTACATTGACCAAAAAGCCACTACAGCGTTGTTTATTCTAGTCCAAAATTGGCATGAGCTATAACAGGAAAAAGACACTGACTGTAATTCCACTAAGAAGGTTTGCCAGAATGGCAGTGTTGTCTCATCCACAGGCTGCTGTTACCTTGGGAATAGTGGGTCCCAGTGGAACTGTGTACACCTCAGTAAATATTTGTCAGTTTTAATCCATGAAGTTGTAGCATTAGTAACATGCTTATCACAACATTAAAAACATTTCCATATTGTTTTTAATACCAAGATTTGCCTGCGTTACAGAGCTGTCACAGTATTGTGAGGTACAGATGTGTACCTCAAGTTCCTGGGCATTAATTTTCCACTAAAATTTTATCAGCTGTTCCTAAGTCTGCAGAAAGGGTCATGTAACAATTTCAGATGAATGGGAAAAGACAAAGATAATATTGATTTTTTTTTCAACACAAATAGTCTCATCTCATCAGTACTATCCTGATAACTAACAGTCTATTCTTTTTTTGTGTTATATTGTTCTCTTAAAGCTCTGTTTGGTTATTTATGCATTAACACATGCACTCAAGTCACAAAATGTTCTGTTGAGTTCCCCATCAGCCGAAAAGCATTAGAATGACTACTGGTCTTGTTCTTCCTGCCACAGGTAGGCTTATAGAAATGGGTTTTTTGAAACTAGATTTCACATCGAGGACAGCCTGGAGTATCTCTTGTTGTATGATACCTTCTGCATAAACTAGGGATGGTACCTTTGAGGTGATTATCATCCAACAGTAAAATTGTTTGGGCTGGAGCGAAATTCCAGTGGTATTGCTTTACAGCACAAAATCTGAAGTTGCTTTCACTGTGCAAAGCAGGCTGTAAAACAAAATGCACAATTTTCAGGGAGCAGAATTCTTTCCTATTGACAGAGGGAAGAAAAATAGTGCTGTATGACTAAGTCACCCAAAATTTCATGGTATTTACTTAGGATTTTCACTGTCATTATGCATACCTTTTGTTTGCAAGGAAACAGAAGTAGCAGGGGGAAGTCTGACATGAAAATATCAGAAAATGTCTTTATTCTGACTTTTGAAAGAAGGAACATTGCAGGTCCTTCTGGAAGACGAAAATCTCCATTTTTTTTTCTTGCGGGAAATTTGTTGTGGGAGAGTTTAGGAACAGCATGATGGATCAGAAGCTGTTATTAAATTTACTGAAGTTATAAATCCATTCCACATCACAAAGTAGATGGTTCTTTGCCAATTAGGTAGGAGGCAGAAGCATCATGACTTACAGTGTACCACAGTAACGAGCTGCACCCCACCCCTGGAAAGCGCCCCTTTTAATTAGACAGTCTTCTGCAGCATGAAGGCCCAAATATTTAAATCACTCAAAATCTTCAGATTAACACAGATTAACTGCAAATCCAGCCATTTTATAATTCCTGTAAGGGATTCCCTAACCTCTGTGCAAAGCAAGAGCTCCCCGCAGGTCTAGCGACTCCACACATGCAAAAAAAAAAAGTTGCAGTGTGTTACCTGCTCTTTCTGTAAAGAAGATGAAGATGCCAGGAGGCTAAACCTATTTATGATTCCTTGGCTGACCATAACTACAAGTGCAAAACATTCAGAATAGCACCAAAAATAGTTTTGCCATGTCTAAAGTACTAAAACCTGCCACTGCTATAAAACACAGGTAGTATTTTGTCTTAGCAGCCAGTTAGTTCCTTAGAAGTTCTTAGATGCCCTTCTGAATTCCCCTAGGAAAAAAAAACCCCATCCTGTGGTGAACAGACTTATTTGGCATGCAGGGTTATACTCCCTCCTATTTCTCAAATTCAAGTGACAAAGCACACAGTCCTCCCAAGAGTCTGCATGGAGCTGAGGCACAGAGCGGAGAATCTCACATGCACAGTGACTACCTCAGTGTTGTATCATTGCCTCAGCCCGGGGGGTCCTTAAATATCTACAGGAATACATATGATCATGCTGCATCATGTTTTCCTTGAAAAAGCTCTAGCAAGCTACTTAGTTTTTCATACTGATCCATGCACTGCAAATGAAAACAGATTACATGAGCACCGAGATCACGGCAGTCAAAATTATGGAAAAATGCACAGCTAAGATGGATGTAATTGAACATACCACAAACAGCATTTATTAATGCAATTATTTTTCTCTTCCATGGCAGCAAAAGGTGTTAATAGACACAGAACCTCACACTAATTAGCTCCTTATAATACATACTGATATGCTAAAAGGTAATCCACATGACAACATCTATTTTGATTAATTTTGAAAGAATCAGGTACTCAAAATCTGTCCCCAACTCAAACTGTTAGATGATCAGCAATCAAGCAATTCCCCACTTTTTTTCTCTCCCACAAGAAAAAGAATGAATAAATTAAGGCCTTTTGGCAGTATTTCCATTCAGACTGTTGTTTCACCATTAAATTATCGCTCTAGTTTGATGCTTGAGTCATCACCTTCATAATTTGCACTGGCCCAAGCCTGAACCAGTCAGCCAACACATGACCAGTGATAAAACAGTAATTGCAGAGATTGTTTCCACAAGATTGGAGTTACATACATTAATAGCTCATTAACAACCCGTGCAGGCCAATCTCTACAGCCTTAATCAGTTACTGCAGGAAGATAAGAACTTCACAAGTCAGACCGACAGATGTTGATCTCTAGCAGAGTTAAGCAAAATAAATAAGCCTTTGCAAAGCTGGTAGAGAAACACAACAGTGAAAAAACAAACACTGTACTTGTACAGCACTTGCCTCCAGTCGTTGCAAGGCCTTTGAGCAGTCAGCCCACAACAGCTCCGGAGAACAAATGTCTTCTTAAAAGAAGCAGCCAATTATACCAACCTACAGCTGGATGCCACCAGGAAATCTTATGAACTGCTAGGCAAACAAGATGACTACATGAAATGATTATGCAAACAGCAGTCTCAAAAAAAAAAAAAAAAAAAAAAAGCAACCTTTTAGTCTCGATCTTTCTTGCAAATAGGTTCCATACATTTGTTCTGCAGAGAGCTATCTGATAAAGTGATGATTATAGGCACAGGGTCAAAGACACAGAAAGCATTTTTATCCTCAGTTTATCCTACCCAGGACTGGCAGTAAATCTAGGAAATCAGAAGGCCACTCTTCATAACACAGTTAAGAAAAAACCAAAAAGTTCCTTGCAATGATTTTCAATTTGTGGCTTCAAGTCTTTGGGGGCTATTAGCTACCACTGAGAGCTGAGAAGAAACAACCCTACAATCAGGTCATTTAATTCACACCACCTTGGGCAGCAAGATCCACAGATCAGAAGCATTTACAACTGCTGTCTCAGTAGTTGCACCTAAGCTAGAGGCAACTGTACATCTTCACTTGCTCTAGCAATTTGAAATCCAGCATCTCACAGTGATGCAAAATGAGCCAATCAGTAACAAAAACTCACTCTGATAATCTACAGCTTCACAAGGCTTCTGTGGCCCACAGCATTCCTCTGGTCTTTCATTAGACCAGTTTTTTTCAGCTGTGCCTTACTGGATATGAAAAGTATCATCTCCCTCTGCTCCCAGGTCTCGGCAATTTATATGTTTTCTCACAAATATGCAAAAAATAGGGACAGACTCCCTTTGACTCCTTTCAAATGAAAAGACAGATGTAGGAGTGAGAGAGATACAACAAGGGGCACATTATCTTTCCAATCATTTGTCAGTTCTAGTCAGTAATGTACCTTTAGATATGCTTATTATTCTACCTGTTATTACAAATGAAACAGGATGAATCAATCTGGAATCAATAGGTTTTATAGACATTAAAAGTTCAGGACCTGCACTAATAGGGCAATTCAAACATCCTGAGAAAGGACAGTTTTAATTTCTACATGAAAAGGCTTCCTCTTTTGCTGATAAAGTACAGCTTCCCTTACCCACTGTAACTTAAAACACTTTCCCCAAAGCCAGTTCGTAAGAGGTTGCTTTCCTCTCTTCCTTTTACAGAAATGAAGAAGAATAAGACTTTGTTTATTTCTATAAAACACTACTGGAACACACATGAACACACACATGCGCTTAAAAATCGTGTATTTTCAAGCTTTGTCTCACTGTCCCAAGAGTTTACCTGCCTTGCTGGGAAAAGCTGCTTACAGCCTGTTAAGGGTCAGGACAGAAGATTATTTAATTAGGTGGCAGCCCTCACCCTGGGTTAACAGAGAGAGGAATGCTTCATACAAACTACATCCAGCAAGGTTTGTGAGTAAGGGATGTTTATATGAAGACCAGCACAAGGTAAGACAAAGCAGGATACACTCAGGGGATCAAAGACACACGTTATACTAAAAAACCCTCAAAATTTAGAGACAGTTAAGGCAACACAAATACCCTTTTCAAAGACAAATGCTATGAAAAGAACTGTGTCTGGAGCCCAGACACATAAGCAGGCTGTTTCCCATGCATTAGGTCAAGCACTATGGAAGTCACATCATTATGGTTTATGAAGATCCCAAACAGGTACAGGGTTTACAGATTTATTTATCTGTAGCTAAATCAGCTTCCAATTACGAGGAGATACAGAAGTTTTTTACAGTGAGAGTGGTAAAATGTTGGAACAGCTTGCCCAGAGAGGTGGTGGATACCCCATCCCTGGAAAGATTTAAGGTCAAATTGGACAGGGCCCTGAGCAACTTGATCTGATTAAAAATGTCCCTGCTCACGGCAAGGGGATTGGACTAGGTGGCCTTTAGGAACCCTTCCAACCCAAACAATTCCATGATGTCTTGATCCTAGCTGGAATGATTGTAACTGTGCTGCAGATGAGCTTTACTAATACCAGAAAGTGACAAAACACACTGTAACTTACTCTAAAAAGACCTTTCACATATCAATATTTTCAAAAATATTAGTCAGAAATACAGATAATATAATGCAAAGCATTAAATGGAAGTCATGGTTTTCTGCAGACTCTTACCTACACAGTAACAAATGCCATCTTTCATTTTTAACTTCTTTAAGAAGTCAGATATAAAAGAAAAGCAACTTGGACACATTCACTCAACAGAAAAGGGAATTAAAACCAAATTAGTTCATCCTTGTACTGCATCTAAAGGTTCAAAACTACTAGAAGTGGCATAACTGCATTAAAAGATAAAAATTATATTTTCATGTGTTCTTGTCTCTCTCTACTTGGAACATAAAAAGGTAACAATTAAGGTATTATATTCCTCATTTCTGTTTATTTTAATCTCATTACATTATGTAATAGAAATTCTAGCTGCACATAACTTATCTTAGCTGGTTTTACTCCAGGTTTGCATCTGCAAGATACAGCTGCAATGACAGAGATGTAAACAGTAAGACCGTTTTACATCAGAATTCCTTTTTTTTTGGAGATTTTAAGTTACTGTTTTTTGGCTAGAGACCAGTCAGTTTTAATACAAGCCTTCAGCGAAATCTAGGAATATTTTATTCCTAGATATCTTATCAACTAGATTTTTTCCCCCAAAAGAAGAGACATCCTAGCCATCTGGATCTGTTAATAAAAACAGGCAGAAAATTCCTTCCCTGGATCAGACCATTTTTTGATGTATAACCTGCCTCTGTGGCCAGGCCCAGGTTCTTACTGGCAAGGCCTGTTTTGCTGATTTGTTATTAACCTAAAGCTTACACTTACATTTCAGTGTTTGTTTTGTTTTGTTTTGTTTTTTTCCTCTGCAAAACCATTCAGTTTCCCTAATCACCACCTTCTCCATTTACTTATTTTTGCCAGACTTTTCTGTGCAATCTCCCTGATCCACGCTTGGTTCTTCCTCCTCAAGCTCCCCCCTTGCTGTGCATCAGTTTGGGAACAGAACATTCGTCAGTCATTAACAATTTCTAAGAACTCCTCGTTTATTGCTGTGCTTTGCTTCAATCTCTTAGATGAGAACAACTTCTGATCTGTTCTTGAACTCAACAGTCACCCTTCATTTCTCCAGGTTTCTGAGCAGCCATCCATACAGGAGATTCCCAATTCATCTTAGCAGTTGTGCATCAGCATTTGATTTCAAGATTCCAGGTTTCTCCGTGAACTCTTAAGGTAACCTTTGCTAATCTTAGATCAGCTCAGACACCCACAAATAGGGCAACAGTGACAAGGCAGTTCCTTTTCCAGAAGGAGCTGAAGGGAGAGGAAATTACCATTTTAGACTGGCAAGCTCATGCTCTCAGCTACAGTCCTAAAAAATTAACCTGGTTTTAGAGCAATAATCCAGTCTTCCCTTCCCCCACAAATTCGCTCGTCATTCACCTTGAAGTTGGCAGAATTAATTTGCATTTTCCTGGCAAAGTGTCTAGCTATTGTAAGCCAAATAGCAAATGCCTGAAAAACAACATCAACATGGTACCAAACCCTTTTTGGCAGTATTAACACTACAATATTTTATATGTAATTATTATTTTTACATCACCACTTCATTTGTCACAGTGTTATGCGCTGTGTCATGGTGCTCCAAAATAAACACATTCAGCAGAGAGAGCACAGAAAGGGAAAAACAGCAAAGGGAATGTGAAATCAACCCATCTTTATTCACTATTTTATTTTATCCTTCACAGAGGTTTTTAAAGGCATCATCTGGCCTACTTAAAACTTCACAACATATAGAGATCACTCCCTGAGGGTCAGCCTTACTTATGCAAGCAGTTGCATTGCCCTAAATCTTGCCTCAAAGGGGTTACTAAGACCACATATTTAATTTGAGCTTGCATTCAGTTGTATCAGTTCTTTTATTTTGTAGACTGTCCAAGGTACAAAGCACTAACTACTGGCATGAAACCACAAAGATACATGCATGCACTTTTAAGAATTATCTCATCCCTGCACAATTCCAGTAGTTTTGTATAATTAACTATTAACAGTACTGAAACACAGTGCTCTAAAAATCTGTTAAGTGTGGGGGTTGCACTAGATGATCTCCAGGGGTGCCTTCCAACCCTAAATATTCTGTGATTCTGTGATTCTTTACTGAGCAGCTTCAAGCCTGGATAGCGTCTTGCAATATAACATTAAAAACCTAAGGAAAATAACAGCCAGGACACAGGGAGAGCAGGCACCTCCCAAAGCCACGCTTCCAAAGGCTCCTTGTGCTTGTGCTGAGCTTTTTCCCTGCCAAGATTTTTTTTTCCCCTTTTTGCAGAAAGCAGAAGTCACACGAGGAAGGAAGCTTGAGCAGCAAGGGCTCCAGCAGCACAGCTTGTAAAAATACATATATATATATACGACATAAATATATACACAGCTCATGGCTGAGGGGGACCAGCCTAAGCAGAGGGTGTGTGGGAGAACAAGGACAGCTCTGGCAGCTCCCCCAGGAGCCTTTCCGTGGGAAGAGGCCTGAAGGAGCAAATGTGACTGTTGTTAACAGCAGTAGCTGTAGTAGAGCAATAAACCTCGGGTTTATTAAGGTGTTTCAGCCTTACTATTCAGAGGTTTGTTCTCTGCTCCTTTGTTCGTACCTAGGAATCCCCATCCTTGGGGCTTTTCAGGACTTTTCGTGACTTTTGCCACATAGTTGCAGGTGACCTGACCCAGCACTGGAAATCGTCACAAAATCATTTGTGAAATCATACACAAGAAAACCAGAGTATATGTTATCACACAGAATCAGTTCTGGGTCAGTAGCAAAACAACAACAACAACAACAACAAAAACAACAAAAACTAACAAAAAAACCCTCAAAATGCCAAAATACAAAACAAAACAAGAAGAAACCCAGTTGGTTGTGGTTTTGTTTGTTTGTTTGTTTGTTTGTTTTTGTAGCAACACTCAACACACAAGGCCTTGTAAAAAGGATCTGCTGGCAGTAGAGCAGTCCCTCAAAATGCCTTTTCCTTGCACTCTTGAGAAAAGCAGCTGAGGCAGATGGGTTTGTTTCGTCTGGAGAAGAGGAGGCTCAGGAGGGACTTCATAAAACAGCCTGAAAAGAGGTTGTAGTGAGGTAGGGGCCGGTCTCTTCTACCATGCTTGCAGTGAGAGGACCAGAGGACACGGCCTCAAGCTGAGAGAGGCCAGATAGATTAGATATCATAAATTCAGATAGGACAGATTCAGAGAATATATTAGAAAACATTTTTTTTTCAGTATGCGGGGTGGCCAGGCATTGGAACAGGTTGCCCCGGGGGGGCGGCTGGGTGAGCATCCCCGGGGGGCTGTGTTTTAAGGGACATCTGGATCAGGCGCTCGGTGATGCAGTTCAGGGGTTGAGTGATTTAGGGACTACAGTGATTTGGGGGCTACAGCAGAGGTGCTGGGTTCACGGATGGACTCGACGACCTTAGAGGTCTCCTCCAAGACCGATGATTTGACGATTCCGCCGCTCCCCCCACACAGACACCGCCATTTTGCACTCCCCGCTTCCCCCCCGTCCCTCGCGGTGACGTCACGGGCCGGCCCCGCCCCCCCGGCACGGCGGAGTGCCCGGATGTGGGAGGCCCCGCCCCCGCCGCCCCGCGCCAGCGCCGCTCGCGCCCCCTCCCTCTCTCCCTCCCTCCCTCCCTCCCTCCCTCCGTCCCTCCCTCGCTCGCTCCGTGCGCGGGTCAGCGGAGCCTCTGCCGCAGTGCCGGGATTTGGGACCGGGAGAGCGGGGCCGCCAGCGGGAGCGGGGGAGCGGCGCCGGGGAGCGGCAACGGCGGCGGCGGCGACGCCGGACGACGCACACACAGCGAGGGCCGGGGCTCGGCGGATTCATCAGCGGGGGAAGACGCCTGACGCCCACCCGCCGCCATGGTGAGGGACCCTCCTCTCGCTCCCCCCCTCCCTCCTTCCTTCCCTCCCTCCCTCCTTCGCTCGCTCGCTCTTCCCACCTCCCCCGCTCCCGCCCCGCCGGAATATTCCAGACCGGGCCGGGCGGGCCCCCCACCCCCGCGGCCCCGGCGCTGCCCTGCCCCTGACCCGGCTCCTCCCGCCCCCGGGCCGGCCACGTCCTCCTCGCCGGGCTCCCCCTCCCTCCCTCCCGGCGCTCCCCGGGGTCGGGCGCGGCCCCCACTTTCCCCCCCGCCGCCCACGGAGCCCCGCAGCCTTGCCCGCCTCCTCCCTCCGCCGCCCCGGCAGCGCCGGGGCTCGGCCCTTCCCTTCCCTTCCCCGGCACCCCGGGGGGCTTCGCGCCGTCCCCCCCAGCTCCACCGGCGGGGGGGTGCGCCTCATCTGCTCTCCAGATGCACCGGGAGCTGTTTGGAAAACCAAACCCCGGTGCCGTGCGGGGGTTGTTTGGCAGCTCGGCGGGGTTCTCGCCCCCCCCCGCCCCCGGTGCAGCAGCAGCAGCAGCAGCAGCGCTGTGCTGTCGGTGTGCGGGGCCCGCAGAGCGGTGAATGCACGTAGCCCACGGGGCTGGGTGATGTGCTCTCTGCTGTTGGGGATGGCGCTGGGAGCTGGCGCCTCCAAATAGGATGGTTTGAGGGGGAAGGTGTGCGGTGTGTCCAGGTGCGGGTGTTGGACAGTCGCTCTGGTTTTTTTTCGATCGTGACGGTTTAAAATTTCCCTTTTTACTGCCGTAAAATTTAACCCGGAGATACAGTATGGAGTCCTGTAGTATTTTACGTCGACACTAGGGGTTGTCTCCTGCTTTTCGCCGCTGCCAAGAAATCAACGCCCTTTTTTTTTTTTTTTTTTAATAAACATTTGTTTTAACCTAAATTATCCGGTGCCCCTGGCTGCAGGAAGACCCTGGCAATATTTTTGTTTTACAGCTGGAGAAATGCAAGTGGTTTAAATTTTTTTGTTCTTAACCCTTTCACAGCAAGGCCTTAGCTATTAAATCACATTTCACATTAGACCTCACAGGGCCTGGGGGTCAAAAATGGGATTCCGTTTGTTTTTAAGCAGGGCATTGCAGTCTTTCCTTTAAAAATTAAAGTTGTGGAAGAAACTAATGTACCATGCTCAGGCTGGTTTTTTTGTGTAAACTTTAATATTTCTTAGATGTGCATTCAGAGAAATGTTTTGAAATGTGTAAAGGTTTGATTTCAGTTGGGAGTGCATTAAGACCGTGAGGGAAAAAAAGGCTCATATTTTAAGAACAAGGTATTAATGAAGTTGAGACTGAAAAAGAAAAAGAAGTTGTTATAATTTGGGCCATGGTTGCAATACTGCTAATTACTGTGAGCATATAGATCATCACGGACAGTAATCATCTCCCACAGAACAGTTGTGCTCATCCTGCCGGTAGTTGGGACTTGTGTGAAAATTTTGTTCCCAAAGACTCGCCTGATGAGAGAGACTAACATAGCAAAAAGAAGGAAAATAATGTTTAACCATGATGCCTGTGTGTGTTAATGACTTCTAATGAACTTAACTTTTAGGTATGATTACCTTTGATTAGTTTTTCCCTCCATCCTGTCATCTTTTGGTGGTATGATTGTGTTGATTATTACTCTGTTACACTTCATGAATAGTATTTATGCATGATCCTTTACAATGTGGAAATGCAGATACTGTGAAAAAAAGGTATGCTGGATATTACCTCTACCAGTAAAGGTTATTGTTTTCTCACAGAAGCATAACAACACTAGGAGATTTTCCCTGTAGTTGTATCACGACACTGGCTATGGTAACACCTGATCTTAGGTACCTTGTGGTCTGAAAACTGACTAAACGTTTCAACAAAAACACCCCCAGCTTTTCGTTTCAGTTGCCATTCTTTTTATTGTCATTACTCAGTGGATGTTTTCACTGAAAGAGTTCAGTTCTAATGAAGAAGTACATCTTGCTTAAACCTTTATGTTATTAGAACAGAGCAATTTGTTTTTCACAGCTTGGAGCAACATTTCTTCTGTGTTCTTACAGGACCAGAGATGTGACAGTTATGGTGAAGAAAGAGGTGAATATATTGTTGTGTTCATAGTAGGTGGCTTAAGATAAAAACATCTAGTGAGTCAAAGAATATAGTTCTGGATGCTTTGGTATAGCCAGTTCTAAAATAATCTGTCAGAGCATACGATGATGAGTCCATTACATAATGCCAGAAGTAATGTTGATAAGCTATTTTTGTCAGAGTTGACTTAGCAAGTTTTTCCTATGAGTAGTGTTTTCTAGGAAAAGGTAAACAGCCCAGACAGAAGGTATGAAGCAGTCTTAGTTTTGGATAGGTAAACTGTGTTTTCCTGGGATGGTCTGTGCTCTGGTTCATATTCAGCTCCTTAACTTCATAGTTGTAGTACAGAAGCCACAGAATTCTACAGGAATCACCAAAAACATATTACACGGTGCACCCGTCTTAACTGCACTATTCCATTGTTTTGACTCATTTCACTTGAGCAGTAGTGCCTCTGGTGAATTTTCTCCAGCCAGAACTGGTCTAACACTGTTCCTAAATTACCGGAGTCAAGAACCACCAAATGAGTTTTTTTGCAGTAAAACAAACAAACAAAAAAGAACCCCGGAAGACCATCTTAAATAATTGTTTGCTATTTAGCAGGGAGGTTATTAAGTACTTTGATTCTTAGCTGAACAAAAAACTGGTTATTCCATTACCAAATCATAATTTCACTGCTATCATGATAAATATCTGGATGTCAGTTCAGTTTTGTAACAGCTGGCAGGAACTGAGAGGCACTCACAGGATCTGTCTTCCAGCCCACTGATGGGCTTCTGCCACAGCTAGAATAGGTGGTCTAGGGTTCAAACTGTGAGGTTCATGTGCAAGTGCGAAGTATTTGGCAAACTTATTTAAGCCAGGTAATTTAATGGAAGATTTTATTTTGGAAGTGATTCTCAGAGGCTGATTTGAATATGCAAGTTTTCTTAACTCTGTGATCTAAAAAGGAAGATAGAGCCTGTTGATGCAGAAGGAGAGAGACTTTTTAAAAGTTATTGTATTTTTTCACCATTTCTGTGGTAGAAGTAGAATTCTGTTTTTATATGGTTAAACTGTTGAACAATAGGGAGGAATAAAAATTGAGTAGCTGAAGGGAGAATGGTTTGTGGTGAACATACCTCAGAAACTTCAGTGTATTCATCATCTAACGAATGTATCTGGCTTAGCAATGAAAGGGAAACTTTAGGGGAGTGAGATTAATAACATCTAAATTGTGGGTTTTATTCATATCTTAAAGGAGATGGGACTGTCTCCTGTCAATCAGCACCAGAAAAGGCAGATTCAGTAATTCTGGTATTTCTGAGGAAGCAAGATGAGGCAGAAATGTGCATTTTGGTGCCAAACCATTTCTTGGTCTGCTTCTGCTTCCTCACAGAATGGGTCAAGTTGGGAGGGACCACAGTGGGTCATCTGGTCCAACTTCCCTGCTCCAGCAGGGTCACCCAGATGGTTCTGGAGTATCTTCAGTGAGGGAGACTCCACACCCTCTCTGGGCAGTCTGTTCCAGTGCTCAGTCACCCTCACAGGAAGGGAGTTCTTCCTCATGTTCAGGTGGAACTTACTGTGCATCAGTTTCTGCCCATTGCCTCCTGTCCCCTTGCTTGGCACCACTGAGCAGAGCTTGGACCATCTTCTGAAACCCTCCCTTCAGATAATGATACACATTAGTGAGGTCTCTTCTCGAGGCTGAACAGGCCCAGTTTCCTCAGCCTTTCCTCGCAAGAGAGGCGCTCCAGTCCCTTAATTATCTTTGTAGCCCCTACTGGACCTGCTCCAGCTCTGTGTCTCTCTTGTCCTGAGGAACCATCATTTCCATCTTGCGTGTCAGAAAGACCTACAAGAAGTTGAATACAGCAGCAAAGACCTTGCAGCTTTCCTGTAGCTGGGTGTTGAATTGGTACTCACCTGGCAGTGTTACAGAAGGAATAACTTTTTTTTTTAATTGTAGGTGTGTTTAATAGTGTTCTCCTACTGTAATTCATAAATTACAGTTGCATAAGTTTTTTTCAACATTGCTTTGATTTCTCTTCTAGTTAAAAGAATTATTTTGCTTTCCTTCCCCTTTTTTTACTGCCTGTGTTTAGCTGTGTTTCACTAAAAAAAATTGTACCCACTCCTAAAACGTTTTAAGTCTGAATGGTAGTTGAACATGAAATTCTTATGACTTTGGTTTAATTACGTGAAATGGTGACCAAAAATTATATTCATAGAAAAATATTTTTTTGTGATTTGAGCTAATGGATGACTCTTGAAAGCAATTTGCTCTTAATTTCCTTGCCTCTCCTCTTCCCTCCCAAGCCTGTTCTCCCTGCTCCATGGAATACCATTTGTGAACTTGTAATTGGGGGAAAAAAATACACTGTGCTGTTCTTTGTTCACTGGTAGCCGGTTCATTTAGTGACACATTTCCCAATTTTCCATCCTTCTCCTCTTCTGGACTATATATTTTTCTATTTTCCTGAGCTTGTTTATTCCTTTGTGTTTTCTACAGAAGGACCATGGGGGCAAAGGGAGCTGGCTGTTCCCATGCTTCCTACATGCTATTTCTTTGCCAGAATCAGCAGAAACAGGGAAGGTGCTACTGTGTGATGTCCTTGTCACGATCAAACTCCTCTGCTTCTGGAGGAGCAAGCGCTGTGAGGATGGGGGAGTAAAGACTGAAGTGATGGGGAAGGAATGATGAAAGACATGGATCTACATCAAAAGAGGAGTGAAAAGTGCTTGCGCTTAAAGGTCACGCAGTTGGAACCTCTGAGTAGGATACCGTTAGAAAATAGGCATCTTGTTTGATTTGCAGGCCAATGGTAATTAAAATGTAAGAAAGTTGGAACTCCTGGAAACAGTAAGAATTTTATTGGCTGACTTGATTGTATAAATTATTTAAACATGTTCTTTCTTTCCCAAAGAACGAATGTATCTTGCTGTGCTCTTGTGAGCTGGTAAATATTGTCCCTGTTCTGCAAGTGAAAAAGGGTTGAGGTCGTGGCAGGGTAATGACTTATCCAAGGTCCCTTTTATTGTTTAGAAGCTAGCATTAGGATGTGATACTGGAAGTGGATGGTGTGTTTGCAGCTCTGAAAAGAAAGACGTCTAAATCAAATTAACTGCTACAAATTTTGAGTTCTTGAGACCGATGACTTGGTAAAATGCAGGCATTAGAAAGGGTGCTGTGTATTGTCCGTTGGGCTTGGGGCATGGGATGATGTGCAACGATTAAAAACATGGTCACACGCTACCTTCTTCCAGCATCTTTGTAACACTGTGTTTGCAACTTGAAGCGACTTCCTTTAGAGATTAGACCTGGAAATGGGCCTTTAATGCCCCACAAAAGCTACTCTGTTTCTTCGATGTCAGTGGCCTAAAGTAATCTTGACACCAGCAGTGTCAGAAAGATCGGCTGCAGAGATTGCCTTAATGTGCTGAATGAAGTGGGAAAGACTTGGACATGCACCAACATCTTTTAATCTGGAACGGATAAATCTTTCCGTGTACCAGTTCAAGTATTCTGGGGAAACACAGGACTAGAAGCAATATATTCTGCTTGATGTACAATGTAGCTACATTGTTTTGGTCACTGTGTGAAATATTGTATTTCCTTAGTAATACTGAGGTGACTTTAACCAGGGTTAAGCTTAAACTGTGGCTTGTCTTCCTATTCAGGTCTGTTCTATATAATTTGAATGACAAAAGTCTGTGGAGAGCTATTGTTTGTTTGTTTGTTTTAAGTTTCAGGTGTGTCTAAGAATAAACCCCACGTCCTTCAAGTGAAGTGATTTTTGGAGTGTCCATTCTTTTTAATCTTAACATTTCATGTAACTTGAAAGTTTGGGTTTGGTAGCTATACTTTATTAGGCTTTTTCCACAAACAGAAGGACCATGTTTTATATGTTGCTGATAGATTGTAGCTACCACAGCCACAGGCAGTTGGGGTGTTGATGGTGCAAAAACATGCTGGAGACTATATCTGACTCACTTGTAACTTGACAGCCACTTGGCCCTGCTATTGATACTCCCTTCCACAATAAAGGAAGAATCCCTCAGGATATAAATAATCCTTAACTGCATTAAAGAAGTCTAGGAAACCCTTTAAATGCTTTGGATTAAAGGACAACATTTCTCCTGAACTGCCAATAAAAATCTTGGCTTCCAAGCTGTAAACAGGTTGTGCCAGTAGGTGAATATTTGCAAAGTCTGTGTTGACGAACGCTTTTAAGCAAACTTAAGGCAAAGAACAGGAACTCCCCCATTAAACTGATACTGTGCTATTCATCCAGCTTGAAGTCCACAACACTTTATAACATTGCCTAAGTTAGGTAAAGTACGAATTAAAAAAAAAAAAAATGTGGTAAGGCATCTATTAATGAAATTCTGTCTGAATTTGGGAGGGTCAGGAGAGGAAGGAAGGGGATAACAGATAGGAAGCCCAGAAGTGAAAGCCAGGGTTAATATGTTTGTGGGAAGACACTGAGCTGCTGGAAAAATAGATCTGGCTGTGATTATCACAAGAATATAATCCTTGGATCATTTTTAAATGCTGTGGAACTTTTTCTTCCTCCAATATATTTGTGACAAATATGGAAGTTTTTTACCCTTTATTTTCAGTATCTAGAAACCACAAGACTATTTTTCTGCCTCTACTCTGTCACCCTATGAGTAGCCCTCTGTGTACGTTTTCAGGTGGTTATTTTTTTTGTAATGGGTGGTAAAAGACAAAAAACCCTCTGTTTCACTGCTGACTGTGTAGGTTCTGAATAGCATCACTGAAGTTGAAAGAAGTCACTTGAATTCTCTCTGGTCAATGATCCTATGACTTGCAGAGAGGACTTTAAAAGGAGTTGTTTTCAGGTTTATGTTGTTTGTTTGTTTGTTTGTTTTTAAATGAACTCCATGGATATGATTTCAGCCCTCAACTTGTGAAGGAGAACTCGTGTACTCTGCAGGCATGATGACTGAACAGCTTTTTGGTGCTGTGTGTGTAAGATGTTCCCTTGGGGAGGTTTAATTTAGTATTGAGCCACTGCTGACAGGCTTAGCACCTTGGTATCTGAGCAGTCATGGGTCAATTTTGTTGGTAATGCTGAAGTGTCACTTCACAGATTTTTTTAGATTAAAGATTTATTGAACGTGGATCTGCTAACAAGTCTAGGGAAAAAAACCCATGAGAAATAGAAGAACTTCTAAACAGCAATAATAAAAATGCTATATGAATAAATAACTTGATTTTTATATTTGGCTTAAGCTGGCTATATTGGTACTCTAATCACTGTTGTTCATAGGGGTACTGAGTGGAATATCGGTTCCCTACTTATTCTTAAACTTGTTCAGTGATTCTTATTAAAATAGTGTTAGTTTTCATGAAACATTTTATTCAAAACACTGTTCATTTTAGTAATAAGATGAAAACATTTGCATTAGGTACCACTGGTGGTGGTTTTGGGTTTTTTTATTATTTTTTTTTTTTTTTATTTCAGGCACTGCATTGAAAAGTCAGATTAATAATACATGTAATTTGTAAAATATGAAGGGTTAGTAAGTTTGACTCTTGTGTAGTCTTGGATATTAGAGTGCACCTCTAGTGTTGGTGCAACTGAGTTTACCAAAGGTCAGTTCTGAAAGATCCTCTTTTGAGAGGCCTTGAAAAAAATGGAACACTGAGTTAGAAGGTGGCAAAATGCCCCTTCATGGTGGCAAAACAAAATGTCACGTGAGTAAAAGGGACTAAAATTGAGTGGAAGGAGAAAGTGGTGATTTAGGATTTAAGCATTGCATGATGTGGTAATACTTCACTGCTCTGTAGCAGGGAGCACAAAAGGATTCCACAAAAATTGGTTTGAGGGAGAGGGTGTGCACGGGGGTTTAGCAGAGGTTTTACCTTGGCTTCTCTTGAAGAGGTGTTGCTCAGCTTCTGTGTAGTGTGTGTGGTGTCCCCCCCCCCCCGTGTTACCCAGAGTTTTCCAAAGAGCTGTTAAAACCCTTGTTTTGAAATTAGGACTGTTCTTTGGTTTGCAGTTCGTATTACTGGTGCACAAATGCGTGCCTGTTTATTATCTGCTGCCTTTCAGGTTTGCAAACAGTAAATTTTGGAAAGTAGGGCGTGTGAAGAGATGAGATGAGGAGTAGCAGAAAGAAAAGTTGGGTCACTCTTTGGGGGGTGGATGCACTTACTTGTACTGTGCCTTGGACTGGAGTCTTGATTGTGAGCAACTGGGAATTATTACTGGAAGTCACTGGTGCTCTGCAGGGGTGCATCTGCTTGACTTATTTTGAGACCTGTAGACCCTGTAAATAGGAGTAATTTTTCTAATGCTGCATAGTACTTTTATGCTTGCTTTTATGTACATTTATGACTTAAAAAATTTACAGCTCTTCAGGAACAGCTGTTTCTGGTTGTATTGCCAGTTACAGCAATTAATGAGCTTTGACTTCTGTCAGGATGAAGGGATTTTTTTCTTTAGCAAGTGCTAGGAACCTTTTACTTACAGATGTTAGCAGCATTTTGGTAATGAGATTTTAGATAATTCTTCAAACATTTGACGTGATTGTTTATAAGCTACTGAAACTGGGTTTGAATTCTAATTTAATCTTTTGAGTACCCTTTTATTAGCTTGTAACAAAGTGACAGATGTCTCTATTTGATACTCAATATTTACATTCCTGTATATAAATAAAAGAAACAAGTCAGTTCCTGCCCTGAAGAACTTTACCTAGAATATTCTATCTTTTAAATAGCATTTGAATGTTACTTCATATAACTAACTCCTGAATGGACATCACCTCAGCAGTATGATAAGTCTCCATGACATAGACATATAAAGAAAAGTGTTTTGGGATTTTGGAACACTCCATAGTAGTGAAAACCTTAATTGAAAGCATTGTGGTATTTTTTATGTTTTACTATATTTCATTTCGCTTTCCTTTCACTGGGAAGTCTGTGATAATTAGAAGACGTTGGAAATTTGCAATGCATCTTTTTTCAGAAAACCAATTGTTAATTTTTCTGACATTCTGGAGTGCTGGTAATTAAGTGTGCACTTAGAATGGAAGCTGGTAATGCCCAGTAGACCTGTTTTAATGTACTGTAAAATTCTTAATATTTTAATTAAAATGGTTTTGATCCCTCTGTATTACATCAGAGTTTTGGTAGGGCCAGTTTTCAAACCATATGACTCATCTTTATTTTCTGAATTCTTCATGAATCTTTGAATGGCATAAACTAAACCAGAGCTTGTTAAAATGTCTCAATTTAATAGCTGGCACCAGTAAGTTCTGATTAAGTTATTTTCTTTAGTAAAAAACACAAGCCAAACAAACAAAAAAGAAAATAACTGAGATTAGTATTAACTGTGCTTAAGAATACCAGAATACAAATAATCTCTATTTTTTTAATTCAGTATCTGTGCAACAATTCCCCTTCAATACAGTCTGCTTCTTCCTTTGGCTTGCACATCTTTCCCAGTTCTGCATCTTTGCCTCCTTGATTGTTTCTGTTCTTGTCAGTTTGTGAAATCAAGTCCCATTTTTAAACTGCTTTTTCTGTTTCGAGATAATGTGTCATTTTCACAACTCTTCACTATGTTCTTCAGCCTCTTTTGTGATGGATCCCGAATGACACTTTGCCTACTTTGTGATCTTTTTGACTGTACTGTTTCCCCTTTCTCCCTTCTCCTTGTGCAGGCTTAGAACACTCACCTCCTTTCAAACTCAGATCTCACGTTTTCACACTAAGTGATACTGAACTGTTTTATAAGTTTCTTACATGGGAAGAAGAGGTGGTGAGAGCATCTATTTTTGCAGCCTGTTTGTGCAGTGCTGTGTGCTGGCCTATGTGACTTTGCTGACTCTTTTCAGCCCTTGTGGTAGAGCCTGTGTGAACTGCTGGTACTTTCTGAATTGGCACTTAAACTTCCCTGCTCAAGGGTGTTTTAATAAAACTGTTAGTAAACTGTTGTGTGCAGTAGAGCTGCACTTTCTTTCTTTTTCCTCCAGGCCTTCTCAGATTCATTTAAAATACATCTGCAACTGTTCCCAAAGCCTTACTCTTCACACATAATTCATTACTAAATACACTGGTAAAACCTAAAAACTTAGGATAATCAGTTGGTAGAGAAAGATGTACAGGTCACATTGTTCTTGACTGTTTCCAACCTGCTTCTGTGAACAGGAAATTACATTCCACTGCAGTGTAATCTTTTGCATTAAGTAGCATAGTACTGTTATATGTTGCAGCATAATCTGTTAATCTATCTTTGCTGTTTTTTCCCCCTTAAAGATACCATTTGCAGTGAATCCGCTGTGTCTAAACCCCCTAAAAAAACCGAAACCCTCTAAACTTACTTTCTAACTGATAGCGATCTTTGCTTGCTCAGCTTGGTTAACAGTTCGTGGCAAGGGACCTTTACGAGCTACATGAGGAGCAAATATATTAATTAATATTTGTTGGCTGCTGTTGGAGGATAACGCGGTCCATTTAATTTCCATGTATGTTCTCATCTTTCATGTTTGTCTCAGCCTGATATGGATGTGAGATAGACCTGATGAGGCACAAGGATCTGTGACCATTTCTTGCAGAAATTAGGCAGGGGATTTGTTTTCTTCACTTGGGGTTCTGTGACTGCTATAGCTCCTTTTCTGCATTTTGGAAAACCCTCTGCAAAGAGAAGTACTTTTGCTCCTTTCTAACGCTCACAGCATTGCAGAAGAGTAGTAGGAGGAAACTGATATAATGATGGTTTTTTTTTTTCCTGCCTGTAGAGTTCAGGCTTTTAGTGTTACATGTGATCTTCTTGGTATAAGCAAATTCAGGAAGTTCAGAAACTTCAGAAGACTGGGCTGTCCTAAGCTTTCCTCATTCCTTGTGTTTGGAGTGTCACAAACCATATTTTAAAGAGGTAGTTTTTGATTCTACAGATGTTGATAGCACTTACTTTTAGCTTTTTGAAGACTACTCAAAAAATAAGTTTAAGTTTGCAAGCATGGTATCAAGTACTACACCTTTAAGTGACTGTAATTTCCACAAATGAGAGAAAAGGAAATCTATGTTTCACACTTCTCATCGATCCAGCAGCAAGAGTGCTTGACTGGAAGTATTACAGAGAGTATAATTCTTTAACTATTTCTGTTAATTTTGGAGGCATATTAAATACCAGTTAACCTGTCAGAGTTTTTACTGAGATTGTTCTAGAGAGCCTTTTGCTAAAGCTCCCTGGTTCTTTTTGGTTTTATAGTACCTGGAAGTGCTGAGAACTAAATTGGCCTAATTGAAGGCAGCCTCATGAGAGTGTATCTATAGATAGCAAATTAGTTACAATATAACTTTAGGTAATTTAATGTCTTCTTGTAAAGTAACTGTTCTGTTCCTACTTATATGTAGGTCAGCCAGTGATTAATCCAGTTTTGTTGGATGGACCACTCTTCTATTGCTTTGGGTTTTAGTGGAAGTTTGGAGCATTGTCTGTTTTCTGGGAAAAATCTGTTTTATTTGCAAATTATTGCAGAGAAAAGGAGAAGTTCAAAGAGCTTTAATTACCTACTAAATATTTTGCTTGCAAAATGAATGTTTTGAGTCTTTTGGGTAGTTTTATCTTTCTTCATTTGACAGAGTATGAGATGCTAAATAGTAGTTTGAGTATAATCAGTTTTAAGTCCTGGTGAAAACTGTGAGACTTTGTAGTCCCTCCAGGTTCTGAGTGATGCTTGCATACTTTGGCTTAATGTTTTGAGTGAAGTTTTATTTTCTTGTTCTGTGTGTTACTTTACTTTCCCAAATCTGGAACTGTTATTCTTTCACACGAGTGTGACACAATTTACTGTTTGCAGTTGTTTGAATTTTCTATGTTCACATTCACCAATGAAGGGAAAAAAATTCCATCTTATTAATGAAGTGATTAAATTGGAGAAGATCACAAGTGTCTGATATCCAGTTTATATCCAGCAGTGTCCCAAAGAACAAGATCAGTGCATATACTTTGTTTTTTATTTCTCTTTAATATCCCGTTAACTGTAAGTTGATGTAATTTCTTTGTTATTAAGATGTTGATCCTTAGCTGTGATAATCCCATTACACTTTAGTCACTTGTTACAAACTTCAGTCACTTTTTATGCTTTCTTCTGTACTCTTTAGATAAGCTTTTGCACTATATACTTACCAAGTTACCTTCTTTGAAATGCTCTCTAAAACTCTTCAATGTTACTTTTGTTGTGCATAAAAATTTGTAGTTGTTTTTTGTTTGTTTCAGGTTTGTGGGGTATTTTTTGTAATTTGTCACTGATATGTCTGTTCCCTTGCAGTCTTTTGTATTTTCTGCCTTGTTTCATACTTGAATTACAAATTTTTTGGACAACCTGGTCCTGCTTTCATTTTCACTAGCATGAGGTTGGCCCATGTTACAGCACAGTCATGGGGTGGATTGATTTAGAAACTTCATTGCAGTTATCTTTAAAGTTGAGAAGAAAGCTGCTGTTGCCTCCTCCTTAGCTCAGGGAATTGAATAAACTCCAGTGAAGAGGCTTGTGCAATGTGTTAACATAAGTGGAACAGATAAATTAGTACCTTGTAAATATTTTGTGACTCCTTCAGAGGCAATGGAGGAGCAACCTGTCTTACCTCAAAGACTTCCCAGTGTGAACTCTTGATTGCATCAGAACTTACTTTGGTTTAGTGGTGGCAGAACTTTATTGTTCCCCTGCTAAATGCTTAGTTACTTCAGAATCTTCCTGGGAACCTCCTTTCCTTGGCTTTTGGAGAATTCATTATTCATTTAGACACTTAAAATTACAGGGTTCTGAGAATTTTTGAGAGTGATGCAAGCTTTAGAAATGCAGCTCTGAAGTGATTGCATAAGCAGGCTGGGTTGTTGCCTCTAAAAAGTAGCAGCTGGGAACTGCCAAAAGCAAAATTGTGAATTGTACCTTAGCTGACAGAGTTAACACTTTTGTTTCTGTCACTGCTTTTCTCTCAGGTTTTATTTACAGATTACTGTGTTTATGCAAGTTTTTGCAGTGAGAGCTCTTATTGTTTTGCATGAGAGCTTATGGTTTCTCATGTGCATGAAGTTTTGCTTTTCTCCTTCAAATAAGATTAATTTGTTAGTTTCCTATATGTGACACAATCAATTCTCTGCCTCACCTTGTTATAAAAGCTCACTGTGTTTGTCTCTAGCACTGTTTATTTTCTTGTCTCCCTGACATACTGGAAGCTCTATTAGGGAGATCGTAAAATAGAACAGAAAATGTGAATAGTCACATGTTACAGATGTAACTATTGAGTTAACTTTGAAGTAATTTAGTTATTTAGGCTTTTCTTATGGCTTCATCAAGCTTGTATGAGGTGGTTTGTGTGGATAGATACATATCTGTGAATGGTATTATCAGTGTATGCTTTGACTTGGCTCCTTTTGTCCTCCCAAGTTAGGAAAAGGACTTTGCAGTAAAGCTGTTTTTATCTTTGATCACACATTCTTCTAAAGCAGCTTGGCAAACTGCTTTCTGTGGTGTTTCTGCTGGCTCTGTATGTCTCGTTCTGTCTTGGGTGACTATTTTTTTTTTCTGGGAGACACCTTTTATTCATCTGCTGATGAGTAAATAGTGTTGTGTGCCTATATATCAAACCAAATACTTTATCATACCTTCAAGATCGTGCAAGTTTGGATTTTTGCTGTAAATTCAGCGATTGTGAGTTCAGATAAGAAAAACCATGGCATTTATGTATACTAATATAAACTGTAAAATCCCTACTGTAACTGGACAAACTATGGATTACTTTTCAGTCCTGAACACTGGAAATTTAAAAAATGAAAAAAATAAATGAGCAGGGCTATTCTATTTGAATAAAACATTATATTTGAAATTGTTTTTATATCTATGTTTCCTTTAATATTAATAAAGCCAAACCGTGTATTGAAGATAAAGGCTGAAACCCCTTATAATTACAACCTTGATTCCTTTAGTTTTCCTGTCTGGTAGAGACTTTGGCATCAGTACCCTTCTCTAGTTTCAGGTTTGCTTCTTGCTTCGTTGGTTCAGGGCTTCCCTGTGATATCCTAGAATAGTTACTTGACTGTGATGGCCTTAAGCCATTAATATCTCACATTGGAGGAGCCCCGTGGACAGTGAAGGATTTAAATAAAGCATAGCAGAAGTGACTGGCCAACTGCCAGCCAGGGGACAAGTGGTTTCCCTTAAAATGACTGACAGAGCTTGAGCAGAGGCATGACTGGATTAGATGGTGACTAAGGAGTAAACTGCAGGCTTTTCCTAAGGCTTGTGCATTCTTTCTTGCCTCCTGAGGGTGGATGTGGTAGAACCTGATGTACATGTGAGAGGGAAGAATATTCTGAAGAATCATCACTTGTTTTCTTATGAGCAAATGGAATAAGTATATCCAAAATAAAGATTTTTTTGTTTTGTTTTGTTTTTGCAATAAGACTTGCTGTTTTAAATGTGGCAAAGTGAATTTTGACACCTGCTCTGCATACTTGCAATGAACAACAATGTCAGAGTGCTGTAACAGCTTTAACCCGACCTGATCTCTACTGTAATCCCAAATCCGGCAATCCCCTTTGCCTTGGTTCATTATCTCTGATGTCTGCAATTTAAATGCCATGTTGAAGAATTAGGTATTAATCTTTTTTTGAGTTCCTTCAGTACTGAAGGTCAGAGTGTTTTCTTTAGAGGCAGGATCAACAAGTTTAGGCTGTTTGGGGATAACACATTTAAAACTTGAAATCTTCTCCTTTTAAAGGTAAGTTAAAGGAAGCTGTGTTTAATTTTGGTGTCTTTTTTTTTCCAGCAGTGCCCTTTTTTGACTACAAAATGTTTATAGCCTTCCTTGATGTTTGCTGTTGATTAGCATTCAGGTGAGGTATTGAGTTAGAATATTAACAGCAGCTGTAAGACCTTTTGTACCGTGATAGTTTTCAATTTGAGTTAAGTTCATACATAAAAACTGAGCATAGACACAATTTCAGTGGTTTTTCAGAATTCTAGTGAACTGTACAAGAAATGTAATGGAAAGTGTTGGGCAAAAAGTTACCATAGGGGGCAAAGTTTCAAGGGATGATGATCACACTCATCTGCAGATACAGGGGACAACACAGTTTATCCTGTAGTCTTCAAAATGGGGATTGGATCCAAGCACGAAGGTGGAATGGAAGAGTGGATTGGCAGTCTTATGTCACTGGTATTAAACAGCTAAGTGGAAGTGTAACAGAGATGCTGAGGAGTTGTGGATGTATCTATATGTATATGTATGCTAGAAAGTTGTATCTTGAAAATTGTACCTGCCAGAAAATGGAAAATTCCTCTGCCTCTTTGAAGGAAACCTTGATTGGACAACAATGTGTTAACTAAATACAGTATTTGTTTTTAATCCCAAATGAAACATGTATGTTTTTTTCAGCTCTTTTAGATGATTTTTTTGTTCAAAGAGAAAAGGTTATTAGACTTCTAAAGCATTTGACACTTCAGTTACTACATTTTCTGGGCCATTAAAAACATGCTTCTCAGTTTCTCAGCTCCTGTGGGATCAACATTTGGGTAATTGTGTATGTGAAGAAAAAGCAGAGGAGAGCAGATTAGCAATCCCTTGGCAAATTAAGACTTGAAAAATTACATTTTTGCATTAAGGTGCAGGAATTAGGTGATGGCAGTTTTCAGTTTCTCTCTATTTGACGCTCTGGGTTTAGAGTCTTCAACACAGCAAGCTTCAAGGATGGGGCTACAGCTGAGTCAGATAAGTTAAATCATTACTGAAATTTCAAAATGAAGCAAAGTAGCCTTCCTGCAACGTTTTTTCCTTATGCCTTACTTTTTTTTCCAGTGACCAGTCATAGTTGATTCATAACAGCCAATATGTCCTAAAACCACTTGGAATAATTTAAAAGCAAGGTTAAGGGTTTTTTGTTTGTTTGGTGTGTGCGTATTTTTTTTAATTATTATTTTTGTTTTGGTGGGTTTTGCTGTGGGTTTTTTTTTTTTTGGTTTTGGGTTTTTTTGCTTGTTTTTTTTGTTGTTGTTTGTTTTTGGTTTGTTTTTTGTTTTTTGGTTTTTTTTGGGGGGGGGGCTATTTTTGGGGGGCAGGTTTTTTTTTTTTTTTTTGTTTAGGGTGCGTCCTAAAGCTTGGCGGCTGTTGACTCTTTTTTATCTCTGTATAACCAGACAACTCTTAACAGCTCAAAGGAAGGTACAAAATAATCATTGAATCATTAAGGTTGGCAAAGATGTCCAAAATCATCAAGTCCAACCTTTGAGTGAATAACACCATGCCCACTAATCCATATTGCAAGATATCACAAAGTGCCACATCCGCTCACTTTTTTGAACACTTTCCAGGATGGTGACTCCACCACATCCCTGGGGAGCCTTTTCCAATGTTTAACCATTCTTTCAGTGAAGAAATTGTTCCTGTTACCTGACCTGGACCTCCCCTGTGCAATATGAGGTTGTTTCCCCTATTGCTGGCTGCCTGGGAGAAAAGACAGACCCTCATCTGGCTGCAATCTCCTTTCCGGGGGTTGTAGAGAGTGATAAGGTCATCCCTGAGCCTCCTTTTCTCCAGGCTAAGCAACCCCATCTCCCCCAGGTGCTCCTCATAGGATTTGTGCTCCAGACCCTTCTCCAGTTTTGTTGCCCTTCTCTGAACTCGCTCCAGCATCGCAATGCCCTTCTTGACGTGAGGGGACTGAAATAGAGCACAGGATTGCTCAGTGCAGCCTCACCAGTGCCGAGTACAGATGACAATCACTGCCCTAGTCCTGCTGGCCACATTATTTTTGATACAGGCCAGGATGCCATTGGCCTTTTTGGCCTCCTGGGCACACGCTGGCTCGTGTTCAGCCACTGTTGACCAGCACGTCCAGGTCCTTTTCCGCTGGGCAGCTTTCCAGCCACTCCGCCCCCAGCCTGGAGCGCTGTGTGGAGTTGTTGTGACCCAAGTGCAGGACCCACCTGGCACTTTGCCTTGTTAACCTCACACTATTGGCCTCAGCCTGTTGCTCCAGCCTGTCCAGATGCCTCTGCAGAACCTTCCTACCTTCCAGCAGATTGACAGTCCCACACAATGTAGTGTAGTCTGCAAACTAAGGGTGCACTCAGTCTTTTCATGCAGATCATTGACAAAGATATTAAGTAGGACCTGCCCCAAAACTGATCCCCAGGGAACACCACTAGTGACCAGCCTTCAGTAGGATGTAACTCCATTCCCCACCACTCTCTGGGCTCAGCCCTCCAGACAGTTTTTTACCCAGTGAACAGTGCACTCATGAGCAGGCAGTTCCTCCAAGAGAACTGGGGAAACAGTGTCAAAGGCTTTGACTGAAGTCCAGGTAAACAACATCCACAGCCTTTCCCTCATCCACCAGGTGAGTCAGCCTGTCATAGGAAGAGGTGAGGCCAGTCAAGCAGGACCTGCCTCATGAACCCCCTGCTGACTGGGCCTGATTCCCTTGGTTGTCCTGCATGCACTGTGTCATTGCACCCAAGATAATCTAAATACCAACATTTAAAAAAGGTCAACACATAAATTTCATAATTTGCTCTTGTTGCTGTATCTTGTCTTTAGTGGTCCAGGAGAAAATAACTATAATCCACTGCTGCAATGTACACCTTTTTGCTGGTTGATTAAAGAAACAAATGGTAGATACTTTTCGATAAAAATTCTGTTCATTCCTTTGTAAATGGACCATGTTCTGTTTTCTTTCATAACCCGTGCCATTCTGTGAATTCAATATATTATGAAGGTTCTAGCTTTTATAGTGGTGTTAATAATAAAAATCTGTTATTTTAATGGTAGTTTTTACTCAAAGAAGTCCAGAGGAGCACAACTCTTTACTAAAGAAATGCCCGAGTCCTTTACTGTCACGCTTGTGGTCTGTGCTACTTACCTGCTACCATTACTGCTTCCTCTCTGTTTTTCTTCCTTTTCTTTCCTTATTTATTTACTTTTCTGGATAATCTATAAGAATTCCTTGCTTGTTTTTATCCTGTTTAATTCGGTCTGTTTCATATGTCTGTAACTGAATGTTCACACCAAAGGGTAACAAGGTGCCCAGATTTGACAGTCCTGTGCCAGAAACTATACTGGACTTTTGAACAGCCAAGGTAGTTGTGGAGGCTCAATAAATTGTCATCTGAGTTGGATTCAGCTTGTAAGCCTGGCCTCTTAACTGCTGTCATGCTATCCCTGCTTCAGGATGAATGGATTTGTTGGTGACCTGGAAATATAATGTAAGACTGGCAAGTGTAGTACAGCATACTGCTAGGAGATATTTAATTTTGGAACTTACTGAATGTGAGGTGGGTGTCAGGCATTTTTATCTCTTTCTTTAATTCCTTTTTTAGGTCAGGATCTTAGAAACTAGGCTGAGAATTTGGGGTCAACAGTGAAACTGTTGCTGCTCTGAAGTTGCTTGGAACTCCCACGGGCCGTCTAACATAATGCCCTCTCATTTCTTGGTTTCACTTAATTCTTTTGCATCACAATATCTCAGCATTAGTATGATCATAAGAAACTCAGAGGTGGATTTATTTTCTTTGTATTTGATTTGAAGTCTTGTGCTGGAGAGCTGCTAATTCCAAGGAGGAAGTGTTTGGGAGAGTTGCTCTCTCTGTGCCTGAATGCTTCTATGCAAAGTGAGCGCCCAGTAGTTGCTTTGCATAAAACAACACAGAAGTCACCAAGTTGTTTTAATGTTACTTTCTAAATTTTGGGAGTTAGTCTGCACTATTACTAGCTCTTATATTAAGTTCAGTCTTGTTTTCAGGTAGCTGTTGGAATATCTCAGTTCTAAGCAGATTTCTGTAGTGTCTGCAATAAAAAGCCTAAAGGGCGACTTTAATTACTCCAAGTCAGACACAAATGCCAAGTTCCCTAGGGATCTTATCAATATCTCCTTTACAAGTTTCCTTTTGTAATGTATAAATTGGATATTTCTGTTAAATACCCTGGAAGATAATCAGTGACGTGTTTTTCTTGATTCACAGACTCCTCTTGGGCTGACACAACTTCTCTGTGTTGGGTAGTTTGTTTGAGTGTGGGTTTTTTTTCTTCTAATTAGATTTACCAAAAAGGCCAAGTATAAGTATATTAATACTGTTTCTGAACAGGGTAGATAAGTGTTTTTCTTGCTGGTTTTTTTCCACTCAAATCTTACTCTTGCTTTTCCTGTTTTAAATTGTATTTCTTCTGGTGTCTACAGAAACTTCAGGTATGTCTTTCATCTGTGCTTTAGTAAACTCCTTTTAGGCTTTAATTGCTCTGGTAAGTCACATATGAAAAGTATAAATTAGAGTAGGTGAGATCTTGCATATTTTTGTGACCAACATTAATTCAGAAATTCATTTATTAAAGTGGCTTAAAGCCTCCTGAGCTTTGTGTGAAATTAATTTTAAACCACTGTGGATGTGTCTCTGGATGTGTCTGTGGCATGTTCTATTCATGCAAAAGTGTTGTAGGGCTTGTTAACATACACCATCCTTTCTAGTTTGCCAACTTGCCTGCTGTTTGTTGATGAAGAATACAGTGCCAACCTCTGACAGCCAAAGCTCAAGTACTTTTTTTTAAAAAAAAAAAACAAACCAAAATCAAACCAAACTCTTCACCAAGCTGGCAGTTCCTCATTGTTAAAGTTTTGTGAAAATGGCAATACATGGAGAATGAGCTCGAAGGAGGACGAGGAGGAAGAATTCTCTGCAACAGGTAATTTTCATCAGTCATTAATTTTGGTGGTATGGAAAAGAATGAGAAAAGATGGAGAAGCATATTGTGTGCTTGTGGGATAGGGAGGAGGGTCTTCTGCATAGGCTTTTCTTAAATATTGACTGCCACCTTCTTCCATCTCTTCTTAACACTTCCATTCTTGTCTAGTTATAGAAGTGGATGATGAAAACCAGCTTTTTGTGTAACTTGAGAGCTGAGTTGATTATCTTGATAATGCCCCCAGCTGATGTGGCTTGGTTAACTGCTTTACTTGCCTGCTGTAGTTTCTTTCTTGTGGTAACAAAGATAATTAGTAAGGTAGGAGGTGTAGGAGCATATGCACAAAGCAGAACATACAGGAGTGTTGCCAACAGCCCATGAGGTGCCCTTGCATCAAATACACAAATACAGAAACATCTGGTGCAGAGGTGTGACAAGGCAGTTTGCGTGTTTAGGGCCGTTTACAAGGATGAGCTTTGTTTGTCACTGCAGAAAGGAGTAAATAAATCTTGGACAGCTACTCCTGTAGATGTACTAAACAGATTAGAGATCACTCTTGCCCCTTGTTGAATTAATTTATTGTCTGGCTGTGGATAAAAATCAGAATCTTTGAAACATTATAACTTTTTAAGCTGTCCAGGAGTTAATTTTCATTTGTAGTCACTCATACACCCCCATTGGAGAACTAAATTTGAGATTAGTCCTAAGGTGACATTGGGGCTTGCTGGCATTCAAACACAATTTCTGCTTGTATAAAAGCAGAAAACTAATTGAAGGCTGACACTGTAATTTAAGTCTCTGAACTACTGACAAAAAGATCTTGCATCATGCAGAGAAGTAACATACAATCAAACAGACCTAGAAACAGGGTTCTGCTAATGTATGCTGAAGAACTACTTTGCTATGGCATGTCTTAGTGTGTACAAGCTGTTCTGTATAAGCAGCTTCAGCTAAGAATTGAGATTCTGTTGCTAATTTTGCTAATTGCTAATTTCCTTTTTTATTTTCTATCCACAGATCATGTCTTTCACTAAGAGGAAACTTGTCAAGATAATTGCCCTTAACTATCGTACCTTGAAGGAGCACGTACAAAACTGATCTTAAAGAAGAGAGAGTGATTCGTATTTGAAATAACTACCAGAGAAGGAAAAATCAAGGAACACATTTTTGAGGATAAACTACAGAAGAAATAAAGACTTAAGTCCATTAAGAGGCTATCGTTAATCAGTAAAAAGGCACAGCTGGTGGAAGGAGAAAAAGAGTACTTGGTAGAGAAGAAAACTGCAGAGAACACTTCGGTTCTTAAAGGAACACATGTCATGTAGACTTTTGAACTACTTCAGTGATGTGTTCTGACTTCTCTCCAGGAAACAGGTGTTTCTGCAGTATTCAGAATTGGGTCAGCCTTCTGTTAGTAAGTTCTGGCCTGTTCCTTGCTCTGTGTTTATTTCTATCTACAAGTTGTGATTTTGCGTCTGTTTAAGCAGGAATAACTCATAGGGCTCATGGAAGAAAATTGCAAGGCTATTCTAAAAGGGCAAGGCTACTCAAAGGATCTTTAATATTCCAGCCCCTTGTTCTAATGGGGCAGGTGGAGAGAAGAGCAGCAGTCTGGTGGTGATGCCCAGATGCAGCTGAGGAAGGTGTGTTTTACACTAGGCGTAGGTACCAAGTAAATCTGTTGTGGACTGTTGACTCTGTAAAAGCTGCATTTCTTCAACAAACCATGTATCATTCGTTTCTAAATGTGCTGATAGGGTGTATATGAGAGGATAATCTCACTCTGTGCGAGGTATACTAAATATATCTGGTAGGAAACACTAATATTATAATGAGGTTTTAAAATTGACGATCTTATGAGTTGTATAAGAACCTTGTTACTCTTGTATAAATCAACTACTTTATCAGAGATAAAATGACATCTTCTTGGATTTTACAGTGGCTTTTGTCTTTATAAATGAGTATCATTATCTTAAAACTATAAAATAAAGTTTCAGTGCAGTGTTATTTTACTGAATAAGGTGCATAATTCTGGTTATGCTTTGCAGTAGCTCTCAAATTTTGTTAGTGCGTCTAATCACAAGGAGTATTTTTCAACATTCTTTAGAATGCTGCCTCATCCTAGTGTTAAACTTGGGTAATTCTTTTTATTAAAACTGTTCAGATGAAAATGTGTACCTGGTTTCTTTGCCTTTTCTTAAAGGGCTCTTTAGGTATCTGATGAAGTCTCGAAGCTGTGCTTCCCTCCCTCCTTTTTTCATAACATGCTAATGTGGTTATAGCTCTAACCTTCCAATTTACTTACTGCCTACTACCCTTTAAACAGTTCTTTTTTTCTTAAGTGACACTCAGCCTACTTAGTGCTTGTGTTTCAGGGCTTATCTTCTGTCTCATGTGTACACAAACTGATTGTATTTGGGGACAAGTGACCTTCTTGTACTACTGCTCAGAATATGATGAAAAATTCCTGCCCCCAAGACTAAATAATTCATCTTCATCTCTGAAGATCAAGGCTTTGGTATAGAGCAACACCTTTGTGTTTGTGCAGGTCACAGCTGTGCAAACAGGAACCTTGGCATGAATAACTCAAATATTTGCACTAAAAAACCCTGCAACCAGCAGCATTTAAGTTTTAGTAGACTTTTGGATCCTTCTGTCAAGATGAAAATGCAGCATATCAGTGCCAGGTAACTACTTTTTAAAATACTTTATTTCAGTACTATATGGCAAATATGGAATAATCATGTAATTTTTACACTGTCCCTTACTAGATTTTTTTGCTTTTTTAGGTATCCAAGATCCAGCCCTGGATAGGTAAGTATTCTTAACCCATCTTTTTTATCACTAACTTAGTTCACAGAAAAGCTAAGCTGAAGTTTATTTCACTGTTTTCTCTGCTCTCCAAGTATTTTTTAGGCTACTCCATTTAGATAACTTGATTATGGCTTAGCATGTGCACCTAGATGCATAGTAAGGATCCTTATAAACATTACACTCAGTTCATGAACTGAAAATGATTCCCCTTTTTTTGTTTTTTCCAGCTCAGTTTTCAAAAGCATTTTATGTTTCTTTAGGCAGATTGATTACTAGAAATTAACTTTTCCCAATACCTGAACAAGGATGTAAATGCCCAGAACAGTCTTCTAATGTAATTATGATTGTTTATTTGTGTGCATGTGCATAAATGCACTGGTTTTAATTCAACTTTCTCCTTTAATTTGCAGCCTTCCAGTCTGGTGTTTTTCTTGCCTCTTCATGACCTCGTGTCTTGAGCAGCCTAGCTGGATCCCCTGGTTCCTGTTTCTTCTTGTTTCAAAATTCTGCTTTTCCCCCATTTTAAATCCCCTACCCTTTCGTATTCACATACAGACACTTGCCTTTTGCTGCCTGTTTTGGTCTTTGCTGTTTTTCCTAAGACTTTGGTTGGGTTCCATCCAAGATTTTCCATGTGGCACTGTTCTGCTGGATTTCCTGCAGAATACCTCAGTCATGCTTCTGAATTTTTAGGGACCTGAGGGTCCTTGTCCACATTTCTTGTTCTACTACTTTGTCTCTCTCTGAGTAGGCATTGCGGAAGAAGTTAAGGCTGTATCTTCTGCTACTTTACTTAAAAAGCAAATACAGGAACTTCTTTAAAGAAGCTACAGAGCTTGTGGATTGTGGGGGATAAGCAAAGTGAAAGTGTACTGGAGGTAAAAAAAAAAAAAATTCAAACACGCCCCCCTCCCCAAGCAACACTTCTGCTCTCAGACATGTTTAGATTCACGAGATGTTTGTTCTGCCCCTTTCTGTCCTAATTAGGAAATGCAGCCTCATGCTTCCAGGCTGAATGTAGTTCTTCCTTTTTCCACCCCCTTCCCCTCTTCTGTCAAGTTACCTCTGTATTTCTGTTCCATTTTGTATTATTTTGATGAGCAAGTGCTCAGCTGTGGAATCCCTTGCGCTCTACACCAGGAGAGAATCACTGCTGAATAGAACGTGTCTTATACTCATCTGAAACATGTTTTATTTTCTTGTGTAAAACACTCCCTTAAAAGGACTTTTTTTTTTTTTTTTTTTTTTTGGAAATGGTTATGAATCTCTTCAGTTATCTGGTCGCTCCTTTGCTAATGGTTTCAAACAAGTGTGTGTGTATTGTGATCTTCTCTGGCTCAAAGTGAGGCATTTGGGGGAAAATACCAACTTTTAGTGTCTTTTGGCGTTCATGTGTCAGCAGTTCAGGTTGATTTCAGTGTGTGCAAATTTAAAGTGTTGATACCCTCAAAGTTTTAATTTTTTGTGCTATTGCTGTGTTGTAGTTTAGCAAGGACTAAAAATAGTAGTTTGACTTTCCATTCAGATACAAACCAGGAACATATTATCATAATACATTACAAAAATAATTAAATGTAAAGCTGTTATGTCTGAATTTCTGGTTGCGTAAAACACTTCTTTTGCTTCATTCTTCCTGTGTGAATCCTTTTTGGGGGGAATGGGCATGTGGCTCAGGGGGAAAAAATATACAATGCTTTTCTTATGGTAATTGAGTAAGATTTGTCATCGGAATTCGTAAGGACGTGTCTGTTTCTGTGTATGAAATAAAATAGTAAAACAGGCTTTGTGAAGTTTTGAAATTAAATATTTTTAACTTCAAACATAGCATTTGCTGAGTGTATAAGTAGTGTGTTTGCTTTTTTGAGTTTAGAATGTGGGATTGAAGTTTTTACCATAGTTGTGTGAACTGACATTTTCATGGGAATTCTCATCTGGGAGATCTCTCAATGGTTTCATGTTTCTTTGTATGTTTTGGTAACATAGATCTATCCAAATAAAACACTTCCCATTGTTGGTGAGTCTAAAAGATATATTTTTATAAACAATGTAACTTTATTGCCTGATACTTTTACAGTGCTGAAACTTTAAAGCTAATTTGGGAATAATTGCAACTTTGTTCCTTTTTTTCTTGTTGTGTTTCAGGGAAATGAGGCAAGCTACCCCTTGGAAATGTGCTCACACTGTAAGTTTTTTTTACTTGCTACATTGTACTGTTAGATGGAGAGGGATATGTACAACTGTCATGTATGTTATGCAGTTTATTTACTAACCAAAAGAGTAAAATGAAAGGGTTAAAGATACCTTTGGAAATAATAGAGCTTTTGCTGTTCAATTGTAAACTCAAAAATCAGTCCATCTTTAAAATAAAAATCACTTAAAGTGCTTTTGGTTTTTTTTTGGATTTTTTTTTGGTTTTTTTTTAAGTGTTCCATTAGAATATGAAACAAACTTAAGATAGTTCTGATGTCTGTAGGGTGGAGTGTTATAACTGCTAGTTTCAACCTCTGGGGCTTTTCTGTCAGTCCTGGTGCCAGTTCCTCAGAGATGTGGAGCAGCTCGTGTTGCAGTCAGTACTGTGTGTTAGGAGTGAAGTGTGTTGTATACTGCCTAAACTGGCTTTGTGCCCTGAGAGAAGAGAGAGGTTGAGACTAAAAGAGCAGTTTTTTCCTGTGTGTGCTTGCAGCCAGGCAGTTTAGTGAGAAACCACTTGGTGTTACTTGCTTTTGGCCACGTGAGAATAAAGTTCATTGCTCCCTCTCATGGGGTTAGTCCACCCTGCAAAAATAACCAAGTATTTCTTGCCTAAGGCTGACCAAAGAAAGGGTTGTCTTGTGAAACGTCCCTGTGGTGTTATGCTAAGGGCACCTATTCTTAGCTGCTTTTTCCCTTGAATGATGTTCTTCAACCCTAAAACATGTGTAGACCTGTGTATGCATTTTATTGGACCACTTGATAAAATTCCTCATCTTGGGTGAATCAGATCTTGTTTTTAAATGGGGCAGTTCAAGATGGGGACTGTTTTCTAGACTGGTTTCACAGTGCTAGTCTTAACTGACCTGAAACCATAACATAAATAATCCCTGAGGAATCTTTGTCTAAATACATTTTTTCAGAGAAATGAGGCTTTAGCTGGTAATTTGCAAGTCCTCTATGCCTAATGCACATCCATGTGGATTATAATTTGAGTCATCAGTTCTCACTTGAGAATCTTTATCCACAGCAGTGCATGGCTGTGATATGCTCTCAGTGTTACTATTTTGTTAAATACGGATATGTGGTCAGGGTTTTCATTTTTGAGGAAGACTTCAGTAGTGTTTTCATATGTATCAATCTTAAATTACGGCTCCATTGGTTTCTAAAGAGGTTTTTTTTTTTTTTTTAGCTAGTCTCTACTGGAGTTGTTGTTACTGTGTTGCTGTCCTTAACTTCTGATTCTAGACCAAGCTATATTCTTGGTAACAAGTGGCAGCCTAAAGTTTTATTACTGAGCTTGTTTGCCTCTATTTATTGCAGAAAAAGTGAGGATTTTTGCATTATATACTGTGGTTAAAATGTGTGTTGAGGATATGGTTGTTTAAATCATGAGAGAGAACAGGAATGTATCTATGGTGTTTGCATGGTGGCACTGGTTTGTAACCTCTGCCTGGTGGTGCACTTGCTGCTTTGGTGTATTGTTTTATAAAGGATAATTTTGTGTTTAAGTTACATGAAGCAAATTCAGGATACCATGCAGAAGGCACACACCATTAGTCAAGTGCATTCTTTTTCCTTTCATTTTTAGAACATCAGTTCTTCTCAGTGGGTGAATTAGTGTTGTTGGATTCCTTAAGAGGGTTTGGTTTTGTTTCTCAGCTGTGCCACATCCCAGAAATTACTAAAAAACCAGTGCTGTTTGACATGGTGAAAATTTGATGTCAAATTATCCATAAGCAAATTTTATCATAACAAAAAGATGTGGAGAAAACTACTTTGTAGTAGAGTAAAAAATACTTTATAGTATTTTTAGTATAAACACTATTTTGTAGTGTGTTTTGATTATTAGGATAAGGAGACTAATATCTCTCTTCTAACTTAGGAAATTGTAAATGACACATCTGAAGTCATGAAAAGGATTAGGCCAGCTGTGTGTAAGCATATACAAGACAAGTGGTTGAATGTGTTCTCAAGGGCGTCATCTTTTTGAAATCTGATCTCCAAGACTGAAATGGCTGACTTGGTTGCTACTCTGAAACGTTATATTCGTGAATCAGATGAGACTGTAGATAGGGGTGAGAGTTTTGCTGAAGGTCTGTTTTATTTTGAGATCTCTGCAATCCATTCTTATGAGAAGAAATTAACCTGGAAACACTTAACATTAATTTCAGAACATGTTTTATTTACAAGAAATATTTTCCCCAATACCTTAGCAGTATTCTTGTTTATAATGATCTCATGTTTGAAGAATACATGGAAATTGGGCTCTCTGTGACCACACTCTGGTCTGGTTTTTGTTAGTTAAAACTTTGAGCCAGTATTTTAAGAGTATATGAAAAGAGAGCTTTTTAAATAGAGGCTTAAACATTTAGGTAAACAGATTTTAGAAGTGCTGAACACCTCTTTCCTAAGAGATGTGCAGCCTTTCTAAGGTCTGGACCCTTTGCAGATGACTCTGTGTGTTGTGTACTCTGCAGCAAAGGATGTACTGCGTTTCTTAATGCATAAGCAATTATCCTGTTAGAGCGTCACTGAACGCAGTAGATTGCAGAGTGCTGTGTTTTTATGGGTGCCCCATCCCTGGAAGTGTTCAGGGCCAGGCTGGATGGAGCTCTGAGCAACCTGATCTAGTTGAAGTTGTTCCTGCCCATGGCAGGGGGTTGGAAGTAGAGGATTTTTAAAGTGTTTCCAACCCAAACCGTTTTATGATTCCGTGATTTTTAAGGCATCCTTTACTTTTGACTCTCACATTAATAGGAAGCTAGCTTTCTACCTTTACCTTGACTAGAAAAAAAAAGCATTAAATTTTTTTCTGAGACTACATTTTTCAACATAGAGCACACTGAAATTGGCTTTCAACGAAGCTTTTTGAGTTGCCATTTGAATGGTTTTTAGAATCCTATTTGAGCATCAGTTATGTGCTTAATGATTTGAAACAGAATTGTTTTAAAACATAGCAGATCATCCTCTGCTGTTGGGTTGGGGGGAGGGAATGGGGTACTCATCAGTGTAGCTCAACATATTAGAAAAGTGAACAACTGGGGGATAAAGCTCCTGCACTAAAATGGGAGTTAGGCAGAGCACTTGCATGTAGTTTCTTGGAAGCATTGGAGTCCTGATTCATCACATTTTTAGATGTATGCAAATGAATTCAAGATACGAAGCAGGTGTTGGCTCTAGAATTTTAATACTTGGATGAAAGAGGAATGAATCTTTTGAAAGTGCCAATAGCTCTTGAACAAAAATATCTTAAAACTGGAACTATTTAACCCTCCCACACGCCCCTTTTGTTAATTTACAAGGTGAAGGAAACTCAAAGTTGATTAGAAAATAAACATAAATAATTCTGCGTGTTTTAAAACAGTGAATAATTTGGTGTTTCAACAGGGCTACCAGCAAGGCCTTTTAAAGAAAACCCCTTGGCAGGTATTATTTCCAACCACTTGTTCAGTTTGTGAGCTCAGACATCAGTGCCGAGCTGATGGGATACTGTCCGATTCCATGGAAAAGTGTAGGAAGCACAGAGCCAAGTGTCAGCTGGTGAGCACAGCACAAAAAAGGCCAACTCGAGTCTGAGGGAGGGGAACACTCACTGCGGCTGAGCTCGGGGCAGCTCCGACCTCGGGGATGAGTCACCGACAAGCTCTGCCTCAAACAATGTAAACAAAGCTCGGCCCTCCTCATTATCGCCCCTTTTACCCAGCCACGGGTTTGGACTGCCTTGGATTTCCCTAATGTTTTCATCCCTGTCCTGGTCTCCTGAGCTTGTCTTGTAAAATTCTGTCTGCTACTGCCACCATCAGTCCTTCCAGCTCAGAAACCTTCCCTGGATCTGAACTATGTCGTGCGTTTCCAGCAGAGCTTGAGGGTGTCTGTGTGGGCTCTGGGTTCTCTGCAAGGAGCCTGCAGAGAAGAAGGAAAGTCGTGTTTTGTTCATACACTGGAAATTTAATTCAGTGCTCTGTTCTTTGGTGAGAGCTATGTGGAATTTTAAGCAAGACTGTTGATAAATACCAAGGAAAAAGAAATTCTTGTGAAAAGTGGCACATCCATCATAGATGGAGACTGTTGTATATGCATGTTCTGGGAGATAATCTCAACAAAAAATGAAGAGGTATTATTGAAATCTGCTGGTATACATAAATGTATGCTGTTTTCCTTTTAAAAAGCTGGAGGAGAACAAAGAAACAAACACTAAACCCCAGAAAACCCACGTAGCTTTTAGGTAAATTCAGCCCTAAGCAGGGAGAGTCAGCAGAAATAAAGACTGTGAACTGAAGGAAGAATAGACAGAAACTATGCAAATTTAAGTCATATTGTACTGTAATGCATTCATCCCTTATTTTATATTCATATTCTTTCATTTCCTTAAGCTGTTTTATGAAGACAAAGATGCTACTGAAATACAAATTTTTTTCAAGTGTATAAGCTTTTAAAATTCAGCTTGTGGAAAGCATTTAACAGTAGGTGAGGTGCTTGCAGTATATTTAAGGAAAATAATTAAATTCTGATACGAAATCCTCAGGCAGTCAGTTATGAAACACTGCATCTGCAGATGTTTATCCATATATGTTCATTATGAACAGAGGTTTTTATGCTCATGAACTATTAAAGAAAGTTTTCCTATTCCAGTAATTACTTTGTTTTTTCATTATTTCCCCCTCTGAGTACTGTAATCCGTGGTGTGTCATTTGCCAGAAACAGAACTTTGGAAGAGTTTGCTATTTGGTCAGCTTTTGGCAGAGATACTAAGTTTTTCAGTCCTGCTCTTTGACTTGTTTTTTCCCCCTCCCCAAGAGTAGAACCTCTCTCAGGTCTCCAGTGCAGTCAAACCCTTTGCTTGAATGTTTCAAGGTTTGGAATGAGAAATTTGTAATCTCCTCTCCAGTAGAAACTACTGGTAAATATCTGTATCTGGACTGTGTATTGCAGTTGAACTGGTACAAGATATGAAATTGGATGTGTGTATATGTTGAGAAAAAGTAATTAACATTTTCTAAGTATCAGGACTGTTTACTTTCCTAATTTAGGCAACTGTTGCTTTGTTAGTTCAGCAAAATGTTAAACGTTCTTGAGAAATTTTCTTATGTGCCTCTCCAACCTCTTCCCCTTCCCCTCATCTGATTCTTATCTTTATCATCCATAATCTTGGAAGCCCTGACTACAGTCTTGAAAACAAAAAAATAAGTTGGTGTTTTATCTGCTCTTAAGTGTTGCTGGTTTGTAAATTTAAGTACCTGTCTAATTGCAAATGCAAGGCTTGTTAACCCAGCAGTGGTTCTTGTGCCCTGCAGATGTTGGCAGAGATTGTCAGAGTAGCACTGATTGTTATCATTGTATGTGCTGGATCAGTTTCTGAACGTCCCAACAAAATGTTCTTTTTTTAAATTCATATTGGTAGGCCGTGCTAGGGGTACGTTAGCTCAAGATAGAATACCTTTCTGACAACAGTTTGTTTTCTTAGCCCATCTTGTGTGGGAGATCTTGTGATGGCAGAGTCGGTCTTGTGTGTCTTTTGTGCCAGCTCGTGCCAATTTAAACTGCTTCAGTGTTTGAGTGACTTGTATATGTGATAATTAGCTCCACTTCACAGCAGAACACTGACAGAACCCTGGGTCTCACTTGGAGCCTTTGCTTATATATTTGTGAGGAAAAATAGCATGGACTTGAGCTCCATAAGCAGGAAATTGGAGTTGTGAAATAAGGCTTGCTTTAATGCTGCTTCTGGGTTGTGAGAAAATGGTGCTATCTAATGACTGCTGGTCTGCAACCCTGGCTCAGGCAGCTGCTTCTTTATGTCCTGTTTTGTAAAAATGTCATTGCTGTGTTTTGATGTTTAGGATTTTTTTCAGTGTAATTTAGAAATGTTTCAGGACTAGCAGTTTATTAACTCCTTCGTTTTTGTGGAAGGGAGAAGAGATCCAGCTGTGTCATTTTTCTCCACTGTGACTTTGTGAAATTGAAGAATAATGAAGTATTTCAACTTGCTTATGAGGCTTTAGCACCGACTGAAATTGAAAGAATTAGTCTTTCTATTAATATTGGAAGTGAGATTCCACTGATCTGGTAGGGGGACGACAGTGCATTATATACACCATAGGTACTACTTTCAGTTTGCTGTTTAGTTGTTTTAAAGTGAAGTAATCTAGCTGTAAATTGTATTTATTCATACACTCATTTTACATTGGAAAATGTGTTTACAAATGTAATGTGACAAGCCACCCTTAATATTTTTATGCTTTTGCAAGTGCTTATGCTGTAAGGATTTTTTTAGGATATCAGGTCTTCCTATGGGAATTGCAAACCTGGAATAGAGCTTGCAGTAAAAATGGTTCTCCTGTTCATAGCTTGACAAGGTGCTGGTTTTGCACTAAACTGGGGTAGGTCCACTGGAAACTGAGGAAAGCAGATGATGTTTAGTCTTATTGTTATAACCCTAGAGGCAGAATCAGATCTGTCACTTGCTGGCACAGCAAAGGGAAGATTATTCTGGGACTATCGACCCTTTTTTGCCCTCTTCCTCTGCAGTTGCAAGCAGTAACCAAGCCTGACTGACTGCAGAATGTCAGAACTTACTACTCAGGCAAAATAAGTCTTGACAGAAAATCAGGTGCTTCTGGACTTGGCGTGCTCTCTGCCTTTCATTCTGCAGTAGTGCAGTTGGGAGGATCTCTGGATTTGTGTCTCATTCGTTTTAGACAAGGGTATCAAGGAATTGAAATGAAGTTTGTTGCTGTTTTGGTCTTTGAATCAGCTACGATTTGCAAACATACAGCTCTGCACATTGGCTGACCTTATGTAGAAAGACTCAGAGCTGTTTGGCTTTATGCAAAAGCCTAAGAAGGTATTAATGTGATGTGAAGTGGATCAGGTGATGGTATGTGCCTTGTCGAAGTGAAGATGCAATTTTTGTTACTATTGGAGCAAAAACACTGAATGGAGCTGAGAAATTTTGAGGAGGCAGCTCATGTTAGGGAGCAAATTGGTCGGGGGAGTTGGCCAGCCTGGGGTTCTGTGAGGTGTGTTTGCTGTGGTTTGCCGCCTGCTGGTGTCTTCCTAGGGTTTCCTAAGGACCTCAGTTCCTCCCTCATAGCCAAACAGGGTGAGCAACGGCTGAACTAACTTGAGTCTCATAAATCAAGCTGCTGATAGGATATTTTCAGGTTGTTATGGGTAAAATTCACAAATTTAGTCTATCCCTGTCAAAATCAGACGTGTAGAGTACTGGGTATATGCTTGAACTGAGATTCTCTGTAAATTTGAAGAGGATAGATGAAGAGTTACTACTGCAGAACCTGAATATACTTTAATTTCTGGGACAAAAAAAAAAATAGTTGTATGCAGGTCATGACTACAGGTGTGTCTGTTTCCTGAGATGGAGAGAAAAAAATTATCTTAGACCTGTCAGAGGGATGTTTTGAGTAGGTGAGTCAGCTGGTCAGCAGTGGGAATGTGTTAACCTGCTCAACTTATCACATATCCCAGGAAATCTCACATTTGCTGTACTGAAGAAGCACTAATTTTGCTAATAAGTCAAATATAATTGTCTTTCTCACATCTTTTGTTAGTCTAGTGCAAAGGTAATGCTAGATCCTTCAGAGAATATTCATTCTCTTCTTTAATTTCTTCATACCTGTTATTTGTAAGAGCTGTCTGACTAAGAACTTGCTAAGCATCCTCAATCCTTCAAAATGTTGTGTCAGCATGTGGTATTCAGTGAGTCACAGGGCTAACTGTATTATGGCTGGTGCAGGGAGGAAAAAAGGTAAGGCTTATTTAAAATAAAATGAAAAGGCTTGTGTTTGTCTTCAGAATTTTATGTTATCTTTACAGCCTTCCACGAAGGTGTTTTAATAGTTGTAATAAAGTAGGAGAAGATCTTGTAGGAAAGCAATGAAACGTGTGTTGTGTTTAAATGCCAAAGGTTTACTGAAGCCTTTCTGACAATAAGCCTGGGGTTGTTTTTCATTTCAGTTGATGCTGATGAGATAAAACGACTAGGAAAGAGGTTTAAGAAGCTTGATTTGGACAACTCTGGTTCTCTGAGCGTGGAAGAGTTCATGTCCTTACCCGAATTGCAACAGAACCCGTTAGTACAGCGAGTAATAGATATATTTGACACGGATGGCAATGGAGAAGTGGACTTCAAAGGTAAGGCACAGTGCTCTGTGACAGGGGGTGGCACTTCAGCAGAACCTCCTGGAGCTTCAGAACATTCTGTTTTTTCTTCAGCTGAGAAAGGAGGGGTGAAGCAAACTTATTAATCAAAATAAGGTGCTAATTCCTTGTGAAACTAAACACCAGTAAAACTAGTTTCTCTGGTGCGTTAGAGCTCTCCTGAATGAAGTCCTTAGAAGAGCAGATTGTATAGTAATAGCTTTCAAGATCATGCTGATTTAGGGCTGCTCGTTAAATGTCTCTTAAAGTTCATTAGTTCAGGCTCTTAATTGTGATGCTATCTGAAAAAAGTGGGGTAGGATGTTTAACTGGTGTGTCTGTGCATTAGTTATACTTATCCAAATTAAATCTGTCCTTAGTTGGAGTATTTAGAAAATAGAAAGGGGCCCAGATTTTTGTGTTCATACTTCTTTTACAGGATTCTTTTTAGGTAGATCTTAAAACACTTCAAGTAAAAAAAAAAAAAAACCACAAAAGTTTTGATTTAGTACATTGGTCAAAACTTTGGACTTATTTGAAATATTCATGATTAAAAGGGCCACGTTATAATTTTCATTACTAGTTTATTAAAACAGCCTCTGACCCTTAGAAGTGATAATATTTGTAACTTCTGTTCAAGGTAATACTTGATATCTCTTGTTGCATATGACTGGAAAAGGTAAATTTTTTGAGGTTTTTTTTTAATTGGAGAAAGTTTTTTAATCTTATTTATAGTGACAGGCTGACATTTTAAATAAAATATTAACGTACAAGAGCTGCTAACCTTTGCAAACCCCCTCGGATTTCTATAGGGCTTAACTACAGGGTAACTGGAATGTTGAGTTTTGATCGAAAGCAGTAATTGTGGTATGGAGCTATGCAAAATCTCCTTGTGAAAAAATAGGCAGTGATGGAAGATGATGCTTTATTGTCTGTGACATTGAGCTGTGATTAATACAATTGTCAAGAGCTGCTCTTCTTGGGAGGGAACAGGAAGTTGTCAAAATCAATTTTCCTTTTACCCTCTTTCTTAGAGAAAAGTATTTTTTTAACTATTTCTTGCAGAGCAGTTTTCAATTTTAATGTAATTCTTTTAGTTGAGAAACCAGTCTTGAGAGGAGCTGTACAATTAGAATCCCCAATGCAGTAGGTTTTGTAGAGGTCTTGGAGCTTTTTGTCAGCTTCTTTTGTGAAAGTCCAGCAACAAAATTACTTAAATCCTGGTGTGACCAAGTCTGCTCAGTGAACACAGGGTTAGATTTGGGGTACTTCTCACTAAAGAATATTGAAGTCTCAAAATATGTGGACACTTAGGTGTCACAAGGTATTCAATATTTTAAAGATTTTGTGGTAATTTAAATTCTTTGAACAATTTCTAAATATTTCTGAATGTTGATTTCCTTGACTTAGTAAATAATACACTTTTTTTGTACGTGTTTTCCTGCATTATTTAGAATTTATAGAAGGAGTCTCCCAGTTCAGTGTCAAAGGAGACAAAGAACAGAAGTTGAGGTGTAAGTATATTGGTTTTTCCTTAACGAAAATTTTTTGATCCTCAAAAAATACACTTGTTAGTTAAAACTGAAAAATCAGCAAATCCAGATTCTTGTAAGGAGTGGGAAATCATGAAGGCAGACTGTAAGATTTTTGCACACGCTGTCTTTTATTTGTGTGAAGATTTGCCAGCACTCTTTTCTGCAGAGAAGGTTGGAGGAGGTTGCCTTTTGATGAATTTTCAGTAACTGAAGTTGCTCCCTGTTTAAAAAAAAAAAAAAATTTAATTTAAGAATAGCTTAATGCAGGGTTTTGTGAACTATATGCTTTGCTTAATGGGGCCTAAGAATAATATTCCATTTTTTGCTACTATGGTAGAAAAGCATTAAATTGGTGTTTCAGAACTGCATCTCGGGACCCAAACTTTTGGAGTGGAAAAGGGATCGGTTCAGTCATACATGTAGCTTCCAATAACTAAGACTGAAATGTTTAAAAATAAATTCAGTCTTGATGCCAAATTGTTTGCAGCAAAGTAACCAGGTAGGATTTTGATTCATCTGTTCCCTGGAAGGTTGTAATTTTTTCTACTTGCAAATGAGCTGCTGCCTGGGAGCTTTTCTTGTGGTGGGGTGATTTTCCAGTTAGGTTTTAATGGAATCTTTTTACTTATGGTGCTTAAAACTATTTCAGTTGATATTTTTGAAGTGAGTATATTGCTCTTTTCTGACCACATTTGTCACTGAATGTTTTATGTATATTTTTTTTTTTATTTCTCCAGTTGCTTTTCGCATTTATGATATGGACAAAGATGGCTATATCTCAAACGGAGAGCTCTTCCAGGTGCTGAAGATGATGGTTGGGAACAATCTCAAAGACACTCAGTTACAGCAAATTGTAGATAAAACCATAATTAATGCAGATAAGGATGGTGATGGAAGAATATCCTTTGAAGAATTCTGTGCTGTAAGTTAACTTCTAGAGAAAACTTGTGTCATTTACAGGGAGAACAACCCCTCAACTGCTGCTCCTGAAATAGGGCAGACAGTTGAAACGTGCCTTTTAAGAACTTTGGGGTTTACAGAGCAGAATGCTTGAATGTACCACTTGAGACCTGAAATGGTTGATTTTCACCCCTGTGGTATATTTATTTAATTATTTAACAGCAAGTTTTAAATTCTCTCTTCAGAAAATGAAATGAATCTTGAACATTTGAAATTGCAACGAATGTTTAGACATTAATTTGAAAGGAATGGTAATGAACACACACCTGGTAACACAGTTTGGGAATTGCTTTTTTTCCCTACTCTTTGAATTTACAACTTCAGTTCAAACATAACCTTTTCACACTCAATGTGATTTCTAAAAAATAGAGGAGGAAATCTGCCATCCCCCCAACTATTAAAGGGAAGGGGTTCTATTGTTTGCATGTTTGAGGGTTTTTTAAAGTTACTTTTGTGACATCATGTAAAAAACACACAGTCATCTGCAAAGGTCTGAGAGTCACAGCCTGCAGAGACCCAGATTACTGCATTATCTCTTCATTTCTTGCACTGGGCTGTTATCCTCCAGCCATCCATAAAGTGATGTTGCCTTTTCTTTTGTGCTTGGGCTTCTGCCCAGGCTTCCTGTCTCGTGCGACTGTTAGATTTTCTTCTTCCTTTGAATTTCATCATTTTTTGTTGACCTGACAAGAGACTTTTCACTTTTACAACCTCTTATCCTCTTGTTCTGGCATTTTGCCTTCTCTGAACCTTGTGCCATCTGTCTGCAAAAATACATTTTCATTTGTTGCATTTGAAAGATACCATTTGGCTTTTGAGTTTTGTTCACACGTTGTACAAAGTTCTTCTGACATGGCACCTTCTCCTTTTGCTTTGCATGGATCACACCCCTGTGAACACTGGTAATTCTTTTCTGGGTGTGTGCAATTCTGTCAGAAACCCTGCTTCTGTTCTTAAGACCGACCCTTGGCTACTCATGGGAAGGTGCACAGTTTTACAGGGTCTTTTAGAAGTCAAGTCAGCATTTTATTTAACATGCAGAAAAACAGTGCAAGGTCAGAATAGGAGCTGGGGAGCAATGCCAAAATGGTGTCATTTACACTGGTTTTCAGGCCTCTGAGTGTGTAAATTGTGCTAATATTGAACGACCTTGGTTCGTACATAATTCATTTCTGTCCCTCACGAGTACTTGTGAAATGTAAATCAGTGTGGAGAGGCTAGGGAGGTACTGTCATTATGATTGACCTGAATGCATCTATTGAATGTGTTCTTTGTGCCTTGCTAACTTTCAATTCTCATGTCTCTGAACCTTATTTTTCTCCCAGGTTGTAGGAGGCCTAGATATCCACAAAAAGATGGTCGTAGACGTGTGACTCTGTAGGGCACCACCCAACACTTTTGCTTTCTTCTCCATCTCTGAAGATCTGCTCCAGACGTCCAGCAATGCTCTCTGTGTATTTAAATGGAAGTATTTTTCTCTGTGAAGCCACATTTTCCAACATGAGCCTCATGAAGCCAACTAAGTGTTATTGAACTTTTATTCTCTCAATAACTCAGTGTAGCACTTTAAAGTCTGAAGGACAGCAAAGATGGAAAGAGCATATCAGTGTGGCGGAGAAAGGGAAGGGGTTGGCTTTTTAATTTATTTTTCTTCATCTTTTATAACAAGGAAATATCTATCTATATATATATATGTGTGTGTGTATTTATATATAGATATATATGTAGCTTTCTATATGTAGTAGCTAGGTGGGCTTTAATTTAATATACTTGATTCAGAAACAAAACTAGAGTACAAAGTGCCAAGCAGAATATTAACAGTTCAATATATGGATATACATCCTTACTTTTATTTCACACAGTTTTATATATATAGTAGAAGAATGTAAAATTTTAACTGGGTGTTAGATCAACTCTTTTCCTTTTCCTGTGACTGTTCAGATGTTTCTATATATTGACTGGCTGACAAAGCATTGCTTCTTATTAAATCACCTTAAGTACTTTTTTTTTTTTTTTTTTTTTTTTTGTAACACAGGAGACTAAGTTTATTTATACCTGTTAATATATTACCAGGGACTGTGTCTCTTTGCTAAATAACTTAGTACAGTTCTACTTAATATGAGAATATAGTTTAATGCTACTGCCAAGAACTAGTCCTCGTGTGCATATAGTGACTGCAGAATGCTTTGATGGCCCTTAGGCTCTGTCACCCAAGAATTGGGAGCAGTTACAGCTGTCCTGAAGCCAAGGCACATCTGCTGTTCTGGGTTCAGTTTAAATACAGCTGCTCAAGTTGTTAGATGCATTCATGATTTTTCTCTTGTGCTTAGCTTAAATGAAATTAGGATCAACATAACTGTGCAGGGTTCCCACCTACTTATTTTATACAGTACTTAGATTATAAAATGTTCTTGCCATTTAAATTCTGTTGTTTCAACCATGATAGTTTCCCCCCTGCATTTAAAAAAATACTACAGGTAGCATAAATAACTGGTAATATTTTATATATATATGTATATAGGATTCATACAGGGGGGAAATCTTGTTAACCTATGCCATAGAGGAGGAAAACTTCACACTATCTAAATTTATACCTCTTGCAGTTCTCCAGTCCTTTGCCTGGAGAATGTTTTTCTTTTCTAGATTTGTCCATATCATAATTTGTAACGGAAGGTAACTTGATATATTTGTGTGATATAAAAGTAGCGAGCCATGTTTTACAACTTTATATCATCCCTTCCCTTTTCTGCAGTGGTACTATTGGCTGGAAGAAAAACATTTGCTAGATTTTTTTAGAACAGTACATCTTTCCTGTATAGTAGTTTTTCTATTAAAAAAAAATTGTTTTATAATGAGCAGTGGAAAGTGCAGGTTGTCTGAACCTCTTCAATCGAGCACCTGTCTGCCATAGCTGTTCCTTCAACTGAGTGCTGCACATCATGGGCTCTGTCTGTGAGAGAGAAATCCAGGTGCTTGGTGTCCTTGCATGACATGAAGTTTTGCATGTAGATCGATTTGAAATGTTCCTCTTGTTTACATAATTTGCATAATTTAAAAGATAATGTTGCCAAACTTTGGTAAATGTTAATGTTCAAAACAAAAATCTCCACTACATGTAACTTTTTTCTTCCTCTGGATCAGTACGTGGTTTATAATCCCAGCCAGTGGTTGTATCTGTTCCAGTGTCAACTGCCATGTGCTCTGCTTCAAGGGGGAACTAGTCTTTTGTGAATTTTTTGTACATAAGTATTTGTTACAAACATTTTAGCAAATGCTTTCAATTTCTCTTGCTTGTGCATATCTTGGCTGGCATTATAGAAATTAGTGCTAATGTTATTTCCTTAGGGGGACTGGAAGGGGAGGGATGAGGTTTTTTTTTTAGTTTGTGTGGGGAAAAATGATTTATGTTGAATGTTTAGTTTTTCCTCTGCATGCTACATCATATGTTGTGGGAACTATAAGAACCTTCATACTATATGAATACAAAATAAAATATTTGAACCTTGGCTGGGGTGCCTCAGTACTTGCACAACCTTTCCTGTTCACCTTAAAGCAGCTCTGCACACTGATCTAAGGAAAACTTGTTCACAGTTTTTTGTCTACTCTTTCCATTATGAAGATTTACTGAAAAACTCTACAGGCTGCACAGTCCACTGAACACTTTCAGGATTTATTTCAGTGTTTCAAGACCCCTTACATGTTGAGGTTTTTCAAAACCACATAGTTATCTTTGCTAAGTGTCCAAACTGGATAAAATACCTTGAAATCCTTGTGGTAAGTGGAAGGTGGCTTAAAGAGCAAAACAAACCTCCTCAGGGAGAGGTCTGAGCCTTGTGCTGGTGACACCAGCCCTCCCTGCACGGGTATGTCACTCCCAGAAGCTCTCCTGTGCTCTTTGGGTTGCAGGTGTCTGGGTCTTCTGAGTGCTGCCCTGTCCTTCCTGCTGATCTGGGTTGGGATCAATATGCACCTGATTTAGGATAAGCAATAATTTTTGTGTGTTCTTGCCTCCCTCTCCCTTATCTTTCAGGCTAATTGAGGTAAATGCAGATGATGAACAGAAGATGTGCTGACCAGGTGTGTGCACCTGGAGCTGCTCTCCCCTGTACAGCTTGGACTGCTGAGCATTGTATATTTAGGTAACTCAGCAAGTCTTAAATCTGTTGGCAGCTGAAGGCTTGAGTCAATTTGGCTGTAATGATAATCTCATACTGCAAAGTGCTGCTCTGGAAACTTGGACATTGAGTGAAATGCCTAGTCAGTTTGCCTGTGTGTTTGATAATCTCGTTTCTGTTTTTGTTTTCATTCCCAAGCCTGAACTGAATTATTTTGTAAAAGACTTGGCAACAAGGTTGGCAGGCAGGGTTAGGAGAAAAGGGCCCATTTTTAAGTCCTACTGGGACTGACCTCTCTAATCTCTACTCTTGTGTCCATGTAGTATTTCGAGGAGGAGACACAGGACTTTCCAGTTGTTTGTGCTCTGGTACACTGGCAAGTACTAAACCCAGTGGCTCTTGTCTTCACTAGGCTGTCCTTACAGATCATTTTCAGGAGAAATAAAAAGTTTATATATGTGCAGATTCAGGATTAAGTGCAAATATGTTATTTACCTCTTTGTCTTACTCTTTCCATGGGATGCATTGTTCCAGCAGCAGCAGAGACTTGGTAGGCAGCTAGCCATCAAATTCTGCATTCCAGTTGACTCTTCCTTTTTCCAGGAAGATACCAAACCGTGATGTGTGGATTTAAATACTTAATTATGCCGATTCCTTTAGGCTCAAAACATGAAACTCAAAGGCTTTCTGAAGTTCTGACAGCAGCCTCTTAAAACTCTGACGTTCTGAAAATCCGTAATGAAGCATGTTTTTGTTGGAGGCTGTTCAAGTAAAAAATTGTGTACTCGTGCTTTTGATATGGACACAACCAACTTAAAATACCTTTTAATAATTATACAGAGACATTATGTATGTTCAGATCACACCACATGTTTGAAGGCAGTCAGACTGCAAAACAAGTCCCAGTGTTCTTCTGGGCTTCCAAATCCAGCAGAAGAGCTGTGGCTTCTGTAGCTCCAGGCCCCCCCATGCGTCCAGGAATCAGAACTCCCGTGCGTTCAGGAACCTGAACTCCCAGCCCCAGTCCTTGGTGCTGCAGCTCAGAACCTCTCGGCTGCTCTGCTGGCCACTGCCCTAATATTGCCATAAACTTTGGAAGGAGGACTTCCTGCAGAAGAAAGCACAAATCCAGTCAGCAAATGAGGTGATCCATGTCACAAAAATTGATGTTTTGCTCTCACACTTGTGCTAAAAGTGGAGAACTAATCCCAAGGGTGAGAAGGATGGGTAAGGTCAGTCTTACTGCAGGTGCAGAGTTAAAAACTGCTGCTGTTAGGGTGAGTTGTCCCCTTTGCCTTTCATGACCCCTCGGGGAATGTTGCAGCTACATCAAAAGGCAGAACATCTCTCTGCCCCACAGAGAGGGTTTTGGAGCCAGAATGAAGCCCTGGACTCCTCACTTCCCCCCTCCAAAACTTTTTCTTAAAGACAACAAGCCAATTGCCAGCAAACTACCTGCTCCAAGTGCAGGTATGGACAGGCCAGGAAGAAGGTAAGAGCCACAAAGCAGTTTCTCAAAATGCAAGATCTATTTATATGCAGTGTTGAAGATTAGATAAGAGTTCTTACCTAAAATTAGATTGCAAATTGCTGTTCGTGCCATTTTAATGTTCTGAAAAGATCCCAAAATATGAATTTTTCTGTAAAAAGCAAAGTAGCCTTAGTTAATAGAAAAAAACCCTCTGTGATTATTAGACAGTTCATAGAGTTGCAGGTGAGAGATGAACGTGGAATTCTGTATCAGTGGACTAGTTCCTTTTCTACACTTGTAAATAGTAAAAAATCCCAACTGAAGCCCAGAAAATCTACAATGTAAGACCTGTGCTCTTTTAAATCCTTTTAAAATAGATTTTACAATTTGGAAATTTAACAGTGTAGCAGCTTCAGGAGGAAAATGTTGCTAGGTTGGTGAGTTCAACTTTGATTATCGTAAGAAGGAATTCCTACACTATGGGCAATGACTGAATTCTAAGTGTGCTGTTGACTGTCATTCTCATAACAAAAGGTCAAATAAATACTTGTTAATTAAAAATAGCACTTATTTTTTCTTACTACTGCTCTGCAACAGTTCCAAAAAATCCAAGTTATCTTTGTTCCTGGCAGGGGCACGGATGAGCCGAGGGGATTGTGTTTTGACCAGGAGGAAGTCAGTCTGTACTTACTGGTCAGCGAGAACGATGCGTGTCCTGGTTACATTTTCTATGGTGAATTTGGTTTTTCCACCTTTCCCTGCTATTCTCCCTATTGCTCTTGACAGATGATCTCCTTTCAAAGGTTTGACTGAAACGAGAATAACGTGCCCAGGGTAACAGCAGTGGTGTGTATCCCTGTAATCCTCCCCTTGGTCAAGTTACTGGAAACAACTCAGGACAAGTAATACAGAAACAACTTCACTGGTGAATACAGATCCATCCAGATTTTACTTTTTGCGGCCAGCAGTGCAAACTGCACCCAGTGCTACCTCACTGTGAGGTCTCTGGCATCCAAGAGAAACTCTCCTGCAGAACAGCAGTGGAAGGCATTCCACTGCACTTCAGATTGAGGAAACAGAGGCAAAGCCCACCCAGTTAACAGGGGTAGAAATTAAGTAGATCGGGTTAATATGCTGCTCTAGAGAGAACTCCAAGGAACCCTGGTAATTCATGACATAATAGATGTTTCTGGTTTATCTGTGAGGGCAAGTGACAAAAGTGGAGCAGGGAAAAAGAAAGATACTTGCTGGTGACACACACACAACTCCTGGAATACTGCAGCAGCAACTACTCACCGTCTGTAACTTCAAATGACTCTAGAAAAAGATCATCCAATCTGATGAGAGCAAGAGCGTCCTAAAAGAGCAAGAGATGTGTTATCAGCACGAGTGCTCCACTACCACAGAGTTTAAAGCTGATGTTCTCTTTTTACATATGAACAGATGACATCAGTTGTATTTCTCCAGTTCGTCTATCAAATAATAGCTAAAGTTAAATGCACTGCTTTTTCAACAGCAATGTAAGTATTTTTGTCTAGAGAACCCTACCCTATGCCCCTGCATTCACCCCAACCTCACCCGTGCTAGTGAAGCCAGTACAGGTCTGGGACAAGGAGCAGCCCTTGCAATACTACAAAAGGTGGGTTTCTTTTCTCTAAGTAGAGTTTGAGTTTTGCACAGACTGCAGGTTATTGGCTTGGACTAAGGCAAAATGAACAGTCTTGATATGTGCAGAGCACCTCAGCCAGATTTACTGCATCATGCTGTCTTACACAAGCCAAGTATGTCCTCTTTGTCATAATTTAAATTATGTGTTGTTTCAAGGTTATGTTTTTATCCTGTGTTACCTTAAGAAACTCGATGTCCACTCCAGTCACAACTTCAAACAATTTATTTCTAGAAAACCACCCCAGGATTTTTCCTTCTTTCTGTAATTTGCAGAGGCCAAAGACATCATGCTGGCAAACTGGAGCGATCTCGCAACCAAGCTGCTGGGAGACTCACCTCTACTTGAAACCCAAGTATAAATGCTTTCACAAAATCAGCTGCTTTTGTCAGGGCACTGAGATCCTTTGTCTCTTGACAAGTCTGCAAGACAAGATGTTACGTGTGCAAATTAAGACCAGGGAAGCTAGAACTGGGATTTGAAAAAGCCTGTGCTTGGAGGGGAGAGAAGAGAGAAGGTGCTGAAAATTCCCCCCCTCCACTGAGAACCCTTTTTGTTAAGAAAACCCAAAACCAGCATGAACTAAACTAAGTATGGGTATGGGCAAAATGAAATCTGCTTGATCAAGAACAAAATCTTGCTTCTCACCAGACATCACTTGGGATCAAAAAGTGGTGTTAAAATCTTTTGCTCCTGCACAGTTATAGAATGGAAGCGCAGGAGTTCCTGCTCCTCCCTCCCTTTTCCTGGAAGTTATTTCTAGGAAGTTTAAGTAAGGTATAGTTCTGTCATCTTTCCTCCAGTGGTAAGATTTCAAGGTTAGGAAGAAAAATTCCTGTTGGTGTCTGTACTTTCAGTATTGGAAGATCTCGTACATCTACACTGTTAAGACTCACTGAATTATGTCAAAGCTTTGGATCTACACTTAAAAACTGCTAGTTTGAATATTCATGAGAAGGAGTAAGGAAAAAGAATGAGCATCTACAACATTTGCAGGTCTGTGTTGGTATCTGTGCCCTAAAGTATTCCAGTGCAATCCATTAAAGAAAAATTACAAGCAATCAAATACTACAGGCCCTTATTGTCTGCCACAAACAAAGGCATTAGAAGATTTCGTGCCCCCTTCTAAAGACACTGTTCAGTCAAAATTGTCAGGTAAGCATTAAATAGCCTTAAATATCTGGAAAACATTTCATTCCAAAATCCTATCTAACACATAGATTAAAACTTTTCCTTAGTGCTGCAGTACATGATTTTCTCCTACAAAAATTGAATGCCCCTCCAGCTTATGCTGGCCCCTTCTGGAACAGATTTACACTTTTGGATTTTACTTGCATTAACTACTTGTTCTGAACAACAATTGCCAGATTTCATCCCCTGTGAGGGTCTTCTGGGTAGGTGAAACCACACAGTTTCCATTTTTCCAAGTGTTATGTGGGATTAGGGATGCTTCTCTAGTCTTTAATCTGTGGAACAAGATGGAATCATGTTGAACATGAGAGGCCCTGCCTTTCAGGAGTTAGAATCACAGAATGTTAAGGGATTGGAATGGATCTTAAAAATCATCTCGTTCCAACCCCCTTGCCATGGGCAGGGACACCTCCCTCTGGACCAGGTTGCTCAATGCCTCATCCAACCTGTATTTGAACTATTCCAGGGATGGGACATCCACAACAACCCTGGGCAGCCTGTTCCAGTGTGTCACCACCCTCAGAGTAAAAAAATTTCTTCCTGATATCTAACCTAAATTTCCCCAATCTGTACTCCTTCCCCCTTATCCTGTCACTACAGTTCCCGATGGAGTCGCTTCCCTCTAGGCCCCTCCAGCTGCAGGCAGGGTGCTCCGAGATCTCTGCCCAACCTTTCTCTTCCACTTAGCGGGGCAGGCAGGAGGAAGGGGGCTGGCTCCCTTTACCTTGATCTCCACGTTCCTCGTTTTCAGGTTGAACCTGATCTGAAGCTGAAGGTGCTCCACGATGGGCGTGAATATCTTCATCCAGTTCTCCTTGAGCGGCGTGTACCTGTTGGCGGGCACGGGGATCTTCCTCAGCTCGCCCTTCCCGACCTTCCGAGGGAGAGGAGAGAAGAGAAAGAGACAGAATCAGACAGAGGAGGAGGAAAAAACCCGAGGACCGCCGGCGTTGCCCCGCCGCCCCGCGTACCCCCAGCGCCTCGGCGGACACGGGAGGGAAGGCGGGCCGCTTGCTGGGCCGCGGCCCCGCCGTGTCCATGGGGGCCCCGGCCGGCTCCTCGCCGCCCGCCCGCCGCTTCCTCCGCCTCCGCCGGGACACGACGCTGGTGAAGCCGCCGGCCGGGGCCGCCGCCTGTGTCTCCATGTCGGCCCGCGATCCCTCCCACCACGTGTGCCGCGGCCGCCGGAAGGGGCCGGCGGGCGCTGCGGCCGCATCCGCCGGGGAGCGGCGGTCGCGGGGCGGGGATGTCGGCGGCGCCGGGCCCGGAGCGGCCGCAGGTGGTGTCGCACGCCCAGCAGGCGCTCAGCTACACCGTGTTCGACTGCAAGTGGGTGCCCCGCAGCGCCCGCCTGCTGTGCCTGGGCAGCGCCGCCCGCGGCACCGGCCTCGTCCAGCTCTACGAGCTGCGGGGGGGCCGCCTGGAGCTGCTGCGGGAGGTGAGCGCGGGACCCGGCCCCCCTTCCCTGCCCGGCTTGTCCAGGGCCAGGGGCAAAACCCGAGGCTGGTGTGCCTGTTAAACGCGCCGATCCCGCGGTATCCTGGCTTTCCTGTCGCTAAGGGTTGACTTTATCGCTCTCCACGGCTCCCTGACAGGAGGGTGTAGCCGGGCGGGGGTCCGGCTCTTCTCCCAGGCAGCCAGCGACAGGGCGAGAGGACACACGGGCTTAAGCTGGGCCGGGGGAGGTTTAGGTTGGACATTAGGGGGAAATTTTTTCGCCGAAGGGGTGATTGAACGTTGGAATGGGCTGCCCAGGGAGGTGGTGGAGTCACCGTCCCTGGAGGCGGTCAAGGATGTGGCTCTCGGTGCCAGGGCCTGGTTGCCATGGGGGTGTTCAGTCATAGGTCGGACTCGGTGATCTTGGAGGTCTTTTCCAGCCTGATGGAGTCTGTGACTGTTTATCGCCACTCGCCAACGAGCCTATGTTCCTTGGTTTGGTCATGGGTTGCGTTATGGGTTACAGGGCTGTGTTTGGGGTGTTTCGGGCTGTTTTGGTTTGTTTCTTTCCCCTCAGACAGACCTCCGAGCATTGGCTCATTCTCAGGGGTATCAGTGCCTCAGGCGCATAGAGCCCCATCAGGCCACAAGCAAATAAATTGTTGTTCTTCGAGACCAGTAAACTGGACTCTCTGCTTTCCTGTTCTCAAGGAAATAAACTCCAAGTGTAGTTTACCTGTGGTAGCATTTTGATAGTGTTTTGCAAAACAAATATCCCATGTGTGTTTCGCTGACACCTGCCCCTGTGGACTCCTGAGAGCTGCGTCGTCTGTGGGTTTATGTTGCCTTTTCCACGTGCTGACACAGTTTCCTTCCTTTAAAAGATTGAAAAGCCCAAACCTATAAAATGTGGAACTTTTGGAGCTACATCTCTGCAGCAAAGATACTTAGCTACAGGAGATTTCGATGGAAACCTTAACATATGGTAAGCATGGACATTCTCTGGAAGCTTTTCCACTTGGTGTTGTGTTTGTCTCTCTGAACGGAGGTTTCTGTGCCTGGCTTTTCCATGAGATGCTCTCCCTGCTTCCTGTGGTTGGGACCCAGTGTAAGCTTCACTGGCTACTGTATTTGGACCGTGCCTGTTTTCTAAAAACAGCATCAGTTCTGCACAGTGTTTAATTCAGTGCTGCTTCACTCCCATCTTCTGTGTGCAGCTACAAAAACTTGTTGAAGTTCTGTGAGGTCCTCCTCTGAAAAGAGGCTTTTAAGTGGATGTACAAATACAAACAACAGGTTGTGTTCAAGTCGAATTTGATGTCTAGATTAAATATATGTATTTAATCTTGAAGTTTTAAATGTTTTTTCAGGTCCCTGAATGATTCATGTAATTAATTTTTAGGTAAATTGATTATCAAATAAAGCAATAGTGTCAAAAGGGGATTATTTTATTATCATTATTATGATATATCCTTTGGCATGGATTTATCAATTCTTGTTGGAATAGCAAGAATGACATGAAATAGTCACTAGTGGAAATGTAAAATAAAATTCTGAAGGGTTCTCAAAGAATGGGAATCAATGGGAAAGAAACTTGAAAACCGTGGCTGGATACAATATTCACCTGAAGCTGAAGACCAGTAGTCAGAGCTAGGTGGGGATCAGCAACTCAGGTCATTTTATAGCTTTACTGAAAGTAGAGCTAACTGGAGTATTTTGATCTGTAGTGTGATTCATTTTTACTCCAGCATAAAAACTGGGTCTGAAGGGTTGCTCTGGTGAATCCCTCAACTGCCTTTACAAACAGGGAAGTCCAGAACTGAGCAAAACTTTTCAGACCAGTCCAAAACAGTAGCCAAAGAAGGAATAAACAAAGACACGTGGTTCTTAACGGTGATATCCATATTTTGTTCTCACTGCTAGTCTGAGCTTATATGATTTATTCTCAAGTTTCCTCTCGTTTTTATACAAATCCTGAGTGTCAAGGAAAATGCCATATTATCTGTTCTTTTTCTTTCTTGCCTAGGAATTTAGAAGCTCCTGAAATACCAGTGTATTCTGTGAAAGGTCATAAGGAAATCATAAACAGTATAGATGGTGTAGGTGGCTTAGGAATTGGGGAAGGTGCACCAGAAATTGTGACTGGCAGTCGAGATGGTGAGTTAGTGAACTCTGCAAGTCTTCTCAGTTCCTCTGAGCCTGTGAGCTCTGATGGCAGCGCACAGTCTGCCATCTGAACTAGTTACAACCTGTTGCAACTAGTTCTTCATACACTGTCTTTTGAATCTTCCTTGGGACAAATTTTCTCTCTTTTAGAAGCTGCAGATAAGCAAAATACACTGTTTTCGCTGAGGCTGGGACAGAAGGAATACAGAGCAGAATAAATGCAAAATATCAAGTAGAGAAAATACATCCTTAAGAAATGCTTTCACTTTATTTCTGTTTGGTTTTGTGGTTCTTTCTTGTATCCACTAAACACATTCAGGCTTTCTGGAATTGGAAGGGTTTTTGAATGATCAGGCTGAAAAGCAAAGGGCTTTCCTGGGAATATGAACACAGCGTGACAATGCATCCCTAACACAAAATCCATTGTCCTTCTTTCCCAGGAACTGTGAAGGTGTGGGACCCGAGGCAGAAAGACACTCCTGTGGCTAATATGGAACCTGTACAGGGGGAGAGCAAAAGAGACTGCTGGACAGTGGCATTTGGTAATTGATCAGATTATGACCGTTCCTCCCTCTAATATGACTGGGCTTTGATGATTATCAGTGTATTTCAGGATGTTATGGAATAGTTTATTTTGTGTAGATGCATAAGGAGCAGAGTTTCCATTTCAACATTGCCAAATTTCTGTGGGTTTTATGTTGGGATGTTTTTCAAAATAAGCCAGTTTTGTGATAGCTTGGTTTTGGAATCATTCTCTAATCACCTTTGGCCACCATTTGCGGTTGGATTCGATCATTTTGAAGGTCTTTTCCAGCCTGAATGATTCACTGATTCTGTGGTTTCACAGATAAGCTGTGCAAGCTTTATTTTTAAGCCTAGGAATCTTAAAATAATATGTCCAGCTGTGTTTTTCTGAAGGAGCGTAAATGTTGGCATGCACAGGGAACCCTCCACTGTTGTAGTGTAGGTCCAACTACCAAGCATTAAGCATTAATTTATGAGAAGATCCTTGAAGCTTAAGAGCTAATTAAAGAAAACAGCAATGCTTGATGTGAACTCTGCATTTTTCTTTTGGACAGAACAAGCTCCTTGTGTCTTACACAAAATTTTTCGATACCCTTCGGCTTTGAGAACCATCCAGTTCATGAAATCTTATTATCCCAATAGCAATTTTTTAATTTATTTATTTTTTTCCCATAAATGTAAGTTGAAATTGCAGGCTCAGGACTTCTGAAATTTACATGCTAAAGAGGGTTTGTGTTTTCTGATTAATTCTTTCTCTGTGTCCAGGCAATGCTTACAACCAGGAGGAACGTGTTGTATGTGCTGGATACGACAACGGGGACATCAAACTGTTTGATTTAAAAACCATGTCACTGCGGTGGGAGACCAACATTAAGAACGGGGTAAGGAAGCCATCAAAGTATTTTTTCATTCCAGCTTCTACCCAGGGGGGAAAAATTAAAAGGACTTCTGTGTGAAACTTACCCAGAAGATGAGATTGCACCAAGAAATAATTTTCTTTAAGTTCAAAAAAATTGTACACTTCAAATCCTTGGTCAGGACAGCATGGGGTATTTTTCAGTTGGATTCATGTTTTCAAATGGATTTGTTATTTTCAAAGTGGTGAGGATGTTATTGTAGGAATAACAAATTATTAATGTATATTTACAAATCACAGAACACCCCATTTTTTTTTTAGCAATGGCTAAATTTCAAGACTGAACATACCTTTCTTATATTTCCAGGTTTGCAGTGTGGAGTTTGACAGAAAAGATATAAACATGAACAAGCTGGTGGCCACATCACTTGAGGGAAAGTTCCATGTTTTTGATATGAGAACTCAGCATCCAACCAAAGGTTTCGCTTCTGTTTCAGAGAAGGTATGGGGAGACAGAGGATTTCTTAATAGGAAACAAGCTTCTTGCATATATACTGTCAAAGTACTCTAGATGTAGTACAAATAGGTAATAAAAGCCCAGGTTACTTTATAAAACAGTATTTTTTTACTGAGTTAGTGTTTGTAATAATTAAATTGTGAAAACAGAATTTGCTGTTCATTTAGTGCATTTAAGCTTTTCCTTGTGGATGTTTACAGACAGATATGCATTAAATCAGAGCACGTGTGCTGGGGTTTTTCCTGAGTGATTTCTGTTGCTACAGGATCTTGCTGAGCCTTGGGTGAGGTTTAAATTTGAATTGTGGACTGTTTGTTGTGATTGCGCAGTGTTTGCAGTGCATTTCCTTCCAGTCATGATTTTAAGAGACATCAGACAGTTAAATTAATCATCCACCATGAGAAGGCTGGGCTCTCTTTACACAAGTGGTCTCTGTTTTAAGATTCTGTACCTTTTCCTGTGAAGTTCATCACTAAATTACTTCTGTACAATGCTGATTTTAATTTATTTTTTTTTATTAGGCACAAAAATCTACTATATGGCAGGTCAGGCACCTGCCACAGAACAGAGATATATTTATGACAAGTGGAGGATCTGGGAGCCTTCATCTCTGGAAATAGTAAGTGATCATTTCTTCATCTGGGAATAAGAAACCTACCATTTAATGTTTTAAGAAAGAATCTTTCTGAAAATGATAAGTGGGGTCCTGCTTCCAACCTCAGAATATCTAGTTAAAATTATTGCTTAAAAATGCAGTAGAAAGGGTGATTTCAGTGTCAGAACTTGATCTGGAATCTTGAATTAATCCCTAAGAAAATGTGACAGCACAGGTAAATTTTGCCCTTGTCAGTTGTCTTAACATAATGAAAATCTAATTATATACTTGGTTAACAAGGTGATAAATGGAAGAAAATGGGTTTCTTAAAATTCACATACAGTAGCAGTTAAGTCTGAGAAGAATATTGAAAGCCTGGACTTTTAATGATTCTTATGTTTACATCTTCTTACTTTACATGGGAAAATAATTTCATCATACTGAACACAGTAAAGGAGGTACATTAGGTTTCAGAGTAGTTGAGGTGAAATTTTCCTGACTGTGGCAAAAGCCAAATGGTTAAAAAATGAAGGGCTATTGGAGAGAAGTGCCAGGATTAAAAACTTCCTGCCTCCTTTTTTTCTTTCATGAAATACCCACTAAATATGCAGTGTGGGTATAGCTGGATGGGATTATTCATTATTTTTAATGACAGACATTTATTTGCCTTATGTGTAGGACAGAAAATAAGGAGGGTAATGGTGTGTTTGCATCAGTAAATTCTAAGCACGTGTGTTTGTTTTTGTTTTCCTTTTCCCATCGCCAGTGAGTACCCGGCTCAGCGCTCCAAGAAGGATTCGGAAGGAGCCGAGATGGGGGTGGCAGGGTCTGTCAGTCTCTTGCAGAACGTGACTCTGTCAACACAGCCCATCTCCAGCCTGGACTGGAGCCCTGACAAAAAGGGACTGTGTGTCTGTGGGGCCTTTGACCAAACTGTGAGGGTGCTGATAGTTACAAAGCTTAACAAAATTTGACAGCAAAACCAGAATTTCTGACAAGAAAGCAGCAGAGTTTGCAGGCTGTAAATATGGGATGGGGAGCCCTTCTGTTTCTAATTTAATTTCTCCCTTAATAAAACTGGATTAAAGAAATAGAAACCAGATCTTTCTATTGAAAGTTCAGATGTGTGCAGTTAAGAGTTGTTTGACTGATTGTGCTGTGATGACTTGAAGTTGCCTGGGCACAAAACTTTTACCTTCTGGAAATGTGAATTTACACTAAAAGTAAAATGTGCCTTTGTGTTAATGCAACTCTGTAATTTCAGAGTTCACTTTAGTTTGTGTTCAGTTTATCCACAGTGCAGATATCTTCACTCTTGTTAAATGGTTTGTCTTTTTTTATTTGTAGTGTTGCCCGTGTGCATTCATGCAATGGGAACTACTGTATAGTCCCTCACAGAAACTCCTTGTGCTATTGGATTTACTAATTAGAATGTTTGTTAAAGCGACTTAGGATTCTTTAATACACTAGAGAAATTACAACAAATGCTGAAATTAAACTCATGTTTATTGGAGTAAGCTTTTTATTGAAGCTCTTACAGGAATTTAAACATTGAGGAAAATGCACTGTTTTATTATTTTAGTTTGGTTTCATAGTAAGTTTTTATGTTCTGTTGTTTTTACCTCTGTTTGCAACTTGGTATTCTACAAATAAAGTTATATGGAGTGTTGTCTTAATATGAACAAAGTATATTATTCAGACATACAGAGATTTAGAAAAGGAATGTACTTGCATAGGTTTGCAAGAACTTCACTCACTTTACAACAAAAGTTGCTAAAACTTACCTCCATGAAAAACTTTAAAAGGTAGCAAAAGTACTGTCTATTTAATTTGTATAGATTCAGTATTTCTTCAGAACCCAATTTTGAAATCTATTGTTATTGTAGTTATAAGTCCTGTTACTTCTCTCCAATGAGTTTCTTTTCTGATTTTACCAGTGTCTGCTGTTGCCAGTTCTTTTTATCAGGCACATCCAGTTACTGTCCTCTATTTGTGGATGTAGGATGGGAGTTTTCTTAATTTCAGCGAATTTTGTTTGTCACTTCTTGGTCTGGCATTAGCTTTCAGCTGACCTGTAGGTGCATAGACAAATTTCCAATGAAAGTATTTATTTCTGAAACCAGATTGTGATGGGAAAACATTGGCTTTGTCCAGGTTAACAACAGAAAAGGCCCTGTGTGGCCATTTCCTTGTGTATTGTCAGTCAGCTCTGATGTGGAGAGCGTGAGGTGACAAGCTTTGGACAGAGAGACTTCAGGTGTTTTCTCTCATCTGAGACTGCAGCTAAATACAAGTGTGATAAAGTTGTCCTTGCTAACTCCTGGCTATCTTAATTGATTAAACCAACTGAGGAAAAAGAGGCACTTGTTGGTAGAAAAGGCTATAAAACCTTAAACCCTGTGTAACAGAGAAATCCTTCATGCTTGTGTAGCAGAGGGTGGGCAGGAGGAGAACTGCAATAGACCGCAAACCCAGTGCATCTGTGGAAATCCATGGTTGTAGCAGGTCACTGATACTCTGCTCCAGCTTGCCTTCCAATTTAGATTCTTGTATCTCAGGTTTAGCAAGGGCCAGCAAGGATGAAAACACAGGGAATGCAGGCTAAATATTTAGTGGAAGAGAAAGATTTATGAGATCCAGCTGTCTTCCCTAAGACTTGATGGTTTGCTTTCAAGTGTCATATTTAGTATGTGATTTTTTTTTTCCCCCCCCTGACCCAAGTAATCCCATCTGCTTTTGTACATAGTGTAGTGCTGAGAGCATATTCTGAAATTATTTTGAATGTTATCCTTCTTAGGGTGCATCCCAGCAGGAGGGAATAGGGGGAACCATTGCTCTGCAATGCAGTCTGGTGTGGAGTTCAAAGAATCCATTCAAGTGCTTTGAGTCTAAAATGCACTGTTCAAAGGTGGCCTCCATGAGCTTTGTGCTGTAAATAAAATACACTCACTGAAAGGTGGGCTAGGCAGTGGAAATCAGTAGAAATATGGTTTCTCTCTTTAATAGTAACCGAGTCAAGCACAGAATAAGGGATGAAAAAGGTACCTGTGAGGGAAAACAAAGACCTCTTGAGTTCAGGACTGGGCTCTTGGTGCTGTTTTTATGTACTTGTCCTGCAGCAAAAATGTCCCTTCCTTGTACACACAACACCAGGGAGATCTCCTAGTGAGCCTACGTGATGAGGACACAAATTAGAGCAAGAACTGATAAACAGCAGTTCTTAAAGCTCCATGGGCCTCAGTAAGATGAAATGTGTGTTACCTCTGTGTACTTAATCTCGGGATTCGTTTTGTTTCTTGTTTTGAAAATGAAGGATCATTTCCCTCGTGAGTAGCTGATTTCATGAAAATGCCTGACAGTTTGCGTGGCAAGAGCTTGCAAAAAGCCAAGAGAGCTGGGGGGAAGCACAGATGGAAGGCAGTGCTGTCCTTGTTGATTAAAGGTAAGTGGCGGTATCTCTGTACCCAGAAAATGAGAGACAGTCACTGACTGGAGAGAAGAGCTGTTGCTGGTGCCTGTGCTGTGCCGTATCTCCTCAGCAGATTGGATTTCTGCTTCTTCCAGGCTAAACAAGAAAGTTAAGCAGACCAAAAGCTGCCTGTGGCAGCCCTGCCTGCTCTATTTATAGTCCTTCCCCCTCTTGCTGAAGACTGGCACCTTGCCTCTGCAGCCTGGAGGCTGAAGAGCTGAAGTGTGTTCTAAATAAAATCACAGTGCATCAGAGATGTACCGCACAGGGGCCAAATCCTCTGTGACGCAGCAACTGGGAGAGCTCTGGAAAACCCCTGCCTTGCCCTGGGCCAGGGAATGGAATGTGCTACCGAGTTTGGAGTGACCACACTGAACAAGTGTATCTGCTTGGCAGCTGTTGCTTGTTTCCTGTGCAAAACATCCCTGTGTGCTCATGGAGGAGAAAAATCTGTTTATGGGCAAGGCTGCAGCCAGAATATAGGTATGTGTTTGTGGGTTTTTTGGGGTGCTTTTGTTTGTGGCTTGGTGTTTTTGTTTTTGTGGGTTTTTTTCTTTTTTTTAGCCAGGTGTTGCCCAAATCCCCAACTACTACAAATCAGGTTTGTTTGTTGGTGTGTGTTTTTTGTTTTGTTTTGTTTTGTTTTTTTTCTCACAATAATATAGTTACTTTTAATTTCACTGTTTGTGCAGCCCTCCAAGGTTTCTGCACGTGCATGTAGTCAGTATTCGGCCTACAATATATAGTTTTCATCCCCTCCCCCCAAAAAAAAAGTAATTTACAGTTTAGCCATGACTTGGATTGAATTTTAAGCAAAGTAAGGCAAGTTATAACTCTGTATGGGAAGCTACAATATGGTGCCCTCACCTCTCCACAACCACCAATTCTGTTAGGGATGTTTCGAACTGGTGCACAGAAGGAATTGCATAGAAAAAGAAAGACATCTGTTCTGCAGTGGTAACTTCAGAGCCAGCAGATACAGCTTGTCAATACAGTTCAGCTCATCTTCCCTAAATTATTACCATCAAGTAGATTTGATAGCAAACAGGGATCGTTTGGCTAAGCTGACTAATTTGTAAGTAAGAAGCTATTAACTTGTGGCCTGCATATTCATCACTATAATGAAGTCTTCTAAAGTTGGTATTGACAAACTGCCAGGAAAATACATTGATTTACTACTTTTTTTCTCCTATTATTAAGCCTGCATTTTCCTGCTCCTGATGCTGTTACTGCTGAATTTGTAGTAGTCTGCACTCTTGAGCAGAACAACTGCTCACTCCTCGAAGAATGTCCAGACAGACCACAGTCTGTATGTTTAGCATGTATATAAAGCCTTTGTGCATGCAAAATATTTTGTAGTAGCAAACCCAAGTCCCAGTACTCTGGGAAAGGGCAGCTGTTGACTCAGGCAGGAGCCAAGAGCTGAATCCCTTGGAGTGCAGTGTAAAGCTGTGGGACTGACTGTGGCAGTGCAGGTTGAGCCCAGAGGAAAGACCAGGTGGGATTTCTGTGGAGCTGGGCCAGAGCTATTTGGCAACTTAGTGATGGCCTTGGCCATAAAACGTTTCCATTCCTTGCTGGTCTTTTTGGGAGCACCTGCTTCCCACAGCACATCCTGCCCTTGCAATTGTGCAGCGTCATCCACAGAGGACACTGGAAGTGGCTCAGTGTTGCTTGATGGCTGCAAGAGCGTCCAGGGTCTCAAGGGCAGTGAGGATCTGCTCCATGCTCTGGCCTGCCTCCTCCTCAGCCACTCCAGTGAAGCAACTGGCAGGGAAGTTTTGCAGGATCCTGTGGAAAAGGGGATCACAACAGGGTATCTCTCCCCTGTAATAGTCTTCAGTGTGGGAAGAGGCCACCCAAGGCTGATAGATGCTACATTACACCCTGACCTCCTTCTGGGATATCCCTGTGTGTTAAGGAGTGTTTTGATTGTCTGGAGCTTAATGATGGGGATGATTTGGTTGAGTCTTTATGGGTAAGAATCAGGAGAAGGCCCACAAGGCAGATATCAGCTGGGAGAAGTCTCACAATTGGTACTCACTTGTTCTTATGGGGGACTTCCCAGACATCTGCTGGAAATACAATACAGCAGAAACAGTAGAGAACGTTCCTGAAGTGTGTGGCTGAACAGGGAGCTTTGGCTGGAACTCAGCAAAAAAAAAAAAAAAAAAGAGAGTTTTTAACCTGTGGAAGAAGGAGCAGGCAAATCAAGAGGACTGCCAGAATTTCATGAGGTTATGCAGGGAGAAAATTAGAAGGGCCAAAGTTCAGCTAGAACTTTACTTGGCTATTGCCAGACAATAAAAAAATCCTTCCATAAATACGGTAATAAAAAATGGAGGGCTAAGGAGAATTTCCATCCTTTAGTGGATGCCAGAGGAAAAATGGTGACAAAGGATGGGATAAAGGCTGAGGTACTTAATGGCTTCTTTGCTTCAGTCTTTAGTAGAAGACCACAGGTCTTGCAAGGAGTAGCTGAGGGTACTGGGGTTGTTTAACCTGGAGAAAAGAAGGCCCAGGGGAGACCTTACTGCTCTCTGCAACTACCTGAAAGGAGGTTGTAGTGAGGTGAAAGTTGGCTTCTTCTCCCAGGTAACAAGCAATAGGACAAGAGGAAATGGCCTCAAGTTGTGCCAGGGGAGGTTTAGATTGGATAGCAGGAAAAATTTCTTCATGGGAAGGATGGTCAGGCATTGGAACAGGCTGCCCAAGGAAGTGATAAAGTCACCATCCCTGGAGCTGTTTAAAGGACATGTAGATGTGGTGCTGGGGGACATGGTTTAGTGGTTGGACTCAACGATCTTCAAGGTCTTTTCCATCCTAAGCAATTGTATGATTACATGATTCTTAAGCATGGCAGTGAAGCTGAATATTTTTCCTCACTATGAAAAGCCCATCAGCAACATAAATAAAACAAGCACAGGCAAACTCTCCTAGGTTGCTTGGGATTTTAAGGTTATGAAAATTTAAGACATTCTCTGAAGCCAGAGGATGTGCGGCTTGCAGAAAGGCAGTAAGGCCCACAGGACTGCACAGTAATCAAGACGTGATGGAATCTTTTTCTGTGGCAGTGGCTCAGAAATAGTAGCTCAGCCTGTTCACCAGATTGCATTGTATCGGTTGCCCACTGTCAGACTGACTGTTAACAGCCCTGCAGCTGAAATTACTCTTTCTTTCAAGTAAACTTCTAGTTAAGTCTCCAAGTCCCTGCTGCTTCCAGTTCTTTCTTTTATAGGAGGAGGCTGCTTACATTAAAACCCACCAATGGCAAAATTTATGTTACCTAAAATATCAAAGACCTGAGTTTTTTGTGGGAATGTTTGCCTCAGCACAGAAATGCTACTGTATCCTCACTTTGCACGGTCGTGGACGACTACACGTGGCACAAACCTTGAGCCGTTCTTGTTTGTGGGATTGCTGAGAAGGCTAAGGGTGTTGCCTCTTCCTGCTCCCCATCCCTTTGTCACAAAGCAAAGTGGAACCTTGCACCTCTTCTCTTGCTGTTGTTGCTGTTTCTGGCTCTCATTATCCTGGCATGTTGCTCTAGCCTGTCCTGCATCTGTCTGCCAGAAATTTATCCAGTGCTAGTGATGTCCTCAGTGTACTAAAGGATTTTTCCTCCTCCTCTCTTCATCTTTTGTCTTTTGCTTATTCCTTCAGGTTTCTGGAAGAGAGACAATCTTCTTAGGAGTATTCCCAGCTTGGAGCACCGTGAGTCTCAGGTTTATAGGCAGCACTGCAGCAACAATGAAAAATAACAATAAAAGGCAGGTGCAGCTAATGAAATCTGTTCAGTTCAGTTGCACCCCACGCTAAACCATTTCATTTTTGGTCATCAATCTTCCTGCAGGGATGACAGAAACTCTCCTTTATGTTCCTTTCTGGCATAGCTTGATGAGGCAGGACTCTCTGGCCTGTTCAGCAGATGTGAGGGACAGACCCTCCTGCCTTGCAGAAGTGTTTGGTGGCACAGTTCTGTGGCATCTTCATATCCGGCAGCGTTTTCCCTTCCTGACATTCACATTCCCTTCCTCCCACATCCTGCTGCTGCAGAGTGTGTAAGAAACACAAGAGCAGCCACACTGGGTTAGGCAAAGACTCTTCCAGTCCCTTCTCCTGCTTCTTCAGGGGCCACGTGCAGATAAATAAATAGTAAAAAAACCAAACCTCTAAAATGACAACTACAATTTGGGCCTTAAGTTTAATTTTCTCCTAAAGTTGTTCTAGTCTTCCTGCTAAAACAAAGTTGGAGTATAAAATACATGGTTCTACTGAATTTATGCACAGAAGTTACCAAGTGAGACCAGTGGAATGCTAATGCAGTTAAAAATAAACCTAAATTTCTAATACAATTTACTTCTACAATCTTAGTAAGAGAGCCAGCTGTAAAAAAAATTAAAGCTTTCCTACTAATTGGAAGAAATGCAATCTTAGAACAGCATCAGAACAAATACTCTACACATGGTAGATTGCTTTCAATTTATTTCTGTAATTTCCATATATAAGTGCATATAACCTGATAGATAAATATACATTCAGGGAATAAAGCCTTGTATGTATAGTAACCAGATATGGTACCCAGCACTTCCCCACATCCTGTCATTTAATCTAGTTGGCATGAACACAAGCTCTTTTGATCTGTACTAACTATCACTATCTCAGTGTAGATCTCATCCTCCCTATCTGTTATGTTAAAAAAGCTTTAATCAGAGGGTTTAAGCCAGTCTTATTGAATTATATTATTTTTCCTCCCTAAAACAAAGCTACATCGAGCTCAGTTTCCCTCTTTCCATGTACTTTTACATCTGTATTTTGATTAGAAATGTTATGTTTTCATAAGAAAAAAGACTCTGTGTTTAGTACGTTTAAAGCCATTCTAATTTAATTTGAGTGCAGAAAAAAAGTCATTTCCAGAGCATTTTAACTGAAAGGTGAGTCTAAGTTCACCTGGGCTTAGGCATCCACAAATGTTGTCCCTAAATGCAGCAAACTGTGTCACAGCATGGAAAATTTTGGATGTTACTCTTCTTTTCCACTGCCTAAAAGTCACTGCTACAGGTTTTTTAGTTATTGAAGATATGAAGACATCCCTTTGGGTTAGCCTCAAGACTCTCCTCCCCTTCTTACTCTGTAGGTAAGAAAACCAAACCTGGCAGCCAGATACCTTGGCCTCTCTTCCTGGGCTCACCATCTGCATCACAATAAATCACCGTTAAAATCTCCCTCCCTGCATTATGTCTGGTCTCTGCAGAATTCAGGCAGAGGCATAAATTACCACAGAAATGGCATCGAGCCAGGCAGCTGCCTGTCACCGTCCTTTTAGGAATGTTTGCCTTCTGATTTACCACGGGGAAACGAGCAGATGGATGCTCGTGCTTCGGCTCACTCCTGCTACACCCCCTTCTGGCAACTTGCTGGTCTGCCCACACATTGGGATTGCATTGGTGAAATAAAATTTCTCAGTGTAGTCTCAAGACAGCGTAGCTGTACTCTCATTGACTTAATCCCATGTAAATCTGCACTGGTTTAGCATTTTCAACGTGGTTGCTGAATCTCTAGGGGTGTAAGACAGAGACTGACAGACTAAAAGGGAATGTTCTCTGTGTTTGGATGTACTGGCTTCCCAGTAATTTCTAGGAATGGCTTATGGTGGACACCTGATAAAAGTGTCTACTTAGAAAGGCTGAATTATTTAATGAAGAGTCTCTGCTGCTCTCATTTAGACCCACATTAGAAGGCCAAAAAGAGTGGTTAATGTCAGAGGAAGCTGGACTTGCAGACAAAGCAATTCTAGTGCTTTATTTTCTCCCTTAGGATGACTACAGATGCTCATTACAACCACCTTTTGCTTTTGGTCTGGCTTAGAGTCTGTATTTTTATCCTGCTAATGATTTATTAACCCTTTTGTTAAAAGTAGCTTCTAGCAACCTGCCTTATATTCACACTATATTCACAGCAAGGTTTTTTTAAAATTTATCTTGTCTTCTACATGAGCATCTCCCAAAGCTTTTTCAGTGACACTATTTCTGGGAGTTGGAGTAGCCACAACTGGTCTGTACATCACGCTGTGGTGCTTTGCACGATCCAGGCTGTATAATGATTCCAGTGAGGTCAAGACTACAGGATTTGGCCTCCATATCTGCTCCACAAAGAATATTGACTCCTCAGGAGTCATTATATAGTATGTACAGTGAATGAGATACATCATAATAAAGCAGTAATTAAGTTAAAGATGCCTGTCACTTTGACTGCTTTGGAGAAAATATTCAGGGTTGTTTTTCTGTTGGTTTGGGAATGATAGAGAAAAATCAATAATCATTCGGAGGCCTCTCAAATGAAATGGCTTCCATTAGGTATCAGGTGGCAATACAGCTTTTCTTGGATAGATTTTTATATAGATATCCATATATAAAATAATAATGTATTTTCAGAGTGGCACCAGCATAAACCAATTGAATTTTATGAGCTGTATCTCAATCAGATTTTGGCTGGGATAAACACAAATCCTTAACTCCTAACTACCTGCTCTTGAAAACCAAACAATCAGCACAGCCATTTTAAGCAGAAAATGAATGCTCATCTACCCTAATAATCCCCTGAGTGAACCATCTCAAGAAATGCCAAGACTTGTGGTACTCAGTGTAGGAACTCCAACTAACTCAGTAGTTAACTGAACAAAAGTATAAATCTGTAGCAGCCTGGAGCCAGTAGTGGCACATCTATAACAAATGTGAGCCAGTAGAAGGAGACAGAGCCACACTGAATGATCAAGAAACACAGAGTACAACCTGTACTGCATTAATGCTTTACATGGTTATAATCTTCTGCAAACAGAGTTGGCTGAATCTGAACATTGATCAGCATGTGTTGCATTTTCCTTTGATCTTGTAATTGAAACAAAATATTGGGTTTAGGAAATAAGACTCTGGCAACAATTCCTACCTAACATTCAGTAAATCAATTAGTCTATCAACTTCCCTCCCTGTATTTCCCAACCTGTGACATGTGAATACTGAGGTAAGAATGAACTAAACATATGTTAAGTGTTCTTACATCCTTGTAGGCATTTGGTGCACTGGAACTGCAAAGTATTATTCTATTTATGAGTGCAGGTCTTGCTAATTCTCTGCTACCCTTCAGACTTGCATGTCTGATTTTTTTGGAAAAAAAAAAAAAATCTCTCCTAAATTCCCTTTTACCTACACTGCATAATTCTGTAGTTGTACTAGAAAAAATGAACATGAGAAAACAACTGTGTTTTTTGCAAATAAGAAATGGTTATGAAAATTCAGCAAAATGTATTGTTATTACCTTAATATTAATTAAAATTAAATATTAGCAGGCAGTAGGGATATTATTCCCTACCCCAGTGATCCTACTATCTGTATGTGTGTCCCCCATACAGTTGAAAGGGTCTTAAATAATCCCTGTTTGCTGCTTTCATAAATACTCTGTTATAAATATATATATATGTGTATATATATGCATGTATTTGTATTGCTTTTTCAGCCCTTTTTGGTTGAAACTGAAAACCTAAACCTCCAAATCTCCTGGAGGAAAAGGAGACGACAAGATGTAAACAAGTAACTACTCCATCTGAAGATCTTTAGATAGGCTTCCAGCTGGGAGTAGGGAGACTCGTATTTGCAGTTCATACTGATTTAATTAGAATAACACAGTATAGCACTTAGATGTAAACCAGCTTATTAAAAGGAAGCTCACTTTTGCAGTATTTTAAATTGCACTGAAGGGGCAGGGAGGTGCACTGAAGCTAGACAAGACCCCAGACTTCTACTCCTGTTCCCTCCACACATACACTTCCACCTTCCCCAGCCTCGAGGCTGGACGTGTTTTCCTCTTCCTCTAGAAACCCTGATACTGAGCAAGCCAGCTCAGCACATTCCCTTCAGGCAACCAGCCACGACTTAATCAGCCACATACACACTCCTGCAGAACCTATAGTTGAGAGCAGGCCCTCTTCCCTGAAGCATTTCAGTGATCTTATCTTGATCTGCCTTGGAGGAGACAGGCTGCAGACTTGAGCTACAAGAAGCTTCAAATGGGACTGTGAACAGAAAGGAGACGGAAAAAGATCTTTGGCAAGTAATGGCAGTATTTTTGATGCAGATACTGGCTTCTGTTTTACTTTTTATCAGAATGTAAACATGTAAAATGCAGATCTTATCTTTGGGAGCCACAGATGTGTTGGTACCATCATCCAGTTGGCCAGCTCTTGCAGTGGAAAACTATTTATCCATTGCATTTTGAACCTGGATTTATTTGCTGAAATCTTATAGAATCATAGAGTAGTTTGGCTTGGAAGGGACCTTAAATATCATCTAATTCCAACCCCCCTGCCATAGGCAGGGACACATTCCACTAGACCAGCTTGCTGAGAGCCCCATCCAACCTGGCCTTGGACACTTCCAGGGATGGGGCACCCACAGCTTCTCTGGGCAGCCTGTGCCTCACAACCCTCACAGTCAAGAATTTCTTTCTTATATCCAATCTGAACCCACTCTCTGTCAGTTTGCATCCATTTCCCATTGTCCTCTCACTCCATGTCCACGTAAATAATCCCTCTCCATCTTTCTCGCAGGCTCCCTTCAGGTACTGGAAGGCCACAATTTGGTCACACCTAAGCCTTCTCTTCCAGGCTCATCAAATTCCCTCATAGGAGAGGTGTTCCATCCCTCTAATCATACTGGTGGCCTCCTCTGGACTTGAGGAGAAACACAGTGGGAAACAGAACCATTAGAAACCAACCCTCACTTGAGGGTGAGGCAAAGATGTGCAACCTCAGGCAGGAACAGGCACTGACTCTGGGATGCCTCTGTGTGATGTCTGGCATTAGGGCACCATCTCTAAACTCAGTTTGTGCCTCCCTTTTTCCAGGAAGCAACTGGGAATGCTTGGGAACAGCTGGAGATGTGTCGTGCCAGCTGTTTACCTCCTCCACCCAGAGGAGATGGTGACTGGAAAACGTGTTTTCTGCCTCAGAAGAGCATCTCCCTCCCCACTGTAGAATCCTGGAAGACAATGGACTAATGTGTGTGCCTCAAACACTGATAACCGGATGGCTCTGGAGCCAACCAAGGACTGAATCGTCAGCTCTGGGGCAAACATCCTTGTTGTAATTCCTGGAGGTAAGCACAACACGGTACAGCCCCAGTGCAGGAATGAGGCCAAGAACTGGGCATGTACTGTAGGGGGGCTCAAGATGCCTCAAGATCCCCAAAGCCCTCGGACTCATTTCCAGAAAGGTCTGACAGAGTGGACTGTGCATGGTAAATAATTTGCCTAGAGAGCGAGAAACCTCTTCAGGGCAGAGAAACTTGTCCTTAAAAAGGAACTCCACCAAGGCCAGGTGGTGCCCCCCCAGGGCCCTGGACATCCCACCAGCTGGACTGATGCTGGAACCAGAACTGCGACTGATTTATCTATATTTTTTTTTCTTTTTCTTCCCTCCCCCCCCTTTTAACTTCTCTTTTTCTTCTCTTTTTTCTTTTGCTTTTATTTTCTCTTTTCCTTTTTTTCTTCCTTTTTCTTCTTTTTTTTTCTTGTCCTTTTCTTTTTTATCTTCCTTTTGCCTTGTCCTTTTCGTTTTTCCTTCCTTTTCCCTTTTTATTTTCCTTTATTTTCCTTTCTCTTTTTTTCCTCTCTTTTTTTCCTTTTTTCCCTCTCCCCTTCTAACTCACCTTTCTTTCTCTTTTTTTCTTTCTTCTCCGTCTTTTTTTTTCTTCCCCCTCTTTAATTCATCTTTCTTTCTCTCTCTCTCTCTCTCCCCCGCTCCCTCCCCATCAATCCACCTCTTCTTCCTCTCTTCCCTTTCACCCCACGCCGTTATCCGAACACCACTTATAAGCCGTGCGCTTATACAGCAGCTGCTCAGGGACTGACTTACACCAATTTCCACGCCAGCTGTATAATCTTCCGATCGTTCTCGAACCCTCCGCCACCCTATTTACGATAGTTGTGCCCTTCCTTCCCCGCATCCCTCCCCCTTTCCCGTATCCCGGTCCCGCCCCGTGGCGTCACCGCCGGGCGCCGGCGCCGCTCCCGCCCCGCCGCTGCTGCCCCCGAGTGCCCCACGCGGGGCTCGGTCACTGCCCCCAGGTAAGAGCGGCGACAGAGACCCCCCCAGTGTGGGGGGGTGTGTGTCCCCAGGAGCTTCCTGGGGTTTTAGGGCTTTCCCGAGGGCCTTGGCGTTGTCGGGAGGCAGGGCCGCTGGCTGGCACAAGCGGGGCGCGCTGGGGGTTGGGGGGGGGCGTGATAAACGCGGTTTGTGGAGTCGTGGAATGGTTTGGGTTGGAAGGGTTGCCTTAAGGATCGTCGCGTTCCAACCCCTCCGCCGTGGGCAGGGAAACCTTCCACTAGGCCAGGTTGCGCAGAGCCCCCATCCAGCCTGGCCTGGATTGTTTTTAGTGCACATGGCATGACATGGCGTGACGTGTTTTACTGCATGGCTTCCTTACCCGTCCATGAAAAAGAGAGTATGGACTACAGGCTTTTTTAAGGATGGCTGTACTGTAGCCAGTGAATTGTTATATTCCTGTTAAAAACAGTGTTGCGACTTGAGGAGCCTCGAGAACTTCTTAACTGTCGTGACAGGAGTGCTCTTTTCGAAGAGAAGACACAGTTTGCACGCATAGGCCGTGGCTAAAATAGCTCAGCAGCGCTCTTTTTCCCCTAACAGAAAAGGCAGGTGGTGCTTAAAACTACTGAGCTCGAGTACTTTGCGACAAAATAGGTCTTGTTCCGGTTCTGTCATGTTGCTGCAAAGGTGAAAATGTTGCCTTCCTTACGCTTTGTCACGGCTTTCTAACTGCAAAGCTTAGAAGGGAACTTGGCTTGCAAATTAAATTTTACATTACGCCAATTAGAAGGCCTCATTTCTGAGACAAACAGAAGTGGGGTATCTGGGTTGTAACATCAAAATTGAAAGGTGTCTGGCACAATTCTTGGTTTTAAAAATATAAAGGAACACTTCAGTCTAAAATACCTGGATATTGCTAATCCCATGGCAGTGTTACCCTTGCTAAAGAAAACAGAAAATGCTCGACACGAGGCTCTGCTCCAGAATGTGAGAAACTTGAAAGTAATTGGTGGAATGTTTAGGCTTCCTGTCAGAAATGCAGTGCAGAGGTCACACAAACCTTGCTGATAAGTGCCTTTCTCTTTGAAGTGGTTTAAAATTTTTAGAATCATCTGGGGTCTGCTTTTCCTCTAAATAATTAAACAGTGCACTGGAATGGTACTGGCCACCACAGCTGCTGGTACATGTGGCAGCACCAGAGCTGGAAAAGGCAGCTGAGAAAGAAGAAACACAGGTGACTGCTTGAGTGGTAACAGTGAGAGGGAAGCTTGAAAGATGGTGCCAAGGGGATGGGATAACAGACTGTGAAAGATTTGAGGTTGCAGACTTGATTACCTCTATCTGAGCTCTCTATTTTCACTGTAGCTCTTTCTCCATCCTTCGTCCACGCTTGCTGTGAGGCTTTCTGCAGGGCCTTGGGATATGTGACATGCTTAGTTACCCCATCACACAGACAGTATTTCCCATGCATGCTGTTCTGTAGAAGTTCCATCATGTTATCAGCTCTCAAATTCTTTTTAGGATACAGTTAGAAAAGATTTTTGCCTCTTTTTTCTTGCATTAGTGAGATAAGTTCTAAGAAGACAGTGCTTAGAACACAGCATCCCACAGTTACTGTGTTATGTTCAACCAAAGAAATGGGTAAATATGCTTTTAATGGTGTCAGAGTCTTGTTAGCACAGTCAGATAGCAAACAACCAAAATACATTGAGGTCGCTGTTCAAAACTGTACAGAGAGGTGCTGCACAAAATGCAAGTACAGGAAATTAAGTTCTGGTAAAAGGAAGTGCTTTCTCATGCATTGTGGAACTGGTGGCTAAAGGGAACAAAGCAGGTGGTCAGCAGTTTAAAAGGAATAAAAAACTCCTTGGCTTTAGTTGTGAATATTCGTGGTGCTGATACTAATGGAGAGTGGCAGTAAATTTTAGAAGAGGTTGTAAACTCCATGGTTTAGAGCATACAGGAGCTGCAGACTGGAGAAGGGCACTTCTCTGTTCACTGCAAATTTGGTAGGACAGAAGTATTCAGTGTTGATTGCTGTCCCCACTGTGTGTGAACTGCTTTGTCCAGTGAGACCATCTTTTGCTGTACAAGAACTTGGTAGCTTCACTGCACCCAAAAGTGTATTTTTTAAAGACCAGTTTAGACATACAAATTTAGGATCACTTTAGAGCCCCAGCCTTTGAACTGAGCTGTGGCAGCATAGTCTGAGTGTGAGAGCTTTTGTGAAAACCTCTCAGAGAGGAGTGTTCTGGACATACCTAAAGAAAGATGGTTTTATCATTGTAGTTGGAGGCTGGAGCTGAACAAGAATCGGGTTATATTGGTTTTGTTCAGAAAGGGAAATGACTGTGCCATCAAAGATGTGGAATCTAGGACAGCTGATTACAGAGAGTAAAAATGCTTTATGAATTGTGAAGATCAAGCTGAAGGTTTACATCAGAGATGGTCTGTGTGGGTATAGATGAGGTTGTGGTGGTTTTGGATTGTTTTCTCATGTGATACTCACCATGGGCTGAAGTGTAGGTCAGCCTCAAAAATATTATCCCCTCCCTTTAAATTTTAATCTCTTTTTAAGACAGATCAGAATAAACTTTGCAAATCCTTTGAAGCTCAAGAGACTTTTTCTCAGAGGCATAGAGCAGAGGGGACACCTTTGCTGTGCTTGCACATCCACTGTGTTCACTGCAGGCTGAGTCAGAACTCGCAAGAGGGAGAGCAGTGCCAGTTTTCCAGGAGCTGACAGAGTTGGTCTGTCTTCTTGATGTTGCTAATGTGTTTGTTTTGAAGGCGGGTTTTGTACGCCCTGAGCAAAAGGTTTGGGGTTTGTTTTGGCTTTCTCCAGTTGGTTTTGGTTCTCTCTATGTAATTTGTAAATATCCACGGGAAGGAGGAAAGTCTCTAATCTGATTTTTGTTAGGTGAATAATCTGAAAAAATAAAAGATCTGAGCTCAGTATGGAGGCAAGGCCTTCTAGTGCTTAGGGAATCTGTAAGAATAAACATGAAGTGTGAAGTGAGTCGCAGTACTTAAAATGCCAAATTACTTTTGTCTTAGGTTTGCACGTTACATGATGTTCCAAATACACAGTTTTTCTCCTGAACTTGCAATTTTAATTCCAGTTGAAAGCCACGTGCATGACACTAACACTGAGCATGTTTTATTTCTGTCTTTAGGGGTTTCTTATTGCCATGTTGACAGGCGCATGTAGCTTCCACTACTTTCCCCATATTTCTTCAGCAGAATCTCTCATAGAGGTACCCAGGGCCTAATTAGAGTTTTTGTCTTTCAGTATGACAGAGTTTAGCTGTGGGGCTGGGCAGGAAAGGAGGTTTGGTTTTGCTTTTTAAGCCAGCTGGCAATTACTTTCTAAGGCTTGTGTTAAAGCACCAGATATATTTAAAATAATATTCATAAAAGCCACGTGCTTTTAGGCAGTTTCTCTTTTTCCTTTTCTTACCTTTGTATGCCAGTCATGGGTGTGCTTTTCTTAACAGAGGTCTGCAGTTCTTTTCATTCTTCTGGAAGATAAATGTAAAGATGGGCAGATTTGCTAATTGTATTGTGCATAACCATCTGTATTTTATTTTTATTTAAAATTCCTTAATACAGCATTGAATTTGGTTGTATTTTAGACCAATTAGCCACATTCATACTACAGCAAACTGCTTTTGGTTGTCACCTGTTTGGTCTTCTTTATACAGTCTGCAGAAGATGACATATTTTCTCTTTTTCCTTTTCATATTTCTGTCTTTTCTATGGTTCATTAATAATGTCCATCCCTTCCCTTTTTGTGGTTCCAGTGTATTACTTGCTCTGGTTTATATGTGTATTGATATGTTGACTGCAAAGAAAACAAGGTGTTTGTTGTTTTCTAAGCATAGGTTTACATAAATGTAGTCACGTTTCTGAATACGTGAGAATTTATGCAGAATCTTTTAGAAATTTCAGTATATCCAGAAATTTTCTACCTGTGTAAAAACTCATTTTGTAGAACATTTTTTAACAGACCTAAATGCGATGCATAAATTTTCTTATGACAATGCTTTTTACCTTTACAATTTAAAGTCTTTTTTTTCCTCAAATATATATATATATATATATTTTTTTTTTCCCCCAATAACTACATGGCAGTTTTTGAGCTCAGGGTTAAAAAGTCAAAGTTGTTTCTGGTAGATTGATGTTATGAAGTCATACCACATTTTTCATCACTGTTTTTTCGCCTCAGTGCCCTTAATCAAAGTGGACCCCTTCTCTCTTATGTTTATGGGTTGTGAACTTTCCTTTGCATTCTCAAAATGAAAGATCTTGTAAAGTATTACTTTCGTGCACACAACCGCAGGTTATGTGTTCTGCATCAAAGGTGTTACTGCTTGATAATGAAAATGCTGTCTTATTTCCTTTAGAGTTCCCCGTTATTCACGTGCTTACTCAGCAAGATTTTGTTACTTCTTTTATCTGAGTATTTCTGCTATCCCTAATTTTTAAAGTGGGATCTCTGTGCCAAATAAAATCTGGTCGAAAATCAGTAAATTCAAAACAGAAAACCCGTCGAGTAAACACCAACTTCAGGAACTGACTTTAATATTTGCTTTCTTGAAATAAATAGAGAAACATTTGAAAAATTTTGAGGAAGGTTTAATAGCTGAAACAAAACTACCGAAGGCAGTAGAGCCTTGAGGTGTGTTTAGAGAATCACTGAGGTGGTCTCAGTTCCTCCCATCCCTGGCTTTGTCATCCTGCAGGTGTGACTGTGCAACCTGTGTATTGATTTTGGCAGCAACAACTTTGTGGAGTTTCCGGTGTACACGTTTTCTAACTCTAGTTGGGTTTCATGTTATCAGAATTATTTTAGGCTGCCTCGCTGCTGGCAGGTGCCAGCACTGTAACATATCCTGCTTGGAGATTAGTAATGCTGAAACAACAGTGTAATGAAAAGAGAGAGGTCCCTACACAGCAGGAGTAGGAACTTGCTGGTTCCTGTTGAAATGAGCAGAAAACACAAATTCAACAAGTTCTTCCCTGGGCAGAAGCAGTGGACTTATCAATGAAGTCAATTGAAATCCAAAGCATGGTTTTGTTTTCCTTTCCTTGCTAATTGACAGTGTCAAGGGAATACTTTGTAATATGAGGACAAGCTTCATTTTGTCTGGTTCATGAGACAACAATCAGAGCAAAATGTACTTTGAACTGTATCTGTTATCTTTCCTTTTATCTTCCTGTTCTTCTTCTGTCTTTTTCTTTAGGTCTAGCTTGGTCTAAAAAGAATATCAAATATCCTCTAGTGACTTTATTCTTGCAACTGCTGTAAAACAGCTCAAGTTAGTTTTGATAGCACATTCCTGCTACAGGCTTTTGTTGGTTGTTTTTTTATTCTTGCTGGTGCTGGATACTCTGCTAAAGGGAGAGGGTAAAGTTGGAATTTATCACTGTGTTCGTGCCTGTCCATCAAATTAAGACCATGGCAGGTTAAGTGCTGCAGTGATGGTAAACTCTGCAAGATTATTCTTGGATTGGATTACATCTCTCTCCCTCTATGTGTAAGCACAGGAAATGTGTATGGACAGACACCTTCTGACCAAACTTAAATGTACTAACAACTGGGAGAATCTAGTTACTTTTCTTGCTTTGAGTTTGTTTGTTTTTTTTTTTTAATGCTGTATCATATGACAAAAAGTTAACAACAAACATTGTTTCTAAACCCTTTTAATCAGCCTAACAAGGGTGATTATAGAGCAGGTGGCCAGGAGAGAATTAAACACAGCGTTATCGTAAATGTCAGAAATAATTGCAGTGGTATTTTGCCTTTCTGTGGGCAGGATCTTGTAGGTCCAGCTCAGCTTTCTTGCTTAGGTCTGCTGCAGCTGGCTGAAATATTATTTACATGTGTGGGTTACGTGCTGGGTGGGGAGGGGACCTTCCACATGTTGTGGTTGGCATTGTGATTCTGTACTCAGCCTGAAAACCAGCTCTGACCAGGATGAACAGTCGTGCAGCTGAGTAGGATTGTAACTCTGAACTATGCAAGCAACAGCAGTGAAACTGGGCTTGTTAATTGGCTGATCACATTTCTGGAATCACACTGGTGTGGTTGAAACTGGAGTTGCAGACAGGCTTGAGTAGCTCCATGCTGGTTTCTTTTTGACTCCAAGAGGCAGTATAAATAAAAAGAAACCTCTCTCACACATACCACGCTCTTGCCAGGAAAAGGGAAAGATAAAATCGTTATCTAAGACAAACTCCAGTGATATGATGGCTGTTTGCTGTTTGCACTGACCACGTGGCTTGGTGTTCATAGATAAAAAGTGCAATCTCTCCAATTCCTGTTCCTGCCCTCTGTACTCAGCAGCTGAGGAGTGGGATTATCACACTCATCCTAAGTAGGAAAGACTGCAGTGATCCAGGTGCTCCCACTGTTCTTGTTGCAGCTCACCAAATGGGCAGGAAAATCGCATATTTCTTCCCTTCTTTCCTTAGAGCGTTCCAAAAGTTGTTGCTCAATCACAGAAGTTGTAGAAAATAACGTAGCCCTGAGTAACACTAAATCCTGAAGATAATGGGATTTATGATTTGAGAGGAATTAAAGATATTGATTATAAGCCAGCAGGTGGCTTGGCAGTAACCAGTGCCACGGCACTATAACTGCTGGGATCAAAAAAGGGGCGCTTTGGGATTTTTCACGTCTTGTTTCCCTCCCAGTTGCTGTGCATTGACGTGGCTGTAAGATACCCAGAGTATTCTGAAATCCCGGAATCAACTCAGCTCTGTTACGGGTAGAGTTATATTGCAGATTATAATATCCTTTAGAGAATTCAGAAAACTGGATACAGGGTTCACAAGAAGAATTTTTTTGACCAACTGCTAAATTTAGCATTGGAAGATGTAACTGACCCTGACATAACTGGTGCTGATTAACCACTGTAAAGCTGAAGTAATGTCTGGTCCTAAGACAGGCTGAAGCCATATCCCTTTTTTTTTTTTTTTTTTTTTCCTGGTGTCCTGCCTGTTGCTTGGTGTACCTCTTTATGTAGTGTGATTTATGGAGCACTTCTTTTAAACAAGCAACTAATTCCTTTCTATCACAGACCATAAAAGCTAAATACTGTTTTGGGACCATTGCAAGAATAGGCACTACAGTCATGTCATTTGTAATGCTCCTTCATGCCATTTTGCAGAGCAGGCAGGAGATATCCCTGAAATTATAGGACCTTTAACTGTGTCACTGTTGACATTACTTGCTAGAACTCTTCACAAGTAGGCATTTCTTATAATGTTTAATGAATAAATGCTAATGCCTCATATTGTAAAATACAGTCTTTTGACTCTGTAGGTGCCTAATGAAAAGGATTATTAGTTTTGTTTCCTCTTTGCAGATGGAAATGTCAGAGGATGATAATAACTCAGAAGAATACCCCACTGAAATTCATGATTATCTCGCAGCATTTGAAAAATCTCTCGGTTCTGTGGATGAGATGCTGAAGACAATGATGTCTGTTTCCAGGAGCGAGCTTCTGCAGAAGGTAAATAATTTACCTTTTGAAAACCTTTTCCTTGTTAATACAGGAATACTTGGGAACCTGAACTGAAATAAAAGGGTCTGTTAGGTTTTCAGTAACAAATGTGAACACTTCCTACCCTCGATACCTGCTATTTGAAACTCTTTACGTTTCTAACACATCCAGATAGTCTTACAAAATTAAACACAGAAACACATGCTCCTCCAAGCTAGTAAGTGATGATCTTACCAGTGAGTCATGTAGGCAGAGGACATTCTGGCTTATCCCTGACCTTCCTTGAAGTGCACGTGAGTGCTCTTTGGTAGCAGAGAGGGCACTCAGCGTTTTTGTCTGAGACTTCTTCACAACAAACTTAATGGAACTTGGTGCACCCAGGGGGATACAGAGGTGAACTGACAGCAGTGAGGATTGATCTGAGTCTAGAAGTCTAGACTTGCAGAGCCTGAGCTGTCTCCTCTAGGTATGTTATAAGCATAAGTCTCTAAATTGTGGCTTTTTATCAGGGCATAAAGGTACTGCCTGAGAACTTCATACAAGCCTCTCTCTCTTTTAACATTTAAAGCCTAACATGTAATTTCTTTCTGTAGGGCAAGAAAAAGCCAGCACATGAGGGAGCTTCTGTATCCTGGGAGGATTTCTTACACAAATAAATTATGAAGAAAACAGTCTTGACAACACAGATCTTTTGACAGTATCCATGTTAGAACTAGTGAGCTGTACAGTGATGTTATCAGAGTTTCTGGAAATCCTGTAGGACTGAAATAATAAATTGACTTTGACAGTCAAGGGAAAAAAGAACCCTCATTACCTTTATTCTTCCTTTGCTTTACATCCCTAAATATTCCAGCATGCATTGAACACACGATATAGTGCTAACATTCATTCATTCTATATTCACATTTGAGTTTTTCAGCAATCTTAGGACTTTTTTTTCCCCTTCCATTGATAGTAACAGCTATTTTGAATTAAATTATAGTGGAAAAACAGGGACTTATTTCTGGCTATGGGAACGGTAGTCCAAGAGCTACATGCCAAGAGATTTTTTTTTTTGCTTTTGGCTGTGTGGGACTGTGACATTTAACATCAGACTGGGAAAATTACAGAATACTTGGAGAGGAGAGAATGATTCTGTGATGGCATGGAAATAGGCATAAACATAGTGTGAGTCAACTTGTGCAAAAATGTGCTCCTTCAGTGTGTATTTTTTGACTTATACATTCACAATTATAAAATGTGCAGGTTACTAAAATCTGTGCACATCTTACTTAAAAATGTGTGATTTGGTGTTTTTTTTTTCATTCTAGTTAGATCCTCTTGAGCAAGCAAAGCTGGATTTGGTTTCAGTGTACGCATTGAATTCCATGTTCTGGGGTGAGTATGTGGTAGGAGGAAAAAGTAGTATTTATGATTGCTATCTGAACACCTAGACAGCTGCAAACATTAAATAATCATGTTTTAGCCAAATAATTAAAAACTTGTGGTTACCCTGTGGACCCACATTATTGCCATCCCTAAGGTAAATGATGTTGAAACTCCAAATCAAAAATCTGTATTTAGAAAAGCTGACTTTGTACATGCACGAGGATGTTTCTGTTTTTTAGTGGCAACCTTTTCTGGCCATTTAAGGACAGAAAGGTTAATCATGTTAGTTGTTCGGGTGTGTGTGGGGGTTAGCTGCAACATCTGATGATAGTAGTTTGCCAGATACTTAACAACATAGTTAGCTTCAATTCTTAGTAATGATTTTATGTGGAAACTACAGTTTTCCTGTATGACTGCTTGACTGGGCCCTCAGTCATGACAGACTTCAGTTTTGAAAAAAAATCATGTTTTTTTCTTGTAGTATACTTGGCTACTCAGGGAATCAATCCAAAGGACCATCCAGTGAAACAAGAACTGGTAAGTTCTTTACACTGCATGCATCTTGGTCAGGACATTTAGCCCATATAGAAGTTAAGAAATGTTTATATCTACGTTTAAAATTGATATGTTGCTATAATAGCATGCATATGCTACATGGTGTTATACAACTATTTATATGCCCTGCTGGACTCTCTAAATTAAGAAAGTAATATTTTTAGTTCCAAACAGTATTGTTTAAAGTAAAGTCGTAGAGTCTGCTGAAATTAGAAGAAAACAAGTTGATGAATTATATCATCTTATCTTGTCTTTTTTTCCACCTTTGTTTGAGAATTGGATTCTGAACAGAGCAACTTTTCACTTGTATCTGTTAAATGGAAAAATGCTACATGTCTGATAATAATTTATAACTTCCAGTATGGCATTTTTTTCTTATAAATACTTGGAATCATGTTAATCTCCGAGGCTGCCTTTTCTTACTTTTGTATGACTCTAAAAGTAGAGTGTGGTTGATTTACTGGCGAAGACGGGAAAGAGCCCCCCCCTCCCCCTTCCAAGTCCTCCATTAATTCATTTTCTCAGCAGTAAAGAATCCAGTTCAGCAACAAAGCTAAAAGCTTTTTTGGCACCAGTTGTATGTGTATTGTCCAGTAACTCTGCATTAGTGACATATTTACAACGTATAATAAATCTTTTAGGTTTGTCTTTATATTCCATTTAGATGCATGACTACGGTATAGAAGGCTGGCTATCTCGAAAATTCTGCTGACTTAAAATATATCAAATAATTTCAGCCTGAGGAAAAAATAGAAATCAAAACTTCTTGCTACCCATTTTAATTCCTGTGTAAATGGAAATATTAAATCCAGGCTGTCGTGAAATGCTCACCTTAAATGTAATCCTTACATAACCAGTGGAATGGGAGATAGGGCTGCGAAACGTGGAAAGCCAGCCTGAATAACAAGAATATTTCTATTTTTAAATTTGTGAGGCTTTCAGTAGTCTAGACTGTATCATATTAAAAAAATACATCAGTTAATATTTCATGAGCTTTCCGTCAGTTTCTTGTTCCTGCTATGTTACATAGTGTCTGAATATTTTGTTAATTTGGTGATACTAAAAAATTTTATCTCTTGTGCTGTGGGTATTTTATGCTGGTATTTTACTTCATAACTGCCAGTCGTTTTAACTCCCAAGAATGAGTGAATTATCACAGCCTAGATTCTTATCCAGCTCTCTTTTTCCTTTTGCAAGCATCAAGGTGAATGAATGCACATTCCTTCCTTCCAAGAGCATTGTGATGTTCTTATTCATGTGGAAAGGGAATTAAAAAGGACCGTTCTGTCAGGATTGTTTTGTTTTTAGAATTGCTCTCCTTGTGTACATACAGGGATTCAAACTGTATTAATAAAACTCACATTCAAGCTATCAGAATTCATTTCTTTTGTCACACTGACATTTTTTCAGCCCCTTTTCCCCGTGTTGGTACATGTAGGTTCGCCATCTGTTCTCATTAGCCGTCTCAGCCACCAAAGAAATATTACAGTCGATCATGATTTCAGACCCTGTAAAGCCCTCCTCATTAAAGCTGTGTTTTTGACACAGACAGGGAGGCCAAGTTTTTGGCAGTTGCTTACAATGATCACTGAAGACTTGAAAATCAGATTCTGCAGTGTAGGTCTTGTAGCTTTTGTCCCAGATTCAGAGAGATGGCGGTGGCTGGGTGAGAAATGTGGGGGTTACTCATCAACATTTATTTTAGCAGTAGCCATAAATGTTCTGTTAATCCACACTTATAATTCAGGTATCAGGTAAAGGGCTACATGTCTGTGTAAGTGTGTGTTACTGTTGTTTGTATTACATTAACACCTAAAGGCCCTACACCTGAAGGCCATATTAGGCTATATATGTGGACATGAAATCTGTCAACCAAACTGTTAAATAGTTTACTGAGTTAGTGTAAGTGTCCTCTCAAGTCAGTGAAGAGAAGCAGGCACTTAGCACAGGGAGATTTCCATCTTAGAGGGGCTAATTTTCCTTAATCTTCTTTATTTATTTCAGGAGTAGATGAGGATGGGAATTGTTAAACTGGGAGGGTACACTTGGGTGGGGCTGAGCCCAAGCCATGTGTTACTCAAAAAAACCCCCCACATAGACACCAAATGACTATGGTAGGCAAAGATGGCAAGAAAGTATCCCCTTGATTTATGGAATGGCAGCGGAAGCAGACTGTTTCTGTTATTTATAGTCATAAAAGAAACTTCTGGTACAGCTGGAAATTCTTCAGGCTGCCTTAAATAGGTTCATTGGTAAGTCCCGTTGACCATTTCAGGATCTTAAGCCATAGACTTTTGGGTAGTGTGTGTGTAATGCTTGTAACATCTTTCTGACTTTGCTCGGACATGGTGAGTGTTTTCTTTTTTTTTTTGGTAGACAGTAGGTAGTATATTTCATCTATAAATCTGTCATATCTAAATATTATTTTGCCATCTTTATGTAGGCCAAACTCCAAACTGAGTTCAGTAATTTATTTCCTAACTTTGCTTGCAAGAACAGTTCTCATTTCAGTGTAGATGAGATGCAGAGTCTTCATCTCTGTAGGACTCTGTGTTCCTGTTACAGTGCATGTCATGCAGATGGTATGGTAGGTACCTGTGATGGAAAATCTGCTAAAGGGGATGTCTAAAGTTTGCAGGGAGCCTGGTATAGTTATTTACTTAGATGATGCTATTCTTTTAGGTATTATAGAAGTGTACAGTGTGGAGAACTTTTGCACATTGATTCATTTTAGCCGCAATCTTGGAAGAATGGTTTGAAATATACTTTCCCTTTTTTTTTTTTTTTTTCTCCCTAGGAGAGAATAAGAACATACATGAACAAGGTCAAAGAAATAACAGACAAGAAAAAGGCATCCAGACTCGATAAAGGAGCTGCTTCTAGATTTGTAAAAAATGCACTTTGGGAGCCAAACGCTGAAAATGAACATAGTTCCAAAACTCCTGCTAAAGGAAAAAAGAGACAGAAGGACTAAATCTCGGTTTTATATAAATTAGGGACACCTAATTCTTATTTTGAAATGCTCTGCATACTCCATGCATCTCACAGAGGTGCTGTATAACAGATTAAGTTATACTTAAGAATTTTACAGGACTGTATTTTGTCCAGAACACTTGTCACTGAGGCAATTGCATTGAATGTGTATCTAAAAGTGCCATTGGATGCATGTTTGAGTGACATTTCATTATCCAAATGATAAAGACCTGACATACACTTCGCTGGTAATAAATACTAGTGATGTTTTACTTACAGTTCCTATGAATTACGTTTTTTTTTTTACTGCCGAATGATTTATTGACACTTTTTTATATGTCCTTAATCTCCTGAATATTAAAATGTTTCAAACAATGCTGTCCAGTCTGTGGTTGTTTATGAAAGAGCATTGTGTGAAATGCTGTGTTTGTAGAGTTTTGTAAGGTTTATTCACCGTGCTAAACTGTTTCCTTTTCAGCTTCTGAACTTGAACTGGTGCCATATTCCCTTCTTTTTCCCTCTGAGAAAACAGAGCTTCAAGGGCCACAAGCAAACAGCCTGGATTCCACTCTAAGCCCCCATGCCTAGTCAATGGAAAAATTAGATATCCCCTAAGGGCAGTTTGTGGGATCCAAAAAAAAGGAGCAGGCTGGGGACAGCTATTAGGAAACAGCACATGCAGGAACTTGACTGGAATTTTGGCTGTGGTGCTCGTCCCTTACTGCTGATGCTCTGAGAAATATGCTCTGAGGTGGTAGGAGTGTGGTCATCCATTGGTATTTCTCAAATCTTCATCAGGGAAAGTGTCCCCTGGTGTGATAAAAACCACTGGTCTTTCTTGCAAACACTGTATTTTTCCTCAAAAGTGTGAAGCTTAGCCCTTCAGGGAAGTAGGTGTGTTAGGTGGGTTTAGTTCTCAATGCACTGCAATGCAAAGCTCTATTATCTGCCCAAAGCCTCTTTGACAATTAGCAGTAACCTAATTATTTATGGAGGAAAAATAAAATAGTTTAGTTCACAAAACTGCAGTTTGGGTAGCAGTCCGCAAAAGTGGTTTTGAAATGTTAAAGACTAAATGAGAAGGACGAAGAATCCAGTATAGCTGCAAGATGAATGATGTGCAGTGGATGGTTACTCTCCTCACAGCGTTGTAGTGCAGCAGTGCAATGCAGAATGTGGACTAAATTGAATTGGGTACTAAAATGAAGGTTATTCTCTCACTGATCATCTACAAATGTATATCTGAAAGTAAAAGTTAATTGACAAGTTTATTAAACACATAGCATGTCTCTGGAATTTACTTGTTCCTGATAAACTCTGAGTAAATAGCAATTCCTACAATACGGTTAACAAGAGAACTGACTTGTATATATTTTGATGTAGGTACATAACCTTGCTGCCTCAAATCCACAGGACTTCTTGAGTGAGTATACGTCAAAAGCCCATAAACATTTACCAGTTGAAACTTAAAATGAGAATGCTTTATTTCTCCAGGTTAATGTCATGGATATGCCAAACAAAAGAGCTGCTGGACTTGAAAGTCTCTTTTTTTTGTGTGTGTGTGTGTGTGTGTGCAATTAAGGTTAAAAATGCAAAAGGCCTCAAAGTGTGTTCTTGACCAAAGATGGCACACTTGGGTAAAGAAGTTCTTCTCTTGGTAGGTTTGGACAGAGTTTATTTGGAAGTCTGTTTGTCCTGTCTTGTACCCCTTTCAAACTGCAAATGGCAGCCTTCGACTATTATAAATAGACTTCTGTTCTAAATATTTATTTTTCTACTTATTATCTTTATAATCTTCTATTATAAATAGACTTCTGGGCTTGCTGTGAAAGTAGAAGTCTGCATGTGCAAAGCATGAGGTTCAAAATGCTAATCTCAAACCCATCTATTAAAAAATAAAAAAAAAAAAGGAGAAAGGACGAGTGTTCTTTGGACTAAGGGGGAAGACATTAGGATAGAAGTGGCCTAAAGTGGCACAAACCCCAGAGCACTTTAATGTAGAAATTTTCTGGGAGATAACATCCTCTACTTTGAGAGGCATTGTCTTGAGGAAATGAGTAGCTCAACTTGTATTTACGCAAAGAGCTGTTAATTAAAAGGAGATTGAAGGACGTTTCCATTACATGATTTTCCTCTTAAGCTTCAATTATAGCTTTTGTTTTAAAAGGATAATTTCTGAAAAGGATCATAATTCATTGTCCAGTAAAGTACACAGGTTTCAATGGTAAATGTTTAAACAAGAATAATGCAGAGCTATTAGCTAAGACTTACTGAGGTGGAAGTCCATCCGGAATAATTAATTATATACAGGTATTTGACATTTGTAATAGGGCAGTTTAAGTAGATATAACAAATGCAATTTTGTAAACTTTTTTTTTTTTTTTTTAAGACTTGAATCATTCAGTGTGGCTGTTCATAGCCTGGATTTGTGGCTTTGCTTTTCTGACACAAAACAACCCACACACCCCCCAGACTAAGAAGTGTCACCATGTGCTTGTTATTCACTAACAGCCCTATTAGAAAGAGGCTGATCGTGAAATACAAGATCATGAATTCTAAGTGTTATTTACATCACTGAAGTGATTATTTTGTGAGAGATTTTGGTTTGATACAGGCATTTGATGGGTAACCTGTTCTTGGAACTTTTCTTGCCTTCTAGTCTTTGCACCAAGGAACTGATGAGGTTGGTGAGAGCATGTGGAGCTATCAGCTGTGACTAGAATTTGATATGAGGTTGGATGGGGGATTTTCCAAGCTTACAAGAAAAAAACACTTCAGAAGAGAAATGAAAATGCAACTCAAGACTTTAAATCCCACTTGTGCTGGTGGCAAATAACTGCATAAAAATAGCAATTTGGCATTAACTGTCCTAGCCATATAAAGAGATTTTTTTATCGTCACAAAATGAGAAACTAGGTGTTCTCCCAGCTGTGTAAAGCTTCTGCAGATCTACTCCTAGAAAACATCTCTCTGACAGAGAGTTTACTGTAGCTGTAAACAAAGGAGGAATTTTACTAGGACTTAAATTCCCACCCTTGTAAGTGCTGGCCATGACTTGGGAAGTCAACACATCAATGCTGCTCATTTTTTACTCCTTCAGTTTTTTTATTACTGGAGAACTACATCACTAAGAGTGGATGTTTTATTAAATCATCCTGTATTTCTCTGGCCTTGAAAATCAATGCTAGCATGAAGCTTTGTCAAAAAACTGTAAGTGTTGCAGTTATATTGAAAATCTCCTCAAATTTATTTATCTGGAATGACAAAAGCTGAACAAGCAAAATTCTCTCAGAATTCAGAATTTTCTTAGGTTTAAGAGGGTAGACTAAAATTCAGTTTTTAACTGCAGGGCTGAGACCATTACAATTGTAAAGGGAAATCCTTTACAAGGATGTGTTTCATAGTAAATTACGTACTTTACTCAGTAATTGGTGAAGACCTGGTTCTGCAGCCCTAGAAGAGACCTAGATCAAGGCTTCTACTGGGTCTTGACCACAGGAAGGCTTTTGGAAGTCATGAACAGCAAAATCCAGTCAGTAACTGGAAGCACAGGTGGAGTTATATTGGTGTAAGTGGCAAGATCTCACTGAATTTTGACTCAGTTCATGCAGATTCTCCTCTACTGCAAGCAACATAAAAAACCCCAAACCCTTATACCTAGAAAAAAAAAAAAATCCCCTGTTTAGCATTACTACAAGCTGGCATATGTGCTGAGTTATCCATAAAAAATGAAAGAGCTTGGTCAGAATGTGATTTCTTCTTTCATCAGACATGGCTGGCTAGTAATGTAGAGCTGCTTTAGGGAGTTGAAGGAAACTGCAGCAAACTTTTTGTTGCAATTCAGAAGTTGAGAAGAACTTCAGCTAAACAGTGACATGCAAATGCATTTAAGTTCTGCGGTGTGACAGTGTAATTTTTGGTCCTAACTTGCTTTGAGTGATATTTATTGCAGAAACTTTCAGAAAGTCCAGAAGGATGCTTTTGTTTTTGCAGAGCACTCTTAACATCCTTAGCATTAGTGGGTGGTGGTTTTTTGGGTTTTTTTTTCCCCTTCAGTTTCTGCTTTCCAATATGATGCACTTGTAATATTTCACTGATAGAACTAACAGTTTACCTTTTTACTGACTTTTAACCCTCCCTGCAGGAGAAGATTACGGATCTATGGAATACTTAGTGCTGGTGATCTAAGAAGCAGACCTTGAACTGCTCGGTTTTCATCAGCTGTACCAAAGGGAAAAGAGCAAAAGCTTGTTTTTACTACTAAGCTGAGTGAATATGGTGTGGAAATCTTGTAATGGCAAGGTATCAATTTGTAAAGTGATATATTTCAGGGGGGATACTAAATCTGACTGTGAATAAAAAGCTTTATAAATGGAACATTTAGAGGCTATCTTTTACTTTTCAGCGTGGGGTTGCCTTGACATGCATCATTTCAATTTGGCAGCCCCAGCAAATGGATGGAAGCAATTCAGTATGATAATTCAGTATTGCCAAGAGGCTTCTTCTCAGTCTAGTGTGGACACGTTCCTTGGGCAAATTTAAAGTCTATATTAAGTGATAGAAAATGGATCTAATTCAGCTCTGTATTGTTCCAGCTTTACATCAAGACAGTCTTGGTATCAAAGGTACCTAGGCAGCATATCCAAAGTATATGAACAACAAAATAATTTCCAAGCTAAGCATCACCTCCAATTCACGGTGATATATATTGCGTAACAGTGCTCCAAAATAGGCAGAAAAGAAGTAAAACTCAGCTGTGCTTGCAAATTTAGTCTTTTATAGTAGTAATTCTAGGGGCATATTCTTAGCTGCTGTTAGAGAGTCTGTTAAAGTAAATGAGCAGCTGCTGAGTTCTGCAAGTGAAAAAGTTCTTTGAAAGAGCAGTAGTCTTTGATATTCTCTCATTTGATATGAATGCTCATTTTCATGAATACATTGTAGCATTGGTTTTCTAGAATGCTTGTATTTTCATTGTCACTTGAGTGTTTTTTTGCTCTCATGGGAACAAATTAGTCATTGTTTAAAGACACAAAGTTCCTGTCCCCGTTATTAAAAGGTGGGAAGGAGAAAACGCCTGCTAACAAACACTGGCAAGTTGCATAGCATAAACAATCTCTTTAATTTGTTGCCCTGGGCTGACAAACCTACTTCCCAAGTCACACACAAGACAAAACACGTTTTCCCTTGCTAAGTTTCCATGGAGAGAGCGTTTCCTGAAGGCGGTTAATGGCACGAGGTGCTGTCTGTGGATGTACACATTACACATCCACCTGTGTGTTACAGATCTGGTGGTCAGGAAGTTCTTTTCTCGGTGTGTAACAGAATACAAAGTGCATATTACTGAAATGCTATTGTTGGACACTCTGTGTAACATCACAAGATGAATTCTCTTTGCTTTAGGTCAGTTTAACTCTTGATTTCGTTAAGGCCACAGTAGCAAAAATCCAGCACGAAAGAATGGAGAATTTGGCTTTTTGTGGGTATGAACGTCTTTATGTAACAACACCAGCACTAAAATATTTACTTCTAGTGAAATCTACTTGTCTGTTAGTTCCTTACTTCCTCCCTGCTTTGACAGTGTTTGTTAAGCTTTGTTTACCTTTTGTTATATACAGGGCTTACCATTGATACTTCCACCCCATGCCTCACCTTCTTATGGTAATGTCCTATTCCCAGATGTTTGTAATTTTGCCAGCTTTTAACTATTTATATTGGACTTTTTCATGTTGGGTCTATGCCATGACTGAATTCCCCACCCCCCGGAAAGGTTGAGCAGTTCTTACAGTTGTTGGACAACATGGTTTGTAAAAAAGTATAGGCCACACTGGAATGTTAGCTAAAACCTCTGACCATGTTTTTCTAAAGATCTTAACTCCCCTTCATTGAGGTAAATATATGAAATGCATTTTAAGGAGGTTAAAAAGAGGTTATCCCAGTGAAAATCTATCCAGATTAGGGCTCTGGAGAAACCTCAGATACTGAATGGTAGATACTGGCCCTTAATGTGCTTGTGTTCCAGTTTTCCCATGCATGGTCATCAGCATTAGTGAGCTCCAAGCAAAGTTTTGAAGCCACAAATTGCTCAGGGAGGAATATGGGCTCTGTAGTTAATGTCCAATTTATCTCAGATGATGACAGGGCTCTGTAACATTCTCTGCAGAATTGCAGATCTAGTACAACTTTGCAATTTTTAACAGTGTTGTTTTACTGTGGCTTCTTATGGATTTCAGATTTTTAAATAGTTTATGTAGCCAAAGGATGCTCCTATATGTATCTGATTCACTTACATTATAATCATACTGGCATTTCGTTTCATATGCTTTTATCTCAGATGGAATCAATTCACATATGGCACCTTCCTAAGAGGTAACTCCAGTGTGAGTGAAAGAACTCTTTTCAGTGTGTAAGTATGGTGAATGCATTAGAAATCTGAAACTAATTTTTATCTCAACCCAAACCATAAAGAATAGAAGGGTTACAGTTGTCATACTGAGTTTGTTCGTTTGTTTTTTGTAAAGGGAGATGTGGTTTGGGTTTTTTTTAAGATGTGGAACATTTTCATGTTTAAGCTGGTAAAATGAAGTCTGGTCCATTTAACATTTTCTTTTTAATAGATATTCTTGGGATTTGTAGAATGAAGTGTCCTATTTTCTGGAAGACACTCAGATCATTAAAGACTAAGAATTCAACCTCATTCCTTATATATAAAATTATACAGAAGAATTTTGGTAGATGAGTAATTTCTGGGCATAGGTTAATATTTCTGGATGTACCTGTATTTTTTCCCAAAGCCAGCACAAACTGCCAGATTGAGACTTGGTCCACTTAAAAAATTTAACAGGAACAACATGATTTTGGAATTTCTTTTTTTTTTTTTTTTTTTGGTCTTCTTTCACCTAGGTGAAGTTTTACTACCAGAACAATTAAGGGACAGATTTTGCCCTTGGATTTTCTTGCATAAGTTTTCAGATGGCCAAGAGGCCAGATTCTGGCATTAGCTATAGTGACTTGCAGAGAGTTTCCTGATGCCATGGCACTTAGATTCCCAAAGCAAAAAGCCAAGATATAACTGAGCCAAACCTTCAGTTAATGCATAGTGGTAAGCTCATCTGGTCCTAAAAGAATTTAAGGTTCTAAGTCGTTTAAGGCAAAGCCTGCCTTGTGTAGCCTGTGGCCTCAGGAACCTTAGTGGTCATTACCTCAGCTGGCAAAGATTAGTAACAATTTACTCTATTCAAGCATCTGAGCTTGAATAGAGTCCCACCAACAGCAGGGAAAAAAGAAAACAAAAAACAACAAAAGCTCCAAAAGTGGATTCTCTGCTGGTGTTAACTAAAGTGACTTTGCTGGCAGTGTGTGTGTTAACACATCTGTGGTCCCCATGTTGCTAAAATATCTGAATATTTCTTTGACGTAACTGCAGAACACTTCTCAGAGCTTAGGTTTTGAAAGGCATCTGGAAAATGAAACAGCTAACCATGAGCTTAGAAGTTTGCCATTTTTCCTTCTTTAGTGTATCTGATGCTTCATTTATTTTATTTATTTTTTTATTTCTTCATTTTAGCTTACTTGTGTAAGTTTTTTTTTTTCCCAGTTTGATTACAGCACAACAGAGAAGGCATGTAAATCCTCATGTTTAATCACCTTTGTGCTTAAAGGCCATTTCATCTCTTTTTCAGTCTTTGAGCTGCTTTTCCTATGTTCTCCTTCAACATAATTCAAGCGGTTGGCTCTACTTCTGCCTCTGAAATTGGATTGAACAAAAGAAATACTGCCAGAAATTCTTCAGGGCTTCTCACAGCTTCATGCTCCTCGGGCACATCTGTGTGATATTACCTAAATGACAGTAATTGCTACAAAAACAAGATGTATTAAAACGGAGAACATCTTATAGAAGGTTAAATTAGTTTAAATTAAAAGCAAAGGTGACCAGCATATATATACCCCTTGAAACCAACATGAATTGTGGGGCTCCTTTGGATTATCTGCACTGAATAGTCTCCCTTAGCACTCTCCACAGAGTCCTCTGCGCCCCTCCAGACTGGGCAGCATCCCTACCCCAAAACCGTCTGTCCACAGCAAAAAAAGATGTTTGTTCCTTAAACCCCTTAAACTCAGCAAGAAGGGGTTGGTGGTGCTGCCTGAGGGGACACCTCACCTCACCTCACCTCACCTGAGCGGGCCTGTCAGGTGCTGTTTGCGTCCAAGCATATATTGACCCATCTTTAAGTTCCTCTACAGGAAAATGAAAAAAAAAAAAATTTACTTTTTCTTGCACTTTTATCTATATTAAGCACACCTGTGTCACTGAGAGGAGGAGCAGCAGCTCAGTATGGAGGAAAAGGGCCGGGCATGTTACTCAGGAAACGCATTTAATGCTCGAGGAGCCCCTTCCTCACAGTGCCTATTTAGATGGGCTGTGTTGTGATATCGCGTATTTGTTATTTCCCCTGCTTCTTTTTTGTTTGTTTGTTTGTTTGTTTGTTTGTTTCCTCAGTTTATGCCATGGATGGGAGCGCTGTCCAGGCTGCTCAGGGTGGCTTTGCTGGGGACCACCCCGTGGTGGCGGCTGTCACCTCCCTGTCCCGGCAGGCAGGGCCTGAGGGGAAAACTGGGAGAGGAAAACGAGAAAGCGGATTGAGACGAGGCCTTTGGCTCATGGCATCGGCTCCAGGCGCTTTCCGGCACGTTTGAGCCGTCCTGTTCCTTTTCCACGTGGTGGCAGCAAAGGAGCATCAAAGAGGCAGCGGCGAGAAGAGCTTTTATTTTAAAAAGTCTTCGAAATCTGCTCCTGAGGTTCTGAAGGGGGGGGCGGGGGAACCCACCCCACCAAAAAACGCACTGAAAAAGAACCTAAGCTCTCAAAATCTTTAAAAATGCAGAAATGTTGCATTTCTATGGCAAGTGAAACTGCGGCTACACCCATCAGGTGAAAAATGCTGCTTTTCTTACCTTCTTTTTAAAAAGCCTGTGTAGTAGAATGCACCACGTCTTTTGATTTTGGCAGATTTTTGCAGCTTTTTTATGAGCAAGCAGTTAAATTTCCATATGCTCTGCTTACGTTCTGTCTGATTTCCTGGAGAGGTTTTAAAAATGGTGTGTGTGTGTGTGTATATGTATGTGTGTGTACACATACACGTAATGTAATCTCACGTAATGTAAAGTAATACACTGACTTCTAAATTCAGCTGAGTTTATAGACGTGTTTCTACTCTCACTTACACCTGTTTATACTTGTGGAAGGCTGCTTGTATGGATAGGATTGCTACTGATTTACAGTGGTGGAAGCAAGAAGTGGATTAGGTCCTTTATCTTCCCCTCAGGATCCTGAGAAGGGGCAAATACTGAGTGGAAAAGGGCAACATTTCTCAAGTGCAGACTGGAGGACAGGACCTCGGCTGGTGCAAGGAGCTGTTTTTGGATTTATTTGGGAATTAACTGATTCATATTTACCAGAAGGGCTAAGCAGGTGTTGTCTTGTCTTCCCCGGCCTGATGTGTCATGCTGGGCGTGTTTTTTGAGGTGAGCACATCTGTGCAATGTCCTATCCAGATCAGAATTGTGTCCTTCCCAGTGGGTGGGAAAACATGATCAAGGGCTGCAGCTTTGCCCAGCAAAAGTAGGTGTTCTTCTGTTAATGGAATGATGTTGGTTTTCACCAGCAAAGGATGGTAGCCCCAAGTACCTCCTTTTTTTAATGACTTTATCTGGGAAGTTCACTTATACTGCTGTAAATCTTGGGTAGCCTGACTGATTCCTGTGGATTTACACCGTAAAAAAATAATAAGGCATTAGTAAAGACTTATTTTAAGGGCTTCCTTAGGCCTGAATTTTGATTCTGTTTTTAATAAATCAGGGTTGACTATAATTAACTCACCAGTATTATGTGGTTATGAAATCCTGATGGGGCAAACAGACCCTGTGCTCTGTTTTACATTCCTTGAGCAAAACTTCTGATGATTCACCCCTCCTACCCCAGTTTCTCCACTGAATTTAGGAGTAGTGCAAAGTCAAGTCCTTTAGCTTCGGTCACAGCCCATTGATCCACATAGTGCATATTGGTCATTCTTTTTTTCTCTCTGGAATTTCAGCAGAATGAGTCTCTTTGAAGATTTTGCTCCTGAATCAACCTATTGGTATAACATTACACTGGCCAAGTCCCAAGATGAATTCAGTGTTTCTGTCTTGGAGTGTGAGTGCAAAACACACAGCTCCCAGAAGAAACCCTGTAAAGAATGAATCTGGTTGCATAACCCTTTAGCTCCTTTTTTAATTATTGTTTTCCTTTTTTGTGTGTTTTTTTTTGTTTGTTTGGTTTTTGTTTTGTTTTGTGTGTTTTGTTTGGTTTTTGTTTGTTTGTTTGTTTTTGTTTTGTTTTGTTTTTCTCTTTTCCGTATTTTTTTTAGAGGGAAAACAGATTCTTATGCATATCCATTGAGGAAAAAAAAAAGGATTTTTCCCCTTTCTCCTCTTCTCTTTTCTTCATAAGCAATTTGTCTAGACCTGTCCTGCTTCCTATAACTCCTGAGCAATACTGTAAAGGGCATCAGTGTAACAATTAGGATGGATTTCAGGAGAGGGACATGATGTCCTCCACTAAGCAACCATGTTGTTCAGAGTTCATTGGAGTTGTGTAGTCCTGTTAAAAAATCCTGTCAACATCCTTAACTAGTAAGGTTTGTTGGCTCCAAAAATGTCACTCCAGAATTGTATTCCTATATTTAAGCTGTTGGTTTAATAATGTCTTTCTTATTTCAAGTCAAAAATGTGCCCATGAGCAACTTAAAAGCCATTTGTTCATGTGTTGAAGTACTTCTTTAGTTTAAATAGAAACCCCAGCTTTGCTCCTGATGAATCGAATTTTCCCTTGTTTCAATCCACTGCAATCTCTGTTAATCCTGGGTTTGCTTTGTGGTGGAGGGACTAGGACTACAACTAGTAGAAACTGGTCAGTGGGTGCTGAAAATACCATACTAGCACATCTCCAGTCCCAAGCAAAATTCCCAGTGACTTTGGCTTGGGTTTTGCCATCATATATTTCAAGATCCTTTCGTCTAGTGAAAGAAGTCGTTGGAATTTTCAATCTCAGCAGAAAGGCTGAGTAAGAAGAAGGAAACTTGAGTGAACACTGGATTGGGCCCATCTTCATGAGTGATTGGACGAAAGAGGGAAATTAAAGAACAAAATTTTTCTTGAATGAGGCAAATTGCCAAAGGGGAATAGCAGTTTGCCGTCTCATGAATGTTACAAAGTGACACTTTGCAATGTTTTATCTACAGGTGCAGAGACCTAACCCTTCCAAACCCCCCAAGGCCTCCTGGAAAAACAGCAAACAACCCTCCTGGCCTTGGATTCCAGCCAGTGGCAGAGAAAATAGAATTGGGAAAAGAAAATATTAACTCTTTTCACTCCATTTCCCTGAAAGAGCAGGTAAGCTCAGTTCTGCCCTGTGAGGGTAAGTCCCTCCAGCCCCATGGTGCCCCAGCAGCAGCCTCTGTACACAGAGCACAGGTTGTTTTTTGTTTTCCACAGTCCCTATGAGGCCATTGTTACTATTGTTGTCTACTATAGACAGACATGGAAAATTTTTTAAATTTTATTAAATTAAATCCATTAAGGAAAGATTGGCAGCAACAGTTGAATTGATATAATTTTGATTATAAGTTTATTATGCCTTGACGATGGATGAGTCAAGGAAACAGACATTTTTCATTGCAGCATCAGGTTAACTTGCTGGTTGTACTGAAAATATAATTTTGCAGCTGTCTTCAGTGTTTACGGCAGTGAGACCTTTCAGTTTGAAGCTCTAAGTGCTGCTCATATCACTGCTGGCTGAAGGAGCATTATATTGAATTTTGCCAGCTACAGATGTGGGCCTTTATGTGTGGGGCCATGTTGCAGATGGAACAACGCTGAATGGCAAAGTTATGTTTTTCAGCAGCATTTTAGCCAAGTTTTAGCTGAAAAGATAAAGCACCATCAACTTAAAAACAGTGCCTTAAGAAGTCTGAATCTTTTGGCCTTAGAGGATGGAACATCTGCCTGCATAGATCTGTTTTACAATGTAATGGGACAGTTGTTTGAAGGGTGAGAGGAAATGATTTAGATGATCCCCCATGTGGGGGAGGGAAAACAATGGTTCGTGTCAGAAGTGGTGGTTTTGCTGTGGTGGCTTTACTGATGCTATGATTTTAGGGGAACTGTTTTAAACTTTGGCTGTAGTGATAGATGTTGATCAGTGTAATCCAGGCCTTAGTGTTGTCCATGTAAATATAGCCAAGAAACGGCTTTTACTTGTGACACATCTCATTTGCATTGTGTTTCTTAATGTCTATGTAATCAGTGTGTGTTAGAGACTTCTCCCCTTCCCTGTGTACAAGTGTGAAGCACTTTCTCTTTGAGAGAATGAGAGCTGTTTGACCTTGCTTCAGCTTTGTGCAAGGACTGTCAAAACGTGTCAGAAGAGAAGGTAATGCTTGTATGCTGTTAGACCACCTAGAGTTGCCTTCTGGCTGCTCTTGCTTCTCCTGTGCTGTGCTTCATCCCTCACCTGTCCTTTCGTACTGCCTATGGATATTGTTTTGTTGTCTGAGGGTATATCCTCTCACCAGCAGTCACCAGACTGTCAGCATACTCCTCTGAGTAAAACTGAAAGCTATAAAGAAGTCCTTTGTGGCCCTCCAGGTCCTGACATTTTGTTTCCACTCTTCAGATGCATCCTACTCTGTTGGCCTCTTGATTGTGATTTAAATATCGACAGGAACCCATTTTCTGTTGGCTTTGGTTGGTGAGTATGGAAAACCATCTTGCTCCTATGAGTGGCATTTTTGGGCTACTGAGGGTGGGGACAGATGGTCACCAGAGCAGGGTCTTGAAACAGAGTATTATGTTGTCCTAGATTTGAAGGAGGGTAAAGCTTATTTTCTATGCAAATAACAGAATAGTTATCTTAATTTTTTAATTTAATTGGCTACCAAAAGTGACAGCTTTTTACTGTCATTCACAGAAGGGGTAGGATTGCTAGATCAAGTAATTTCTATCCACATGTTATTTTGTCTGCATGTCATAAGAAATCTTGGCACATGTGGTTAGATGCAAGATTTGTCATTATTAATTTATACTGTTCCCCTTTTTTCTTTTGTTTCCCTTTGTTCTTATTAAGAAACACAAGTCCGTGATCCTAACAAGAAAATCTTGCTGATATTTTTGGGGGATGAAGGGCAACAATCCTGTTCTTTAGCGGTCACTAGAGATGATGTGAGGAGGTTTATCCAGAGCTACTCAATGACTCCCTTGTAAAGGCAGGACCCTATTGCAGCAAAGGTAGTCACAGATTCACTGTTTCACTAATTTTAGACAAAGAGTTGTTGGGCATCTCCAGATGATTCTCCAGATTCAGCCAATTGCTCTTTTTCTGTAAAGAGTGACCATTTTACAAGGGCTTCCTTTCCCAGGTTATTTCCTAAAGTTTGCAAAAGATGTAATATTAACAAGAACATTAAAAATAATAAAGTAAAAAACTCAAGAAATACAAAGGAATGGAATGCATAACCCCTCCTTTTCCTCAGTATTTACCCTGGAGCGTTCCCCTCGGAGATCATCCTATAATGTCAGCTCTGTTTACTCCTTGAGTAAATGTCTGGTGTCACTTTAATAAATCAGATGAACTCTGCTCAGAGAGATATGAAGCCTGTCATTTGATCATTAAGATTATTTACTATAGGGTATGTAGCTGAAATACAACAGTAATACAGACACACAGTCTTAAACTCCTAAACAGAACAAAATTAATGGATGAAGGCTGCCATGGTATGTTTTAAGGTAAAAGGATGTTGACATAAATCAATCAATACCTAGTTTAGATCCTTGTGGTGGTGTTTGATTCCGAACCCTCTGAGCCAATCCAAAATAGTACAGCCTGTTTTAAGTAAATCAGCACAATACTTAGGACTAATTTTTATGGGCCATCTGTACATGACAGGCTGCTTTCAGATATTTTTTCCAAACGCTATGAGATGTAACTTCCAGCTCGCACAGCAGTGTAGGCAGTATGAGTCTTAGGTGTGGGCGTGTTTACAACAGCAAAGCTGTGCTTTTACCCATGGAGTTTTGCTTTCCTTGGGGAATAGCAACACGATGTTGCCACATTATCACCTGCATTTCTTTGTTTCTCTACATGGGTGGCTTAACGTTTTGTCAAATTCATTTGCGCCTTCACAGTTAAGGTGCTCGCAAGAGAAATATGTCCTTGGTTGGCCACAGAGGTTGTAGTTAGGGAATATTAAAATTTTGGTTGGTTGTTGTGTTCGAGATGCAAAGAGCTTTTCATCACACTTGTGAATGTTGCCAGCATGATTCCTTGAGAAGCCAAGAAACACCGACAGAGACCTGGCAGCTCTAGGACTTTGCAGTTCACGCAGCTTAATCCTGGTGGAATCCCTCTGTTGGCTGAGCAAGGCCCAGAGCAAGAGGAAGGCTCTGATATCTAAATGTGTAATGAGATGGCATAGAGGGCCAGCCCTCATTCTGAGGGAGGGTCTACAGGTGTTTTCTGACAGTGTCCTGTATAAGCTGTGATATGGTGTGCATCCTAATATTGTTCAGGGGGGACAATTTAACTGTGAAGGGCTGTGGTGTGCCTGATAACTTCTTCAGGATGAGCTTGAGTGGAGATTTATGGACTAGTGTGTCCAATTTAAGAGCTAGACTCTCGGCTCTTGCTCTAGGCAAGTGGTTCTCTCCCCAACCAGGAATACCTTACAACTTTCACCGTGTGATCCTCAGGTCCTCCAAAACAGCCTGGAGAAGTAAGTGTACAACTGGAGTGGGTGAATGCTGTCTTGCTCCCTAGATTTTTTGTGAGGTCAGTGGTGTGCAGCTAATGCCCTCAGGAGCTGAATTTCACCGAGGATCTGCTGCCTGCAGAACCTTGCACGCTTGTGGGATCCAATTGCAGGCCTCAGAACAAGCTGTATTAAATTTCGCAGGTCTTGTTCAAAGTTTTGAGCCCTGGTGTAACAGAGCTGCTAAAGATGTGCTTAGTTTTATACAGATGAGTAATCCCCACCTCTCCTTCCACGAGAGCAGTGAGAAGTGCTATTACTCAGGGCAGCAGAAGTCACAGTGAGCAAAACACTGACGTGTGCTCCACAAAGAGCTGTTTTGTAAGCCCTTCTCTACCAGCACCACAAACTGGTGTCCTCACATACCTGTAATATGCATCGTTCAAATGGGGTTTGGTTGTAACTAAGCTAAAGCAGACCGGGGAGAAAAGAATCCTATTTGGAAAGAAAGCACCTGAGGTGTTATATCCTACGTTCTTCTGTTGACATTTTCCTGTTTGCAAAACCTCGCAGTTTGATTTGTTGATCCCATGAAATCATCAAGGGACTGAAATAAAATACCTGGAAAGATTGTTTGACATGAAAGCAGATTGTGTGAAATGTGCTGGACCACTCTACTAGTCACTTGAAACAGTAAAAAATTAAATAAATACAAGAGAGAAAGAGTGGTGGGGAAATGACACAGCGAGCAATGGGAAATACCATTCTAAATTTGTGTGGCCCGGGATCTCTAATGATAGGCTTTTATCCCATTACATCTAATTGACATAGAACTTTATCATTAACAAATTGAGAAGTATTTACTCCCTGAAATATTTGGGACATTATGGTGACTTTCTTTTCATGATAGACTGTTGAAAGGACTATTATGGCCTGGCTCACATGTAACCTGGGAAAATGATCCAGCAATCTTCAAAGTTAATGAAATGTCATTTGTCATAGGCTTTGCAGGTGTGACTGTTTCTGTGTTATAATACATGATGGAGTAAGTGGCTGGATTGCGGGCCTGTTGCCAAGCATAATGCACATTCTGTGAGTGTCACTGGTGCAGCATTGCATAAATCTTACTAAGGCTTGAAATGCATGATCCTTCTCTTTTAAGGTCAAGCAAGACTACTCCACAACTTAATTTAGCCCTGCTGTCTCTGCAGTCAAAATGGTAACATTCAACATTGGCTTTTCAGTGTCCTTCTTTGAAGGGTTAATTTTGGAGTGCTTGATTTTTTTTTTAATTTTATTTTTTTATTATTCTTGTTCCCTCCCCCTCCCCCTGCTCCCAAGAATGGAATGAACTGGCTGTAGAAGAGTGTTTCCTCAGTAAGAAATGTTTTGGTTCACTCCCAGGCCTTTGCACCGTGTCAGAGCAGAAAGGATGGCATTTATTCTAGCTGGGGATAAGAAAAATTCCCAGATGGCCAAGAGTAGCTGTATCAGGACTATTACTAGGATACTGCAAAGGTTGAGATATAAAAGCTGCTGAAGTAACTTGCATCCAGCAACGTGCCATTTGCCAGAGCCCTAATTACAACAAATAGTGGCATGTTCCTTTTCAGTGCCAGATGTTTAGCTGGGGTAAATCACTGACTGTAAATATTGGAGAGATGCAAAAGGGGAAAAAAAAGCATTCAACCCCCTTTAGTTTGTCTTGTGAAAGATTTAGGTTGTTATTTCCTGAAAATTATGTTTTCACATGGTTACTGTTTGGATTTGTTATCTGTACTTGCTCTCTCTGATGGAGCAATGAAGCAGAACAATGGAGAAGGGGTAGGGCTGATACCCTTGTGCACCATGTTCTGAATTGCTTAGTCAATTATGCCCAAGCCTTAAAACCTTCCAAGCCTGAAGTGCCTAACTCACTTGCTTAAACATCCAATTTGAGATACCTGGAACAATCCAGTTCATAGAGAAACCTGGAAATGCTCTTTATGCTTTTGCTCATTTCTGCTACTGTGCATTTATGTCCCTGTGTACAATGTTGACTCTCACAAATATTGCTTTAATAACCTCTTTTGAAGGAACAAGCTAGAGCACAGGTCTTCCTTTACCTTGCAGGGAGACAAGTGAAAACCTCCCCCCCCTGTTTTTTTGGCTTTCTAGTCCTATTTGCCTATTCTTTAAGAATCTTAGGCTGGAATAAAAGTGAAAAAGTTACAAAATATGTCCCCTGTGCCCCCTCACCTTCCTCCATCATTGGTGCTGAGATCAAATTTCAAAAGAATTCTAGAAGCATATTGAATTTCAGGTTTTGTTTTCCCATAGCAGTGATTCTGGCCAAAAAGCTTTTTAATCAAAAGAACCAACTGTAACCTTGTTAATAACTAAGAAAACAATGGCCAAAGGGAAAAGACCTGCCAAAAACTACAAGTCATTTTTGTTGGCAGAATAATTGGTAGATCGTTATTTTGGTTGAAAACAATGTGATTTGTATTTCTAATTTTGTAAAATTACTTAATTAATAACACATGGGCAGCAATGTTGATTGCAGAGGGTCTCTTGACAGAGGACACTTTTAAAGCCATGTTATGGGGGCAAAGGTAGGATTATGCAATAGCTGAGCAAATAAGGCCGTGACTGGTGTTCAACAGATGATTCTGCCCGTCTTGGGAAGGCATAAATTGTTATGGTATCCTTGGCATTGAAACACAAGTCATTGTTAAGAAGGCAGCAGGATAGATCCATGAGCATGGGATCATCACTAGATGCAAACTGGGTTAATTCCACTTGGAATGACAAGTAACTTGTTAGAGAAGGATGCTACTGCATGGTTGTGCATGGGAACAGGTGAGAAAGTACTTGGAGGGGAAATGTATATACCCACAGAAAAAAAGTCTAGGAAAGGATGCTGGTTCTGCAGGAGCTGTGATGTTGTTCATGTTGTGCAAATATTTAGGCTGGCTTAGGCTTTAGTGTTTGTGTGTGTGTGTGTGTGTGTGTGGGCAGAGAATGTGGGAGCACGAGGGGAGGAGGAAAGCGTCGAGTTACAGCACTTGCCTGTAAGAAACCCGTGATTCACAAGAAAAAAAAAAAAACAAAACAGATCCTTTTTTAGAGATCTAAAATGGCAACCCTTAAAATTGTCCCTGATGCTTCTTGGTGGGTATCTTTCTTGCACTGGTTACTGGCTGCCATGGGACTGAATGTACAGCTCAACTTTCCTCTTACTTGTTGTTCCTTCTGTGCAATCTGCCTCCGTTCCTTTGCCTGAGCAAACCAGCTCCCAGTGAGTGTGGGAGGGAAAGGGTGGGAGGGAAGGAAGCAGGGATACTGTAGTTTTACTTCTGCTGAAACCTTAAAACCACCAAGAAACTTGCTGTGATTATCCAGAACACTGCGGCTCTTGGGATGCCCACGAGTGCTTGTCTGCTGTGTTATGCACAGTACTTGATTAACTATTGTCTCACGCTGATGAAGGAGGTTGTTCTGTCCATGATTCGGCTCCTCTTCACATCCCCTTTTCTGTAAACCTCTTCTTTTTTCATTATAGGATCATAATTATTTCCTTTTTGTAGAGTGCATAGCCTAACACCTATGTACATTGAGTGCCAGGGCTTGAAACCATAATAAGCCAAATGCTCACCTTAGAAACCATTATTCCAGTCATTACAACACCGTTCATTCCTCTAGAGGACATTAACATTTGAAAATGTGTCAACTAGAGTATGAAATTTATCATGATCATGAACCACCTGCCAACTCATTAAAATATAACATACTGATTTCCTGTACTCAAGTATTAATCTGATGCTTTAGAGCCATATGTATTTTTAAGTCATTTTAGTTTCTAGCAAATTGTTTTTGAAGGCCAAAGCAGTGTGTTCTGATGTGGGAGAGATGAAGTAAAGCACCAAATGTGTGGTCAAAGTGCTTCTTTAAAAGGCTCAATCAGCAATGCAAGTAACAGAAAAACCACTGGAACTGAGGCAAAAAAGGAGAGGAAGAGACCCTAAAAACTTTTTTAGATTGTTAAGGAGTAGTTTTAAAGCTTCAGTCTCTTACTTTAAGAAAAAATATACTAGAAGATTAACTATTCTGCAAGAATGGAAGTGCGTTAAAGCTGGAAAGAGTTTCAGAATATCACCTTGCTAAAAGTCTGAAAATTCCTGATAAATTTTTCTGTAAGTGAGGGCTCACACTTCAGCTCAAGGTATAATATAACAGTTGGTGGTTCTGCCTATTTTTTTCAGCAAAACATTTCTTGTAATGGTAATAATTCTGGCATTGGAGTGAAAAGCTTTTTCAGGATGTGAACAAATGCCATATGTGAAAATGGCTAAAGCATGCAACAACTTTTACTGGCAAAGTTAGACTCCCTGAGGATATCTTATAATGTTTTTGTTAGTACCCAAAGATCCACTCAATAGATGATGTTGCAAAATTATGCCTTTTAGGCTGTTTTAGATATTAAGATGTACTCTGCAATGTTACAAGGCTGAGAGAAAGTGTTCCTCAGTTTGAAGCCGTAATTTACGTTTCAGCTGAATCCTCTTCCCCTACCTTGCAGTTTCCAAACTAATTTTACTACTTGATTTGCCACACTTCTTAATGTGCCAAAGGCCTTGATATGGGAGAAACATTTGCAGAGAAGTATATTAAATCCCGAGTGGTTAATTATTTGCTGTAATTGTGATCTCAGCTCTATGATTTGCTTTTTCAGTAATTTCTGTTTTAGGAAAAAAAAAAAAAAAAGAAGTAAGAAATATGCACAAAACTGGGGTGAAAATGAATATTTGGTCTTGCCTTCAGAAGGTCTGCTCTAAGAAGTTAAAATAAGTCTTAGGCAGACAGCTTCAAACTGATGCTTAAAGAGCTGAATGATCCCAGGCTGGTGCTTTACTGTTGAATTCTACTCAAATTCTTGGTTTTCTCCAGAACACTTTTTTAATTCTTCAGGAAGAGAGATTGAGGGAATAATTAATGCAAACAGACAGACAGAGCTGTGCAGAAGAGTTAATGAAAAGGCAGTGGCAGGAAGAAGAGGGAGAGGGGAAAATAGTTCCTTTCTTCACTGTGTGAAAAGGCAAACCTTAAAACCTCTTCCTAGAAAAAAAAAAAAAAAAAAAAAAAAAAAAAGGATCATGATTCGGAATAGCTTCATAAACAGAACTTTGCAATAAAAGCTTAATTTATAAAGGCTGACTAGGTGTTGTATGTGTGTTATAGATGTGAGGACACAGTTACAAGCCCCCAAGTCGGAGGGGCGAGCCTCGCCTTGCCTTGGTGCGGCTGGTAGGTGGGAGCCACCTTTACCGCAACCGCTGCAAGTGCTCCGTGTGGTCCAACTGGTGGCCCGCAGGCCAGCTCCAGGCTTCTGCTCTGATCCTTCCAGCCCACCAGCCTCTCCTCTGGAGGAGATGGGGAACAGCTGTTTCAAGCTACAACGGCACACTCCAGCAGCTGAGCTGGTCCCTCCAACCCAAAGCCGAAGAGTTGCTGCTCTTGACAGGAGCGGGTGGGTGTGTTTTGGGGGCAGATGGGGGATAAGTTGGTACCAAGGGGCAGACATCCAGGGGATTTTACCCGGCATTGTGGGCTCCATCGTGGCAGTGCCTCATTGCTGGTGGTGTGTGGAAGGCCTCGAGGCAGCTCTTGCTGTGGTGGTGGGGGGAGATGGCTGGCCACCGCTGGGGAGGGAGAGGCAGGATGCAACCCGTGGTGAGGAAGGCAGGAGGGGAAGTTATAAACCCAAATCCATCCCCCACAGCTGCTGAGGTTAGACCACCCTGTACTGTCTACAATGGCAGGGTTCAGAAAGGAGTGTGTGTGTGTGCCCAGCAGGCATCCATTAGAGTTGCTGTGGCCTCGTGCTCTCTGAGAAAGAGTAGGTCTGGCAGACAGGACCACGATGTTCTTGTCCTCAGACTAAGTGTGCTGGCTGCCTCTTACATGACAGGAGCATGTGCTACCCACAGGGGTTCAAGAAGCTCTTGGCCCTCCTTGTGCCAGCTTGTGCCCCACTGAATTCCAGCAAAAAGGCATTTGGAAAATCTCAGCTGGGAAACACGCAGAAATGGGTGGCCCCAGCAAGGAGGTGGGACAAGGAGAAGGAAATCCTGCCTGGCCTTTCTGCCATGGTGTGTGAATCAGCTATAATCTGGCCTTGTGTAGGGTATGTGAGGAAGGGCAATGATGTGCTGCCATGAGGATAAGCAGCAGCCAGAACTCAGGACAGATTTTGAAGTAAAAAGTCTGAAGTAAAACAGTGTAATTTTTTTATTCCTTGCTTTGTATGGCCACATTTGGACATACAGGGAACAGAACAGAATAGACAACCTTTTTTCCCGAGCCTGACTCAGGAATATGCACCTGACAGTGCAGGCAATTTGTGCTTTGTTCAGGGATGTTACCTGCTGTTGGTTTCTTCTTCCCCCAGGGGTGTCACAAGGCCAGTGGAGTGATGAAGCCACAAAATACACAAAACGTGACTCAGATCTGCTTCAGGATATGTTTATATTATTATCGAGTCATTTGGTGTGGTTAATTATCATATATGAGCTCATTCGCTGCTCTTCACCGAACACACCAGTTTTGCAGCCTGCCACCCATCAGTTTTATAGCAGGTAAGGCATGACTGCTGGATTCCAGACTCCTTGAAGGCTCCGTCTACCCCAGTAGCAGTGAAAAGATGGGATGGCCATGCATGATTCTGCTCTCAACTGTCCTGCTGTGAGCTAGAGCTGATCCCCTGGTGAAGTTACACCTGCAGTGTAAGCTGTGCACAGGGCTATGAGGGTCAGATCTCCTGTATCCTATAGGAAGACAGTTTATGAAGGGGTTTCTGGTTTCCCTGCTTTGGAAGGGGAGAAGGAATCCTGCTGTTAACGACTGCTGTCTGAGCCCTCCTAAATTATAGCTACTTATCTAAGGGCAGCAGGAAGGCTTCGTTCTTGGCTGGTGCAATGGCTTAAGTTGCCTGTGCTTATTTGAAGGATCACTTACCTTCATGCAAGAAGCCTTCTGCTCCAAACATTGGTGTAGAACAGAGATTCTGACTTTCTCCTTGCCTGGTGCTATATGCAGGCCACGAGCAAGGGGGAGTGAAGCTCAGTACTAGGTGTACGACCCCCAGGTGCACAGCATTGCAGTGGAAGGACTGGAGTCACAGACAAAACACCTTGCTCTAATTCTGAGGCTTTTTTGCCCAGCTCTGGGACAGCTTGGGCTATGTAAAATAATAGTGGGTGATGCCTGAAGGTCACAGCGTGTGAGGTAATATCAGTGCTGGTATTGCTTGTCTGAGTTTGTGTGGAGTACGTTGGCCTGTGGCTACCAGATCCTGTTCTCAGGAGCTAACACGAAGTACTCCATGTACCACATACAACTGCATAAACAGGTTTACAGAGAAGCCCTGTAAACACACAGTTGGCAGACATCTGTGTTGATATCACTCACTGCTTTGCAGTGCCACCACTGAGCTCTCCTGGCTCCATCCCAGTTCAGTGAACCCAGTCAAACAGAAGAATCCCACCAAAATGTCTGGAAGGGAGTTTTGACATTATTCTTTCACTGCTGTCTGTTTGGGGTGTGTGGAAAATTTCTTCAGCTCAGAAGAATGGCATAGTGTAATGTGATAACAAGCCCTGTGAAGGTTATCAGTGATATAATCAAATCTATCTGTGGGACAAAGACCCTCACTGTACAGCTAATTAAAACTTGTTTCTTCTCTGCCTGTTCCTGTTTTGTGGCCATTATTTAGAACTGAGCTGCAAGGCACTGGAGTGGAAAGTCAGCCCTCAATATTTTAAGACTAGCTCTGTCCAAAACCTTGTATTGAAAGAAACCACATACCTTTTTTTTTTTTTTTTTTTTTTTTTTGTGGGCTACATGAATGGCAGATCATAAACCCATTTTCAGGTAATTTTTCTTTGCCCATGAAATCAGTTGTAAGACAGGCATTTAAAAAACCCCACAAACAACAGAACAAAACAAAAAAAAAACCCAAAACCAACAAACCAACCAACCAACCCTCAAACCAAAAAATCAAAAAACCACCACTAAAACCCCAAAACTTGTCCATTTTAACTTTCTTCGAGCTGGTCAGATTATTGCAATGGCAATATTTCAGCTTTGCCTTGTCCCATTATAGGATGTGCAGCTGGATCTCAATCAATCTCCAGCATTGATTTCTTGCTTATTAGAATATTTGTTTTTTCCTCCTTCCCTTAGTGTCAACACAGCTACTTCAAAGAAGGGCCAGGTATAGGACAGGAGACTGGTGACTTTTGAGGCCAAGCTCTGGGAAGATAATTCTTGTAGTGAAGGTAAATCTTGTGATTTGAGTGGCATTATGGAACAGCGTATGGGATGCAACGTTGTTCCATGTTTGGTGCAAAGAGGAGACCAACACCTGACACCAGCATGTGAGCAATCCTTCCTGGCATGGCCCTGCTGTGACTTTTGTTCCCAAAAGCAGGGCTCGTGCAGCCCAGTGAGGTGACAGCCAGCCACACGGTCACTGCTGGAGTAGGATTGGTCTGTGAATGGTACCAGTAATAGCATTTGTACCATGGAAATGCCAGGGGCCTCTTGCCCTGCTATTCTAGGCACGGCACATACGCAAAGCAAGAGTCACACGAGGCCCCCCAAGGCATGCAAAGGCTGATGGAGAGTCCTGGGAAAGTGAAGGGCTGCTCAAGGTCACACAGCAGGTTGGTGTGGCTCAGCTGGGAGTAGAATTTGAAGGGGAAACTGTGCTGCTATGGCAGCTCCCCTGCTGAATTTCTTGAAGCCAGGATTTTCCCTTTAGACCTAGAGATTGTTCTGCTTATTAAACTGCCTCAGCAAGACAGCTTTGTCTTGGGACCTGTTGAGTGGTTTCCCCTTTTCTGCATAAGGAATGGATTGCACGTGTATGGATTGCATCTGCTAATTCCTAGTTTGTACCTCAGTGATGGATTCCCAAGGCCTGTGCTGTGCTGGCCCTCAAAGGTGATGGAATTGTTGACCCTCACCTTCTTTACAACATAAATTCAGGGAATGACATAGGCAAATCTTTCCTTCCGAGCTGATAGGAAAGGAGTGTGGGGTACATGTGTTTTCTTTTGCCAGCTGCTGTCAATATTAGAAATTTCAAGTTCTATTGGCATGATAGATAGCCCCCTGCTTCCTCTTCCACTATGTGGTTTCACGCCAGCAGCTCTTGAGAGTACCTTTCTGTTGTGTTGCTTCTGGTGTGTTTTCCATGGTTATGTGATCTGGGAGGAAGTAGCGGAGATAAAAGGTTGGAATTTGAGAGCTTTGTCTTGACTCATTTAAAGCCAGAAGAGATTGACATAGAATAGGACCACAGACTATGCAATATGAGTAGTAATTCCTCTCTGAGGCCTGTGACTTCTGGGATACAGCATTTTAGGCAGACCTTTTTAGATACCTTTCTAGGCAGCCAATCAGCTCTATTTCAGTGCCTCCAGGAGCTGGAGAAGTCACTGTGTCCCTACGTACCGGTGTCAGAACTCTAATGGCCTACTTTCCCTTTTTAGAAACGGTCACCCTTCATGTCTCTGAACTTGCCTGGCTTTGGCTCCTGGCCACTAGATCTTGTCATGCCTTTTCCACTAGATTAATGAGACCTTTAGTATAAGAAATATTCCCTTTGTAAGCAGTGATCACGTCCTATGATACATTTAATAGAGTCCAGTTCTGTTTTCTTGCCATAAGTCAAAGCCCTTGGCTTAGCTTCCAGAAGTCTGCATCCCCTGCTTTTCAAGGTGGAGATACTGATACTCAGGGTCTTGCCTCACTGTTTTCCATCATGTGTTTGTTTTGCAACCTGTTTTATGGCAGGGACATTTTCCTTATGATCACTTTGCAGAATTCCTGGCCCGTGAGATCTTGACCTGGGCTGGGAATTTGACGCAGTTACTGAGATACAAGTAACACGTTCATAATAAGTATGTTGTAACTCAGAGCTTGCCGTGTTCCCCTCAAGTTTTTATACTCCTTCAGTTAAGAAAATAGCACATTCCCACAGTGCTACTCAACTTGAATTAAAAAATCATAATGTAAATCGTATTTTTATGAATAATTTAATTTCTAGGAAATGCATTAGGGAAATCCCTTCAGATAAGGTTCCAAATTTGCAATAGTAATGATCTGAGAGGAAGGGATTGTTTGCCATGAAGTAAATTATGCATTAGAGGAGCCTTTTAGTATTCTTATTTAACACCTAATATTGATATATTCATTGATCTGCAGAAGCTGCAGGACTATAATATGCAAATAATTTAGAACTAAAATTAAATCGAATAATATGTACAAGCCCCAGGATTTGTGACAAAATGTATGTGTATATATAGTCTTCAATTTCCTGGTGTCTCCATTCTGCAGTGACCAATGCTATTTTAAGAACAAAAGAAACTTCTCTGGGTGTAGAGATTACAGTAAACAGAGTCATTTGGCTGTTAGCCTGTGAGAGCTGCAGATGATGCATAGCTTCCATTTGCTCTTTTTAAATAAATCAGCTTATGGTTTGGCCAAGCATACACAGAAGGGCTTGGAAAGAAGGGCATCCTTCAACACCTTTTGCATTCTCTGGCTAAATGAGGACTGCTTGGTCAGGATGAAAAGAGAAGCTGGTGGTACCATACAGGGTAGAGGCAGCTGGATTTTTATCAGTGTTCAACAGGCAGCAGTTTCCATGGAATTGTTGGCTCTGTATGTTTGCTGTGTGTCACTTGCAGTGGTATTTTTCAAGCAGGCAAAGGCCAAAGACCTTCTTGCTCAGAAAGCTATTACCAGCTAAAATGCTTGGATGATGGAAGTGGTGGAAGTTTTACCCTTCTGATGAAGTACCTAAGCAGGAGCCATCCTCCAGAAAATACTGCCCTTCCTTTCCTGTTGAAGGTGTATCTAGGTGCTTATACCTGCTCTGTACAGGTGTCAGGTCAGAAAAGGTAAAATCCTTCCCAGTGGTTTGGTACAACTGCAAAGTGACTCTTCCTGCATGAGCTTGCCCAGAATCTCAGCAGTGATGCCTAACACAGAGGCACAGCATGATGCTGTGACACAGAGGGCCTCTGTGCTGCCTGTCATCCTGGAAACACCGAGAAGGCAGAGCAGGAAACTCTGCAGAACGCACTGCAGGCCCTTGGGTGGAGAGTCCTGATACATCCCACACTTCCCTGTGGGTCTGGCAGGGAGAAGGCCCCATGACTTTCCACAGGGCAGCACGTGGCAGTGGATGTAGCAAATCCATGCAGGGCACAGCTGCTGCTTCTGTTTGGTTTTTCCAAGAGCACAGTTCCAGGTTGCCCAGATCTCTGGAGCAGTGTTGATACCACTGCAGCAGTGGGTCTGCTCTGGGTGGATTTGTGCCATTTTGATGGAGTTTTTTTATCAAACTACACCCAGCCTTCCTTGCCATTCCATTAGGAGAATGTCTGTGGTCGTCCATCCCCAGTATCAGACAACTCTTGATGATCCCTCAGCTATGTGGGCTGCCACTTTAATTTTTTTTCTCTTTTGTTGTAGACAGAGGGAAAACAAGACAAGGTGCAGGCAATCTCAAGTTTGTGGGCAGGAGTAATTTGTTATTGGTTTTAAATATAATGTAGAGGAGAGGATAGGAAGGCAAGCTTTTACTGACTTCTTTTGGTTTGAGCTGAGAAATCAGAGCACTAATACAATGACTCTCTTGGCCTCATTCCTCTCACAGCTCCCCCAGCATATCCCAGGGAAGGGTGGCAGACTCTGCCTGCGTTCTGCTCTGTAATGATTCATGGCAAAAGCTCAAGATATCTCTGCTTTTGGTTCTTGGTTCAAGTGCAGTATTTATGGCTGGGTTTGCTTGTAAAAAGAGCTATGCCTTTAAAGGTTATTTTGAGGACTTCTTTTTGAGGCAGAGATATTACAAGAGTATCTTGGAGAGTTTCAGGGCTCTCTTTCAAACTTGGTTTATTGTAAAGCAAACAATAAATGAGTTTGAATCCAACTAATCCTTTTCAGTTTGTATCTGAATTGAGATCAACAAGCTACCTCAGTAAAATTAAATACAGATCCTTTTCTTGACCCAACTTCTGTTATAAAGGAATCTGATTAAAAAAAAAACAAGTAAAGCAAAATCAGGAAGAAAAGGATGTCTTTGTCACAATGTTTGCCCAGAACTCAGGTCCACTTGGGATATTGCTTAATCTCTAAGTTGGAATATTTGTTCACAGTAGACAGTTTAGGTGGAATTTCCTTTCATTTGTCATTTTGTGTTAGTCATTCATGCTGTTTAGAGGTTGCACAGAGTATTGTATCATCCCTAGGGTCCTGTTTTATGAGTTCACTAAAATTAGCTTGGGGAGTTTCCTGGCCAAAAACTAGAGCTGAAAGCCAGGGTCCCTTGAAGGAACATGATAACAAATAGGGAAGGATAACCTTTCATCTGCAGCTTACATTTCTAATCCATGTGATTTTTTTTTTTTTTTAAATTTTCTTTCCTCAAGCTTTCCTCCTCCTTTCCCCTCAGACAACTACGTGAGCCCTGGTTTGAAGTGATCCACGTGAACTACAGGCCACAGTTACCCTTCCAGATTTTGGGGTGGGCGGGAGATGGAGGAAGAAAGAGGAAAACAAAACAAACCCCAGCAGTTTTGGAGAGCAGTTTTCCTGCTTAGTTCCGCTGCGATGGCCCAACATACCCTCAATAAACAAGACAAGGAAAAGCTGTTCTTTGTGTATAGGGTAGGTTGGGAGCTTGGCAGTGCAGCAACCCCCATCTCCTCTAGTTTTGAATTCTTTACCCAGTGGATAAACGCTGAGAGCAAAGCAGGTGACCATCCCAAGGATGGGATCAAGTCCTTGTAGCTACTTGCATAGTTCTGAGTGAATTTCTGTTTGCCTCTTTTTTCATGATTTAGTGAGTCAGAGAAAGATGTTTGATGTAGTGACAGAGATATCACATAGGAGAAATGGTTGAGGTCATCAGACCTGTTGGGGAAGGACTGGTAGATCGCTAGGCGGGTTGGCTGTATAAGGCATAATGGGAAAATTAGTGACATAAGAACATCTTTTGAGTCTTTAGCGACCACTGTGTTGAGAAGTTTTGGTTTTCAGGCTGATATTTTGAAGGTCACTTGTAGACCGAGCATCCTAGAGAATGAGGGCTGAGAGGTCAGTGGTGGAATGGCTGTAGTATGTGAAGCCAATGTTCCTGTTAGCTTGTGGGGTTTGTTTTCTAATTCACTGGAATTTAATCCTGGTAGGTTGTGCTTGTTTGGTTTTGCCTGCATGCTTGCCTTTTTCAACAACATGAAAACTCTTTCTCGCAGAGAATATTATTACAGAAGAGACTTTCTGTATGGGAAACTTTCTCCTATCTTTTAGTGTGAGGGCTGATTAACGAATTTAAAAGTGAAGGTGGAGTTTTGTACGGGTGGTGAGATGAATCATTGTATGCGAGAGAGGCTAAAAGGTGCCAAGGGATTTTGGAGCATCAGCAGCAAAGAAAGTTGCTGAACTTCTTTCTTCTTATTATTAGAATTTCTGACTTGTAATTTGATTCTTCTGGCCCCCAGAGGACTCCAGGCTGTGGAGAGATTTGTTCTCAGAAGCAGAAGATGGTGGTGGAAGTGATGAGTACTTTCACCAGTGTCTGAGTGATTCATGTGAGCTGTTAGCTGGGTAGCTTTTGCATTGGAGATGATAATGTGTCCTCACAGAAGAGGGATTAAAACTCTTCATTGTAGTATTAATACATCAAATAGGATAGATTTTGTTTTGCAGTATTTCTTTTCAGACTGTCCTTTAAGAACAAAACAAAAATTTCCTGAGTTTAGAGTATTTTTTGTCTGAAAAACATGATTTTTTTTTTTAACTGTATTTTGTTTTGCTTCTTGAATGTTTCTTTGCAGGCATTTGCTGTCTTGCAATATCTTCCCAGTAGATGGTAAGCTTTGTAGTGTGGGAATGAAATCTCAAATGCACTTTATCCTTGAATTCAGTATTGCTGGGGCAGCAGTGTTTTCATGGGCAGAAAAGGAGGCTGATTTAAGCACGTCTCAAGGAGTGAAAATTAAAGGCATATCATGCTCATGTCAAAATCTGAAGGGAAAATGAACATTCTCACAGAAGTCTTATATACCTATCATACACGGGCAGTTTTGTTTGGGATTTTGGATGTTTTTTTGAGGTTTTTTTTGAGGGGTATGCATCTTCCTTTCCTCATCTAGCCTTTTATTAACACTACTCTTTACTCCGAATGTCATATGAGCAGGCTTTCTGCCTATCCTGGTTAATTTTCACAATGGCTTTGCAAGGCTGAACAAGCATAATTATAGGGCTTTAAAAACTCCTTTTCAGGTTAGACTTTGGAACAGTGTCAGCCCTAATGTTCACACTGTGAGAAGGAGGTCTGGCTTGGAAATAGTCCCAGGAACACCCACGCCTCAGGCTGATGGGAGTCAGACCTGTTATTTTGGTGCCAATGTTGGTCACCTGGGGCACTCTCTGCACTAGTTTAAAATAATAAATTACTTTCTTAGTGCTATGCTGCGGTGACCATCTTAAAAGAATGAGAGAACTTAGTGGAACACCAAGTGATAATCCAGTCTATTAGAGCAAAATAGCCTAAAAGAAAATCGTGACATGGGGGAATGGATCGGAATTCTTCTCATGAAATGACTTATGACCACAGCTAGAACACCCAGCTTGGCATCCCATTAAGTTTTGTTCACTGCAAAATTCCCAGATCCTTGAATTTTTGAATTAGCATTGTATGTTATAACTAAATTTCACTGCTGTTCAGGATTCTGGGACAGTATGGACTCTTTGCTAGAGGAAAACTATTTTCTACTGGACTCCTGTGCTTTTGAAAAACTTAGAACTCATAGCTGTGTTTTCCTAAATTGTCTTTGTCCATGGGAGTAAAGTACAAGTTTTACATTCTAAGCAAAGCTTTATGTTCTTCCCAGCTATAAAAACAACTTGTTTGTTAACAACCTGAATTATGGAAGGAAGAAGAACATGAAAATGAGATTCTTGGTCTGGTTACAAGGTCTTTGTTTATAACCTCTCAGGGTATTTTGATTTTAATTGTTAACAATGTGGATGCTATTTGATGTAAATAAGTATGTGTTTATTTTGCTTTGTAGTATGCCCTGGATTGACAATTGGAAAAAGCTGTGCTACAATTAAAAATGGAGGAAGGGACCTTGATCCTCACAGAGCAGTACTGAAGTTAGAGCTGTTAGCAACATACTATGATTAACAAATCAAATAAAATCCATACTGACAAGAGAGGAGAATATGCTCATCTTGGTAAGTAGGACTGCACCTATTCATTGCTTGATGCCAAACTTCAGTATTTATCCTATGCCTTCATACAATAATTACCAGTGTATATACATACACTAGCACTAACTAAATTTTATTATCTGTGAAGCTGGTTTGTTTATCTATGTGAGCCAGGCCAGGATTCTGGTTTCTGCTCAACAGTTTCAAAAACAGGAAGAAATGGATAATTCTGGTTGTTCCTGTAGACCAAGGTTCTTTTTCAAGAACAAAGTGAAGAATGTCTGTAATTTTTGCAGATTAGACCTTCTGTTGTACTCTGCAAAGAATATTTTTCTATGATTGCTACAGGAAAAAGTAGATTATTAGACTACAGATGTCTTAATTGCTTCAAAAGCCCAAGTCTGTTGTCTTGGATGTTTAAGTTTGTTACAAATTTTTGTTACTTGTTTTTGGTTTTGGGTTGTTTTTTTTTTATTTCAAGTGGAAAAGGGGATAAATAATGGGAAGAATGTTGATGAGGTATTCATGAACTACTTTGCCTGGAGAGCTTTGAATTAGTATTTCACAAAAAGTTAAAATCTTTCAAATACCGAACAGTCTAGGGAAGTAATTCTGCAGTGACTTTAAACTTGCTGCTCTTTTTTTTTTTTTTACCATTTTCTAATGTTGATTAGATATGACTAGATATTATTATTCTAATATTGATTGATGAGATGCAGTAAATGCACCTAAATATTTCACTACCTAGTTAGTACCTTGGCCCCTGGGATGGCCTCTTACACCCAACCTGCACTCTAAGGAGGTGATGTATTTTCAGGACTGGGTGTGAGAGGCGAAGTGAGAAGGCCTGCTTTCTGTTCCTCACTCTGTCACTGAGCTGTTTGGTGAACTTGGAGTATTTGTTTAATTTTCTTGTGCTTGGGAGAAATTCAGGGGAAAATCTTGTGTGTTAGAGACATGTCATACCTATTTAATATTTGTGCAAACGAATTTGTCCAGAGCTGTCATCTGCTTGCATCTGCAGTACTTAAAGAGTTTTCTGCTGGAAACTGGGACTGGGTATGTTTAATGCTGCTGCTGATACTCTGAATTTGTGTAAGAAAAGTCTTTGCAAGGAACTATAGCTGCAACTGTTCTTATGTATCAGCGAGACCTATCACTGCTATTTAATACTGTGTACAAAGCAGTTTAGGGGAAACAGTTAAAAACGTAGTAATCTGAAATGAGAGTGGGATTTAAACTTGTAGCTCAGAATCTTGTGTTCTAGATGTGGCTTTGATGCCCAGCAGTCAGGCAACTCTCTTGAAAGTGCAAGGGGATCCCAAGGATCCCTGTGATTCAGGAATTTGGTTTGACCTCTCTTGTAAAAGATTGTGTCTGAGCATCCCCTACTATTCTTTTGATGTGGCTGATCAGAAGAGAGCCCCATGTACAGAACAAATGACCCTCTTCCCCCCACAACCCCATGCCTGTTTTCTCAGCTGACACTTGACCAGACCTGAACCTGTGTAGCTTTTGAGCTTTGGAGGGATAAAAGAACAAATAACGCTGTAGGGAGAGGAAGCAGGTCAGATTTTTTTTTAACTCTAATGTTGCTGTTACTTTACTGGTTCTGAAATCTTAACCTAATGTAAGAAGAGTAAATCATTGTAGAACTGAGGCAAAAGAAGGGATTTACAGCCCAAGGTAAATCAAATGCAAACACAAACAACTTCAACAGTCTGCCAAAAAGATCTATAATCTGTTTTCAAGGCATTGGGGGTTTATTTTTTTGGTATTTAGTTCCTATGGCCATTTGACTTGATCAAATTCAAATCACATGTAGCAGTAACAACTCAAGAGGTAGGTCACTGGTGAAGAAAACACCGGAGAAAATGAATGAATGCTTTCACAAGATTGATGCATCTTCTCCGTCTTCTGCCTCCCAACTAAGCACACTTGTTAATCTGCTTAGATGATCAAAAACAAGAGAAGACAGACAATTTCAGCCCTTCCCAAACCCAGGGAAAAAGAGGGTGGGAGGGAAAAAAAAAAAATTCCCAAGTCATCATGAATGACAACCCAAGCAAAAAGCCAACACTTTTGCCTCTGGCAGTGAGGCAGGTTTTGTGAGCTTTTTCCCTTCCCTTGGCCTTAAACTAAACAAATAAATGAGTGTATTAACCAGCCTTCTTAACAGGGACTAGGAAGGTGGTGGTTGTAATAATATCCCCCCTCACCTAGAGCAGAGGTTCTATTCTGTTTCCTTTCACGTATATGGCAAAGGTCAGCTATTGAGAGCGACTTGTCATTGCTACTGTGAGTGTGTGTCCCTCTATTACTGGCTACTACTCTTTCAGTCCCAAATGTTTATGTGGTTTTTTTTTAAACCTTCAGGAACCCAAGCTTACTGGGAGAGAAAATATATCAAAAAGAAGGAATCCACAAACAAGGTTGAAAGCACAAATAAAGATGGAGAGAGAAATGGAAAAGGGAGGAGAAAAAAGGAGGGGGGGAATCAGTCCAATTTTCTTTGGAGACATACGGCATTGTTGGTGCTGTCTGGCAATGTTCCAGGGCTTCAATTGAAAGTGAATTTCTTTTATTGAATTCCATCCAGAGATATCATAACCTCAAAAGGCTACTATTACCCAGAGGGTTTCAGATGAAACCATCTGAGCGTGACTTTTGAAATGCAAGAAGTCACAATTGTCGTTTGACAACATGGGACCTGTCAAGGCCCCTCTTTCCAGACAGAGAAGCTGTTTACGTAATCCTTCCACCCACCCTATTGAGGTGAAAATGCTTCCATTGCAGGCCTTATTACCTCAGCAGGTGCAGAGTCAAAATAACAACAACAATAACAATAATAATAATAATAATAGCAACCCTGGTGAATTCCACAAAACCATCCTGTGCCTTGACAAGCAAACAGTATTTAAATATCAGCTTTTTGAATGTGCATTGGAAGGCAGTGAAAGACCTGTAGGTTTCAATGAACCAGGTTGCTCCTCCTGTAGTGATAATTATAATAACCCAGAAAAGGGAATAGTAAGTCAAAGACCAAGCTGTTGGAGAAAGAGATTAAAGAAAATGCAGCTGCAAACCTCAGCTTTCCCTGATGATGGTAAAATTGAAACTCAGCTGCAGTTGGCAGGAATCACTGTCACATACCTTTGCCCTTCACTGGGTGAGGTGATGTGACTGTGGAAGCTTGGGGATGAGTGGCATCCTTCTTTTGGGTCCTGGAGGGCAACAGGTTGTTGAGAGTCTTACTAGAGACATCTGAAGTTAAATTGCTCGTTTGGCAATTTTGACTGGTCTCCCCAGATGTTATGATTGGGTGTGGGTGTGTGCGTGTGTGTGGGTGTGTGTCTGTGTGTGTATGAATCCATATTTTCTTTTGGCTGCAGATAGGCTCTCAGCATGTAGAGCCCAAGGTGGAGTTGCAGTGACAATCCCACACTTACTAGGGGGTTTTGATGTGAGAGAAATCAATGTATGGGATGGATAGTGCATGTCTTTTACGGAGGAAAAAAGGAACTAGCAAAAAACCAATGGCTGTGTTCACATACAAGCCCCACTCACAGACTGTCTGTCAAGAGGGAGAAGAAGAGGGGAGGAAGTCATAAAGCATGCAGTAGGCAGGCTGCATAAAACTCTTGGGGGAGGCAAATGGAAATAAATTTGACAAAGATCTGGTTAGAAGTAAAATACATAAAAGTGGCACGTGGGAGAAACTGAAAACCCAAATGGAGGACAGTGTTTTCCTTGTGTATGGACACAACACAGCGTGCTTGGAGGGGCTGGGGGGAGCTCTGGTTGACAGTGATGCAGCAGTGGACAAGCTGGTTCAGAAATCTCTTGGGAGCAGTTTGAAGCTGGTGACCAAAAGAGTCAAACACACTATGTGGGTGAGAAGGTAAATGTCACTTATGATTCACCGCTCAGCAAAATCCCTAGTGGAGCTGAAAATACCTTTGAAAAATGCCTCCAGTATCATGCCTTTCTAGGAGGGGAAAAAAAAATAAAATAAAAAGGAAAGAAAAAGGAGAGTAAATGAAACATTTGTCTTACATTTGTCTTCAAGCAGGAGAGACAAGATGTAGGTGTGATAGTGATCAGTTTGAATTCCTCAATACACCCACGAGTACTTACTTGTAACAGAGTGTGAGATCAAGGAGAGAAGTTTAGTTGACGAACACTTCATGGAACAAAGTGTTTGAGACCACATGTAGGACAGCCTGGTGAGTGTCAGATGAGTGTAGATATGTGGTGGAATAATGAGTGTTGTGTGGAAAGCAACATTAAGTCTTAGAGGATGATAACATCCTGAAGTCCTCAAAAGTCAAAATCAATTTTTTTTTTTTTTTACATGCAAGGCAGAAAACAAACTGAGGAGTAACTTTGCTAGGCAGGGAGTATCTGAAGGAGAAGATAGTACAAAGAAGAGCATGAGTATATTTACCTGTCAGCAGAGAATCTTTTATTGTAGAAGTACTCTGTATTGAAAGGTATTCTTGATATAAAGTTTTGAAGTGTTCTCCTTCAAAATTTTAGTGTGAAAGAAGTTGTGCTGGCAAACTAGAAAGTGGAAGGTAAAAAGCAAGCAATACTCTGGTTATTTGCCAAATTAAAATGAGATACTTGGAAAAGAACATCTGAAGTTTGGGAAATCTAATGAGACTTTCTTAAAAGGCCAGAAAAACATTTAAAGGAAATTATAAAAAGGACGTGCTCTGAGGATCTGTTGGCAGACCTCTCCCCAGCATTGTATTCTCTATCTAGACATTGATAATTTATCAGAGTCTGCTTGGGACTGGCCCTCTACTCCAGGTCATTCAGAAGCATCAAACAGAAAACACGGGAGAATGCTATGCAGGAAAAAAAAGTGCCCTTAAGCAATTGCAGATTATTGATGGTAAAATGCCCCCGTACCTTAGGACTCCATTAAGGACCTTTGGAACAAAGCCTTCTTTAAGACCATTGCAGACAAAGAACTGATGTCTGCTCTCTGTAACTAGAGCGGTGCAAAAGCTGTGACAGAACTGCAGAGTGAGAGGCTTCTTGGGAGAAAAAGCTTATATTTCATAATGCTGAGTAGGTTTTTGAATTCCAAGTGGAGAAACATATTGATGAACCCTCTAACAGCACTGCAGTAAACTCTGCAAAATCCAGTTCTGTTGGAAGTTAGTCAGTATACAAGATACAATAGCATATGGAACAGATGCTGGAGTTCTGCTGCAAGAAGAATACTAATTCTGGATATGTGCCTGATCCAGATGTCCTTTCATAAAAACAAGAGTTTGCAGCTATCGTCTTGGAAGCCATAGTAAATCCATAAACATAACATGCAACAACTGCGGAAATGTAATTGTGGCAAATTATCGAGGCATTGTTGCTCTTTTACTCCACCTTTGAGTGAGCATAATTTTGTTGATCACCGTCTTTTCTTCTGTCAGGAGAGGAGATCAGGACATTGCTATTCTCTTCTAATTAATGAAAACAACTGCATCACAATTGCAGTGAACTATATAAGCTGGGTAATGAGAGTGTTCTTAGAAATCTGAGAGGGTGAGTTTGGGCAAAAGAAAGCTATTGACAAAGTCTACCTGTCTCTCAGGGAGGAAAAACATTGTTTTTCAGTGGTAATTTGGAATATGAAGATCCATGGTTTTATATTTGTGAAGTATCTCCTCATCAGCAATAGGAAAAGGTATTATGACAGAGAATGAGTCAACTGATTTTAGTGACTGTTACAAGTTTGCTGCTCTGGGCTGGGAGCCTGCAGGTGTCAGGCATAAAAGTCCCACTGAGGTTCTCTTTCTCTTGTCTTCATATACTAAGAATTGTTGGAATTCATAAATACACTATTTATTTGTGGTGTACTTCCTCACCCTCTGCCTCATACATTATGTCAGGCTGTTGCAATCAAACATGATCTGTGACCATATTTTTGAACAAAAGGATTCCCGGCAGAAGTAAAGTGGGTTTTTTCCTATCATGTTAATTATTATCAGAATACTAATTTATATATTTTCCAGGCCAATACATGTGACATGTGTAATCTGTCAGTGGTGTCATAGCTGAAAACTGAAATGTCATGAGGCACTGCAGTAGTTCAGGTGAACCCAAATAAGTATATCTACCTTGAAACTGGATAGTTTTGTTTTGATTGTCCTAAAAGAAAGAAATGAGAATTTCTTGAGTGCAAATTTTATTTCTTTTCAGAAACTACTTGTTTGACTTGAAACACTTTTCCACAGAAAATTCCAACCCACATGAGTGCAATATAATGAAAGCATGGACTCACTGTTAATAAAGCTAATAGTGTTTGTTGTGATTTTATTTTACCAGATGATCCAAAATAACATCTGTAGCATCTCACCAGGTGCTTGCTGTAGTTCTAGCTCAGTCATACTCTAGTTCAAGTGCTCTCTGCAGGAAGTGCTTGAAATCAGGAAGGAAGAAACTAAGTATGGGACAGGTCACTAGTTGGAATGAACCTGGCTGCTTATTTCTTGTCTGACAGGGCTGGCATGGCAATGTCTGTGGAGCTTCTTGATTGATCAGTCATGGCTAAATGAGTGTAACTGTTCCTGGTGCCAGTGGTGGATTTGTGTGATGCATTTCTCCCCTTCAGATTTTAGAAACCCAGAGGTGAGAATGAAACTCTTCATTTTGGAACTTGTAAAACTAAGAAAGAACACACTGATTCGTGGCTATCCTTGCAAATATTTCATCAGTGTGCCCGTGTGTTTCTTGATACCTCCCCATGCAATAATTTTGGGGTAGTTTGTGCAGAGAAACGCTCTCCTATATTGGAGGATAAAATGCTTCAATGTCATTGGATTGAGAACAGCAGGAATTTTTTCCACTATGTTGATTCTGTATAAACTCCTGTTTAGTAAAATATCTCACAGGACAAACGGAAATACGTGGGAGATTCCCACATTTCTGAGTGAATCTAGTTGGGTACTTAACTTTCTGAGCAAAGAGTTCAGAGACCTGGTAGAAAAAATACAATTTGAAACTGATGGTTTTGCTTATACAAGAATCTCTCTTTTGATGCAATGCAGGGATTTACTCACCCTTGGGAATTAGCACAGCAGGTGTCAGCCTTCAAAAGTGAGAGAGGCCTGGAGGACTGATGCTTTGAAATACCGGCATTTAATTTTTTTTCTGTTGGAATTAGGTTGAGCTGATGTATTTTGATCTATGTCAGAGCCTCTTTGCTATAAATGGTTGGGTTGCTGGGTTGCAGCAAAATGTAAAGGAGGGAGGGAAATCTCACGACTGGTATTGTGCTGGTACCCTTTCTGTGTTCTGAGAGAGATAGCCTGGTCCTGTCTTAGCAAAATGACAAACTGGTTTCATTAATTTCTTTTCATCACCACTGAGCTTCAATACAACAGGGAAATGTGGTTTTGGTGTTGATTTTTTTAAATTTTCTTTTCAAATAATAGAGAGCAACACATCTATACACCTGCTATCAAAAAGAGTGTGTGAGAGTGCAGTGACAAAGGATATCTGAAAATGTTGTGTTAATTCTTCTTGCCTGGTGGAAATACATACTGAGGCACTCTTCAGGTAAAACAATTCAGTAGGAAGGGTGGTCCTCAGAATGAGAAGGGCACTCTTAAACCCAGGCCTGCGTGAGCCATCAGAGAGAGCCAGGAGACACGGCTTCGCACTGAGTAACACATGTTGAGATCTGAGGAAACAGGACTCACATGGAGTTTCATGGCAGCAGGTTACTCAGCTCATTTGATCATAATTCAAGCCATTTGTGTAACTAATGATGCTCTCAGATGTTTGGCAGAACAAACTAATCAGCCGTTTAACAGCAGCACAGCTTCTCTGTGGCTCGACGTGGATCCGAGGGATTCTGCTGCAGCCGAAGATGCAGCTCCCTCTCCCTGCCCATGCGTTTTCCTCGGCTGTGTGGTTCAGTAACCTTTCAGCAGACCTGTCTGTATAACAGGTAGTTCAATGGGAAGAAAGGACGTGCTTGGGAAAAGGCATTCCTGATCAATTGCTGCACATCTGGTTTAAAGCCTTTCTGGTGAGGCAGTGCACCAAGTCAGCATGTGTTCCGCTAGTTCTGAAACGGTGTGAATCGAACAGGCTCATGGATGAATGACCCCTTGTGTGGTTCGCAGGTTTTGTAAGTCTCTCATGCTAGTCCAAGGCCACTTCAGGTTAAACAATCACACAGAAGTTGCCTGAAAGATGAACCTGATGATATAGCCATAGTAGATGGTTTTCGGTTTTTGTATTTCAATCTCGCTTCTATTTTTTTTTTTCCTTAAGGAAGGAGTGATGAGACCTACTGTCCTTTAATAGTATGGTATTATAGCCCAGATCCTTTGCTGTTAGTAGAAGGTGCAGTTCTATGGATGTCAGTGCAGCTGCACCAGTTCATATTAGTAAGGAATATTGTGCCTGATGCATTTATAAACCAGATTTCTTCCTGTACTTAGAGAAAAGCTAAGCCTCAGAAACTATCTCTAAGTGTGAAAGATCCACCAATTTTATAAGGGGCACAATCCTAGCAATAAACCACTGAACAGGTTGAGGGAGGCTCAGGAAAATGGCCATTATAGAGAAGTTTTGTTTGCTTTTTAACATCCGTGTTGTAGGTCCCTGAAAACAGTATTTACAGTAATGCTGATACTCACCAGAACTGCAAAACCATCATATTAGTGCTGTGCAAGTCCACATGTTGTAACAATGTGTTACCCTGTCCCTGGAACAAAACCACTGCTACAGTTATGACAGCTTTGGATGAGAGCAAGATTACTTTAAAGAGAAACAATTATCTGGGTGACTAATTCACCAAGGAAGCAAATTTGTCCTTTTATGGGATGGGTTTTCTTAGATTCTAGTTTTAAAAGCTTCATTTTGACTTTCAGTGCAATATATTTGATACAAAAAGAGGAGTGTGTTTCCAATAGAATTAATATCCTTGAAGGGTTCTTTCTGACTGCTGTGTATGCTGAAAACAGAGGCTAGGATTATTTATTTATCCTTTTGTTTGGTCTCTGATATACTTGTTGAGAGATAGCTGCCTGAAGAACCCAGGTATAGTTTGCATACTAATAATTTCTTGTAATTGATCTTTTCAGCTTTCTTCGTGCACTGTGGAAGGTTGTCAGCTGCTTCTTTGAAGTTAACTAATGATCACGCAAGCTGGGAATCTGCAGTGGGAGCCAGGATCTCCCTGGTGCTGTAACAGCCCAGCTTCCACGTGCTGGCTCTCTCCTGTTACTTTCTGTGGCATTATTCAGGTGAGCTTGGAGGCAGAAAGCTTTAATTACCGTATGTATCTTGGGGGTCAGGGCAGTGCAAAGATATTCCCCCAAATGGAGGAAAAGCCAAAACAATACTCTTTTCTCCTCTGTGTCAAAAGCTGGCATTGTGGCCACACAACTAGCTGGTATTCCTCTACTCAATTTGCACTGAGAAGCTTATAAAGTCCAAAATTGGGGATAGCATCCTCTTTTTCACTTGAATATTTGCAGCCATATTCATGTAGCTGAAAACTGCATACAGGAGGGGCTGCACTGGCGTCTGTGAGAATCTGTTGAACTGAATGGAATTTTGGATTGGCTTTTGGACTCAGCCTGTACAGTCAGATACTCTTTGTACAGGATGAGTCTTTTTTTCTTGTTTCCCTTCCCCTCACTCTGCCAGTATATGTCTACAATAAAACCTCATGTGCCAGCTTTTGAATAGATCAGCCTGGTTTTATTTCTTCTTTATTTTTCCTTTTTATCTCTATTTCTTTGCTCTGGTCTGTAAGTACTACAGCAGAGCTCTTTCCTCGGCTCTAGTCACCCTTAACCCATAAAATAAACTCCTTTTAAAAGGGCGGGGAAGAAACAATAATAGATGGTCTAATAAAAGATACTGTCTCTCCCTACAAGCCTTCTTTCACTTCAAGACAATACAGCCCTGTGATAAAATAAACTGCTGTTGCCATATGTTTTGCTGAAGAATCCCTCCCCCTTTCCCAAGAGGTGACACAGTCATGGTAATGTTGAGTTTGGTGTAACTAAAGGCTGACCTTTAGAGCTCTCAGTTAGGAAAATGATCATTCTGGGATGTTCCTGTAAGAATTCTGTAGTGACAGCCAAGACAATTTGAGTGAGAGAGGAGTGAATTTATATATATATATATATACACACACATACGGTTATTTTACTCACGTCATCAACAAAACACTGTTGTGGTCTTGCTTGCTTTTCCCAGGTCACTTCTTCATCTGGAAGAGATCTTGCTGAGGCAGAAAGAGGCTGTGGGAGGACGCTTGAGAGGAAAAGGAGTTGTGTGGTTTCCTCATCACTCTTGCTGTTAAGCTGAACCTGTGCTTGCATCTGGTTCATACTTAATGTGTCACTACCACCATGTGAGTGCAGCACCTCCACGGCAGATGATTTGGGTTCTAGAGCCAGCTTGGCATAGCACACTGGGTTTTTTCCTTCTTCCCCCCGCCACCTCTTTCTAAGAATATACTTCTGGCTGGGAAAACAGTGTTTTGTTTTGTTTTTAATTTTATTTTTAGTTGTGTATTCACAGCAGGTAAGAAATACGTTTATCAATCACAGCAGGAACAAGGCTTGCAATTTTAATATCTGTTAGCAGCCAAGGTATGCTCTCTGCATTTGTCAGTCAGTGTTTATCTAGACTTGCTAACATGTATTGAATTCCTGTTTTCTGTTGCATCCCAGCTCTGATGTATTAAATAACACTTGATTAAAAGCATATTTTCAGAGGGAATACTTTCTAAATCAATAAGCTACCTGGGAACATTTGTAACTTTTAATCACAGTTCCTCCTTACATCTATTGGGCTGCTACTGAAGGTCAGTGAAAACATCTGTAAACTCTCTAGGCTAGAGTCTAACACAGTGCTCTCTGCTGATGTGACTAACAGGGGTGTCTTTTTGTGGCCAGTAGTCTAGCACCAGCATATAGGCTCTGTTCTACCTGCTAATACTGTGCTTTTATTAGCTGGCACCATGTTGAAACAAAACCCAGACCTTTGTGGTCCCAGGTACCTCTGCCTGTGGCACTTGAGGCCAGATTTTCCAAGGAACTCTGTACTTACTGCCAGGGCTGAGCTGCTGGGAAATTTGAACCTGCCAGCCAGGCTTCCTGGGTTCCCCCTTCTTAGCATTGGTAAGGGAAACACACTGGCAGAGAGTATGGGAAACAAAAACCTTGTATACTGAAGAGTAACATTGGACAAAGGGTTAATTTTCATAGTACTGTAAGCCTTGAGTCTTAAAAAAGTCTTGCAATGCCAGAGAAAGGGTTTAAATTATGAAAGAAAATTTTACTCTGACTTTTAACAGTAATTTGCATGTTGCTATTTGTTTTTCAGAGAGTCCTGTTTTTGTTAGTTAGGCATTCAGGGCTGGGGAGCATCATCTATGATAATAGAACTGTCCAGTAGTGTCTTGTGAAAACTGTTGCATGTCTAAGCTTGAATATTTTTTTTTTCTTCCTTCTGCAGATCTGAAAGAAAGATTTTTTTTTTCTTAGGAAATGGGCTTTTTGTCAGGGTAAAATTGTATCTATTCTTCAATTATTACAGGAATCCTACTAACTGCCTCCCTTGCCTCATCGTACTACCTTAACCCTGATGATAGATTTGAAGCTGTACAAGCCTCTGGCATCAGTGCAGTCAGTTCTTAAAAAGTCGTATTTTATGAGAGTCACTATTCTCAAAAGGGAATGAGCACAATCCATTTTCATGTGAGAAACAAACTTACATGTGTCTTTGAATAGTTGTTAGATATTTACTAAATAGTCTATCACACCAATCTGAAGTGTTTTCATACCACATCCATCAAACCTTACTGCCAAGTGTAGGATATAAGCTATGAGAAAGAGACCCTACAAACAACTAGATCTGGAAAAAACAAGGGTCACCAAGAATATGATCCTTTGGGGCTTTCTTCCTTCTCCCCGTAATTAGCCATTTTGTTACTTTTGCTTCCTTTTTTCTTCCCTGTATAGTACATTTTTTTCCTGTCTGCACTGGGATTTTCTTCCTTTCTTCCAGTGTGATACTGCTGACACTGGCCTGTGGTGATTCTGGGCTTTTCTGGCACTGCTCACTGAGATAAAAAGCGACAGCCCGGGAGCCCCCTCGTGTGCTGCAGAGCTTTCAGCCTGTAGCACAGAGCAGTATATCAAACACCAGCAGGCCAACCCCTTTTTGTTGCATTAGCCAGTCAAGCATTTTGTGCTGCTGAATGTCATCTTATTTAACATTTTGTTAAACAACTTCTAAAGGTCTTAACAATATGACAGATGGGCCATTGAATGGATGCTTTAATGGCTGAGCATTAGTTTGCTTTGGTTTGATAGTGTTTATTGTTAGTTAAGTACTGTTTAAATAAATCAATCTTTCCCCTCTCTCTTTTACAATGCAGACACATTCAAGAGAGGGTTTTATTCTTCTTGTGGTGGGTGTGTGTTTCATTCTGTCATGCAGACATGATATATGGTGGTCTCATTTCCAGTCAGTCTCTGCCTCATAGGATATGACTCCAAGGTCTAGGTCATGCCTGTAAAGGTTAAGGCATGTCTTGAGGATTCTGTCTAGTGGATACTAGAGCTACTAAGATAACCCGTGGCAAAGTATAATTTGGAATTGCATTTTTTTGTAACCTTCTTTCGTGATACAACCTTCCTTGCAATCTGTCCTGCCTCTGAACTTAATTTCTTAACCCCTTAAGCCTGACTGTTGTTCCAGTTGAGTCCACGTGAAGGTGACATTCCTTCCAAAGGCGAGAAATCCAAATAATGCTGCAGAGCTGTGGCTATTTTGCAGCTTGCAGAAGTAGTTGAAGTTGCTGATTTTGCTTTAGCAAAGAGCCTGAACAAGCATTAGATGTTTTCAAGTCTTGTAGAGGAGTCAGCAAGGTCGGAAATGTAAGTAGTGTGCCTCCCCCTCTTTTTCTAACAACACACATTAATGTCAAGGATCTGTCAGGATTAGTCGTTGGCTTGAGTACCAATATTGGCAGTCTGTTTCCAGAATCTAGAAAAAAGATACAAGAGCTTAATCTAAGAATCAGAGATTTAGTGTGGCTATTGATATTTACCTTGTTTTGGATTTCTGGGGAATACTAAGCTGACTGTAGTATTCCAGAATATAGAAAGACTTTATTTATTTCTGAGACAACTGTGATTTTTTTGTCTCTGATCAAAATTTTGGTCTGTGATGGTCATTACAAGTCCAATTTTACAGGAGCAGGTAACACCTCTGGTGTTTTGACCAAACTCTAATTACAGTAAACACATCTCACCTGTCTCTTATTCCCTTCACTGTCTCCAATGACACATTTATTCTTCATTTCATTGATCATTCATCATTTCATTCATCATTTACATACACAACTTGGGAAGGAAATACAGGTCTGTTTCTGAGGCAGTGGCTCTAGGTGATGCCATTTGCCCATAATTTTGGAGCATCAGCTCCTCACTGGGCAAGTGGGAGCCAATTTACACATTTGGTTTGTGAGGCAGGGTATCTGGCTTGTTAAGTGTCTACACCATTTATCATTTAATGGTGTCCTGGTCTCACTTCCACCATGCAGGCATTTTAGAGAGACGAATAGCAGTAATACATTTGTTCTCATTAATTTGCAGACTGGCTTTTTTTTTCCCCTTTTTTTTTTTTTTTTTTTTTTTTTAAGTAACTCCATCCCCCAAACTTTCAAAACACTGATCTGAAATAACAAAGTGTTACAGATGAGGTCTTCTGATTATTGCCCTTTAAAGCTTTTTTCACATGGCCAGGCTTCACAAAAACCTATTTTACTCAAAGAAATTAGGTTTCTGGTTAGCAGGAGCCCTAAATAGACATGAATTACAGGAACGTCCTTTGAAACCCCACACAGTACTTGTTTCATTAAATCCCATGAAGCGACCTTAATTTAGTGAAACACTGGATAGGTTGTTCTTTTAACCTATTAGCACTTTGACCAGTCCCATAAACCATATTCATGGATGATTCCATCAAGAAGGACAACAGTGGGATTAATATTATTTCAGGATACAGTAAATGCCACAATGATGAAGCTGTTTAAGATCTGGTGCTCACTGTGTCACACTGAATGCATTGACATTTACTCTGCTATCACTTCATTTCCAATATTCCTTCCAAATCAGCCGATGCTAATGTTTCAGTGTGTGTGCAGAATACAATTCCATCAGGGCTAGGGACGAGGAGAAATGAGCTTACAGCAAGTGCCTTCTCCCCTGTTCCCTCGGCCCCCTCCCTCCCCTACTCCCATCCCAGCATGGCAAATGGCTTATCTGTTGTGGCTTTGTGCATAGCTGGGAAAGAGCAAGCACAGAGGTGGAAATGTGACAAAATCAGGGCTTTTGTGCTGTGTGGAGTCAGCACGTTCAGCCCACCTGTGGTCAGGCACACGTGCTGGTTCAGCTGCAAGTTTCTTGGCCCAAGAGTGGAGGGGTAGAGCTCATTTATGTGCAGAAGGGATCATGGAAAAGAACCAGGTTTTTTTCCACGGGACAAGGATGCCACCCACTCCCTCACCTTGCCTCCTACACATGATGCTGTCTTCTGTAAGGGCAACAAATTCTGCCTGGTTACAGACCCCTTCACCACTGTGCTTGAACTCTTGAAGTCTTTAATATCTTTCCTCCTCAGCAGCTCCAGAGAGTCAGCACAGAGCCTTATCTCCTTCTGCAAGCTGAAGACTCAAAGGGGATTTCAGCTGTAGTTCAGTGGAGGGAAACACACTTCTGGTGAGATCCCTGTGGGAGCCAACTCTGACTCAAGCTATGTAAGAGCCTCTCTTTTTACACTGACAAAAAAACAGGATCCCAGATTGCCTCACGGGTGTTTGCACAGGAAACCAGCTACAAGAGAGGGGTTTGAATGCAAGTTTCCCTAGTCTCTTTCTGTCCAAGTGACATTCCTTGATGTGTCTGAGAGGAAAAAAAGCAACAGGAGCTGGGAGAGAGTTGGGCACGGTGCATGACTGATGTGGCTGCTGTCAGCCATGCTGTGTGGCATCAGAGGGTCTTCTCAGGTTCATCTGGCATATTTTCTTGCAATGCAGGGCAGAAGATTACCCAGCTGGCTTCATTAATCACTACTGTTCTGGCCAACTGTGGGAAGCAGGAAAGATCTGGGACCTCCATAAGCCAAAATTTCTGGAGGCTGGGAGAAGGCAGCAGGGAACTAGTTATGCATTGGTCTCATTTTTCTGTTTCTCCAGTAGGCTTTTTCTGTTGACCACTACTGGAGGTGGTGGGAGCTGATTATTTGCTCTGACTTGGTGGGATCATTCTTGTGCTGAGGAATGACCAAAGGAACTGCTCCTCCAGTGAAGAAAATGAGCATTATGAGCAGAAAGCAAGGAGTTGAGGAGAACTGGGGCAGCCATTGGAGACTTTGGACTTGTTGGAAGTGTAGGAGGACTATTAGTTAAGCAGGTCTACCTGGATTTGGGTTTAGATGATTGTAAATTGGGTAGCAGTGAAGGAAAACTACTCCTTTCAAGCTTTTTCCCTGCCCTACCCCTCTTCCTTTTTGCTTTGAGGAGATTGTGTTGGTCTGGGTCACAAGGCAGCTGATGAGTATCCCTTTGTGTGGTGTATGAATTCACTAATGCAGAGCTACAGTATGCACAACAGAAGAGGAAGAACCTGCTTTGGGATTTTAAAGACATCAGGGGCTTCTCACGGGCACAAGGGTTTGTGGGCAGCTATCACCAAGTATTTTTCTGAGCAGCTCTTCTGTTGAGTCAAATCTCACTGCAAAAGCAAACAGAGAATGCAGAGGTCTTCACTCAGTCAGTTGGGTTTGTTCTGGGCAATCCATCTACAGACCAGAACAGACTTTTGAAGGAGCCCAGTTGGTTTTCCCTTGTTTGAAAATGATAGACAGAAAATAAAAAAATACACAGAAAGAGATATAAGTCTTTTTGGTCTGTGTCAGGCAAACCATTATGTAGGAGTTGAGGAAAGGTAATGCTTGTACTTGCATAAATAGGAATTGTGCTGGATTGTGCTCTGTGTGGCGGAAATTAATGTGTCTATCTGGGTAATCTTTCTTTTGACTGGTTATTTTTCGTGATTCAGTAAAGATAACTGGATAGTTGACTGCATTTTACTTGCAGTTATAGCAAGTATAAACCCTCTCATGAGTCCATTTTAGAGTAAGTATCTGTGACAGTAACTCAGTCTCCCCTTGAATATTTTCTAGAGGTTCAGAGACAAGTGTGTTTTAATTATATTGCATTACTCCTCTGGTTTTACTGGAACAGTGCTGGATCAGGTTAGATAAAGATCTGAGCTGCTGGGACAAAAAGCTGTCAAGGATGGTTTAAGTGTATTTTTACCACATTTCAAGGCACAAGAATGGACTAACTTAAGCATTATACTTCCATAATTTTATGAAGCAAAAGGTATGCTAAACCCACAGGTCATTGCTGTGCCTTGTTGCAGACTCCTGGCAAATGAGTTTACCCCTCAAAGCTTGCTGATGGGAAGGGAAGGTCTGTTAGGTCACCCACCAGTTCCTAAGCTGTTCTGGTCCTTTAGTGCCTAGAGAGTAGAGGTGATATGTATGAACTTGCCTGGAACTGGACCTGGGGAGGGACCACAGGCAGTGGCAGAACGTGGTCTGGGTTGAACTCTCCACAAATAGATGATGGCACACAGTGTGTTGAAAACTTCAGCCCTGTTTTTGTAGACAGAATCCTCTGCCAGAATTTGTGCAATTTTACAGTATCACCAAAAAACCTAAATACTAATATCCTGATGACTGATGCTGTGGACACCTTTGTATTCCATTTGGAAGAAGATGACATATTACATTTGGAAGGCTTCCATCGTATCCTGAGAACTCAAGAAAATCAGATACCATTACCAGAAAGTGCTAAAATGATACATTCTAAACCCAGACAGACCCTTTCTTCGTAGAACAGAAATCTACAATTGAAATATATTGAACTGCATTGATCCTCAGTATTTTGATGAAGGGTTTTATCCCCTTTTCACAAAAGGAAGCTATTCAGCTAACCACAGAGAATGAATAGATTTCAGAGTCCATGTGAACAGAAATCTATGAATTTGCCCAGCATTTTATCAAAGCGTTTGGAGTCCTATGAGCTCTGTTTCTCTCTATTACAGTTGATCTTTGCAGAACAGGTTTTCAAGGGTTGCATTATAGCTATTTTGGAAGAGAAGCTGCATTTTAATTTGGTGGTCATGGCAGGAATCTGGAGAAGGATTTTGGTGAGGGAGTGGTGAAGAAAAGGTATTTCAGGCCTAGGTCCTGGAGAGGAGCCAGAAGATAGATAAGGTGACCTCTCTTGACTCTGATGTCTGTGATGCTGTGCTTGAGCACTGGGCTTTGAGCTCCCTTGCAGGGTACCAGAACTTCTAAGCTATTGTTAAGCTGGGAGCTGAAACATGATTCTTCTGCCAAAACTCTACCTCTGTCCCATTTTCCAGGGATCTGGGCGCTGAAAGATGACACACACGCAATAATTTAAGATATCTGATTTCAAAGTGGAGAAATTATATCAGACTGCATGAAAAACATTTCCCTGTGATGGTTTCATAGCCTTTCTTGCTGAGAGCATGGAAATGCTTCAAAACAAAAATATACTTTGAAAAGATGGTTTGCATCATCAGTATTTCTTGTTGGGAATTCTCAGGAATATCCCAGCTGTAAGTGCTGACAGATCTAATCCTCCTTGTTTTATACGAGGACAGGAAATCATTTTAGTTCTACCAGAACACGGAGGCCTCATGATATGACTGAAATTCAGGTGTCTGCAAGGGACTTTTAATAAACTTGGTCCTGGCAGTGAAGTTTGACTGTGACTTTGGGCCCTTTACTTAATCCCTTTGACTCAGTTTCCTCATCTGCAAGGCAAACTTCAGAATACCCTCCATGAATGCCATTAGCAAAGTCAACAGTTACCCACAGTTATTTCCTTGTTTAAGTACAGGAAGATGGTCAGACTTTTGAACTACCACCATGTGGTTCTTTTTTACAGGTCTTTCAGCTTTCAACTCCTGCCTTTCCCAACACATTTAGCACTGAAAGCTCTGCTGTGTCCTTTGCTGGTTTTCACCTTTACCAACAGTGTTTTTGATTTATTGCAACATCAAAAGATCCAGCTTACTTCAATCACCTGCCATATTTTCTGTGTTATCAGCTCAACTTTGAGTTATTTAATATGAACAGTTTGCTGGATGCTCAGTGATTTTGTGAAAACCTTGTGATATTTGACAGGAACAGGATCATCCTCGTAAAGGTGCCTGAGATTTGTTGGTAAAACAAAAGGAGTAAATTTTCTGGGAGCCAGACAGTTCATGGTTACACTTACTGTCAGCAGCCTGTGGGACATCAGTTACGTATCTTTAGTGTGTGACTGCAAAATTTCAATACCTGATTTCAATAGAACTTCTAAAATAGAAGGCAGCAGGAGGAAAGAATTTGTTTCATCTTGAAAGGATGAGCCTTGGAGAATAACTTGTGGGGTTTTTTTTATTTTTAAAACAATTGGAATTGTACCAGTTTAATGGAATCTTGCAAGCTTGACCATTTTACGAACACATATTATAAAGAATTTATTGGCTTTTAGTTCCATATTGTGTAGTGATATTTGCATTGCATTACCGTAGTATTAGATTCCTCAGTGACCTATTAATTCAAAATTGAGGTTAAGACAGCCTTTTTAGAAAATAAACAGTAGCTTAGTCAGTCGGAAGTGTCAGGAAAATTCAGTGGGATAAAGAGAAGTAATTTTTTCAAAGTCCAGAGGTCCCTATGTGAGTGTCAGCATCTAACATTAGTTCCTTCCTTTAAGTGCCTGAGTCACACAGCTCTGTCAAATGACTCCGTGGGCACTTTTATATAAGGGCACTCCAACACTGAGGTGCTGAAAAATAGTTTGAAATCAAAACAAAAGTCTCTGGTGTCTTTTCAAGAGCTTGAAAGGCAGCCAGGGACTTTTCAGCAAAGCAGCATGTTACTGTATTAACACCAGACAAATAATAGTGTTGACTGCAACAGGGAAGTCTGTGCAGGGCATGCTGCAGAGGCCAGCTCTTGTCCAACAAGGATGTTAGACACCTTACAAAGTTGATATGCTTTCTTCTCTGGGAATATACTGATTTCTATTCATTTTTGCTGATTGCTGCTGCATAAAATTACTTTTCTTCCTGCTCTATTGCTAACATAAACTTTACTCTGCATGAGATCATTGGCTTGTGACAGCTACTCACAAAACTACAGTGAGCATTGTTGGTAGCTCTGCCTCTGTCAGCCTCCTCACCAACAGGCTTCCATCATGGACTGCAGGACAATACTGGAAAACAGATCAGCTAAAGAGGATTACAAAAGACCCTTACAAAGGGTGAGGTACCTCTGCACTACCTCTGTCTTGAGGCAAAAGAAAGAGAAGAAATTCTGCATCTGGCAGAAATTTACTTCTGGGCAGAGGATCTCCAAGTGCTTGCTCTTATCCTGGAATCAGTCCTCATGCTTGTTCAGAGCAATTGAGAAAGCCTCCTGCTAATTTTGGGGGGCTTATGTTCGAAGCAGTTATAATGCAGTTGTCCACAGTGAGAAACAGTTGAGCCTTCTGCGTGTACCTGACCCATGTTTCCCAAATATTTTGTTACTGGTGTGTAGACACTGCATTTTTGGTTTAGATCTCGGCAATTTTAGTCTTCTCAAACTTGACTCCAGTTGTAATGGGTAGGACCACTGATGCCAGTGTGGTTCTTAGCCTGAGAAAGAACTGCTTGAAAGATCTCTTTTACAATGCCAAACCAAAGTCCTTGTTTTCAAGAGGTCAGCTGACCCCATCGCCGCATTCCCGGTTAACCAGTAGCCCCGCTGGCTGTCCTGGATCTCTTTCTGGTTCCCAACCACACTCTGACAAAGTCAGTCCATACATTCTGCTGATTACGTCATGTTTAGCTGCAGAGGTGCATCCCCTTGGAATGGGAATGGTTTATTTTACAGAGAGGAAACAGGATGATTTCCTGTGTGAGACACTCCGAGGATTAATGGTTCTGTCAAGATCCGTAATCGGCGGCTTAGCAGGGCTGACACATGAAAGGACCGCGGTGCCATGTGAACCACCTTCGGGCTCCAAATTATTTCTGTGGTTCAGTCCCAGAGAGCTAAATGTACATGAACTCAGAATTCAATTACTTCCTCTTCAGCCCCAGTAGAGATCCTTTTGCATGCCAGGAGAGACCATTGCTGAGCAAGAACGTAACACTGCCCTTGCGGGGAAAGACACACATCTGTCCTCCAAAGCCTGCATGCTTGGCTGGAAAACTTCAAAGGTTGTTGTTTACTACATGGAGAACCTGTAGTTCTCACCAGTATGTCACACAGTATTTTTGAAAGCTCTTCTCATACTTTGTAGACACTTGGGGGCAGACCCTGATCCCCCATGGACTGATGGAAGAAACTTATTTTCAGTAGGGTAGAAGCAGTCCCTGGGGAATTTTCAGGGTGAAAGAACAAAGGGTAAGGCAGGATGAATGTTTTTTGAGTTCTTTATTTTTCAGAAAGCAGCCTCTTGGGGGTCAAATCTTTACTTAGGCACAGTTTCCTATTTACCTGTCCTTGGATGGAGGAGAAAAAAATCCCCAAGAAAAATGATCTACAGATAGATAATAATCTTTCCTGCAATGACCATGTGTCTTTCACTTTACCAGCTGGAGAAAAAACTGTAGGCTGCCTTTATAGCATTGGAGGAGATTAATAATATCTATTTCATGCTTTTGGCCACAGCATGTAGTGAGCAGAGATAGTGGTGGTTTATTTTGCAGCTATAACTCCACTGTAGGCTGCAGGAAAGGGAAGGATGCCCTGCTTCTGAATTTTACTCTGAAACTGCTGTATCTCTTACTTGTCCAGTATGTTAAGCTCAAGCAAAAGCCTTTCGGTGAAAAGAAATCTTTTACATATTTTGAATATTTAGTGGGGTTTCATTTAAACAACCTCCTTCCTCTGTTTCTTTTGCTTGATGAATTCCCTTTTGTGCATCCTTCCTTGGTCTCTGTGCCCGGATGAACGCTCAGCCTGCTTGTCTTTGTAGGGAAACTTGCCAGGAAAACCTGTAAGCCAGTGGTTTGTACAGTGCAACTCCAGTTTGGGTATTTTCTTCCCTAGTGGCACTGAAAAACTGAAGTGAAACCTACCCGGTCTGGTCCTTCCAGTCTAGGATGTGATTTTCACCCTGTCAGGCCCAAAGGTTTACATCCCATCTTTTGACTGCAGGTAGCTCCTATGGCTTTCAGCAGGAATTACCCATAGCACGCAACAGGACCTCAAAAAGTTGTTGGTAATCTCTTGCCCACAAACATCTCAAATGAAACCACAGTCCAGCTGTAAAGGTTTCCGTTTTCCTGAGATGGGCTAGTGAATCTGAAAGGTGCTGCCTTGGATCTGTTTTCCTTTTGGCTCTCCTTTCACCCTGAGTTTTATTTGGATTTCCCCCTGTGGTGCTGACAGGATAATAATATTGTAACATTGTCACATCTGGTTAGGGAGAGGGGCAGCGGGAGGAGGAAATGAGGAACTCTCTTCTGAACTAACCTCAAGTCTACTCTACAAACAAATGAACACAGGAAGCTCTGCAGTGAGCGGGCCACAGCCTCCCCCCACGGCTGCAGGGGGGTGTACCTTCCCTTTTTTGCACACCCAGTGCTCTCATTAACTTCAGTGAACTCCAGAGACCCTGGTACATGAAGATTTAGAAAGTCAGTGCTAATGAAACCTTTCATCTACTGTCTTTTTTTCCCCTCCAAAGACAGTGGGAGACTTGGATGCTCAAGAATGTCTGTTCATTTCTGAACATTGGGGTAGTTACCTTTTCTAATCTCTCAGGTCACTCATTTGTACCCCTGCAGGTTCCCAGGACTCCTCTAGACGACCTCTGGAACTGGGGCTCTCAGTCTAAAACAAGCAAGGTGGGACAACAATATTCATTTAAATTTATTTTGTTTAAACAAAGGAAAAAATAATCTATGAGCAATGACAAAATTCTCAAGAGTGATCACTAATTATCATTTGCCAGGTGTTAAATCAACATTGAAAATAAGACAGAAGTTTCCAAACTGCCAAAACCAAGCCTCAAGTTTTGTGGTAAGTGCCCAGGCATAATAAATAGGATATCCTTTGCTTTCAATGCTACAAAAAGGACATCAGAGTGATAAAGTTTATTTATTCCTGACAATAAAAATAGATTAACAAAAAGTATCAGAACCCCTTTCCCCCCTCTTTCTCGTTCTTAGGACTCAAAAACTGTTACCTGCTTGTATGACCCTTTCTGCTTTGCAGTTGGGTAAGACCCTTCCATGAACTGCAGAGTGATTCCAAGCCTATTTTTGGCCCCATTAATCTTGAAAATGCAGCTTCATGACACAGAGCCCAAGCTGGCTCGCCAGATCCGTGCTCCTGCTGGCAGCTTGAGTTCAATCCCTCTGAGCTCTGTTGCCAGGCTCCCATTTAGTCAGGTAGCAGATCAGGCTGTGTGATGTTAGCAGCAAGTTTCCCTATCTGAGAAGCTCTTCATCTTCTTGATGGATTTTTTTGTGTGTGCATGTGTATTCGTAAGTGTGAGCGCAGCAGATCAGATATACTCTCTCTCTTCCCCCCCCTCCCCCCTTCTCTACCCCCCAGCTCCCTTTCTGCTGTGGTTGGGAACCCCTTTATGGCAGCTCCTTTGTCTTTGCAGATGTAGTAGGGTTATGCAGCAAGATGAAATGCCTCTGCTGTCAGGGAGCCAGCCCAGCTGGGTAGGATCAGGTTACTGATGGCATGAAAATGCGCTGCTTATATCATCCTCGGGCTGAAGAATTGCATTCAGGTGTTGCACACCAGTTTTGAATAAATATGGGGGCACATTGGGAAAGATCTGTAAAGCATCTGGTATTCACCCCTCTCCCGTGTTTTCTTCTTGATTTTCTTTTTTATTTTTCTCCCCTATGTTTGTTTTTGTTTTGTTAAGGGGCTAAATTGTATGCTCTGAGTCTGAGCAGAGGAAGAGAGGGTTTTTCTCTTTTTCCAATACTTTTATTCCTTTTTTTTTGAAAGAGGACTCCCTCTGTAGCCCCAGCAAAGTGGGACTGTGGTGACAAGACACCAAGCTCCTTACGAGTCTCTGTTGAATCTCTTCTGGGCAAACCAAGTACTTGGCCTGGGTCTCTACTGAGTCCTGAGGATGGAGCTATCCTGGGATGTGTTGGTGTGGACTGAAAGGAGAGCAGAGCATGAGAAGGAATGTTGTAGGGACATAAGATTTCTGCCTGTGCTTACTGAAGATTAATGAAGATCCAGGGAATCTGAAGAGTTATGAGCCCTTTTTCAGAAGGAAGGAAACCTTCCTCCTTCATACAGAAATTTGCAGAAATTCACAGAGGGAATACTAGGGGCTTGGTCCTGCATTTCATTCTTTCTAGGGTTTTTTTTTAATCATGTTCAGGAAAATTTATTATATTTTTTCCCCATTCAGACTCTTTCTGCCAGGACATGCACTACAAATTATGTAGTTTAAAGCAGCAATCAATGTATCAATTCAGGAGATAAGATTCTGTACACAAAGAGCTTTTTAGAACATAGAAAGCCAGTTCAAGCTGCAGCATCAAGGAGGCTAAGGCTCATCTGTACTCTTAGACATGCTCCTGGGTGAAAGTCAGTGAGTAATGTAATATGATGGTAAGTGGGCCTCCAGCTCTGAACAGAGGAACCCCTGTGACTTCTTTTGACAGCTGGAGAGGTGAGTTGTCTGCTGGGTTCTTTGGCTAAGGGATGGTATATTCCCTGGGAGGACCAGAGACCTCAAGGGTTTAAATTGAAAAAAACCATATGAAAATCAGGATAGTATTTCCAGTGTTACTGTGCACTAGGTAAAGGTTGTGATAATCCTGACACAAAATCACACCTGCAGAGCTATAGCTACTCTTGGGAGATCATTGATACTTTTCAAGTCTGAGCCATTAAGGAGGCTTTTTTGCATGTAATACAGTATAGTCACTAAAGCTGGGGAGTAAATGATGAATACTACTGGAAGTTGGGGGTGCTGAGGCTATTTTACTGCCCTCACTTGCCAGTGGGGTGTGGGCTATTACCCTGGCAACTAAGATAGAAGCAGTCAGATCCAGCAATATCTTCTGGTAACTGCGGTAGGAATTATGTGAGCCACTAATTCAATGGTGAGGCACAATTACTGACAGCATAGCATACAATCAGAATGTATAAAGTGGTTTTGGCCATGATTTTTGTATTTTGCGTGTTCCTGGGGAAATCTTTCCTTTTATGTTTGCTTTTTACCTGGGGGAGTATTTTTACACGCCTAATTTCTTTTAAAAGTCTGACTGTTCAGGGTGTGCTTTGCCTCCTTGCTGTTGGCACAGTGCTGATCCCGAATGCCAAGAGCAAAGACATTAAATATTATATTTGCTAAACAAAACTGACACATTCTTACTTTCACACGAGGAAGCAGCGGCACTTCCCGTGCTCCTGAGAGTTAAAAATGATCCATTTTATTGAACGGTATAATGACAGCACTAGCTGAGCAGAGTAGTAATTATTATCTCTAGGAGACCCAGGAGAACAGTTTTTTAAGAAGGAAAATAGTGGTTTTTCATGTATTTCTTTAAATTCTGATATCAGCAGTTCAGGATTTGTCAGGCGTAACTAAAAATGGGAATTGCAGCCCGATGCGTTTCAGGGGAGAGACTGGGGAGACCTGTTGGAGTCAGTGGGGTGGGAGACAGCCCAGGGTTTGTCTGCCCATTGGCTCCACTGCACTGTGAAACCTGGTGGTGCTCAGCATGTGTATGATGAAAATCAAGTAGAAGGGACTGTGTTTAACTTGTATTCAGGCTGTTTGAAGTGGAGGGGGTAGGCAGTCAGGTAGATCCCGGGTTTTTTCCCTTGGATTTTCATGAAGGCAGGTGGTCTGAGTCCTACCTACTCTGTCAATATGGCAATATAATATGTGAGTTAATAATAAGTTAAAGAGAAGTTGAGATGCTTAAAACTTCTTGGAGTGTGTACTGGTTTACATCAGGAGGTACGAAGATGTTTAAGCTTTGTTGCAAGGACTAATCTCCAATATTTTCTAATGTTGTCATAGTAGCAAGTAAAGGAAAAATAACAGCAGCCACAAGAGTAGAAAAGGCCATTCAGTTCTTTTCTTGTACCTGTAAGCAAACCAATAAAAAACCAAGCCATGATAAGGTCAGGAGACTTTATCTCAGATAAAGAGCTGCACATCTGAGGTTTTCTTCTTTTTTACTACATTGTGAGTATCCTCATGGATGGTACTGACTGTGGGACAGGACAGCACTGTGCAGAACTCCACTCATTAAGTGATCATCCTACAGAGCTGGCTGTGTAATCTTTCTTGATGCTGTGGGATCACAAATATATTTATTACATAAATACTAAGTTTGGTATTTTTCTGGGAACACAGAGTGGCTTTAAGACCTTGTGTGAGTTGAATATGACATAATGAGTGAATTTCTAGATTATTTTCTCCATGTAGCAACAAAAAAACCTGCCTAGAAAATTATACTAGTTATATCTACAACTTATGTAATTGGCCTTTCTGAACAAGCTCTCCTAGAGCTAAACCAGGAACTGTAAATCTGTATTTGGCTTTAAATTAACATGTCCCGCATTACTTGGACATTCCTTCCTAAATTCAGCCAGTTGGCATTTTACCCATTGCAGTTATTTTTGCCCTTTGTCACTAAAGACTGCTTTGTCTGAGAGCCAAGGTCTAGGTGTATTCTTGGGAAGTCAGCTGCATGTCAGAGCTTAGGGCAGCACTAAACTCCCAACTGGACAAATGGAGTTCTGGCTGATCCTTCCCCACTATAGAAAATTCTCCTGCTTGATGACACAATTCCTTCATCCCCTAGATTTACACATCATTAGAAATCTGAACCTGCTCCCAGGTTTTCAAGAGCTTGTTAGCTCTCAAAGCATCAAGAGCTTGGCCTTATTTGCAAGTGGGAAAGCTTGGGGAAAGCAGTGCGACATGCAGACTTTCTTTTATCCAGCTTTTCAAAGTGAAGGAAAATAATGGAGCTAGGACTTCAGCAGGAAAAAAAAGAAGGGAAAAGAAAAACATTGACATAAAAATACAATTTCAGTAAATGGCAACGGTGCTAATTTCTGGCAAAACAGAGTTAAGTCAGTATGGAAACGATTAATGCCATTGTACCCATGAACCACAAGTAAAGATAGCTGATGTTTCAGGATAAAGTTCTTCATCAATCATTGGTTTATTTTATTAGCATTCAGGGTGCTGTGTGGTGTGATTACTTCTGATGTCTTGTGACAAGCATAATGAGAAAATGCAGGGCCAAACCCAGACCTGGCGCTGGACCCCCGTACACAGCTCTGAATTTGAACTGTAATGTACAACATGTGAAGGCATAAACCTCTCCTGAAGGAACACAGATTCCACCTCAACCCCTGGCCCTCACTGAGGTTATTCCCTGCGTTCAGATTTATTGGTAAAGCACTGCTGAAACCTTGTCTCCTCTTTTCAAAATTGCCCTGCAAATGATATGCTGAAAATTCTGAGGTTCCCATATTGTTTGGACTGTTCCTTATTGTGTGAATGGCCTAGTTTTGCTGACTAAACGACCAAATGCTTTGCAGCCAGATGGTATTGATTCTTTACAGTTGTGTTCATACATCAGATGTAGATATTGTATTCCACTTCCCATTACATCTGAAAATGACTGGGTCTAATTGACAATATGGCATCCACATTGAGATGCTTGCTTTGTGAAAACTGGCCGCTGCTCAGAATTATTTTGTATTATTAACTCCTGTACATTGCCCCCGCTGTTTGATCAGTCTGTTTCTCTTTGTTCTAAGCCATATGTGTTTTCAAAACTAATACTTATACACCTTTCAGGGCCTCTGATTGTCGTACAAAAGACGATAAATCTCTAGGGGATCTAACTATATCCTGGAGCACACAACCTAATGAGAAAAATAAGTTCAGAACACCATTCTTTGGTGTTCTGATATTCTATCTCCCAGCTTTCAAAATCAAACAAAAAAAAGAAAAGCATTCGCTGTGATGAAGCATTAACTGCATGAATAGCAGGTCCAAATTTTATATTCCCAAGAGAGACTATATTTGACAAGGGCACTTCCATTGCTTCTGGATTTCTCATCAGTTCTTTGGACACTTTCTGTAGGTGTTAAATATTCCACTCTGTTTGCAGGAGGTTTGTTTGTTTGTTTTTGTTTGTTTGGGTTTTTGTTTGTTTGGGGTTTTTGTTTGTTTTCTTTTAAGATTCTCAAATGCTTTTTGACTGCCGTCTCTGTGGCTGAACTGGGGAGAGCAAGGAACAATTGGTTTTGTGTCATAAATAAGTGCTGGATTTGCTTAATGGTGAATGTACCCCAGATTCTTTTGAACTCTGATCTAGCTACGATGGGGAAGGGCAGAAGAGGGGAACAAGCTGTGTGTGACTTGCAAAACTGCCATTTGTTCCCACCACTAAGTCTCCAGTCTCAAAGACGGGTCTCTGGGGCTCCACAGCTGTGCAAACTGATGACAGACATGAATTTGCCCCAGACCAAAATAACCTGTGGCTGTCAGGGCCTGTCTGGAAATGAGGATGGCAGTGTATCTGTCCCTTTCACATTTGCACTTGTGCCACCTGAGTGCCCAAAGGATAGGTGGCTGCCACCTGATGGCTGCAAATGAGCAAAAGCCTTCTTAAGTAAGCAAAGAGCAGAAGAGCCTGGGAAAGGGCCTCAAGTGTAAAGACAGCAGCCATAAAGGCATCAAGGAAAGAGCACCAAAAAATAAACCATCAGGGTTAAATGCGTTCTAGCAGGGCTACAGCTGTTGCCTGTGGCATCAGCTGAAAAGGTGCTTTGGACAAGAGTTGAAAAGATGAAAGCCTTGGCACTGGTCGGGGTGGAGGTGCTCCATCTCACTGCATCCCTAAGATGAAGCATTAAATGATGCCTCTATTGGGAAAGGGGCAGTTGAACACTGCTGAGAAAAATGACTCATGTTGAAACTGACTGAAAGAGCTTTCCTTCCCTGAAACCAATGTTTCTTTTTGCTAATTTGTTGTTGTTGTTGTTGTACTTGTTTTTTAGTTTGTTTTTAACAAGTTAAACTAGTTTTACTCTGTTGTAGATTCCACTGGGTTCAGTGCCTTTATATCGGGGCCCAACTGGAGATGATAAATATTTACAGGTTCATGAACAGCACATAGAAGAAGCTCAGAATTGACTTTTTTTCCTGTAAACGTGTAGAATATCATACTCTCTCAATGTGGGTACTACAGCTTTCTTAGAAAAATGGGATGTAAAAACTGACAGATAAGATACAATTTGCTTGTCCATTGTGAACCAAGAAAAAGTACTTCTTGATGCAGATCTGGTAAATATGTTAAATCTGATACCCAAGGTACATTTGTATGCAAGCTGTTACTTGAGTAAGATGTTTTTCATTTAGAAACTGTTTCTCCACAAAGGATTTTGTAACAGTGCAGTAAAACAATCTTGCCCATCCGTCTTGAGCCAGAAAATCGTATTTAACTTTTGTTGGTGGAAATGCTTTAAAACTCCAGCTTGAAAACAGTTTGGTGATCTAAGTGAAGCTCTGGATGAGAAGCAGTGAACCTTAGTTGCTCCAACATGGGCAGATGCCAGCTGGGAAATAAATAACTTTTAGGTACTCTTGGTGCCTCAACTAATACATGACATGAGTACCTTCTGTATTTCAATGTATTTATCCTTACCTCACCCCTCTGTGAGGATATATTCTCATTTGTACAATGGGGGGGGGGGTGTTAAGTTGCAGAAAAGTTGAGTTATGGGAACTACCAGTTCAACCTGTTTCCTCAGAGCCCTGAGCTACCTCTGCACTCAGACCTGTCCAAATCACTAGAGATCAAACCCCCAAACTGATTAAAAGATAATAGGATGGTACTCAGCATCTTTGGCATTAAGAAGCTGTTACTGTGCCTGGTGGCTGCAAGAATATGTTGGCTGTGGATAGTTCGTTACAGAAGAGATTACTCTCTGAATTAAGAAATGCAGGGAATACTTCTGCCAGATCTCTTTTTCCAGGGCTAGCCATAATCAAATTCCTTTCTTTACTGTTTTCTGTAACCCCACTAATTGAGATCACCCAAAATGTTACCATGAGCTGAAGTCAACATCAATTAAAAATCCCATTTATATTCCCTATGAAAACACATGGCCTTCAAAAGTGTTTGATTTTCATTGGACCTTCTCATCTGTTTGTCATTTAAAGTTCAGGCCATTTTCCATATTTCTATCAAATGCTGCCTCACATGGAAGTCTGGCAAATGAGCTTGCAAAGTAAGTTATTTGAAGTTATAAATAATCTAATACTTGCCTGAGGTTGACCTCTCTGTACAATAATATACAAATTAATATCTGAAGCTGAGGGACATACAGTTCTCTAGTACTGCCTTGATAGTTAAAGGCAGGGTTGCACTTGTACAGTTACAGCACTTGTGGTCATTTCCAGTGGTGCCTTGAGGTAGGAGGGAGACAGAGGAGGAAGCAGGGCAGACTCTGTAATACTGGCAGCTCTTTTGGGCACAGGAATTGACTCTGATGTCACTCCCAAGTGTCCCCTTGCTTATTTATGTAAAAAACCTGGTGAGTAGGCAAATGCTTTCTTGCTGTCACGTTTGTTCCTTCAATGTCTATTCACAAAAAAGTCTGAGCTCTCTGTTTTATGTTTTGATGGGGAAGTGTTTGGGAACCTACTGGTTGGAGGATAGACAGGGGACCCTGTAGGGTGCTGGGGCCACCCCCACAACCTCAAAACCACCCTGGAGGGATTCAGCTGTCAAGGTGCTCTTCATCCAGTGACTTATTAGGCACAGACAGATCCTTGTGTGTTTTCTGTGGTTTTTTTGGGTGAACAGAATGGATCAACCCCAGCCATCCTGCCCCTCTGTAACATAAAGAAGGTGAGCCGTGTCTGATTTATGCTTGCCTGACACTCATCTCTGACTGAGAGTCAACAAGAGGTTCAGCAGGTTATGGCAAGACTTTTTACCTCTTTGCCCTGCCTGAAAAATGAGGATGGTCCTATATAGTCTGTGCTGAATTTTCCTTAGTATCCCATTCCATACTGTCTACTTAATTTTGGTGTTAGCAGTTGTCTTTATACTACTGCACAGAAGTGTCTTTGGTACTGGCCTTGAGGTCAGACTCAAGCCATGCCAACCAGTTACTTGATTCCTTAGGTAGGGCTAGTTTGGTGCTGTTCCACTGGTAAACCTGATAGGTGAGAGCCTGAGCTGTGTCCTTCCCTTCTGGAGCAGTTCCTGCTGTGCCAGCTGTGCCAGGTGTCCTGGGCTTAGATCTGCAAATTTGTTGAAGCTCCTTGAATGCCCCCATCACCTCCTTCCTCTAGTCTGCCAAGGGATCCCATTTCATCTACAGCATGGGCAGGTGAGCTTGAAATTGGGGAAGGGCTTCAAACTGCTTATCAATAAGCCCTGGACATTAGTTATCAGATTATAGGAGTTCTTTGGATGTTGGGTCACTTTCAGAACTGACTGGCTGAGATACACCAAAGTCGTAACAAGCTGGAGTCTTGGAGTGCAAAGATGCTAATCATTTCTCAACAGAGTTACAAAATCTTGTTCCTGAAGTGTTTCCATTCGAATGGTTATCATTGTGACACACTAGACTTAGTTGAGCTTCTTTTGCTCTTAGGCACCTGTCTCACGCTGATTACATTTTTGATGCATTAGTTAAATGCCTAAACATTTTTGGAGGTTATTGGCACCTGAAATTAAAGTGTATTGTTATCTCCTCTCTTAGAAAGATATAGGGCTCTGCTAACATGAAGCTCTTAAGCAGAGTTTTCTTTTTTCTTTTCTTCTAATCAGCTTCAGATATAAAGTACTGTCAGTGAATGACCATATCTGCTAATTAAATTGAGCCTTGAATGACCAGGGTGGCACTCCAGTTGTCATTATGCTTCCACTTGATGGATTATATTTCAAGTTACTCTTGAGACTTCCCTAGTGGCAATCAGGTTATTGGGACCTTGACCTTACCAAAGTGTGTCCTTTTTCTTAACTCAAGTGGGTGCCCGTGTTGAGTTCAGGATACCTCTTTCTTAATGAAGTTTTTTTGTGCAGAACTGAGTATTTAGAGGATTGGAAGCAATTCCGTATCACATGAGGTAAAATGCCAAGTGTTACCCTTCTGGTTCCCAGGAGCAGACACCAGGGTTATATATGCTAAGAAAACCAGAGTCTGTTCACATTAAGAACAATGTAGTCCTCTCCTGTTGTGTATTTTTTTTTTTTTAATACACCTTAGAAGCATGTAGATTTTCCTAACTAAGATTTTTAGGGAGCAGATCTATGCGTGTAATTCAGTATTTGCTGTTATGCACGTATGATTAGTATTGTTTCTAAATTTGTACATGTAAAGCTACCTGTGGTTTGCAAACACTGTTGTATGTTTGGTAAGATTAATATAAAAATATTTTTGCACACTTATTATATCCCCAAAATATAAAAAGCTTTAGGGTGGATGTTTACAAATACTACATCTACATTTTGGTTAATCTTCCCCACATTATTATCCAAAATAGTGAAGATTAGAAGTTAATCAGCCTTCCTTAAATTTAAGTGTAATCACATGACCTCCAAAACGGGAGGTTTACAAAATAGCAGCAGATATCTAGAGTTTTATGATAATAAACACAATAACTGACAAAAATTACTTTCTTTGACCCAGTGGGAATAACTTTAAGCCACATCTTTGTAACATAGGTAAAGTCTCAAACAGGTAGATGAACAGACAGAGAAGTTGAGAGAGTTCTTTGTCAATCCCCTGCTATTCTGGGAATCCTGGCTGATAAACACAGCCATTCCCATCTGTAGATGGGGAGTTATAATTAATTGCCTGTGACATTGATAAACTTCTTTTAGGATCTTCTCTTAGTATGCACTTGGTGCATCTGAATCAAGTCCTCCTTTCCCTCTTCCAACATGAAGAGTTTATTTATGGACTTGGATTCATAACTAAATGTTTAATTTGCAAAAGAATGGTTCCCAGGAAAATGTGAGCTCTATTTCTGCACTCATACTGGGCTTTGTCAGACATTACATAAGAGGCTTGCTCATGTTGGCCTGCTGCTCCTGGCTTTTTAGATCATTCTTTGTGTTATGTTTCCAGTGCATGCAGATAATTTAATTTAATGTTTTTCTAAATGCCTACATGCAGGAAGGCTAGCCTTACGAGAGCGTAATTAGAATTATTTATATACTGTAAAAATTTAACTGATTCAGAATTACTGGAAAATGTGAGGGTTTAATTATTATTATTTTTTTAAGAATACATTTTGCTGTAATTGAATTAACTTAAAGCCTTAATTATTTTTCAACTCTTGCCTTATGCTAACCTTCTCCCACTTGATCACGTCAGTTGCTTTAACAGTGTGCAAAGTTCCCTTTGGCAGCAATGGTTATCCTCTTTATTGCTTTGTTTCCGTGGGTTGTTACTCCAAAGTTCTAATAAATTCTGTTAACAGGCTTAAAAACTTGCATGAAAAATGTCTTCAGGTTACTGGTGTTAATGTAGAGTTCCATCTCGGTGGCTGTGAAATAAACAGAATTTCCCTGTCCTTGTTGCTCTAGATGCCATTTATACTATTAACTGCAGGCAGGCTTGCCTGGGAGATAAATGTGATCATTGATGAGCAATTAGGAAACAGTTTTATGGAGATCTGGGCTTTATGATGAGGGCTATGGGGGCAGAGAAGCAGCCTACTTTCTGAAGGTCAGAGTGTGTCACGAGGGGATGAGCTCACACCGGGGTGAGAAGGGAACAAACACAATTTTAATGAATGTGTTTTGGTGGTGTGGGGAAGAGAGGAGGCAAAAGGCTCTTCTTTAGTGATGCAAGTTTGATGACATTTGACCACAGACATTTTGATACCTGAAGGCTGTTCACAGGCTGTTTTATTTTTATTTGTATATATACATATATATAAAAAAAGAGCGCTCAGCCTGTATTTCAAGGAAATTTAACGTTTTGGTGGCAACAAAAGATAGTGCATATGCTTCTGTGCCTTTAGGTGTGTTTCAATGTGTGCAAGGAATACATGAGAGAAACAAAGAAAAAATTTCAGATTGCTTGTTTGACAATTTACTTAATTTTAAAGTTGAATATGTAGGTAAATACTACCATCAAAAAACCCTTGTGAACAGTAATTTCTGCTCCAGAGATTACAAACCATAAAGGTGAAGTGGTATCAGAGCTTCCCTTTCCTGTTCTGCACAGAAATGGGAAGGACAGGTTTAATGCCATGATCAGTATGGTGAGAGATTTGAAATAAGATGAGATCAGCCTGTCTTAACCTGAGTTCTGGATCAAGCCAAGCCTCAGCTGTGGGCCTCCAGAAGCTTAGGAAAATACTGTTATTGAAACATTTAAATACAGTGAACACACATGGTGTAAGCATCTAGAATGGATTTGAAGAGCAGGTTGAAGACCAATACTTAAAGATTGGGTTAACCCTGAAACATTCTGTATTGTCTCTCACTTTCAAAAGGTAAGTTAGCAAGTGGTATCTACAGCCATAGCAGAGGAAGTTCTCTAATCATGTAGATGCCCAACCCTGCTTTCAAAGTCTTGCCACGTTCTTGGCCCTTTCAACATTCTGTGACAATAAGATTTTAGTACAGTTCTAAGTTGCTCAGAAAAGGTTGCTCTTTTTCAGGTTTGAATTTTTCAGTTTTCAATTTTCTCACGTTTAACATTATAATCTGTCTCTTTGCTTGTGGGTCAGAAGGTGGAACAAGGACAGAAACTTCAGGCTTTTTCACGATGTTGTTCCCTATTAGACTTTTGTGGTATCTTCCCTGTTATCGTGTCTGTTCTACCATCACCTTCTGAGGCTTTTGAGGCACTGTTTAGCATTGTTACTGGGAGTTAAATGGATCAGGTAATGGATCATAGTCCAGCCTCTTTTGAGGAGCTGTTTTTTTGTAGAGATACCACTGGGTTGTGGCTTTTTTTCCCTTCAAGCTGCTATACAAGTCTCATGCTTGAAGCTTGAACTCAGTCTTCTGAATGACCTGGTGGCCATGTAGGTGATTCTACATCTCAGGACATTTTTAGCATTTGACAATTCACCTCTAGGTGAGCTAAACAATGAAACAAGATTGTCCCAGCCTAGTGGAGAATTATTTCAATCCACTTTGTTCTGTAGCAGGCAGCAATCCTTTGACTTACATGAACAGAAGAAAGGGGATAACTGGGGCTGGTGCAAAGCTTGAAGAGCAGTGCCAGTAACAAACCTGACTTCTCTGAAACCAGATCCTGCCCTGACCCTGATTAATTACTCAGGAGTTGTTCACACAAACGAATTCCTGCTGTCAGTGTGTCCAGCGCTGCCTGCCAGGCCTGCCAATGAAAACAGAGCAGTTGTAATCCCTGTGAATTATCCCTGTGACTGGATGTAGTGTCCTATCAAATGATTATCATGTGATAGGGCTCCTAGTGCTTTCCAGCCTCCTCTGGTTCCCCTGATGAAATATTAATATGCTTTTAACATTTAAGGTTATTATTCTTGTACGCTACACTTCAGGCATGTCTTTCTCTGCAACCATCATATACTTTATAGAGCCAAAATACCCTGTGTAGGAGAGCAGATCTTTCTGTCTTCCCAGACAGCCTTATAATGAATGACCTTAGCTGAATCATTATGCTAAGCAACCAGCAGTGCTTTAAACACACTAACAGGGGCTGAAGTAAGCGTAATGCAGGATGAAGTACACAGCTTTTCCCAGAAGAATTGTTTCTTTCATCTCCAAGTTAGTAAGTAGAGCTAGGGACCTGCTGCAGGCCTGGCTTGCATGTTAACTTGCCATGAGCAGGAGTTCCAGCTGTCCCATGGCACGGTGGGGGCTGGATTCAGGCTGCTGGGTGTGAGAGCTGAGAGGCAGTGAGAGATATCCTTCAGATACGTAAGGAAGCAGGAGGGCTAGATTGACTTAAATGATGCAGTTTTGGTAACCAGCCAGGTATATCTTTTTGAAGTCCCATTCCAGGCTTTTCAAAATCTGAGATTCCTTTCCTCGCCAAAATTCTGTGAATCTCCTTAAGAGGAATGAAGCAGGTTTGTTTGATTCTGTTCTCATGCTTGGATTTATGAAGTTCACACTTCTGAGTTTTCTTCCTTAATAGGGCAAGAGATGCACATTAAAAAAGTGTTATTTTCTAATAATCATCTGCTTTCAAAAGCTTGAAATGAGAGTGTGGAAAAAACCAAAACACAAATGTGAAGAGACCTGCAGAAAAACCTGCGGGCTGGCCACATTTTTATGAATGAATGAATCCAGGCTTTTCTCAGCATGTAATGTTGCTCATGATAGTGATTCCTTGCACACAGGTATTTGGCTGTGCAGGTTTTAGCTCTTGCCAGCTTTTTTTGGAAGCATATTAGCTGCCTTGATATCTGAAATTCCCTGGGGAGTACCCAAAGAGAGGTCTTAAAGTGGCACTGTTTTGCTAATTAGTAAGGCCAACTGTTGTCTGGCTGAATTGTCTGCACTAACAACAAGCTCTCTCTGCCTCCTCTCTCCAGTTTTAATTCTAATGCTAACAGAGCACACTGTGATTATGCTAATATTTCTGGCTTTCCTACATAAGGACATATGTGAGATGTGCTGCATTTCCTAATTGTTTCATTCTAGTCTTGCTCATCCATGTACAATATTCATAGGGCTTACTCTTTCTGTAAAGAAAGGTCAGCCTAGTTGGCACTGCTGCAGCAGGCATTTCAGGGACAGAGAGCAAAGGAGAAATGACAGCTTTAGCTTTAATTGTTGCTGTCTAGCTTGGGTAATGATAAGGCCCTCCATGAAATGGCAATTGAGCACCTCATAGTCAGAGTTGTAACCTCACAACCTTTTTGTTGCATAGAGGAGACCACTGTCTTAGTGGAGAATTGAAGAACACAAAGCTTCAGGTGGTTTGCTTGGGGTTAATAAAAAACCCCAATAACAAATATGAGTCAGAGAAGACACTGAGCAGCTCTCAGGTGCCAGTTAGGATCCCATCACATGGGCTTTCTCCTCCTGGCTGGGAATGTGCCAGGAGGCTTGTCAGTAAAACTGTATTTTCTGAGGGTAGAGGACAAATTTCTCTCTGAGAAACTGGAGCCATGACTGAACTTCACAGGAGAGAAGAATAGCTCCTCTCCCCAAAATAGAGAAACTAAAAGACTGGCTCTCTTTGGCAGAAATCTGGCTGAGACGTGGGCTTTGTACTTTTTGTTAATTTTTTCCTCTTCAGTAAATGATGAAGTAATTTTTTATGGTTTTTTTTGTAGAGGTATTAGGTATGTGGTTGAATGTTGCTAATGAATATATTGCAGAGTAAACATGACTGATATAGGACTGTTTTTATTGCTGTGCTAATTTTAAATCCAACCATCAAAAGTAGTCTCTCCCTAATAGGGCACATCTGCCTACACTGAACTATTTTCCTGCAAGCTGGATGAAGCCCAGGCTCAGGTATGTGGTCCTGGTACAGCACTGTATCTTTGCAGCATCATAACTGCACTGCAGAGGATAGCTTTGTGCCAGAAGGAAAAACAAAAAGTGGCAAAATGTATTGAAATGTGTGCTACTGGGTCTCGTTCTGCACCTGTGAGTATGGGCAGAGGGTAAGGAAAAGGACACAGCTGCAAAAAGCTGATTTTATGTGAAACAGGACTGGGGCTGAGATAGACCACCAAGACTTTGAGTTACTGTACTTTTTATAGGTACAAGCTACAGGCATGAAGTGGCTTCCAGCTTTGATGGGCACAGTGCTGACTACCTGTAGGAGACATGGCTTTGTTCCTATCTGTGTCTGTCTCTCTTGTACCCCCTTTGAAATCCCTTGCTTTGTGTGTGTGACTCATCCCATCTGCAACATGGGGGTGATCAGTGTGCAGGTGAAGTTTTGGTTAGGAAGTGAGAGCCAGGTGGGCATGGAGTGTGGAAGGGTAGAGTTTCCTTCTGGCACAACATCATTCGAAGCAGTTGGTGAACCACAAGATGCTGATGCAGAATTGCTGAGCACCCTTGTGGTGTCTGTACCCTAGTATTGCTGACCCTGCTAGTGGTGCCTCATCCAGTTTTGCAAACCACATGGAGATTTGGTGCTTAAAATGCACTTAAAATATAGAGGATAAGGATTATTGAGCATACTGTGGAATTCCTCTCTTGATGATAAAATTCTGTATATCATCTCTGTTGGGCTGCTGTCCATAAATAGTGGTTGTCCTGACCCACACAATTAATACTTTATGGGTAAAATCTTTATGGTACTGAGAGCCAACAGAGTAACCAAAATTAGAGTTTTAGCATTACAATTGAGTTCTGTTGTTTTCCTGGCAGTTTAAAGCAGGTTGTTAGCAAAATAACTGTTTGCTGAAGCTTTTGTGTACAAGCTGGTTTTTTATTTCCTAATGTTAGTTAAGGACATAAAAACGAGAAGCCAAAATATAGGTATTTATTTGATTGACAGTAATGGCTCTGAGAGAAGCCATTTAAATATTATTTACATATTATTTGAAGCCATAATAAGCTATCATGTCAATCCATAGCACAGCATTGTTATTAAAGGAGTCTCCAACAGGGTAACTCATAATGGTGTTATGCAAATTAATCACATTTAAAAAAAATAAACTTTGTAAGAACATTACTATACAAGCAAGGTAGCAAAGTTTTCAACATCAGCCAGTCTGTCATTTTAAATTTAAAATGCACAGTCTGTATGTGTGGCTAATGTCTCTGCAAAGGTCTCTAGTAAGGGCGAGACCCAGCAAATGCTGGACGGTTAAGTCCCTCCCGATTTCACAAATCTTTCAGCATGTAAGACTTTACTGAGGTTAGCTTGCTGAACTCAAACTAACAATTGCCCTTGCAGGATGGATAGATAATGAAAATAAAAATGAAAATGTGTTTTCTCCTCTCCCTGAAAAACTTTTTCTCCAAGACAGGCTTTGGATGTTGAGATTGGTAAGGCTTGTATGAAAGGGGGATAGGGTGTGGTTTAACAATGAAATGCTGGAAGCTTTCAGCATTTTTAATGGTGGCACATGACATTTTCCCGTAAATGGTCTCTGAGTATGTAGTTCTACAGCAGTAAGTAGTCACACAGATGAGTGATTAGCTCAGCTGGCCATATGGTTTTGTTAAAAATGACTGTGCTCCAAGGCAGGTGCTCAGCTTTCTCAGTAAGATGCAGAGAATTAGAGTGGTGTTGCCTAAGTTCTTTTGTAAATAGACCTGAGTACAGATACTACAGGAAAATCTAGGTCAGAGCTGTGTAATTGAAGTGCAGGTGGGTACTATTCCTGAGCATGTGATGAGAACGAGGTCTCCCAAACATGAAGTGCAACTACTACTGCTCTTGTGGGTAAAAACATCAGTGGTAAAGAAAAAAATCAAGCTAAATTGCTGTGCAAGTGTTTCTATTCACGTGTTCTATTCATATTCAAGTGTTGGAACACATGGCATGCCCAACATGCACAGGTTGTCAGGAACTAGAGACCCTCTCCCTGGAAAACCTCAGTGTGATTACTGAAGACATTTTGAAGGAATGGACTGCTTTTCAGAAGTCTCCTCCCAAGGTTTAGAGTAAACATTTTCTTGCAGATTTTTACGCCAGTGTCTGAGAAGCAAAAGGCTGAGTCCCAGCAGAGGCTGGGAAGCTATTCCAGACGTTCTTTTCACCGTGTAGAAGGAGCCCTAAAGGCTTCATGGGAGCCCACAATACCTTCTTGTAGTATGTCACTTGAAAAATCACCACAGTCATAAAATTGTCATGTAGGGTTTCCTTTGAGCCTGAGAAAATATACTCTCTCTGTTTGCCAGGGCTGTTCCAAGTTTGTTTTCTGTTCATTTTGTGATTTGGGGTTACTCAGCAGAGATGTACAAGAATTGTATCTCCCTGTTTCTGCCACTGCTTCTCGCTCTTTTTTATGAACACGCCTTCACACACATGTGTACATGACTGCTGTAAAAAATGTTGGGAATAGCCTTACTGGCCTGGCCAACATGCTGTCAGCAACATTTGGAGCCAAACTTGCCTAGATATTTTTTTCTGGCTGTGGAGATTCCTGAAATACAGAAGAAAGCAAAGCTAAAAATGTGTTTTAACCAGGGGAGGCTGCATTCTCCCGTGGCAGGCATCCCGTGAGGGTTGGCCAGTTCATCAGCATAGGTTTGTAGAGGGATTCCTGAAAGCAGCTGCCAAAAGAGTGGCTTTGGAGTGTCAGGCAAGATCTGGATAAAGCTGCTGTGATATGTCAGCTGCACATTCTGACGGGCACTGATATCGTGGGGGGGACTGTGGAGTCCGACACCAACACCTTCTGCTGCCTTGCACTGACTCTAAACATTCACTTCTCAGGCTAAATTCCTGTGCCTTGGGGAGCCTGTGATTTCTCAGGATGTCATGACGTAACTTCCAGTTTTGTTGAGGATGGAGGTCCTGCGTACTTTGGACTTTGTGAGCGTCTGAAATGAAAGTACACCTGGTTCTGTTTTGCCCTCTAGTGAAGCTTGACTGTTTAGAAACAAGCAGTAACCAAAAAGACACCATCCCCCCTCCAAAAAATACCCCCCCAAACCCAACAGAAATGAACCTGAACAGAACCCCCTGTCTGACACTGCTCTTGAATTTCTTCTTGCCCTTATGACTTCCTTTCAATTTCCAACCCAGGTCTGCCAAAAGACTTGGATTCCAATCAAGGCAGTTAACAGAGCGTTAATGCTCAGATAAATAAATGCAACAGGCAATCAAGCTGCTGTGAACTAATGGCAGGACACTTGAAAGTGCTGTATTTCAGATAATGGAGTCAGTTTCAGAAAGGCATGCAAACTGGTTTAATCAAATGTTACATTTTATTAAATTCCTGACCATTGGGAAGGAGATTGCATAGGAGAATTTAAAAGATTGGGAGTTTCTGGCTTTATTTCTGCATTGCTGATAAGCAGTAATTTTTGCAGAAGGGGAAGAAGTAATCCTCTGCAATAAAACCATTTTCATAATACCATGGGAATGAGTTATTGCTTGAGGTGAGGCACAGTTTCTAATGGCTGCCTAAGCTTTCATCTCCATCTTTCATGGGCTAGTCAGACATTTTTATAGTGCTGACACAAAAAGAGAGCATTTATGTTGCTTCCATTCTCCATCTGTCAACAGTTAGGTTAAAGTGCCACTACAGGAATACTTTTCATCTGATTTCCATTCCAACGTGGTTCATCAATATACAGTATTTGAGCCATGCCAACTCTCAGGGTACTAATCACATATTTTTTATGCACCATTAATGGTTAGCAAATAGGAAACAAAACTCTGTCTTTTTAATGTGAAGAGAGTGGTACTTACTTTTATTCTGAATTTCCCTGATGTACCTCCTGTACAGTTTTCTAAGCTACCCTGAGCTGGTTTTCAGTGAATGGTGAGAAAAGTCTAAATAAGTCAGGCCAGAGAGGAAGTGGATTTTCATTTGGCTTGCATGAGATACATTCATGAACACCAATAATTGATTAACATTTGGGCATCCGGTAGGAGCAAAAGGTAGAGGGAAATGTTATAATAATCCCCTGATGATTCCCTTCAGCTAATCAACCAGGTTTTATTAGTGGCATAGACCACAAAAAGGGTATTCAGTGGAGAAATTTGGAAACCCCCATGAAAAAACTTACTGCCTTACACTGTGCTTAGTGCGGTTGTAAGACCAGACAGGGAAATGTAGTGGCAGCAAACTAAAGCAGACTATAAGGTGCACAGATTTCCTCTTCCTCTCCAGTGGAAACTCTGTTTTGCGTAGTATCAGGAGAAAGCTTATTGTAACAGAAAATAAAACTACAAGGGTGAGGATTGTTACCTTAATTTTTTAGACATATTTTCTGTGTTTATTTTTAGGATTATCCTTGTGAATTCTGGTTTGTTTGGGAATTTTTCTTATCTTTTTTTTTTTTTTTCCCCCCTTCTGGTTGGTCCATACCTTTCTTGTAGAATAACACACAGACATAACTACCAAGAAAAAATTATTCCAGACCACTTTGGTATATTTACTATGCAAGACAGTATGTGGCAAAAATACCCTCTCTGTGCTGAGAAAGGGGTGGATGGGGGATGGCAAACTTATTTTAAATTAAAAAAAAAAAAAAGAAAAAAGAAAAAATTTAAGACTCTGAAGAGGGGGAAACCAATCTGTTTTTAACAGGATTTTCTTCCAAGTACCCCTGTCCCTTGGGTATGCAATATTAACTTAGAGTAAATTTCTTCCAGCTTTCTCTCAGATTTCGAGAGCCTCATTTTTCTCTAGCTAATATAGTGCAGCTCATATACTATATTTTATGGGTGACTGGCTTCCAGAGGAAGGTAGGTGTGAACGACCACACAACCATGAAACTGAGTTATATGGAGTAATCACTACAGGGGAGAAGGAGTGTTTAGTCCCTTTCCTGTCACAGTCAGATGAGGCTTTCACACCAAGGGAAGGGTTGTTAAAGATCCAAAGGAGGTACTACTTGACTTTGTTTCAAGTCGTTTTCAGTTTGCTGGCTGAGATTCCTGGCTTCTGGAAACTTTACGTTATTTTTCGATGCTGTTGGCCACTGGAGTGGGTATTATCACACTCTCACTCCAGGCCTGGCTTGAGCTCCATGATTAACTTGTTAGCTGTGGTCTTGTGGTCCGGGTGTGTGTACAGATGTAAAGTACCATGTCTTGGCTTCACATAAACAAAAGGCTTTTTTTTTTTTTTTTTTTTTGGTCTCAACAAAGCACATTGTGTTGAATTTCTTGCTGTCAGTCTGTGTATTTGTATAATTAGGACTGTCCAGCTGGTGCATGTGATTGTGTTTCTGAGCTCTTTACACAGTTGAGATATAGGCTTGAATTTTCACAGAATTAAGAGATCAAATCCAAAATTCCTTGGACTGTTTTTTATGTCCAGTACTTTAACTGCCTTTGCACTGTGATAGAGTGAGGCAATGGATCAAAATGTCTTAAAAATGCATTTATTTGGGGGTTTAAGATGTTTAAGTTGTGCATATTTTTGTAGGTCTGATCTCACTACTTTCTTTCATACAACTGGGAGCCTTCTATTCCCTCAGCCAATCTTTCATTGTTCCCACTAAGCAGGGACCTGAGTGCTATTAGAAAGAGGAACAAAAAAGATGAATTTTATGCCTGTTTTATTCATATCTACAGTATTCTGTCTCTTAGTTGTGCTTCTTCAGCCCTCTTCTCATTTTGTTGTCCACCCTCTGTTACCTCCCACAATGATGATTAATGGAATGCTCTACACTTTTTTTGAACTCTTGGTTTTTCCTCTTAGTTCCTGATTATTTTAATTCTGGCAGACCCTTTTTCATATCCTTTCCTCGTTGGCCTCTAATTTACAGTATATCATTTCTCCTACTCCGATCCCTCATTTCCATTCCTGTAACGTTTCATGTTCTTTCTCGGAGCCTGGGCTGAGCACACAGACCAGTTAAAATGAAAATATACTTTCCAGATTTTAGTAGCCTAATTATTTTATTTTAAATGAAGCCGAGACATCAATCAGACTGTTCTCTAAATCCCAGTCACATCAGCAGCTAAATGAAAATATCAGTTATTCCCTGCCATTCCCAGCCCACTTGCCTTTAAATGGTATTATCACAGCAAATATTAGGAGTTTAGACATGTCCATAGTCTTTTGTTGAAAAGCTCTTGCAAACAAGGCCAGGGAGACGCATCTGAAATCCTAATATCTCATGAAATAATATTAACAATGGGTCTGGCACATGTGAGCGTTCAGACGGGAGGCTGTCAGATCCCGGGAGGTTGAAAGTGAGAAATATTTGAAAGACAAAGAGCAAATCATAGAAATGGCAAGTTAAGAAAAAGGAGTTTTTCAGGGCCGAGCAGTGCAGGCTCCTGAGGCTGGTTCTCAGCTCTGACACCAGTTCACTTCTTGGCTCCAGCCAGGATTTTCTGAAGAGCTTCACAGGGCTTGAGTGTGGCCAGTAATCAGATCCTGTCCTCTCCCACAGCCTCATTTTTTTCAGTCATAAGTGCCCAGAGTTACTGGGGACTTTATTTAGAGCTGTGGATGCTCAACTCTGCTGAAAACCAGATCCAACTCAAAAAATTTGTGGCCAGAGTGGAAGTATTTGTCTTTCAGACCTTCTTATAAGGTTCCCCTCTACTATTTTCTTTCCTGTTCATCAGGAGAGATACTTCAGAAACTGAGAGTTATATAGCAGAAAAAAACTGTGTTAAGGAGCTGGATGCTTAGCATATACTCTGCTTAGAACTGAGCTTTTGGAGGTCCTGTGCTTTGACTCACTACACCTTTTGATTGCAGGCTTCTCATTCAAGGCAAATCTGTGGGTCCCTTTGTGACTGGTGGGGAGAGGTGCTCTTCCAGAGGTTGACTGTTAATTCAGGGTCTTTATGGGAAACAGATTTTTTTGTGGTAACTTTTACTGATCCCAAACCCTCTTTTGCATGTTCCCAAACCCTCTTTCCTGGTCTGCCTGCAGTTTGCAGTATATTATCTCTCCTACCCTGACCTGTTTTCTTTGTAATCGTGAGAACGGAGGAAGCTGTGTGAAGAATACAGGCACATCAGTAGTACCCTCTATATAGGGAAAGACAATTTAAATTAAATAGGCAAAATGACAGGGGAGGATGCTAGAGAGGATGAAGTAATTTGTGGTCAGTCAGTTACAGAGGTAGGAGTGTAATTGTCTCTCCAGTGTCTTTTTTTACAGTGGACTGTGCTTTCTCTTCTTATAACTGATAGACAGTGTGTACTAGAGGCCAGTCTTACATTACGGATCCAATTCTACTTTTTTTTTCCCCTGAGCAATTTGTTTTACTTCAATTTCTCATGGAAATGAACCCAAAAAGTCTAATGTTTTCATTGCTTCTATTTCCCTTTAAATACATTGCTATTGCTGTTTTTATTTTTCCCCTTTTTTCTCCTTCTGAACTCCAAGGGGATGAAGATGCTTGAGAGACAACATTAAGAGCTTTATCAAACTTCTGTCTAATAATAATAATGAGATTTACAATGGGCTTCTAAAGGACACAGATCAGAACCACTTACCATAATGACACTACAAAGTAATGAAGATTCAAGTGGTTCTTGTTAGATAGGAAGCTGTATCAGAGAATCCAAACTTGTCTAATATCCTATTACTAGGGAAAAGGCAGTCACTGATGCTGGGGAAGGTTTGTTTCTACATTGTGTTTCAAATTCAGGCAAAGCAGCTTGACGTCTCTGTTGTTTGGATTTGTGGGACTCCAGGTGTGCGTGCTGGGGCTCTCCCTCCCATTAAACCCTTAAATAAAGGTTCTAATAAATTCCCATTAAAATAAGTAGTAACCACATTTAATGACCAGTTTGTTTGAGTGTTAACAGCCTGTTAGCCAACAAACTCGTCATTAACTGGTGCTAACTTCTCCCGACTTGTTTAAATAATCCCTTAACATCAGCCCTGTTTGTATATAGGATGCCCATGTAAAATTTCAGTCTGATTCTTCCCTTTTTATAGTTGTTGTTTTGTGGTTTTTTTTTTTTTTATTTGAGAATATTATGTCTGTTTGGTCTGTCCTCCTTTGTTCCACTTTCCCCTACTAGTATTTTCTCTTTGTTCATTAAGATAGCAGTTTTATTTTCTCCTGTATTTTTTCCAGATTTGTCTTAAAATCTCTGCTTGTTCAGTGAATTAGGTGACAAACCCCCAGAGGTAAATTCAACTACGGAACATAAAACTCACAAATCAGTGGAGCTGTGGGCTACATCCTGATTATGTACAGAATTCAAATGAGCTTGGGGAACCCATTTGTGTGCTGTTAGAGGAAGCAGAAATCATGTCCACAGTCTTGCAAAGATACCAATGCCTTTCTGTAAGTCCAACAGAATGACTTATGCTTAAACTTGCAGATTTGCAGAACTAAATTCTGTGTGCTGTAGGCCCAGTTTGGCTGTAGCATTTGTTTTATACCACAAACTGTCTTGGCTTCATCCTGTAGAAGGAGGAAGAGAGTCAGTTCTGTTCAAATAAAATCTTAAATTTTGGCCAGCACTCAGAGGTGATAAATTGTGGGGGGGAAAAAAAAGGAATATTTCACAAGTATTTTCTGTGTTCATTTTCTCTGACTGATTCTATACTAGAGCTGGTATGTAGGGGTGGGCAGCACCTCAGGAAGTTATCTATGTCTCCTTACCTCAGAGCAGGATCATCCAAAACTATGTGACACCTGGTGTATCTGTCTGACCTCCTCTGGAAAGAGCTGCAGGAGCAACTGCCCTGCAGCTTTCTTGGGTCTTCTGCTCTTGCACTTTGCTATTCTTACTACTGTAAATGCCAGCCTGAAATTTTCTTGCTGGTATAAGATTGTTTTCCAGCTCCAAAGATACAACAGCAAATTATTTCTTCTTCTTTGCAGTAACATAACATACACTTGAAAATGTTATCCCATCTTCTCTAAATCTTATGCTCTTTAATAAGCTAAATAATCTCAGTGTCTGCCATCTCTTGACCTGCTCTACAGCTTTCTTTAGATTCAAGGCTCAAGACTGGACCCAGTATGGAGCTTAGATCTAGCTATGGGTATACAGAAAGATTGCTTCAGGTATCTTAGAAGTTAGGTTTCTGTTCATCAATGCCAGTACAAAGTATTCCTTTTTCCCAGGAGCATTAGTGTGTCCTTCTCAGGATCAACTCCAGCCTTCTGATGGCTCTCTGAAGATGTGCTACCTTACAGTTGACCACTACCCTTTATTTTTGCAGCTAATTATTCCTGCCTATCTTACACCTGTCCTATTGAATGTAATTTTTCTTTGTTTGTTTGTTTCTCAGTTTGTCAAGCTGCTGTAAGGGGACCTATGGTCATGAAATTCCCACTGCAGCCTTGCAGATGCCAAAAATCCAGGTTATTCAGATATACACACATAAATGTGTGTGTGCTTCCCTATAACAAACAGTCTTTTAAGCAGTTTAATGTCATTCATTGCAGTTTTTACAGCTTAGTTACTGTCTGCCTCAATAGCTAATAAAATAGACTGTAAAACTTCACATTCTGTAGGCCAAAGTAGAGGATGCTCCTGTTGTTCTGTTTTATTATGAAAATAAGGTTTGTGATTGAGCAGTCCTTCCATCTGTCTGCATGCAAATCCCTCACGAATAACTTTTGAACGTATTACTGCACTAATTTGACACAGGGGCAGAGGCCTCGCAGGGATTGAGGCTTCCAGGACTTTGGTGAAAGCTTGAGTGGATTTAGGGAAGGAAATCAAACCCTCTTGGCCAAGGCAAAAGCAGAAGCCACATGGCAGGTAGGATGCCTCCCAGGGGCCATGGATTGTTGCTGGGGGGATTGAAAAGGGGGGCTGTCTTGGGGGATGTGGGCCCACGGGGTGGGTGCCAGGGCTGCCATCCTTTGGAGACAATGCAGCAGCCACGCTGAAGGAGCCATTTCTTTTGTCAGAGGTTGATTCTGCAAAACAAAAATCAAAGCCAGAGTTGTTTGTAACACTTTTAGTTTTATTTGAGCATTGAAAGGACTTTTCGAGGCATTGGCGAGAGAGATGGGTTTTGTGCCATCTTTACAAAGCAGATGTAGGCTCTCATGTAAGTCAGAAACAACTGGTTAAAAATGACCACTCCTAAACTCAGAGTGTGATTTGGTGGTGGTTTTGTTGTTGTTGTTGTTTTGGTTTTTTTTTTTTTTTTTTTTTTAATAGTAAAAACTTTAGTTTTTTCAGGTGTCTACACACTATCAGGCCACAAAGATTAAAGTGAGCAACTCTTGCACGGCTTTATATCCGGTCAGTTTTAAACCATGAGGCAATGTTTATACATGCACTTTTGAGGAACACTATCTGTGTTACAATGGCCACATCCAGCAGTTGAAACAGATGTAATTCAAGCTCCAGATCTTAGGTTGTCATCTGATTTTTCCATTTGCATCCTGTTACTGGCAACGGGAAGTGCACTGGAAGATATTAAGCACTTGGATGATTTACTACTGTGCTTTAGTATTGTCAGTTCAGCTATGTACCATCTGAAGGTCTTCTTCAGCAGCAGACTTCCATTGTAAATAAACTGTCCAGCTTGACTGAGATGTCTAGTGAAAATAAACACAGTGCTTAAAGGGCTGCATATGCTTCTTTCCGAAGAGGCTACAGATTTACAGATCCTCAAACTCATCTTTATCTAAAGATGATGCATTTCAGCCATTGGATATATGCAGGCCCTTTGGGTGCCCTAAAAAACTCTCTTGTAAACACATTCAAGGTCACCATGACACTCTGGAATGGAGAGGATGGAGTTCTGCCTTTAAGTTTTTTGTAGACTTTCCATAAAGTAATGATTTCCAAACTGCTGCCTCTTCCAGGAGGGTTAGAAATGTAAGTTCCTGGGATAGATCAAATGTCTGAGCCCTGTTACTCCAAAAGACCTTGCATTTAAGGAAGTCATGTGCTATTGTTGTGCACTCAGCCAGGTTAACTGGAGTTTTCGATTCAATAAGACTTTTAATCACCTTATCCCGTATCCCTAATCACGTATCCCCCACCCTAATAATGTAAAATGAAGCGGCTTTTAAAAATCATTTGTGTTAAAAATGTTGAAAGTTTTTCTTTTTTCCCCCATTGCTCTTGTGGAAATGGAAGATATGGCAGAACTATGTTGTTTGATAGATTAGTTTCTTCTCTTTTGGTTTGGGCACTCATCCGGCTTTAAATGACGTAGAGAGGAGTTATTTGTTATATAGTTGAGAGCAGTCCCATTTCATCAAGCTGTTAGGTGATATTGGATTAAGAACCTAAGCAGTGTCACTGGAACATGCTTGTGTCTAGGTGCACGCTGCCATGCCATGCTGAACTGAGACCTAAGGACCAGTTTAAAAAGATGCCCAGGTACCAAAGCAAATCAGGTGCAGAGTAGGCAAAGATGGATGTCTAGTTCATAGTTTTATGCCGCCGTCTCTGCTGTCTTACTCCAAGGAGAGAGTTATAGGTACTTCTCACGTATTCAGGGGAAATGTAGCTATGTCTCTGCAGTGCAAGAGGAGTGTGTGGTAGTTAGCATCACTAGGGGCTCATCCTCTGTTTTTGTTTAGTTTTCTTTTGTTTTTCTTGCTTGACAATCCATCAGTGAACAATTTTTTCATACTTAACTGCGATGAAAGTGACTTCTCCTATTTTCCACAGGGAGTGGGGATGGAAAAAGCCAATTCGTAACCCCTGTGCAACTTAGGAGAGGAGGAAAACGGGAAAGAAGTTGCTTCCAGTGTGGCTGCTTGGCAATGGTGGGTTATGGGTGACCATAAGCTGTGTACCTTTCTGCAGAGGTTCTGCATTAGTGGTGGCTTGCACTGAGCAGATGTTTGGGCTATTCTGGTCACTCTTCACCTTTGTCTGCAAGGTGCATCAATCAGTGTAATTATAATGGGACATGGAGCGAGCAACCGAAGGAGAAAAATCAACCCAATCCTAGGAACAATCTTTCTTGATGAATTCTCCCCCTTAAATCGAAACAATTTGCTGGGTTACCCAGCTGGGGTTCATATGCTTTTGATTACTGTGGGCTATTTAGCTTTACAAAATGACATGCTGCTTAATGGACTTTTAATGGTTATAGGTTTCTCTCTTTTTTTTAATGAGCTTCACCAGTTTGTTACTAATGCCCTGTAGAAATCTGGCAAAGGGCCAGATTTTATGTTACAAATTTTCTGGTTTTCGTGCCGCATAAGTGCAACCCATGCAGCCAGTGGGGATGTCTGTGTTACCAATCATGTTGTAATGCCATTAAATAAAAAGGAAAAAAGAGCTAATTGAGTACCCTGCAGTCCTAATAATGGCGTATGCTAAGATGATATAATTAACACTTTGCAGCTGAAGTCTTGCAGGAAGTCCAGTTCTGTTGTTCAAGCTCTGAAAGATGGAGTTTCCTAAAGCTCATGGACATTCCTTGGCTACTGCCAGGTTGGCAAGAGAAGGTTCCTCCACTGTCAAGGCATAGATAAGGTTGTGCCCTTTCCAATAAGGAAGAAGGAACTTTCCTAACATTTTACTAACTATTAGGACCTATCTTTTCAGCAATGACTATGGCTCAACTCTCAAATGGTCCTCCTTCAAGATGCTTGCTTATTTTCAGAGAGTGAATGCTCAGCACTTTGTGTGTTTTTAAGTAGAAGGAGGTTCCTGTTCTTCAGTCGCTGACTGTTGCTGGAAACATGAGCTAATAGCACCCGTGGGTCTTGTTGGGTGTCAAGGCGTTGCTTTTGATTTATATAAATTTACAGTGTAAGAATATTTAATTTTTTAATCACTTTTACTATTTTAATTTGGTGGTAGCACAGATCTCTCCATGTTATGTATTCCCTAACAGAGATTATAATACTTAATGAATTTATAGTTCTACACTAACCCTCTCTTAAGCCTGAACTGTCAGAATGTCTTGGGCATAAGCCCAGTTTTAGGTGGGGCTCAGGCACAGCCTTTGTACTGTGATTGTCCATGGCATGGATATGCCACAGTGTAGACAGGCCAAGCTTGTGGTGGCTTTGCCAAATTCTCTATTGGGTCCCAGGAGTTGATGTGGTGACTGATTTTCAAGAGGAGCCATGTTCACACAGCTTTCCATGCCAGAGAGGGATGTGCCAAGAGGCAACATGGAAGTTTTTGAAAGTTTTTGAAAGCCAACCGTGTTGTAATGTTGGCTTGATGAAAGGGTCATGAATCGTGCGAAGCTTTGACGACTCCTCCTCCTCCTCCCGGCTCTGAGGGGCTGTGTTGCTCTTTTACTCCCTATAAGGAATTGGTAAATACTGTACTATGTTCCCAGTCACTGTAAATTGACAACACTCATGCAGGATTGGTGCAATTGTACAAATTTATATTGAGTGAGTATTTGGGCTCTGTCCTCCTTCAGTGAATAGCAAGCTCAGGCACCTGGAGTAGCACCAATGGGAAGAGTAGGGCTGTTTCAGGTCAGAATCCCATCTTCAGGATATATGCTTAAGGAAAAAAAAAATACTGCCTTGTCCTGAAGAGATGTGGCTGTTTGTGTTTTACTGAGAATAAGAAACCACATTTGTCTTAATTAGGATGTGGATGCTTCTACTCAGGAAATGGATGAGAATTTGGTAAACTGCCATCCCAGGACAAACACAAAGGAAGCTTAACAAATACTCAAGCGGTTCTTTGGAAAGGAGTAGAAAGTCATAAAAGGATGGCCTTCCACATTTATGTTTTGAGCCCAGAACATATTTAAGTAAGATTCAGGGCTTTTAAGGCAGACAAGACTCATCTGACCTTAGCTGTGTTCCTGCAGGAGCCAGTTTTTCTTCTGGGCCTTACACTGGACTCGAGTCACACGTGAAGAGACTGCTCTGCTTTGTGCAGCTGGAGCCAAGGCAGGGTTTTCCAACCATGGATAACAAGAGCAGTGGCATGCTCTTCTTCTGGGCCTGCCCTTGGGTCTCTAATCTGGGATGCTCTTGGCAGCATGGCTTGAATCTTTATAGTTTGTTTCTTTGTATTTAAATTCAAGTGTAAGAAATTTCCAGCAAGGTGCACTCGACTTCTGGTTAGCAGGAACAATGGGCAGGAGAGAGCTGGAATAAGCTACCTAAGAAAAAATTTCCCAGTACAGTATATCTGCAGATTCAACCATCAACACATACTTAGAGCAATAATGTAACCGAGAAAAGGAATATCATCATCGAGACAGACTGCAGAGCTCCTGAGCTGGTAAATTTGCATAACCTGGCTGTAAGTGAGCACAGAGAGTGCTTCCAGACTGATTTCAGCTACTGGGGAACCACCTACAACATCTCTACTCTCGTGGCCCCTGTCTATGGGCATCTGTGGATAAACAAGAGCTGATTGTACTTATGTTTCTTCATTTTGTAGTTACAGTTTATTTTCAGTTGACATTGTGGAAAAGAAAGGAAAAAAATGTCACCAGAAAGCAAGTTGATAAAATACCAGTTGAATCAACTAGTTTATTGAATTATTGTAGTTGATGCAAATATTTTATTTCCCTATTTCCTTTTGCTCTGACATTGCTGAACTTCTTTATAATCAAACCAGGACAAATAGTAGCATCCTTAGGAATATAATAAACTCAGATAAATAATCTACAAACATTTATCTGAATTCTTAAATTGCATTAGTTTATGTCCTTTTTATAATCACTTCAGAAGATTATTCCTACCAGGAGATGAATTTGGCTAAATATTCCCAGAAACAGCAAATTTAAATGAATATCAAAAGTTATTTGAAAGGAGGAAATTTCAGATCTTTAATCTGAGTATCTGCATCCAGTCAAAATTGGTCAGACTTCTAATGTCAAACACTTACAAAGATGTACTACTAACCAGCTGCAGTCAGGGATCTTGACAGAAACTGTTTGAATTACCAGGATATAAATAATTGTAATGTTGAGTGATGCCTGTGTAATCCATCTGTGGACAAATAAAAAAAGAGGCATAATTCATGGAGTGAAATTACTAATTACAGTTGTTAATTGTTAATTAAGGACAGATAGGAACTCTAAGATGTGCAGTTCTACAGGCAGGATCTTGGTAAATTTAGAAGTGCTTTAAAACCTTACCATCAAGAATATCTGCTGGACTGGATGTCCCTATCCCTTTCAGAGTATAAAACAGGATGCTTAATGTTCCTTTGGTGACCCTAGGACTGAAGCATGTGTAAATGGGTGTTCTTTTTCCCTCCTTTCTTTTCTCTAGACTATCCTTTAATGTTTTACATAATTTACATAGAAATGATTTGTTCCACATTTTAATAATTTCCTGTGTGAGGAGAAAGATCATGGGGCTTTTCTGTTGTACTGTGAATATATCTGCAAATATATCTCCACTGCATATGCTGTCTGGGCTGAAGCTGACCTGATCAAGCTGGGATTTCTCAAAAGACCTCACATTTCTTAGTACAAGGAGTATATCAACTTGACAGTATTTGTTTTCAAGTTTTTTAATAGCTTTGAAAACCACCATCATATTCTGAGAGGATCCTAGCGTAGGAGGAGTCAGCTGGGTGTCTTGGATCCTTGTACAAATATATATTTCTCAAGCAGATGGGGAAATCTGGTAATTAAACTCATCTGCATTTTATTTACTAATGAACACTTTCCTTTAGCTGACCTGGGGTCGACTTAAAGTAATAGAAATCATTCTGTTAAATAGCGGCAGGTTTTGGATCCAGCTCTTATTGGAAGTATCTCAGCTCTTCCAAACCATCTATCCAATCTTAGTGTCATGGCATTTCTGAATAATCATTCCTGTATCATTTATAGCTCTCCATCTTCAGTTAATTAGGCCCATCACCTTCATGGCAAGTTCTGAATCTCTCCTGCTTACCTTAACATCTCTGCCAGCTGGAAGATGTAGAGAGATATGACTTCCACTGACAGGGCAATTTTGGGTAGAAGATTCCCTGCAAGACCCAGTTTGGCCTTCTTGCATGACAGGATGTAGCAGTGGCCAGAGACACAGCATTATTTCACATTTTACACAGAATATGGCCATTTGTTGTCTTTTTCTATTGTTTGTTCTCCTCCTCTCCCTTTGAAATGGTTATAATGGTTATAATATTCTTAAAAGTTGATATATTTATTGCATGAGCAAAAGAGTCTCCCTTTAGTCATAGAACAGCATAATTTTATGGACTGTGAAGAGCAAAGCTTTGTAAAAGCCTGCTAGTGTTTTGCCATGTCTCAGCTCTTATTTGAACAAGGATAGCTTAGTTGTCACACTGTAGGCATCCTGGCTTCTCCTGAGATGTGGCTCCAACCTCCACAGTGGTGGCTTGGATGGAGCTGGCTGCCATCATGGCCTTGGGTCCAGTGTTTTAGCTGGGAGATGTTTCAAAGGCTGGCTTTAGCTGGTGGCTTTCCTGATGCCTGTGGTAGGATTGGGTGGCAAACCTGCCAGAAGCCTGGCCAGGAGAGCTGATGTTTTGTATTAGGCAGCCTTTTTGAAGATTTGCTGAAAAAAATGGAACCCAAAGCTTTCAGTGAAAACAGTGACTTTTTGAAGATTGTTTTTAGTTGCTGAATTTCCCACACCCCCCCACTTTAAAGCCTTGCACGTGACTTTATCTGTCAGGAAAAGAAAAAAATTCGTCGCTAGGTTGTTGCTGTGACTAATACTCTGTGACTAAACATTGTGAGTCCCTCAGCTCTAAAAGCCCTGAACTGGGGATCCTCTTTATCAGGCAAAAAAATGAGGGGCAATGAAGATCTTTCCTACTTGTCTGACCATTGGCAGTGTTGGTACCAGTGTGAGGATTTCCAATGCCTGGTATTGCCGATGAAGTGCTGTCCATCCGGGAAGTAAAGCTGTACTTTATCACCAATGCTATTGTTGACAGAAGGCTTCCTATTCCTATTGAAGGCTTTATCAAATATAAAAGGAGATTAATTTCAAGTGGCTTTGAGGTTTGCAGTGAGCACTGCAGTGTGCAGCCTGGTGTCATTCTCCCATATGAACTGAGGAGTTTGTAGAGATTGATTAATAATATTTTTCAGTAATCGAAATTAAAATGGAGGCCCTTGATCCTAGAAATGATTTTTTTGTTTTTCTTTTTTTTTCTTTCCCTAATAGAAACATACCTATTATCCCTTTCTACAAGTTTTATTTATAGGAGATGGATAAAAACAAGATTGAGGATGGAGTTAAGATGCCATACCGTAGCACCATCCTTTTCCTGTTCCCATTTGGGATTTTAGCCCATGAGACTCTCAGGTTGGAATGTATGTGGGGCAGGCAGAAACATCCTGGAGACTCGTTTCCAGTTTGGACATGAGAAGCTGGTGTTATGTCCTCCCTTCAGTGGCTCCATTCCCATTCAGTTAAAGCTGAGCTCTCTGGACTCTCAAATGAAAATCACTTGGTATTGAATTCTGCCTCGTGAGCAGGAGGTGGGAAAAAAAGGGTGTATGCAATAGTAGATCAATACAGCTGGGCTCCAAACTGAGATGTGCGACATTTCCTCTGGGGTTGAAATTAAAATTGAATCTTTTGGGTGCTTCAAAGCGTCAAACCTCTGAGCTGTGTTTGTGTCATTAGCATCGTTATCCTTTGACTTTGAAAGAGGGCTTTATTTCAGTGGTTTGCCCCAGCAGTATTTTCTAAATCTTCCCTCGTTATGCAGCTCTAAAGACAGGACACCAGCCATGTTGCTGCTTGCTTGTTGCAACTCCCATGCAGGCCGGCAAACGATAAACAAAAGTCTTTTGTATAATATTAATAAGCTTTCAGCACTTCTCAGCGTGGCCTGTTGTCATCAGAGTAAATCATGTGTATCAAAAGCCCTTATATGTGAAACTTTGTTTTCATATCAGGCCAGCTTTTCTATTCAGACCCTTTTATCATCTTGTAATAAAAACATTTGTTTATTTTTTCAATAGCACTTCAGCCATGATCCAGGAACCGCTTCCATGAATAGAGCAGCACTTTTCTAAGGAGCTTTCTTTCAAATCATTTCGACTGGCCCCTCCTAGCTGCCAGTGGACTTTGAATCCTGTTTACATTAAAACAATAGTAGCAGCTTCATAAATAAACAGGGAAACACATGCCTCAAATCCGTCTTGTAATTGAAAAGTTAGAGTTTTCTCCTCCTCAGGCTCTTCTATTTTATCTAGCTCACTGTAGGTTTGAGCCAAATTTAAAATTCTGTCTTTATACTTAATGCATAGATCATAATCTATTGATGTGTCCTACAGTGAAAGTTTTGATTTAAAGAACTGAGGTTCTGCTATGTCAATATTTTAGTACCAACAGATATTTGCTAACACAAACACTTTTCCCTGTCTCAAGCTACAGGATAACATCCTGTCAATACCTGTGAGTAAATAAAGCCCTGAGACCAAGCAACCTTTTATGTGCACTTGAGCTGCTGTTACTTTTCTGTTTGCTTCCTAGCTTTTCCTGTGGCTGGCTGCAAATGCCAGATGATGGAATTAAGGAGATGATAGAGAGATTTAATGTGTTGTGTTGCCTAAGAAGTACTTGTTAGGGGTCTTTTAAATCTGTAATATCTCAGGTTCAGTGTTTGCTCCTGGGCACTGTAGGGAAATGTGTTGTACTTAATTTTGAACCCATTTACATTTATCATTTTTAGCAGCTTACTTGTAATTTCATGGTCAGAAAGGATGCGAAAGCACCTAAGTGGCTCCAGAGTTGAAAAGGGCACAGGGAAAACTGAAATCAGAATCTAGATAGCCCAAAATACACTCAGACTCTGAGTGGATGCTGAATTAACTAGACAGGTAAGAAACTGCATCTCTGCACCTTGGATGGGGCATAGATGTGGTAAATTACTTGTCCCAAGTTAGGCACTGGTCTTAGGACCGGTCCCATATTGTCACATCTGTGTGACTCAGTATGAGCAGAGCTTTGCACAGACAGAAATCTGCTTGTTGGACCAGTTGTCCATTTGCTGACCATGGGCTTAGCAGCATCTTTGCAAGTGAGTGCCACACAGAGCTGTGAGTATAGTAAATGTCCCTGGATGAAATGCTGTGCTTTCCACTTCTGGAAAAATTTATCCATAACTTGGAGGAAATTTCTGTAACCAAAGGAAACAGAATCCTTTAAGTTGCACTTCTTATAATCAAGCTCCGAATTCAGAAACCTGATAAAATACTTTTAGTCTGGGTTATTTATATATTTTGCCCCCTGCAAGTGAAATAATGGCAGCTCTCCCTGGCCTGACATCCTTGCTGGCACATCCAAAGGAGCAGAGGGCTGGGAAAATGGCTCAGCAGTTGGTTCAAACACCCCATGCTTCTCTCGTTAAGACAGAGGTTTGGAAACATTTCCACAGCTCTAATTTGATCTCTGGGAAACCGAAAGGTTAATTGCACAATGTACAGGGGCAAAATAGATTTCCAAGAACATCTGGCACTATATTATTGAGTCTGAAATGAGATTAAAGCCATTCTTCTGGGACACGAGCTCTTGCCAACCACCATGGGGAAGGTGTACAAACTTTATCTGGGTTTAATGAAGACATGGTGTGTATATTTATACACACATAAATGCACATGCACATGTTATTTTTTTTTTTATTATTTAATTTCTTCTTTTGCCTATGGCCTGTGATATCTGGGCTTGGTTTTACAGGCTTTTCTTCTGACTAAATTTCCATGAGTACCAATTATGGAACATTTTGCTGCCTGCAATAAACCTGTGTTGCAGGATTTGTGGTCTTTTCCCCTTCTTCTTAAAAATGGAAAATCAACAGGAATCTTTCCTCTCTTATCTGCCACTGTTCCTGTTTGCTACCTACCAATAACCTGATGCTACAGAAAGAAAGCACAGAGGAGCAAATACCAGGGGGCACAATAATAGATTTTGAAAGTCATCAAAGGTCAAGGCAAACATTTTCCATGCCTTAAACACCAACTTTATCATGGAGATATTTGGGTGTGTAATTGAGGAGGGAAGGAACACTTGCTTGAAAAATATGAGTTGTACTTGGGCCCAAGGCAGGTGGGGAAAAAAACATTTCAGAGGGGTGCAGGGGTGGGAGTGGGTGGTGAGGAGGTGACTCATTTCTTCTCAGGGAGTTTTTCTTTGCTGAGGTCAGCTGTGATCTGCACTCCATTCCACAGCCTTTCTAAGGGTGGAGGAGGAATCAGTCAGTGGAAGAAATGGTAATGAATAATGATCACAAGATCATCTCTTGTACTCGAGAAGTCCTAGCGGAGAGATCCTCCCTGAGCCATCCCTTTCCCTGAGCGGATGGCTCACTATTACTGGCTTATCTGCCTGATATGTGACACTCTGGTATCTTTAATATGTCACAAGTTCTGACAGATTTGGCAGGTCTTTAGCTGCAGAGCTGGTTGGTTGAGTAGACTGTAGAGGGCAGTCTGAGACCGCTGGTGATGCGCTGCTGCAGCTGCTGGAGGTGTGCAGGGTCTAATATCTGCCACCTGTGGGGAGGGAGTTCTGGTCGGGGGTGCAGGGGGGGATGGAAGAAAAAAAAATAATGGGAAAGCTGGTCTATTGGATTTACGGTAAATATCTATTTGGCTTCGCCTAAAAGAAATTCTTTATAGGACTTTTTTCTTTAAACTTCCCCCCCTCCTTCCCCCAGTTTGCTCTGTTTGAAAACAGCTAGCCCTGCTACTGGCTGAACAGCGTGTTTTCACGCTGCAATCACTCTTCGAGGGAGAGAAGCAAGTTGTGTAAATCCTCCTGCTGACAGTTGAGATGATTTTTAGTCCATTCACAATGGGCTTGACTTCACCACACAGTGAATGAACGTGACAGCGAGCGGGGTGGCGTTCTCCAAACACCGCTTTGCTGCTTGCCAGTGCCGTAAGGCAGACAAGAGAAATCCCAGCACCTGAGGCAGGGTGCTGCCAAAGCAAGCAGGAATGATGGATGTGGTCCCCTTGCAAGGGGAGGCAGGGCACTGTATGCAAAACACAGCAGTGCTGGACCTGGGTAAACATTCCTTCTCTTACGTGGAGGGGCAAAGCAAACTTGTAGCTGGGCAGAACTCTTCGTTTGTTTTCGTGCTCTCAGCCACCTGTGAAGTTGTGAGAGCTGGGGCCTGCCCCCATGTCCATGGTGGTGATGTTTAACCATAGCGGTGATGTGATGTGTTTCAAGGCAAGGGCATGGTGGCTCTGTTAAAGGTGGCCAGAGGACTGTCTAACAGTGGGGTCACCAGGAGGGGAGTTGCTTGGCACAGTTGCTCCTCTCTTGATGGCCTCTTCACAGCAAGGGGACCAAGTCTGAGGTGTCTCATATTCTTAGTTTAAAAAAGGAGCTGGCTCTGGTATAAATGCAGTGTCAAAACAGTCTCACTTTTCTGCATGAAATCCTTTATAAGAGAGCACCGTCTGATTTGATAAGCTGGGGGAAAGGATCAGTCCTGTCTGATTCTAAAATTCTGAACTGTAAAGTTTTTAGCTGCTCTGCTTTCTGCAATAATCAGAGGACCAACCATTTTTTTTCCTTGGGATTTGATCCTACCAACTTCATTTCTGTAATTGCTCTTCTGGGTACTCAGGATCAGTCATGCAGAACCTGCCCCTGTAAACACCTTCGTGCATATTCTTATTCATGGTAATATTCTCTTAGCTTTCATTGGAAGAGTTTGTACTTGTAAAGTTAGAGTCTGCAGAATTTGGTCCAGAGCTTGATCTGATTTTAAATACCACCCCCCGTCCCCCTTCCTAACAAGTCTCTGCAAGGCAGGGTTTTTCAGATAGCTGTTGTGGTTTTGATACTGCCCCTTTGCTTACAGTATGCACGGTATTTCTTGCCTGTCTTCTGAAGGACTTAGTAGTTGCCATTATTAATTCAACTTCACAGAGCTCCCTCGGAGGGGATGAGTAGCTAAGAGCGGATGTAAACTGAGGCAGAACAAAGCCAAGAGATTGTTTTCCCTCAGGTCTCGCTGCAAGCCTCTGGCAGAGCTGGGAATGCAACTCAGCTTTCCTCGTCCCCAGTCCTCTTCTGTAACCGTGGAGCAAATTAAACCCAGGCAAAGGGGGTACAACTCCTACAGCAAGCGGGGAGGATTGTGCCCATCGCACGAGCTCTGCGTTTGGCCCACTGCCTGCATGCTCCTAGAATAACAGACATATGGAACACGTTGCCAAGTAAGGACCTTAAATCAAGTTTTATAAATGAGTTCAGGAGGAAAGGAGACATATTTTATTTCTACAGAGAGAGGTGGGGGGATTGAAGGAGGTGGTGTTCAACTAACCCCAAAGGGGGAAGGTTTATTAGGCCAAGTGGCCTTTTCCTTCCCTGTAATGCCTTTTGGTTCATAACTAAGAATTCACTTTGCAAAAAGATAACAAAATACCAGCCTTGCTTCCAAGTACATGTTAACACTTTCATTTCAGGTGATCAAATTCTGATAGGGACTCATGCTGTAGCCCAGCTGCCAGAGCAGCTAAGCAAGAGTCTGTGGTACTGCCTGCGATGGAGGAGGGAGGGGAACTCCATTTTTAGGCTGGAGAGCACATATTCCACACGGACCTCTTTTGCAACAGAGTAGGGGTCCAAGAATCCACTTAAGGCAAAAGAATGCTGCCATGTTAAACCCTTGGCTGTAAGCCTCAGTCAATTGCCAGCATCAACAATTGCTTTTCCCATGAAAAAGGACTTTTTCTCCTCTGGCAACGTGATCATTGCCTGCTTTTAAATCAAGGCAGACGGTGCTGATAACAGGGCATGGCTTTGCAGTGCCAACCTACTCTGGGTCAGAGCATCTGTAAAACCCTCACCTCCATTCTTTTTACTTCCGAGCTCTATGTTTTCTTTTCCCTGTATTATTTTTTTTTCCCCTTTGGGTGTAGGCTTCTGAAGTATCCACACTTAACATTGGGAGTTGCTAAGATGTGGCCCATCTACTTCTGCTTGATCTCATCTTGCTAAAAATGGGCACTGGTGGAAAGGAGAATTTAAAATCTTTCTGTTGGTTTAGGGGCCTTTGCAACCCACAGCCATACCTATGTATTCCATGTGCTTTTGAAAAGGGACAGTGAATGAGAGAAAGGAAGACATGATGGGTTACAGCAGGAATGGGGTAGAGGGGTTGGTTGTTTCTAAAGCTAAAAAAAAAAAAAGAAGGAAAGAATCTATTTTGTATGTATTAGGATCTTTGAGAGTCCTCAGAAACATAAAATACGTAACTGTGTGCTTTATGTCCATGTTTCTGAATGGAACTACTGAAGTCCTACGTGCTTAGTCAATCTCTAGAGAAATGTTGGAGCTGCTCTTAGTGCTGTGCCTTTCCTCTTCACTGTTTTTGGATGTTTTTTGTTGTACTTAGTAGGCAGAGGTTCACTGTTCTCACAAAAAAGCTATTTCCCCATGTAAATAAGAGATTCGCTACCCAAATTTCTTTGCTGTTCTGTCAGAAATTAAAATTAAACACAAAACCCAAAATTCATTCAGGTTCTACATATAGTCTACCTATATGCCTATAGTGTGCAAGACACTTCTCACGTCTTGAATGGAGGATGCCCAAATGAACATTTCATAAGCATTGTGTTGGCTGAGGTTTATTCACATCTGTTCTTTGGGGAACAAACCATGTGCTAATCCTAAGAGGTTTTGGGAATAGACAAAGTGTATTTTTCAGGCAGCTTATTCATGACCAAGAACGCAGCAAACTCTGCTCCTAATAGTTTTTGTGTACTCCTCCCTGTCTTTGTTTACAGAAGGAGATCCTGCATGATGAAGACAGGTTGATGATAAGAATCAAACTGCACTGAGTTGTTGGCAGAGACATCTAAAGCCACATTGAACTATTTACTGTGTTCAGTAATTTAGCAACCAAAAGGTATTTTTTGAATACAGTAAACAGCAGTGGTTTTCATTCATGTCAGCATCAAGTTCTTCCCATAGCAATCTCTATACACTAATGAGATAAATATCACCCCTGTCCCTATGCCAGGTGGAAAATCATTTCTACATCCCCTGTGGAGTTGGCTGTGTGTGCACAGACCTAGTGACTTTCTAGAAATAAAGAGCAAGTCAGAAGCAAAGAATGACTATCAGTTTTGAGGCTTTATGCTTCTCTTTCCCAGCTGCTAAACCTGAACCAGTCTTTTTTTAGGGCTTAAAACACAAACCCACCTGAGAACTGGTGAAGGTAATTTTTTTTTCATGATCAGAGCTACTAAATCAATTTATTTTTCCTAGTAAATTATTAGCTTTAATGATCTCTTCTTATTTTCTTAGCTGACCCTGACAATTGCAAGTGTGCTCCTTATTTACAAATACTTTTCCAGTGATTTAAGAATAAGATTGAGCTGTATTCAAAATATCTACTCTGATGAGTAGCTTTTAGTGACCTGTGTTTGGATTTGGTTGTCTAGCTCATGCAGTACTTACTTACTCTGCACTCTGACCAGATGGCAGAACTAGTTTAAACAGAAAATAAGTAGTTCAACTTTACAGCAAACAGCACAGAGTATTGGCTATCCTTATTTGCAAGTGAATGTGAACACTCATATGAAGAACAACTATTCCTTGGATGCTGGGTTTGTTTAGTTTTCTTCTTCATAGCACTTCTCTCAGCCTATTGTATTTTTTTCCTGAATATAAAAAAACGTGGGGAATAAACTCAGTCTGTTGGTAATAGCAGGAATGACCTTAGTGAAGAAAACATCCCAGCTTCCTGGAACTTTCTGGTTTTAGACAGTCCTTTGAATGAATACTCCCTGGTTGCTGCTGAACAGAGGTTGTGTGTTTCAATTACCCTGCATCTGAGAATAAAAATACCTTAGCAGTGCATATTTGTGGTGTTGTTTGGGGAGATTATCAAACGTATCAAATATGCTTGACCACTTTCTTCTCTGGCCATGGAGTGGTTTGTTTTGGCAATGTTGTGAAGATCCTTGGTTAGTATTGACTTCACCGCTGATGGAGGCTGAGACTCCATCTATTGTCACCCTCAGCATTTTATTCTTAATAAACGGTTTGAGTGACTTCTGAAACCAAAAAGTAAGGGCAGGCTTAAAATTGAGCTTATTCTCTATTACTGCAAAAGTCTCCTGTTGTTTGATAGCTGAATTTTCTGTATTCTGAGGAGAAATAGGCTAACAGCGGGACTTTGAGAAATCACTATCCCCAGAATGTCCCAGTGACACCATCCATCAGTTAAGAATCTGTCTGGAAGAACTTAATGGGACTGATTGTTATTCTGTTCATATTTATGTGTGTTACGGCCCTTTATATAAGTGGTGACACAAAAAAGGTCTCAGACAATGTGTAAATGACATGTAATTCTACTGCTAAAGCTTTTCTCTACTGATGAATTCTTGCATGCAGTGATCAGTCCTTTCCTTTGTACAATTAACAATCATCCAACTTAGCCCCAACCTGTAGATATAGATTTTTAAATAACATGGGTTAGAAATATTTCACGCAAATTACAAGGAAAAATAGCCTATGGAATCTAGGATAAGAGCACATGGAAGAAAGACATCCTGCACTAAGTGGTGTGTGTACTTAGACTGAAGGCACTAAGCTTAGAAGGCACAGTCTGACTGACAGTCTGTACACGTCCTCAGCTGATGATTGATAATGCCACTGAGAACATTTTAAATGAACAAAAGTGCATGTAGTTGCTTTTGGCCTCCTTTTGAAGTGCTTTTAGAGCAACACAGAGCTGAAAAGCCACTCCCTGCAGCTGCAGTGGGGACATGAAGAAAGCAGCTGCAAGGGTTTGTTTTCATATTTCATCCTCGTGTGCCTCACAAACAGGAACGCTGGAAAGGAGCTGATGTGGGATCACTCACCTATGGGGCATGGACCAAGCCTGCTGTCCTTGCCCAGGCAACAGTCCCATTGATGGATTTCAACTTCTTTCTGGGAAGCTGCAGCCTTTGTTTTCAAAGGGAAGGCTGGCTTTTGAGCACAAGTAGAGAGCAACAGCTTGCCAGCTGTGAGCTGGGCTGTGAACCTTTTTGTGTGCACTTGCTGCAGTTCTTTGTGGTGGGAGCGAAGTATTTCAGTTGGTGGAGGACTGAGCAAACAGAGTTTGCTTTGGATGGCTATTTACATGGGATCCATGCTTTCTCCAGGGCCTGTCTCAGTGTTAGTTGAGTGCAGTGGGTGCAGCTGTGGTCTCTGATCCAAGAGCAGTTTGTCTTGCTTGGTTTTCCTTTAGGAAAGCCTTTCTGAAAAGTGCTGGCCTCTGAGCACAGCTTGGTCCTGACCTGAAGATGTAAGACTAGCTGTCTCAGAACACGTATCTCCTTCTGTCTTCCTGTTGAAAACCTAGTGGGCAATTTCACTTAAATGTGGCAGACAGAGGTCTCAAAGTTACATTATTCTAACATGCTTTGTCAAAAAAAGGCAGCGAGGTGGAGGAGAGAGACCTTCTTATTATCTCCACTGGGGAAAAGACTGTGGTTTGAGCTCATGGCTGAAATCCCAAAGGATCTACATGAAAGAGCCTTTGATAATGTCCCAAACTGGAAGAACCTTTCATCAGAGCAGACATATTTCTAAACACAAGGGAACCTGGCCATGAAAAAAAACCCAGACAAAACCAGATTTCAATAATTCTGTTACTCACAGATTTTATTTTTTAATTAAAAAGTAGCTGATGCTAATAGCAGCACTGGTCCAAGAGTGTAATCCACGTATGGGTACCTGTGGACTTAAGGATTTAAAACTATATTGGATCTAGGTCTTCTGGAATGGACCCATATATAAAATCATAGAATATCCTGGGTTGGAAGAGACCCACAATGATCATCAGAGGCAGCAGGAAGGTGAAGAAGAATTATGAAAGAGTTCAGTGCTCCATGTTGAGCACGCAGAATTTCACACACCCAGTGCTCAGCTTCACCTGGGATGAATAGAGAGGAAGGTGAACTTCCTATACCAGGCTCTGTTAAAGCCAAGGAGCAGTTTCCTTCACAGCACTCCCTTAACTCAGCTTATGCTAGGAGAGGTTTCTTTCCTGTGCAACAGCGCACCTAATTAATTTTTACCTGAATCTTATCCAAAGTATCTCAACTTCTGCTTTTACAACTGCTCAGAAAAACTCAGACTTTCTAATGAAATTTCCTTTTCCTCCTGCGCCTGCCTGGTCCAGTAACACCTCAAGAACAGCCTTTCTTAAATGTTTCTATATTCCTGCTTCTTGGGGATTAGTGTGGGAGTTCATTAACTTAAGATAACGAGTCAAAAACGTTATTAAGCTATTTTTAAATCTACATGAAATTCTTTCCAAGTCCAAATCTTTCCTTGAATTTGAAAACTTGAAAAATCCTTTAAGGCTTTCTCCCCATTTCACGGGGAAATTTGGAAGGGGCTTGGAGACTAAACATACCCAGTCTTCAAGGTATTCCTGTGCTCAATCTAGACCCATGCTTTGCTTGGAAAAGATAAAATTTCTAGATAACGTTTGGGGATTACAGGTCGGGGGATATTAGACTGGTGTTTTAGAAAAGCCACAAATATTTGGTTTGTGATTACACAACAAATCTGTGAAAGTTTTGTAAGCAAGTGGTTGTAACTATCAAGTTACAGAGAAAAGAAAATAAAGCCCATTTCCTCCAGAGCAAGATAAATGCAGTAATGAGAATGATAACTGAAATTCTAAAATGGATATGAAACCAAGCAATGACCCAGAGTGACCCACGTAATGAATCGCATAACAGGAAATCAAACAGTAACAGAAACTCTTTTGGAGGAGTTCGGTTTTTTCCTTTATTCTTTATAGCTTTGTCTAGATGGTCATTAGATATCATCTTTAATTAGGAATTATTGCTGAATTTAGACCAGGCAGTGTCATTTAACCAGGTATTTTTCCTCCCTAAAACCCTCAATTATGAACAAGTCCATTAAAATTCTATTTTGTTTATTAGTTTTTGACTCTTAGCCCACTTTTTTTCTAATTGAGCCCTAAAATGTTACTGTTGTTGATTCGCTTGGGTTTTTGCTGATTTTTTGGGGGAGATGGAGAGGGGGGGATGACTTTTGTTTCCAGGTTTGGATTTGCTTTCTTTCCCTTATGTTGTGGGTCCTTCATAACACGCAGCCAATGTGTTTGCCGTGAGTTGGATGCCCTGCCTTGGCACTGTTCGTCCCAGAAACCTTTTGGCAGAGATTGTGAAAAATCTTCCATTTGTTGCAGAAAGCATGTGAAGGCTGCAGAGAGATGGCAGCTGATTCCACACCGGAACTCCCTACCACTGCAGCCACCAAAGGGGAGAAAAGTGGGATGCTACAAAAGAAACAAACGTTTGCAATTGGATTCATACTGTTAGGATTAATGATAGGAGGTAGAGGAAAACTGGAGTAGCATTCCTAAGCCAACACATTGGAATGATTAATTGCTTTAAGGCACTGAAAAAGAACAACAGCTGCAGTCCACGAAAAGCCAAATTTGTCTAAATTTCTCCAGCTGATCAGTCAAAATCATCACTAAGACTTCTACTTTGTAATTGATTTTTCACAGAAAACCACAGCAAGCGGGGAAGAAAAAAGAAGTTTCTGATTATAGAGATGTCTGCCTTTATTCTGCCAAATTTTTATAGCTAGTAAACCTTCATGTAACAGAATTCCATATTGCTGCTAGCCATGGGGATTTTCAGTGGAGCTTGTTTGGGAATATACATCCTTTTCCCAGGAAGGTGCTATAAGGGCCCTTTTAATTAATGATAGCTGTTGCAGTTTGGAAGTTCAGTATCTAGATGAACTTTCTGGGTTCGTGTTTTGAAGGCAAGGTCTGCCAGAATGCCAAGGCTTCTCATAGGGGAAAATAGGTGACTATATGGACAAGGGTCAAGACATTCACAAAGGTCTGTCTGGGCTTTATTATAGCAGCATTTGTAAGTCTCCATTAAGATCAGATATAGTAGGGTTTGTTTTCTCCATGTAACAGCAGGGTGACTGAGATGGGGGGTGATTAAATTACTTTTCTGAAGCGTGTTTTGGTCAACTGTACCAAGGATTTGAACCATCTATACTAGTGGGTCCTGTCCAAGATTGCCTTTTTTCTGCTTTCTAAACTAACCCTCTCTCTAACCATATATGACCTAATGCTAAATCTGTCTCTTGCTGTCAGTCCTTGCGTGGGGATCTGTGATGTCCAAGATGTGCTTTTCCATTATTGTTTTCTGTATACATATTTGCTGCTGTTCCACAGAAACAAGAAGAAGGGTTAGTGGGACACCACTACTAAAGAAAAGACCGATTTCTAAAAATGGGATGTGAGGCTTTGTGTTAATAAATACAGAGTTTTCTTATTTGATATTACATCCCAAAGTATCCTCTCGATGTTACTTCAGTATATGAAAGGGACCTGATCAAGCTGTGCAAAACTTGCTGCTTGGACAGCAGGTGGATGTTGGGCAGCTCTGTGAAGCTCCTGTGTTAGACAGGTGGGGAAAACATAATCTCCCAACTTTTGGATGTGCTACATGAACCTGATGGGGTGGAGAGGAAGGAGGACTAGTTCCTGGCCTTCCCGAGGGAGAGAACGGAAATAGGGTGCATGAAAAGAGAGGAAAAGGAAAACTTGGTGTTTCTCTTCTTCCCCATTCGTGCCTCCCAGTGATGAACGAGCCCAGAATGAATTCAAAGTAAAAGAAGGAAGTCCACAATGGAAGTTATTCAGAGCATCCTGGAAGGCTCAAGGGGAATGGCACTGGGGTGTCAAATAGTAATCTGACAGCTTGTGTGAGGTGGTTGGGTCCGCCTTCTGCAGGTCCCACAGCCCTGTGTTGCACACCGTGTACCACAGTGTACAACTCCAAGATCCTGGATAAAAGGGTCCTGCAAACCCAACACTGAGAACAGAGTGGAAAAATGATGCAGGCTCGTTGCAGCTCCAGAAGTTAGGATGTGGCTAGATTTTGTAAGGGAAGCTGCTGAGGCAACTGATAGGAAGAAGCTTTGTCTGCTTGAGCAGGAGGGAATCGTGGTGGCCGTGTCATGCTGGGTTGTGAAGCTCTCATTTACCTGCTGGCAGCTGTCTGTCCTGCTCAATCCCACTGTGGGATCGGGGCCAAGGAAATTATTAGAATAAGTGAGCTTGTGTCTCTGGGCCTCTGCTCAGCAGGTGTGTGTGATACCGCATAAATGTATTTCATATTTCCACCAGTCATTTTCATTATGATGCAACTTAAATTCCCATAAAACTTAGTTTCCATAGATTTATGGGAATAATTTTAATCCTAGATAAGGATATATTTTTTTCATCTTTTTATGGCATTGAGTATGTTTTGGTTAGAGTTGTACATGTGTTCATATGCGAATTTTTCTGTGGTTGACTTACAACATTAACCTTCCCAGAACCTTCCCAATCTTTTGCTTGATTGCAAGAACTTAAAAAATATTGAATATGAGGAAGCAGTTTTCCTTCACTTGGACATTTTTCTATAAAATACAGCTGTGGATCACCCAAAGAAGCAATGTTCTTGTGGTATTTTCTCTAGTTGTTCATTAGGAAATGCTATTTTCTCTAATGTTTCCATCCATTACCAACCACTTACCCAGCATCCGGAGCTGGGTCAGTGATACAAGGTTGCTCCGGCTTCCCGGTGCCAAGGGAGAGGAAGCCACCCCAAACCTTGACCCCCTTCCCTGTGTAGTCACCCCTTCAAATTCCTACAGCAACGGTTTCATTTCCTGACCAGCCCAGTAACACCAAGAACCGAAGAGTGAGTGTTTAACTCGCCCTTTGTTTCAGCCTGGGCTCTGTTTATTTTATTTTCTTCTCCTTCGGTTGAATTCTGCAGGGGTAACGAGGGCATATTGATGTGGCAGCTCCACAGCTACTCTGAAAGGTTAAAAATGTCCACTTTGGAGTTGCAAAGTCAATGAGAGTTTCAGCTCTGACTCCAGAGCTATTAAATCAGTGAAACTTTCTGCTGAAAAACATCGTATTCTGTTCTGTTGGACCGCATTTACTTAACACGATCAAAGAGAGGAAATACTTTTTCTCTTCAGGGTAACTGAATTAAAAAAGCACATATTTTGATTTGCCTGTGTTCATGTATGATTCAATCTTGAGGGCAGATTTTAATCTAATCTAAATGTGTGTAGCTCCATAGAATTCACTGGAGCTGTGCTGATTGATAGCAGCCAAAAATCTGCCTTTTTCTGCTCACATTGCACCCTCATTTGAATGATTGAGTACTGTTTGCAGGAATATTTATGAAAGACAAAATACTTTGTGTGTTCATTTGTATTATTTGAGATGTAGGCCATGGTAGTTTGATTACTTAAGCCTTGTAATCAGATATTATGATGATCACAAGATAGCATTATGTTAAAAAATACAGTCTTCCAAGTCAAATTTGTCATTTTTTTTCCAAGAAAGCTCACGTCTTCTTCAATGAAAAAGGCTTTTCATCAAATCAGTAGAGAAAAACAAAAACCCAAACGAAAAATAATTCAACATGTGGGTTGTTACTTTTCCATGGAAAATTAAAAAGAAAAAAAAAAAGTGCACTGGAAAAAAATATTTCCTGACCTCTCCTACTTAGAAATTCTTTTTCTTAGCATGTCCGTGTGATTCCTCCTTTGCAGGAATACTTGATTAGCTGCTCGCTTTGTAATGCAGTTTTTATGCAGGTTCTAGCAATGATGTCACGTCAGCCGGGGCACTGGCTGATACAACCTGGACATTAAGTTCAAACATTGGATGTTCACAAAGATCCCTTTGTTAGAAGAAGAAATTCACAAGGGAAATTCAAGTGTAATTAGGATTAACACATAGTCTGCAGAAATTGGTGACGTTGGAGCCAGCCTGCTCTTCGGGCCAGTTTAGAGCTACTGTTTCACTCCCTCAGGTTTTGCTGCCTGTGGCATTAGAGACCCTCAACATTTTCAATTAAGAAGCAGTTGGGCCAGAATTGCTGTTCCTGTGTTTACATCGCTCTGGGCACTTTGTGGAGACAATCTGGTTTTGCCAGGTGTTGTATTTACTTTGGTTTTTTGTAGCATTTTGCTTATCAACACAGGAATACCTTTTACTTCAAGTTTCCAGAAGCTTTAACTGTAATACATTTTTATCACACCCTGCTATTTGGAGTGTCTTTTCTTAGTGTCTGCATGCTTCTGGTGCTCTATCTATGCCAGTGTAAAATAACAGGAATTCCTTCTAATTTATCTTTTGCTACTTCAAATCATCAACATTTACAGATATTTAAATCTTTTAATCTGAAATTCTTCATCTTTTGCTAGAATGGAAATGCATTTGTCTTTGGTATACTTTTCTCTGGATATTTCAGTGGTTATTGTGGGTTTATTGTGTCTTTCTCTGACAGAGTACTAACATTTATAGAGGCAAGAAAGTTTGGATTTACATAATTAGCAAACTTTTTGTGAATTGCTCAGTAACATAGGTGATTTGAAAGCTTGAGGGAAACTATTATGGGCACATTTGATCACAGTTATTGTCTGGTCACTGGGACAGGCAATTGAGTAGGCTGAGGAGTTGCATATGATGGGGTGTTCTTGGCTAGATCATCAGTGAGGATTAATTTGTAGCCAGAAGTAATTTCAGTGCTTATCTCAAAGCCTGCCTAATGAGGATCCTGTCTACTCACAGACACATGTAAGTATTCGTTGCAGAGCTAATGGACTCATTTCCTAGGCTTGGGTGCAATCTGTTAGTCTCTCAGTAATCCAAGCCACTAATCTGAGACAAAAGAACCCCAATCAGGTAATAGATGTTTCGGGGGCTCATTGCTGCTAAATCTACAAGCATGAAAAGCTGATGAAAAAGGAAAATTTATGCTGCACCTTGCTGGAATCTGGTACACCTGTGATGCAGTGACTGATGGTTTTGGTGATAATAGGAAAAATCAGTCTGGTCACACAGGATTATGTTCATCCTTGATGACTGTGATTTCTGCTGTGCATTTGTAATAAATGGTGCAAATATTCTTCTAAATTTTTTGAGTGTGATATCTGTTAAAATGTATCTAACTCCCCTTCAGTGCTACCTTTGTGTGCATCTGTGGAGAAATAAGTGGCTTCACTTAAAATGCGTTTGGGCAAGGAGTTTAAAAATTTGGAGTATAAATATCGCAATTCACTTCAGCTGTTTTCTTGTCCACAACCCTTTTTCTCTTCAGCAAATATTAGCAGGAGAAAATTTTTCTTAAGCTCCTGCAGAAATCCTGGAGTACCAAAAGTAAAAGGCCAGTTCTCCTAGGCTCTGTGTTTAATAAATGGAGAGATCGGTTCCAGTGACCTAATTTAGATTTAAGTTTTGTGTTAAGTTTCTTACCTGCTTATTCAGTCAGACAGCAGGAAGAATGCCATGTACTTTTCATCTGCAGTTGCCTCCTGCCAGAATAAGTGGCAGGAACTGAACACTTGCAGACAGCTTTTCATCACCAGTAGGCAGAAACAGCCAGCTTAAAACTTAGACTTAATATTTGTTAGGATTTATGCGCTCAGTACTAGAAAACGAATTCTTAGTCTGCCTAGTCATAACCACTTGAATGTGTGGATGGAATAGCTCTAGATTCAGAGAAAAGAAACCTTTTTTACTTGATTCTTAAACTTGATGAATGGGATTTTAACAGTGCTGCTCACTGGTCTACCTCTGGCCTTTATCATGAGATGAATTCTTTACTCCACTGATGTCAGTGTCTGTTTAATTTAGGTGGGATCAAGATTTTACCTGCAGTGTTTTCAGAGATAAGAAGTTACATCAAAATTACATACACTTCACAAATTCCAGGCTAGACTCTTACCAAGCTACATTTGTTGTAATTCCTGGGGATTCCTGGGGATCTCTTTCCTGGCAAGCTGTTTTGACTCAAACACTTCAGATAGCAGCATAGTGATATTACCCTCTGTCTTGCCCATCTTCCTTATTGGATTAGTTTTATTGATTCCAAGCCTTTGAACCTTAATATCCCATTAGCTAAATTAGTGATCTAGCTACATAACAGTATCTAAGGAGTGGCAGCTTGTAAACAAAGTACGTACATCTCATACAGTGTTGTCTGTCATTAGTTTATCTGAAATGAGATTGAATTTCGCATAGTCTTGTTATTGACTACTCTTACAGATTTTTCAGAAAGCAGCCATAGCCAGAAGTTACACCCTGAAATAATCCTGCTGTGTGTCATTCCTTCTTTATAGCCAAATTATTCCTGGTCTCACTCCAATCAGGTCAACAGAACGAGTGACTTCTATCCCAGTAAGTGAAGCGAATTTACCCCTGTGAGGGAGAAGCAGAAAGATGGAATATGGTTACCTTTTCTGCAGGAGTTTAGCAGCCATTGCTCATCAGCTTCACTGGACTTTTGTATGTATTAACTTGGCACTCCTTAGCCTGACTAAGAAACTAAGAGTGTGAAAACACACTATTCTCACTTAAATGCCTGCTGCTGTGAGTGTGGTATCCTCCTACTTCCTCCGATTTCTCTGTTTTCAATTTGAATTCATCTCCATAAAGATAAAACAATAACCTGATTTCAAGTAGTATAAACTGTACAAAATTAAATCTTTGACATGGACTTTGAGTACTGATATCCTGGTTTGCTGTCTCACGTGAAAGGTGAAGGGAAATGAAAGGAGGAAACACATTTATTTGAAATAAGATCTGCCCTTCTGCCAACCCCTCACCCCCACAAACATATAACAACTAATTTCCAGGCCAGGAGTGCCTAATGTTACTCCAGCCTTTTCTGGCCCTGGGGAAAAGAAGTGTGTGTGTGGTGATGGAGGGGGAAAGGCTTTCATTTGTCGACCTGTGAGAGCTGGATTGAAGAGCCTGTGTTCAATATTGCCCTTGGTAATACGCAGCTTCTCCTACATATGTAGTCTCTGCCACTGGCTATGAGATCTTCCCCAGAAGACTCTGTCAAGACATCAAGTCTAACAAGTGGAAATCACAATAGTCAGCTTTACCTCTTTTGTTTTTGCTTATATACTTGTAGAAACTGCCAGTTCCTGCAAGCACTTCTGTAAGGGAAAAAATGTGCTTGTGATGCAGATTGCTTTGATTCTCAGAAGGGTTTCACAGGCTCCGAGTCCGTCCCTGCAGGGAATTCTGCTTTTCAACTCTCTCCACTGTGTGCGCAGCTCTCTTCTGATCGGGATTGTTTTATTAATTAAGATCTTTGTGTAGAGCATCACAGGTGAGCAGGTATCTGTTAGTTTACAAGGACTCAGTGCAGAGAAAACCTAGCTCTAGAGAAGAGGAATAAAAATATTTGTCAGTGAACACTGACACGAGGAAATCACAGATAAGAGAAGTCTGTATGGTTCAAAATGGCAAATGGTATGGTAAATTATTTACTGTAAGATTTCTGGAGTGGGAATGATGGCTGAGGTCTATAGATCCCCTGTGGCACTTTTGTATAGCAAGCTTAAATTCTGTTAAACCTGACCTATTTCAACAGGTTGAATCTAACATTTTGCTGGATGAAAAGAAAGTGTGAAATTGGCAGAATAGGTTTTGTTTGTGAAAGCCCTTGGTGTTGTGTTTTAAGTACTACTTGAGGTGAAGTATGTTGAATAAGTATGGACTATTTAGGGGAAGAATCGCTGAGGATTTTATGAAGCAAAACAGCAAGAAGCTTTGTCATTCCAAGCTGGAAATGATGCCTAGCTGAGGCAGTAAAACACACATCAAAGGTGTACATATGGGTTACATTTTAATGTTCTTTCAATATTATTTTAAAGACCTGTTACTAATTTTAAACTGCATTGGTAAAAATTATTTTTTTTCTTTTTTTGTCTTTTCTTCTATATTGCTAAATGATGTAAATCACAAATGTCAATTTTATGCTGATTTATGCCAGCTGAGGATCTGGCCATGAGAGACATTTCCCCGCCGTATAATCACCCCAAACAGGGAAGGGAAAATAGGAGGAAGGAATGGTGTCATCTGGATATGTGAATAGTTTGGCCATAATACAATCCTGGAATAGGCTCTGATACAAAGATGGAAATATGAGGATTATCGTAGAAACTCTTGAGATAATCCTATAAATAGCAGAGGAAATTCTGGCTAGAAGTTGTCTATTGAAACCATTTTGGAATGAGACAGCTGACAGGAAGAGAATTTAAAGCCAGAAACCACAAGGCAGATCCTCACCTGGTGTAAATCAGCATAACTACATTAATTTCAGAGGCATTGACTTGAAAGAACTGTGATGATCTCCACCAGCTGAGGGTCTACAACTGTAGGTACTGGGTGCCAAATTCTCTCACTCACACCAGCGTAAATCTGGAGTACCTCAACCAACTTGGTGGCGTTATTTTGGATTAACGCTACTGTAAATGAGTGTAGGACACAGTCGTTTGTGTTTGAAGAGTGAAGACAATTGATTCATAGGATGTGAAATGCGCCTTTTTAGATCAAGGAATACGTTTATTTGAGAGTGTTTTAGTCTGGTGTTGCAGATGTAGGCTGTTTTAGCAACCAGGAATTCCCTTGTTCACCAAGCTGTTATGGAAAGGTGTTGACTCCATACAAGCAGTCATGATGTTCTTGGCCCCATAGGTAGCACATCAATAAATAGGCTAAGAAATTCTCTTACATTTCACTGTGTATTTTCCCTCTTACATTGTATTGATAATGACAACAGTACGTGGCCACTGTAGCAGATCGAGGCGCTTCAGTATTAAAACACTGAATAGACCAGGGAAAAGAATTTGTCGCTGTGGTGTAAAGGAAATAATGGAGTCAAAAATGGACTCTCTTAAGGATGTGTGCTCATATGTATGTAGTAAGGTCAGTCCAAACTCTACACGTACGAACATGCTAAAGTGTGGAGAATCCTTGGCTTTTTGTTCAAAACTAGAGGACCAAGACTTTTAAAATATAATTTCATTTCTGAGAATACATTTATAAACACATCTAAGAACCCCTCTTTCCCAATAGCTTTTGGTAATGCTCCATCTACTGTCTGTTGGCATTCAGGGGCTAGATCAGGCTCTAGAAAATGTGGAATCAGTAAAATACTTCAAAAAAGGTCACATAAAGTAGGTCCTGTGTGGCTGCTTTCCCATCTACAGCCAGGGCCTGTATGTGTAGCAGGAAAGGACCTTCTTCAGCTGAGATTTCCCTGACAGAAGCAGGAGAACACATGGCTGTGCACTTCCAGTTGGCAATTCCTAATGGCTCTATTATTAATATTACTGCCTTAATATCTCCAGTGAGATCACAAACGTGAAGCAGTTTTCAAACCATGGCTAGTTATACTGTGCCTTTAACTGTCCTACTGTGCCTCTTTTCAAAGTGCCACATTTTTTAGCTGCTTACATGTGATAACTGTGTTTCAAGGCTGCAGTGGAGTTTACACCAGCTGCTTTCATCACTGTGCTCTAAATAGCATCTAAACCAAAGGATGCCTGGTCTAGGTTACTGTAGCTATATGGACAAGTGAGAAGAACCAGAAGAGTAAATATTTCATATTGTATCCAGAACATTTCCTGTAATTGCTCTGTTTCCTGCTCTACTTCCTACAGAACTTCTCTACCCTCAACTGTCCTTTGCCTCCTATTTATTGCATTAACCTCTCCTCAGTGGCCCTGAGCATCATCTGTTTTGGGTAGGGTACTGAATCCTACACCCCATTGTGCCTACCCCACGTTCTGTGAATGGCACTGACTTTGACAATGGCATAGTCAGCTCAGCTGCTGTTTCTTACGGGCAGTATAAAATCATAATAGTAACCAAAATAATAATAATAAATCGCTGCTCTGGATTTCATTAAGCTTATTCTCTGTGAAGCTTTATATCCCAAAAGCATGATGTAAAAGTCATATTTCTGTAGCTGGATCTTTTTACCAAGTTTGATTAAACCGGTGATGAGAATGCCCCGAAGATTGCCACTTCTGTTTCCTTCAGTCCTCTAAAACAGTTTTTAGAGTTTCCTATTATTTTCACTTTTGTTTCTCAGCTGCTCCTGTCCTGAAAAGAATTATGGACTGGATCACTAAAGCCAGGGTAATGATATTTATCAGAAGAACTACTGAAGTAGGATTGAGGATATCAGCATTATTTACCACTGAAACAACTGTACCTTTTAGTAACTCCTAATCCCGACATGGCATTGGCTGAGTTTTGGATACAGCACTGGATTTATAAGTGTTGGACAGATGCACGCAGACACACCTTCAGTGTTCCCATGGTTTGAAATTAAAATTCTCAGTATAATTACGAGAAAAGTAACCCAGTAAGTAGGATGTGGAGGAGGATGAAGGGTGATGATCTGGTAAAAAAAGGCCTTGTGGCTGGGCTGGGGAGGACTAGTTTATTTTCTAGCTCTGTCTCAGACACTTCCTTTGTCAGACTCCTTTGAGAGGGATTTAAAAAGAATGACTTACTCACTATTGTCCAGAAGAGGACAAGGATGCCCTTGATCTCTGCTGCTTTTTGTGTGTGTGTTGTGTGGGACTGGGCCCTGCAGTCACTCTGTTGGATGTTTCCAGTCAAGCCTTTCTCAGTCCCAGTGAGAAGCTCTACTCTTCTTGGAAGTCAGTGGGAAAAAAAAACATTTAACTCCTGGTTTTGCCTTTGAAAATATCTCCTTGCTCTTTTCCTGTGTTGTCCAACCGCAAAACTAAGATTTCCTGCAGTGATCCATTTTGGGTTTAAATGCTGAAATAGAGTAACCTGGGGGCTATATAAGCAGAGTGCACAGTGACATTCCCTGTTTGTATCTATTTTTTTTTAAACTTGTGTTTATTTGTAGTAGTGTTGCTGCTGTCTTTGGTTGCTGCTTGGGTTTGACCTTTTCCTCGATTCTGGGTGGGATTTGTTGCTCCAGCTTTAGCTATTTAAAAGCTGCCTAAGCAATTTGCTTTGACACTCTCTAGTCAGTGCAAAGAGAAGAGGCATCTCCAAAAAAAGAATTCATCCCATTCAAAGATATGTATCTAGGATTTGAAGGTTTTGGGAGCAGTTTTTATGGAACACTTATTTTTTTTTAATTGAATAATGAATTAGACAGAGGAAGAAAATGAAAGTACTTTACACAATTGGAGTGCAAAACTTTGTTCCTTAATTTTGGCAAACCTCCACTTAACATCACCATGAATCGTTCTGCAGACAGAGGAAAATGTTTGCCACAGAAGATCTGACTTTAAATCATAGCAATAGTGATATCAGAATTTATACAAAGATTTTATGCAATCTGATTCCTTCCATGTAATCTCAATCAAGTTTTACAAGTGTTTTGATATAAAAATATAGCTATATTTAATATTTTTTCCCTACAAACAGACACCTGAATAACCCGTGTAAATAATAACTTAACATGGTAGGGCAATTTCATTTCAGGTTTAAATGCAAAGGAACTCTTTCAGGATTTTGAAGAGGAAGTGACTACATTTCATATCACTGCCTACAGCAGAAAAGTAGTTTTATGTTTCAGTGGATAGAGATACAGTGAAAAAAACCAAACATCCCAGATGTATGCCTAGATATATGTAGTTCTTGTTTAAAACATCATTGTCTTTCAATACTGCTGATTTTCTTAAATAGAAAAAAACCCCATGTTGTAAGTGCATTCAGCATCAGAGTTTCTCTCTCAGAACAATTTAATGAGGGATTCCTACTGTGATTATTTACATACCTGCATTTCTTGTTTCCGTCTTGCATAACTCCATTTATGTTTGTAGATGTGGGTTGGAAGGGGTCTGACTGCAGGAGGTTCAGGTGAGCAAGAACAGTCTGCGAGTGAAAGAAACAGGTAGAGTTAGAATTCGGTATTATGGATAAAATGACAAAATACAGAATCATCTGTTGTAGGGATTCATAATTAAAATCTTGTTTCAGATTATTTTTCTCCTTTCTTTCACAAGGCAATTTTGAAAACACCTAAATTTGCTAAAGCAAATTTTTTAGTCGTGGAGATCTTGGTACAATGGGGGTCACAAACAAAATCAGGTTAGTGATTTATTTACTGATGTTTCACAGAAACCACTTCATCAGCTGTTCCTGGGTCTATATGGCAGCAATTTTCCATGGAGACATCACAAAAGAAATTATGGACAGTAACTGGAAAGCAGGAGGTAGGCAAGAAGCTCTATGAGATTAGAAGCCTGGGCAAGGCTGGGCAAAACCCTGTTGCTCAGGAGGGAGTGAGAGAGACAAAAGCAGAGAAGTTATTGTAGTGATTAGTGATTAGTGATTAGTTCTGCAGAGCAGCGATGCAACAAATATTTATCATTTAGGAGTGACGGTGAGGTCTTTCACCTTAGGCTTTATCCTGAAGGTGAACTCTTAGCAGCTGTAGCATAATGATGCCAGGTGCTCTTTGAATCTGTAGATATTGATTATCTTTCATGCAGCAAATTATCATTACAAGTCTGGAAAAATATGTCTGCTGGATTTTTTTTTTCCAAGGCTTCCAGAGAGTTTCTGAGCTGTTCCAACTGGGGGAGGCCTTAAATGCACCCAGAAGCAGAGCTTTAGATATGAGAGGAAACTTTAAGCTGTACTGGGAAGATACCTAGTATGATTAGGAGTCACAATTTTGTATTTAGTCACTCAGCTTCTACCTAAATAATTTATTATATTTTGCTCTTACACAGTAACAGTGCATTGACTTCACTTAGAAAACGTGTGCACGTGATGATTGTCAGTTCTTGTGAAAGGCAGGGAGTAAAATTCTGTGTTAGCATTAAAAAACCCTGTGTGGCTTTTTTATTCCTGCTCAGTGGAGAAGGTGCTCAAGCATTGCAGGGTGGAACGTGGGATCCACTGCCCCAAAACTTACCAAGGAATTTGGCTCTGGTTGAGGCTGGTTACTCAAGTGCCCACTGTAACCAAAGAAGAGAGAAATGCTGGCAGAGAACATTTCAGTGCATCCTAAAATCAGCTTATGGAAGGGGTGGAACAAGATCTGAAGGCCAGACCTTTAAGGTCATCTAGGTTGTCTTCTTACATGAAAAGAATTCCCTAAATATTTTTGCTTCGAGCCCAAGAGTGTTAAATATAACCTCTAATGCAAAAAACCAGTATGCAATCTGTCACACATACCTTGGTGAAATAGCCATGAAGTTTAAAAGGCTTAAAATAAACAAGTGTAAAAACATACTGTGGGGTTTTTAGGTCAAAAAGATTTTTCAATTTTGTTCTCACAGAAGCTTTTTACTGTAAGAATGTAGTTTCTGATCTGCTCTTGATTATATGTATAATATAATATATATTGTGGAAAACATGCACTGACCCCCTTCTCTACAGAGCCAGCCTGTCCTAAGCCTATGCTGTGTCCAGGGGCTTCTTTCTTGGGGCAGGACTTTGTGTTTGTCCTTGCTGAATTTCACAAAGTCCCTCTGGCCCATCCATGTCCCTTTGGATAGCATTCCCAAGCTGAGGGTATATCAGCAGATCCCCCCCCAGTTTGCTGTCATTGCAAACTTCCTGTGAGAGCTCTCCATCATCTCCTCCTGGTCACTGATAGATAAGGATGTGAACCAGTACAGGTTGGACAGTGGTTGCACCCAGTTGTCAATGGCCTGTGGGTAGAGTATGACCCAATACCCGCTTCCTTCTGAGCATGGTCATCCAGCCAGTGTTGGACCGTATAGTTGTCCTTGTAGCTGAAATCCAATTTCTGGGATGCAGCATATGATTAGTGATGTCATGTAAAAGGTGAATAGGACAACAGTTAAAGCATAATAAGAGGAAAGAATAGGGTTTTTGTGTCCTTTTTTTTTTTTTTCAGAAGGCTGTGCAGTTTCTCCTTTGCATTTAAACATTTTTATGATTTTTTTTTTCCTAAACAGAGGAAAGAAACGTATTTCCAATGTATTATACAAAAGGATGTAGTAGTCATCAGCTGCTAAAGAAAAACACTTGTAATACAGGCAACATGTGTAATATTTAAAATCGCTGTCACCGATAATCTTGCTTTCTGTCATTCAAAGCTTTTAAAGCTGCTCTCTGAGTAGGGATCAAATGCGTAAATGATATTCATGTTACAGGCCGTTTATAACTCTTGATTGTCACCGTGATTTGCAAAGAGAAAAGTATAGGCATTCACAGCAACCTAAATAGTGTTTTCTTTTTCTCTTTGTTATAATCAAACGCTCACCTTTAGATTCAAAAAAATCTAATAATGACTAATGGGCAATGATCTCCTGGATTAGCCGCAGCACATTCAATATCTCTTTGAGTAGCGATTACCATCTTTTTGGGGGGGAATATCAATTTAAAGGTCAAGTGCTTTCATAAAAAAGGCGATTATCCAGTATTTCATATGTTGAACAAAAGCTTAGCAAGATTCATTGTGTGTCAGTTTCTTTTGTATATAGCATATATGCAGTGAAATGGATTGCTTAATTATCTAACTACCTGTCTGCAGGGAAGGTATGTGGCCATGAATAGAAGCTGTCAAATAGGTACTTTGCTTTGCTTGTGATATTTAATCAATTACTGCAATGATTGCGGGTTATAAGTTGGCTTTTTAAAAATAGGCAAAAATTTAAATTACTTTTGTGCCAGCAGCCAGGGATTTGGTTATAAATGGGGGATTTTATTGGGAATGGAATGTGGAATGAAGATGAAAAGGAGGAAGGAACAAAATGGGGCCAAACTCATGACTGCTCCCTTTCTCTTTCCTTTCAATTCTCATATTGTTCCTTTACAACCTGTGAAAGTATTCTGTTTCTCAGACATGATAAAAATGGCTAGGGCCATATTTAGAACATATCTAAGCAAGTGAACTTGCAGCTGGTTTTATACGCTCTTTTTAATTACTGTTACTTTTTTTCTGATGGATTTTTATCTGTTAATTTTGCAGTGCAATAGAATTGGAGGTATCGTCAGTATATTCAATCAAAATTTCCAGAAGAAGCATCACATTCTTATTTTCTTCCAACTCTTTTCCCCCCTCTTGTAAGGTAGGTTTTTTACAGCTGAAGAAATTCTCACTTGTAATTAGGGATTACTGCCTTAGTTTGTACATGTTTGTTCTGTTTGTGGATTTTGTTTTTGGATTGCATCCATTTTTTCTACTGATGTGCCTATATTTGCCAAATAATTCACGTGTGTTTGATCTACTGTATTTCAAGAAACACTGCTGGGTCTTTGTGGGATTCTGTTGGTCACTTTACATGGCACTGTTACTTCTCCCTTTGGAGGAGAGCAACTTTTAAAATTGAATAGTAATAAGTGATGTGCAGCAAATACACTGGGAGTGGTGGATTTTTAATAAACTTTGATGTTCTTCAAATAGAATATTTATATTTGAGAGAAAGGTCTTTGTGTGAAGTCCAGCTACCGTTTGGACTTTTATGCAGAGATCAGCACTGAAAAGTATAAGGTATATCTGAGTGACCACATCCTGGGGAAATTTTTATCAAGTGCTTTTGATAAGTGCAGTGGTTATTGCCTTTTTTTTTTTTTAAGTAAAATATCTCTAAAAATACGATTTCTAAATAAAAAATCCTACTGCTGCTGTAGAAAGTATCTAATAAATACTTCAAACATCCCAAATAGGCTGGGAGTTGTAAGGCCTTTTTCATTTCTACAGACTCACTGAGGATAAGCTGTTTTATCTGCAGAGAGGGAGAAGAAGGAGACTGGGAGTTTTATAACATTGCAAATTAATAATAATAAAAAAAAAAGTTTTCATTAGTGTTATTGTATATTAGTCCCATTTCACATATGAAAGTTTTTCTTTAATTATATGAGAGATGAGTACCAAGACAGTTAAGATAATTCACTTGATGTACCCTGCCAAAAACCTGTGTTTGGTTTTGGGTCCCTGCAGGGTGTTAATACCTAGTGCCTAGGTGAACATCCACCTTTTAAACAATAGGCATTAGCTATTCTTGAGCTTTGCTGCTTTTCTTTTTAAGGGTTTTCCTTGTGGCTGCACACATGGTAAATCTTTAACTTCAAGTGTCCTTCTGTGGTGACCAACTAAAATATTAGCAAAATAAATGTTTTATGGGAAAATGTTGGCAGGAACCCCAGCAGAAACAGGTGGTATTGGGTTATTTCAATATAATGTAATGATGCAGCCAGGTTTCCATCTGGACAGCATGTGGTTGTGTCTACTTAGAGAGTATCAAAGAGTGTGAGTATGCACCAGGGATAATGCTGGTGCACAAAAGTGTAGCTGGATGGCTACTTTGCAAAATAATAGTCGGGGTTCTAGGTCCTCTGGGTTAAATACTTTTACTGTCAGAATCTGAATTTCTTCATAAAATATTAAGGATGAAGCAAACCTCTGACATGCAATACTGAGCTGTGTAATTATAAGGCAGTTCCTGGAAGCCAAGTATTGTTCACATTATAGCTAGGCGTTTATTATAAAAGAGTTCATTACCCTCGGAAGCTAAGACATATTTCAAAAGAGTGCCCTGGAACAGAGGCACTTTCAGCAAGCTTTACTATACGAGGGAAAAAGCCCCAAGCAAGCTGATCTGAATATAGTTTGGAAATGGGAGAGGAATTAGTGGACACATGACTGCTGAGGACTGAATCTGTATGTTGTGGACCAGATAAACCTCAGGAGGAAAACTGAATTACACCAGGTAAGGCATTTTTAGCCTAAAACCTCCTTTTGGTGTCAGCTGCCCTCACAAGCCACGGGGCACACTTTGCTAAGATGTGCCACAGACCATCTTCACGTCCCTGTGGTGTCTGTACAGACACAGGTGAAATGTGGCTACAGACACTGCCAAAGGCTTAACTGGGGACAGTCTGTTGCATTTAGGGGGAGATTTGGAAGGCCCCTTTGTAAAATATCTTTTTGTGGGTAAGGGTGCAAGAAAGAAGTTTGTGGGTTAAGAGGAGGAGAAACAAACTCAAAAGTCCCTTGGCACTGTCAGCAGGAGCAGAGTTGACACAGAGCTGCTTCCCTCACTTGGAAGCCAGGAGCAATGTATCAGCTTTACCCTGTGGGGAACAGGGGGCTGTAATATGAATACACAGGGGCTGATTCTTCCCTGCCTTTGTACTTTGTGCACATTTAGTCCTTGTTTACAGTATTAATCACCTTGATAGCATTTGACACCCTGTGGCACTTGCTCAGCACAAGTGTAAATCATAGAAGCAGGCCTGAGGAGAATTAAGACCAGGTCTGAGGCTGCCATGAATCTCCTAGCCTTGTGGTCTTCTCTTGTGATCAAGTGATTTGCAACAGCTGAGAAACTGGCCCAGGCACTTTTTCTCTGCTGATGTATCACTCCTGTAGATGTATGTGTTAAAAATCTCCATTTCTCTTTTCCCTTTGCTCATGGATGACCTGGTTGCACTGGAAACAGCCCTTTCTACCAGAGTGAAGAACCACCCAAAAGTTCAGGGTGCTGGCCAGCAGCACTTGGCAGCTGGAGATCAACATGCTGCTGCCGTTGGAAGTACCACATAGAGGTGCCAAGAGCTGTGGAAAATGTAAGATGACACCCAGCAACTGATGAATGTGATGATTACAAGATCAGCAAGTATTTAATAGTAATGGGTAGTGGGCAGTTATTGGAATCAAAACCCCTTTCCTTTCCATTCAGCTGATATTTAAAAAACCCTCCACAAAACCAAGCCAAACCAAAACAAAAAACCCACAAAAAACAAACAAACAAAACCACCACCACCAACAACAAAATATGCACTTGACACTGGATAATGATTTTTTGTGCCTAATATATATCCTTTCCCCCTTTCCTGAACAAATCCAACTCTAGATCTCATTCATAATGCCTAAAGTGAGAGGAAATGTAATTAGAACAGGTACAAAGACATCTTAGGCCTTGATCCAGACCACTTAGGAAAATTAGGATCTTCCCCTACAAATGACATCCTATTTAAACTGATGTCATCTCACTTATACTGCTGCTGTAGCTTGTACTTCAAGTTGCACATATGCTCGAGTGCTTTGCTGGACCAGGGTACTGGACTCTTCTTCTGGAGCTGCAGTGACTTGAGGGAAGGCATGGGATGGTCTAGCCTCAGTTTATTGTTTAGTCTAACCCTGTTTATGGTGCTTGCTGTCAGGATTGTGCCTTGGTGTGCTCTGTGTCATTTCCATTCACTTTGCCCTTGGAGGTCCATGGAGGAACAGCGCTGTTCAAATTAATTTTTACAGGTGTTGGATGCTTTGAAGTGAAGTCTTTTCAGCAAACTGAAAGGATTGATGGATTACCAGTCTCCTCCAAGTTCAGACCTGTGGCTACTCAGGCAATGAGTTTGTGTGGCTTCTTCTCTTCTTTGCTGAAAACAAAACCAGGTCCAGACACAAGACTGACTTGTTCCTCCTCTCGTCACAAGACTGGAGTTGCTTCCAGAGCAAAGAGTTTTTCCAGAGCTAATTAAGAAGGGGAAAAAAGCAACAAAGCAAGTTGTAAATGGTTCTTGGAGTCTCCACAGAAGCTTTAAATGAATGACTTGTGACAGCAAACAGGCTGGAGGTAACAGAGCTTATGGATGTTGATGCACATGGCTGTTCATCTACATCCTGATTACTGTGCTGATTTAATAGGTCTGGTTCAAGGCTTCTTGGCTGCATGGGCCGATTTGGCTTTTATTGTCACAAGGATGAGAAGAACTAAGATGTCCCTGCTCCAAGTGTGAGAGTGTAGGAATGGGAAAGAAAAAAATGAGCAGGAGGATATGACCAGCTTATAAACCCCTTTTCATCTCCTGTCTCCATCATGTTACTGGAACAGCCCTTTGCCACTCACCTTTGCAGCTCTCTGCCTAAAACCAGCCTGTGACCACAGGTAGACTAAAAGTACAGTCCTGCAAGCTGAGGGTTTAAGAGTCCTGAGAAAATAAGAGGAAATTTAGTACGTTCACTCCTGCTCAGAGAATTTTTTCATTCAGAGGATCCTGTCTGGAGAGGCAATGTTGTTGCTTCAGATCTGGAAACAACCAAGGAAGTTTGGTGGTACCTTCTCTGAGGAGGCTGTCAGCTGACAGTCAACAAGTGCCTGGTCTTGCAAGGAGGAGGAGGGAAAAGGGGGAAATCAGCAATTCCCTGGAGGAGCAAGAGACTTAGCTGTAAAAACAGTCCTAATTTTTGGCCTAGTTTTTTCCCCCACACCACACACCTGTATTAACAAGGATAGCAACTCCTTTGGGTGCTGAGTCAGGCTGAGCAAAGTCATTACCCTCCACTTGTGAGAAAAGAGCAGATGGTCTCAGAACAGTTCCAAGTGTGTGGGAGATTTAGTCATGAAACACATAACAGGAGAGGGAGATTAAGGAACTCTGTTGGGTGACACAAGAGTGAATGATCTAGTAGCAGTGTTGTAGTTTCTGCCAGCATAGCATCTTCTCTGTGCCGTGGGATGGGAAGCCTGAAGGGGAGGAGACTGTGATTCCCATTCCTCTTGATGCTGACTCTTACACTGGAGTTAGCACCCCCTAATTTCTTCGACCCTTTTAGTTGATGGGCACATTGCATGGCCTCAGCATGTCCGAGATTTCCACTTTATGTCTGCATGTGGCTTTGGATCATAGAATGGTTTGAGTTGGAAATCATCTAGTTCCAACCCCACTTCCATGGGAAGGGAAACTTGCACCATCCAACCTACCCTTGAAGGGATCCTTCCAGGGATGGGACATCCACAGCTCTTCTGGGCAACCTGTGCCAGGGCCTCACCACTCTCACAGCAAAGAATTTATTCCTAACATCTAATGTAACTCTGCCCTCTTTCAGTATAAAGCTATTCCACCTTGTCCTGTCAATTCATGCCCTTGTAAAAAGTCCCTCTCCAGCTCTTCTGGAGCCCCTTTAGATACTGGAAAGGCTGCTATTAGGTCTCCCCAGAGCCTTTTCTCCAGGCTGAACAGACCCAACTCCCTCAGTCTGCCTTCATAGGAGAAGTACTCCATGCCTTTGATTATCTTAGTGGCCTTCTCTGGACTTGCCTCAGCAGGTCCACATATTTTTTTATGTTGGGACCCCAAGTCTGGATGCAGCACTGAAGGTGGGGTCTCACCAGAGCAGAGCAGAGCAGAGCAGATTTGCCTCCCTTGACCACACTGCTTTGGGTGCAGCCCCAGATGCAGTTGGCTTTCTGGGCTGCAGATGCACATTGTTCCACCACTCCCAAATCTTCCTCCTCAGGGCTGAAATCAATCCATTTTCTGCCCAGTGCTTGGGACTGCCCTGGCCCAGGTGAGGACTTTGTACTTGGCCTTGTTGAACTCCATGAGGTTTGCACGGGCTGACCTTCGAGCCAGTCCAGGTCCCTCTGGATGCTATCCCTTCCCTCCAGTGTGTGACTGCACCACACAGTTTGGTGTCATCAGTTTGCTGACGGTGCACTGGATCCCACTGTCTGTGTCATTGACAATACCAACATTTTGTCACTGTTCTCCACTTGGACATCAAGCCATTGGCCACAACTTTTTGGATGCAACCATCCAGCCAGATCTTTGGTTAAAGATATACAAGAATGGACCTGCTGGCTCTCAGGGTGACAAATCTCTCTGCAGAAACATGTCAGATAGAGGAGAGTCTTTTCCCTCTGCAAAAGTAACAACTTCCCAGCTGCCTTTGAATTTGAAGGACCTCCACTCCTGTTTTGACAAATACAAACCACCTGCTATTTGCTGAATTGAGGTTGTACTTGTGTCTGTCACCTTGGTTCATCGGTCTGCATCTCAAAGAAGCTTTGGTTCATTTTGGGTCTATCTGGAGTGGAGAAAGTCTGGGCAGCTGGACCTGTTCCAAAGCAGTTCATCAATCCGTAATGTTTTCAAGAAAGTTTTATTTTGCCTCTGTGTCTACTAAAGAGTTTAAGGCTGTCCTGGCAGAGGATCAAACCCTGTGTTATTTGGTACTGCACTGACTTCATAAGGGCTTGTAGCATGGACTCAATTAAGTCTAAAAAATCAGGAAGGTGTGTCTTTCTGGTCTTTACATTAAATGCACGCTGTTTTTCAAGTATTCTGGAGTTGAACATATGCCATGTTTTGAAGCCAGTATATTTGAAGGCCCACAAAGAAATATACTGTGCTACATATCACATATCTCCTTGCAACAATCTAAGTTATATTTATATCTTCTTCTGCAGTGAGAGATGTTTGTAAGTGCTTCCAGTAAAAGAGCATATAAAGGTGAATCCTAAAAGCCAGGGCAAAGAGTTGTAGGATATTATTATTTATCATTGGGTAACATTGCAAAACTCTCTGTCTTCATTTCACTGGAACCCTGGCTGAGTGTTGAAAGACATTATAAAAACAATCAGTATATTCTCATTTTTCTGTGTGAAAAGATGAAGTCATGGCATATGGTCAGCTCACCAGTGCTGTTAATAATAAACCACAGATAATTAAGTGCTGATTTATTCCTCTACGTAAGTGAAACAAATTGCTTTAACGGCTTTTGCTGAGGACCATCTAGTCAGATGGATTATGTATAGGAAGTTCAAACTGAAAATTATTAGAGATCATATTTCAGTGTGGTGGAGGTTTATGGTAGAAACAATTAGAAACCTAACAGAATGTGTCCTGTATTCTCTTTGATGGAAAATCAGATATTAATCTGGGGAAAAGTCTAATTCTCAACACAGCTGCTCCCCTTGCTCTACTGCACCAGATTTAAGCTGGATAAAAATGGAAACATGTTTAAAAAATTGATCATAGCTTATAATAGCAATAATCACCTTGAAATTGGTTGTTACAACAGTTAATGAAGAGAGTATTAGAGCATAAAACACCCTCAGATTCCCTCAGGCTATTAACTAACAAGCTGGTTGTTAACTGCTGGTCAGATAGTATCTTTATTTGATGTCTTTCAAAGACATGGAGTAGATCCTGGGAAGCTGTGGGATGAGGTGCTTCCTTGGAGCAGTGGCAGGTACAGAGTGGGACCTTGGACAGATAATCTCCATTATAAAATTCCCCTTATTTTATATCTGTAGTCCAGTTCCTCCAGAGCATCATTATCCATGCATGTGAAAACCATGCTGCTGCCTGTGAGCTCCCACCAGAGTTTGCTCATAAGAGGGGTTTTGCCCCCAAAATGAAGCAGAACCTGTTTTGGGGTGCTGAAGGTCTCATGCAGAAAACCCCTGGCTCTCTTTGCAAGCACAGATTTGGCTTGTCTGGTTGGGATGGAGAGAAGTCTTTCCTTCCCAAAATGCATCCTGGCATTTTGCACTGCCATTGGCAGCAAGGCTGTATGGTTGCAAAAAAAGATAGGAATGATTCAGTTTATCACACTGAGCTTTGAGTAATCTATGTTCCTTTTTCTTATATGGCTCATAGTTCCTTACAAAATCCTATCTCATGTGGAGATACTGCTTTAGTTTGGATGCTCGTTGCTTTCTGAGCTGTGAAGCAGTAAGGGGCTAATAAAATTATATCACTGGAATTGCCTCTGCTAACTTAAAGATTCAGTTTTGCCTACTGGGGTTTTCTGGAGTTCATAAATTTATGGTTTACTAGTCAAAGCTTTGGTGTCTTTGGAAAACTTAATGTCACAGAGCATTTATGACTAACTTGGTGTCTTGATCCCAGGAGTCTGAAGTAATAGGAGCAAATTTCACTATTGCACGTGCTATATTTAGGAGTGTTTTTTTTCAGCACTGTTGGGGCCCTTGTTCCTAGAGAAATAACTCTTTACCAGACCTAGCTGAAATTTGTGGCAGTGAATTTTTTCCCATGACTTGTGACGTGTCCTCGACATTAAAAATGCATATGGAAAAAAAGTGGGTGATTTTGATTCAATTTCTGAGTATTTGATGGAAAAGGTTAAAACTAGACATTTTTTCTTGACTAAAACCTGGCTTATAGCACTAGAGAGGTTTGTTGTACAGACCACCACAAGCTTTTTATGGGGCTTAAAAGCAGTTTATATCATGCTACAACTTCAAATATAATTATGCTAGCCCAGAAAATGCTTTGCAGACATAAAACTCCATGTGTCAGCCCACAGTTTCAATGTCTTAGGTGCAAGAAGAACAGGCTGCTTCAGCAAGACATTTCAACCCCCTACTCTGACAGCCAACTCATTTCCAGGTTGCAAATACTCCATGGTCTGTTGTGACCTTTTAAACTTCCTAATCAAATTGAAGAGAGGTGACTTGCTGAATATAATCTCTGTAGAGTGGAAGGTGGGGTTTTTTTTGTTTGTTTGTTTTTAAAATTTGTTTTTACAATATTCTGGCATTACTTACTGCAACTTAATTTTCCATGATGGTGTCAACCACTCTTCTCCTTCATGGCCCATGGTTTCTTGCAGGTGCAGTCAGTCCATCCATGGGGGGCAAGGGCAAGGTGATTGGGAGTCCCAGTTGAGGCCCATCAGGGCAATTAAGGCTCATTAGTACCCTCAGGAACCTAAAAGCAGGATGTGGGTTTTCCTTGATCTCACTCTCTTCTTGGGAGAATTTTGTTTGTATTAAAAGAGAGACTCGTGTCTCTGAAGGGAATGACTTTTGTGAGGGCACTGAAGGTAGCATTTTCTTGGCCCTGCTCCAGGCAATATTTAAATTTTGTTGTTATAGTGTTGTCATTAACTAGTATCATTTGAGCAAAGTGAGAACGATATTTCTATTTGTAGGCGTTTTGCCATGATACCTTGTGCGTGTGGAGAAGTGAGATATGGGCTGCAATCACCATGGGAGAAAGTGGGACTGCGACTCTCTACCTCCCCTCCAGATGTTCTCTCTGGGCTGCAAAAAAAGCAGTAAGTCTCAGTCTTCATTATATCTGACTTTCATTTTATCAATGGAACTATCTGTGTCAAGTGAAATGGTGTGGGCTCTTTTGAAGTCTAGGTTTTGTTGGCTCAATGAGATAAAAATGAAACCCATTCAAATTCAGTTCAGCATGAACTGGAGGGTTTTTTTTTTTTTTTTTTTTTTTTTCTTAGTTTTAATTCAGCTGCCAAATCGAAAAGAAATTATTCACACAGTGCTACCTGACAGTTTGTTGGAGAAACAGTCTTCTGAAAAATGTAGAGGCTTGTTTTGTAAAAGATCTGTGGTTTGCTCTGTGGAAGACAAAATGCTTCATTCAGAATTGAATGAAAATTGTAGAAGGATTGCAGTAATTTAACAGGTTTTATCCCAAATCCAGTAACATTTTCTCTGTAGATACAGCTACTCAAACTACCTAATGAGCTCCCTGAGCTGATCAAAATGCCCAGACACAAATGCCACTGAAAGCATAATGATGTTGTTAAAATGTAAACAACGTTTTCTGTTTCTGTATTATAAACTACTTGGAACTTTTCAACTAAATAGATAATTCTGTTTCTACTGAGTTATCCTTGAAATGCTGTGCTTTGCTGTGATAGGAAATCAAATGTGTTCTACTTATCAGAAGTAAGTTGTGAAGACAGAGAAAGGCGTTTTGGGTTTTGTTTTGGCTTTCTGTTTGTTTAAAACCGTAGTTGTTAATATTGAACACAACTATTGTAGTTAAAACTCTAAGAGTGCTATGTCCAGCAGCCAAAGTGCAGGAAAAAACTTTCCTCTGATTGAGGGTAGATGCCAAACTTTTATCAAAACCAAAGTGGAAGTCTGTCTAAGCCAGCTGATCTTTCTGATTATTGTATTTTAATCCAGAGAAGAAAAACAAGAGCATGGAGCAGCTACAGAAAAAAAGTACATATGGAAAAACCCCAAACTTTCAGGGTTGAATTTACTTCCAGTTTTAATTTTGAGTAAGAACTCACTTTGCTAACAGGCTTATTTCAGGAGGGCTATAACCAAAAAATACTCTGGTGTGAACGAGCCTAGTTAATCTTGCACTGAACTAGCATGCAGTTAACTTGATTTTGGTATAGTGCCCCGAACTGTAAGACAGATTTTTCTGATGGTGTTGAAAACTCAAGAAATACCTTTGTTTCTCCTAACTTACTATAACTGTTAAGAAAATTATTTGCAATGCAGCAGTTGTTACATTTCCTCATCCTCACAGGTATAATGAACTGGCATTTTACTTCTTAGATCTGTTTCCTCTTCTAATGGTCTGCAAGGAGGTATTTTCTTGAAAAGTTACTGAAACCTGGAGGGAGGAAAAACCAAAACTGGGTAACTGTACTTTCTGATTTGTTTCAGCACTGTAAAGGTGTTGCCCTTAGTCACTTTATTAAGGAAACAGCTTTCTGGGAAGAGCTGGTAGCATAAGAAATGACATCATGGACCAGAAAGGAAATTTAGGACTTGGAGTAGAGACACCAGGGGCTACAGCTGGAGGTAGGAAGATATGAAAGGTGAAGTAAGTTTGTGCTTCTCTAAGCTACTCAGAGTAGAATTGAGAGAGAAGAGACAAAATAGCAGCCTAATGTGAACATTATTTCCAGAAACATAGTTTCCCACATGAATTTTAAAGCTTTCTTGATTCTGTGTGAAATGCATCTTAGTTGGAGTGGAAGAATGGTATTCTGGGGCCAGGCTTTTCTGAATCTCTGAAGAGAGCTCAGTTAGGTAAGGAAAATAAGAATGAGACTTCCAAAAGAAAGAGGGAATAGACTTATACATCAACTTCAACATGAAGTAAGCTGACTTTAGCAAAACAGAGGTGACAGGCAGTTGTTAGTTCCTTCTCTGACCTCCACTGCAATAGTTTTGTATTCTGGCATAGACAAAAGGCTAATTCCCCCATCAGCTCAGTTTTGGGAAAACAAGGCATTGAATGAAATCCCAGTGTTGAGTCTCGTTGCAGTTCTGTTGTGCAAGAACCCTGATGTTAGCAATGCTCTTTTCAAGCTGCTCTGTGAGTATTTTTCTTCCTCAAACACTTTCTTCTTTTTCTTGGGTCTGTTTCCAGCTAAGCTTCATTGTGTTTTCACAGGAGTTTCTGGCCAAGTATCACTCCTTATTACCAAGCCCTTACAGTAGCAGAGTTTAGTTAACTCCTGCCTCTTTGTGCTGTCTGTGGTACACGTGGCCTACCTGTATATCCTTTTTAGAGACCTATCTGTGTGTCTGTCTGTTCATACAAGCAAGGTATGATAATTCAGTACACAGTCGAGTGGCTGGTTTTAGCTGAGGGTAGCAAAAGCAAAGAAGTTATGTGTGTTCATGTGTATTAAGTACAGACCTGACTAAACCTAGCTGCTTTAGAAAAACTGCAGATTCATATTATATTAAACTCCTGCAATAACTGGTCTCCTGAAACAGTACATTTGTTCTTGTAATGAGGCTTAGAACTGCACTTTAATATAAAGTTCTACTTGTAACTAGTTTTTAAAAAGTTAATTATTAGGAAGTGCTGCAGGTATAAACAGCTTGGTCTAAAGCATAGACTCTACACAGGTATCTAGGGACTAAGTAACCATTTATTTAGATACACCTCACACTTGGATACCTTACCTTTGTATTTTGTGATTACTCACTTGCATGTCTCTGCCTTCCACCCTTCTTCACAAAACTGGCACATTTTTATAGTGCCATAAGAGAAAAATAGGTCTAGGTGGAGAATAGAAATGGAAAACATGTATTTTTCTTAAAAATTACTTATTTGTTGCTTCTGTTAGTTGTATTATTAAGCAAAACTGAACTCTGTGGTTAAATAATTTGAAATTTCTCACCCAATTTTTGTATCTCTCTGTTAATGCAACATAAAATTTCCTATGGTTAAAAACACGCTTGAACCTTAGGCGTGTCCTACACATTGCCATGGTTAAACAGCTGTGAGGAGATTGACTCTCTGGGGCCATTAAGTGAGGAAGCATGCTCTGTTTGCTGAGGTGTGCTGTTCCCCTCTGTGTTGTCACTGCTTTATGGATTTGGGCTGCATGGGGGACTCCTAAGTCACAAGTACTTGCCTCAGGTGATGTACCTGTACCCTGCCTGGCCCAGGACTGGATGTCAAGACCAAGAAATGCTGGTGCAGCTCTTGCACTTGGTGTAATCACGTGTTTGGCTGACAAGCGGGGAAGTTTTGCTCCTTCCTCAGACAGTAATTTTCTTCAGTCTCCATGTTTTAGAGCCTTAACTAATGATCCCTAAGATGGACTTCTCCCCAAACTCATTAACTAATTAAACAATTCAAAATTAAGAGTTATTGAGGCTGCAAAATATTGCTGAGAGGGCCTTTAGTGCAAACATTAGCATTTCCACAGAATCCATAACCATTAGGAAACAGACGCACGATGCCCCAGACAGTCCCATCTTTGCCGTTTCAATATGTTCCGCTGTCACACGTTAGCACATTTTATACAGCCCCTCTCCCAAGATGGAGGGGTCTCTGTGTTCTCTGGACGTTTTGTGTTGCTGCTGTGCCTGCTCTTTTCTCCACATCAGATTCTGCAGTGAGTGATGTAGGAAAAGCAGCAGTTGCATCGGTGGCGTCTGCCTGCTCTGCTGCAGTTTTACTGTGACTTACTCACAAGTGTGTGAATGCTTGACGTGTTGAGAGGGATATTTTGTTGTTCCTCTTGCCAGCAGGAATTATTCCTTTGCCTGAATAGGAATACTGTGTGCTTCTCTCAGTTAGAGTATGCGTTGCCAAACAGCTGAAAAGGGAAGGTGAGAAAATGACAACACAAATAGAATATTGCTATTTTCGGGAGGGCAGAAGAACTCTGAGGGGAGGAAAAAACCATGTCTGTGGGGAGGTTGCCCAATAGAGCATGTTGCATATAGTTTTCCTAGACTCTGCTAAATATCTGATAACAGTGAGAACATGGTTGAAGTTACTAATGGTACATAGTATTTTGACAGTGATGTAGGGGAGGGACTGATTCAAATTCTCCTATGGACTAAATACAAAGCAAAGTTAACATACAAATACTGTGGGTTTTGCCTTCCCTGGAGCTGAGGAAAGCTTTCCAGTAATTTTGTCATCTGGTACCAGACACCACTTAAGAATAATCTTGAGTGATTTAGATGAGTTTGGAGCAGGTAAGACCAAAGTTTGAATGATTGGTGTGGACAGATAAACATTGAAAGAATGAGCTGAGTTGCAAAACATTGAACTGGGGGATCTGTCACCATTTGCTTTGCTGAAACTGATTGTCTTTGGAAAACTATCTCCATACAGCATTCTTGTGGAACACAACTTTCAAGGACAAGTGGTCATTTAAAGCACAAAAATGAGAAGTTGCAGCTCAGGCTGTGAACATTTTCTTGCCGTTTTCTGTTTTAACAAAACTTAATTGAGGTGGTTTTTTTTGGTTTTTTTGTTTTTTTGTTTTTTAATTTCTCTTAAAGCTGCAGAGCTGAAATCATAAGCTTTAAACAAAAGGTCAGTTTTATTTATGTGCACTTTACAAGCACACTGTTATAGGATGTAATAGCTCTTTGGATGTTAACTTTTTTATTTATCCTTAGCTTTGATGTAGCCATATGCAAAATGTTGGAAATGCAGTTGGGGAAACAGAAAGGGTGAGTGAAAAATAGCTGTAAGCCTGAGCTAGGCTCTTAGCTTTATAAAATACTGTTTTAATGTACAAGAGTAACTGTTGTAGGTTTTCTTCATGTTAAAGGGTCTCCAAGCAAATTGTACACAAAATTAGCGTACCCAGATGTGCTACCATTCCTTTAACTTCATGATCTACTTTTTTTAAAAATAATTGAATATTATTGTCAAAGAGCAATACTAAATATTATGCTCAGGGCAGCTCTGTATTGTTAGGATCACAAGGCTCCTGTACTGCCAGAGCCAGCTCCAGAGCTGGGGGCAGTTTCTTTAGTGATAATAAATCTTATTGGTTCCACTGGCTGGAGAAAGCCATGTTGATCTGTTTGGGTCAAGGATGTAGCCTGTTGCTTCTATGTCCTTAAAGCTTATCTAAGTTTTCTGTTACTCCTTGGTGGATTCTTATGGCAATGTTTTCATAATTACACAGATCCTTGGGGCAAGCTCCCATCTGATAAGCCTTTTTAATTGGTCTTGAACTCTGCATTTCGTTGTAGCCTTTTTCATGGAGCAGTAAAGTCCATACTTTCTAATAAACAACTGAGTCACTCAAAGGGGACAAAACCACTCCTAAATACATAATTATTTCATATTGTTCTTTGAACTCTGTCTCAACTTCTTGACCCTTTACTCATATCAATGATTGTGTGAGTTCAGTGAAACTTACTTTTTGCCTTGCAGTCTGTACCCCCATCTGGGAATGTGTTGGAGAGAGTTTGTCTTCCAGACTGACAGATCATTTCATTGTAGGGTCCACGGGGTGCCCCTTAAGCCCCAGCCACAAACTGTCAAATGGAGTTCATTTTCCATCAGCACAGAGCTCAGCAAAATAGGGGGCCATCAAAATTAGTGGTGGAAGAGGCTTACTGAAAACCATTTTCTCTACTCCTTGCAGGTGGAGGACTGTACCATCCTGTAATTTTTCCCCATCCATTGTCTAGGTAGTTTCAGAAAGACTCAATCAATAGGGCTCAGCCATTTCCCTTGAGAGACTATTCCACAGCCTAATATACCCACTTTTACTAAATGTTTCCAGATAGACATCTCTTCCCCTACCTCGTACTCAGTTTCATCCTATCACTTCTAGTTAGTCATACTTCCATGAGCCAGCTGATACGAAATCTTTCCTATTCAGAAGAAAAACCCTTTCTTCTTTGGAAGGAAGAATCCAAGGTTTGACTCAAGATGAAGCTTCTCTATTTCCAGTGTAGCAAGAGTTGAGAAGTGTTAATAGCTGGAGGTGCTTCACACAAACAACCAAATAATCCTTCTACTGATTATTATAAGTATTGGATCATACTGTGGGATCTCTAGTGAATGCTCCATGTATCTGAAATCATGGGGGATGGGAGAAAGCTTGAGAGTCTGTGCTTTTGTGTGTTTTTTTGTTTGTTTGTTTTTTGGTTGTTTGGTTTTGGCTTTTTCTTTTTTCCCTCAAGAAGTGTTAAAAATTTTTATGCATACAAACAACTTTCAATACAATACTGATGTCTGCCTCATTCAAAGTGAGCTTTTATTCTTCATTCATTAGACTGATATCTGTATCTGGAAAGGAATGGAAATGTGCAATTTACCTTTCAGAGAATGTTTCAGAAGGGTTTAGGTCTGTTTAATAGTGCTGACTGTGGCCTTTTGTGTGATGTGTTCCAATGGCAGGCTCTCAAATCGAAGATTTAAACAGTCTCTGTGTACTTACCACCTTCCAGCATTTAGGGATAACAATCAACTACGTGGAGAGCTTCTTTGGGAAAGCAATAATGGGTTGGACAACAGAGTAAGATTTAGTTATGGATAGCTGTTAGGCAGGAAGATGGTACTGTCTTCTTGAATTTCTTGGGCAAGATACCCATGCCAAAAGCAGATGTCTAAGGCAGATTAGCATTGCAAACAGGACATGCCATCCTAGCCAGCATCACCTCTTCCTTCCTGTGACAGCCTTTGATGCCAGCTGGCTGTGCATGGATGTCTCCAGCCCTGGCACTCCTAAGGGCCTGCTGCTGGCTCCTGAGATGGGGCTGACCAACAGGGCTCTGCAGTCAGCCCCAGCTGGGACTGGGTAACAGGTACAGGTAACACCACCATTTCCTCACATGCTTCAAGCTTTAGGCTTCAGCTTGACTTTGCTGTAGGGTACTCTTTGGGATTAGGAAGTTTAGCAAACTCCAGGTGGTGGAAATGAAGGATCTGGGTGTCTCTGAGTTGCTGTAGCAGCTGGGCAGTGGCTTTGTGAGAACTGATGTGTGACTAAATCAATAAATGGAGTAGATTGAGTGATCAGGTTTTAGGTCTTATGATTTGACCACGGAACTGCTTTCACTTTTCTGCTGTGAATGAGCTCTGCCCTTTGTAGAGTGTTGTTTGAACCCACCAACTCTGATTTACTCAAACTGTACTGAAACAGCATTGAGGTCTTTTTTATTCTCCTCTAGTTTGTACCACTTTCTCTTTTCTGTGTTTCTCCCTTATAATGTAAGAGTCAGTAGAAATGGTCTCCCAGAGGAAGGCTATGTCCTAGGAGATATGCTTTCTATATTTAATCATCCCTGGAACTTTTATTTTGCTAAAAGGCTAAAGTGACAGCCTTTAGAGAATAATTATATGAAACACCATGTGTGAGCAAAGTGTGAAATGTCTCCAGTACCAACCAAAGCTATAGATATTTTTATTAAATATTAATGCCATGCATTTATGAAGGGTTTGCCAAGCAGATGTTAAGCTGGTCTTCGTGGTAATTTAATTGAGCAGGGAACATTTCCTGCCATTTTTATCAATGTCAGGCTTTACATGACATTTTAAACTGAAAATATAAAATGGAGAGAAAGAGAGAGAGAGAAATAATTAATAATCAGTCTCCATTCATGACTATCTGTTAATATTTGCCTTCAGAGGATTTAATGTTTCTCCTGAATGTTTTTCTTGGAGGCTGATACAAATCTGAGCTAACCTAAACTCTGTGCAAATTCTTCCACAGGGCCTCTAACTGGAGTCAGGCCCACTCCTGCTAATGCAGTTCTTACTTTTCAATTTGTAAAAAGATGATGATGATAATAAAAGCAAATCTTAAGGTATCCTGAAGCCTCTGACTGTGGAGCTCTGAAAATATCTGTGGATAGAGTCCTTCTTTCCTCCTTGGAGCATCACTTGATGATTAAATGCCAGCAGGATCTTTCTGTGCAAAACTTATAGATTGATTAAACTTACTGACATTATACCTCAGCAAAGTGCAATGTCTTAACAGGATTTAGCATCATAAGGCATTTGATTATATACAACTCATCGAGCAAAAACAAATAAGAAAAATAATAAAACAAAAAGGCAATTGAAATGTCTGTAGGTCAGGTGCAACATAATGAGCCTATTCATGAAATATCACTGAGGGCCCCCCTCCTCACAAGTATGACATTATTTACATGGAAAAAGTGTAGTCACACTCCTACCTTGTACATGTTGTTTTAAATTTATGAAACTGGTTTTTTCCCCGAGACTTAAAGTGGGCTCGTCTCAGTTCCATTCCCTGGAGACAACGTCTGCCCCCCCTGCCCCTTGGGCGGGTGATCACTGTGGCTGAGGTGGCCAATTCTGCCTCCAACTGAAGAAGGGGAAAAAAAATAGATCATAATAAATCAAAGCATGGTAAGGCTGAGATGAAATGAAAAATCACCAGCTTGGTTTGTGGGTCTGACCTGCCTCTTTGCAATGGCACAGGCTTGCCATCAGCTCTGGCAATGTCTGTAGGCGCTGCTGAAACAGGTTAGGCCCGTGTTAAAGCTCCAGAACTGTGATCTTTACCCACTCCCCTCAGTACAGACAGAATCACTGGATCAACTAGGCTGGAAAAGACCTCTGAGATCATCACGTCCAACCTTTGACCCAACACCACCTTGTCTACTAGATCGTGGCACTGAGTGCCACATCCAGTCCCTGATCAAACACCTCCAGGGACAGTGAATCCACCACCTCCCTGGGCAGCCCATTTCAATGCCCACTCTTCCCAATATCTAATCTAAACCTCCCCTGGTGTAGCTTAAGACTGTGCCTTCTTGTCCTACTGCTGGTTACCTGGGAGAACAGACTGAACCCCACCTGGCCACAACATCTTTTCAGGGAGTTGTAGAGAGTGATGAGGTTTCCCCTGAGCCTCCTCTTCTCCAGGTTGAACACCCCCAGCTCCCTCAACCTCTCCTTGCAGGACTTGTGCTTCAGTCCCTTCACCAACCTTGTTGCCCTTCACTGAACATGCTCTAGCATCTCAATATCCTTCCTAAATTGAGGGGCCCAGAACTGGACAGTCGAGATGTGGCCACACTATTCCTGATACAGACCAGGATGCCACTGACCTTCTTGGCCACCTGGGCACACTGCTGGCTCATGTATGGCTCACTCTTTTGGTGCATTGGATGCATCTGAGAGGGTCCTGCTTGAGGTGAAGAAGGTGCACACACAGGCTGTCTACTCTAACAGGATATTGAGGATTTGATCCAGCAGAGGATCATCATGCTCATTCCCGATTTCCAGTTAAATCACTGCAAGCCCAGCCTGTAGAGAAAAGCAAGGAAAACTCTTTGATGAGGGAACATATAGTAGAGGTGGGGAAAACTTGCCTGCTTTTACCTCCTAAAAACAAGGAATTGATTATAGTAAGTTCAAGGGTAACACACTAAACAAATCCCCTCTTCCTTTGGCTTCTACAATTGTTGCCACTGATTTGTGTGGACCTGTGCGTGGTTGCCTGCAAGGAGGGAAAACAGAGAGAATTTTTTACAGACTACTTCTGTGCCACTATTCTGTGCTACTGATGTGGAACTGCAGCAAACCTTGACTGCCAGTATCTTGTTTAATGAGGTCTATGCTAATTTGAGATGTTTGGTACAGACCTCAGAATGTACAGAAGAGTTTGAATGTTATGCATGTAGCACAAAATTACAGAGCTTCCTATATTTTCCATAGGATAAACTCAAAATGTCATATTCATTTGGTGCACGTGTCCAGAGATAAAGTACTGGTTCCTTCTCAGTGCTCTGGGCAAGGGAAAATTTATTTTACATACTCTGAAAGTTGTTATGATTTCAGTGAGTTGCCCTACTAGACTGGTTTGAGATCAATATGTCTGGTTGACAGGCTGAGGATGAGGAAGCTATTTATCAGTGTTAAAAGCAGGCCTAAGACCTGATCAAACCCGTACTTTGTTATTATTTTGAAAGAAAAAGTAGGCTTAATCCTTACCTGAGGTTGCTTGTTGGTCACTTATCTAATTTTATAGGTCAGCAGAGTGCTGAGCGGTATGACTGGCAAACATGAAAATAATAATCAAAGGCTGCTTAAATACCCAGTGTTCTGCTAAGCAGCAATTAGAATTATTTCCCAAACTCTGTGATGAACTTTGTTTCTCCATCACTTGATACCATTTGACCATATTCACTGCAATGTTTGCAGAAAATGCTCTCCAAGAGGCTGTGACACAATGGGAATATTTTGTATTCCATAGGAGTCTGTGTGCCATAAAGAAACAGAAAGCTAAGGAAGGGGCAGACAGAGCTGCTGTGTGTTGCAAATATCTAGTGACCTTTTGGGAGGCCAAAGATTCATCTCATAGTTTGAATCTCTGGTTTTGGAAGTAATCAGCAGAAGTTTTCCCAGAAGGCTTTCTGCCTGAGATCTGGCTGTAAGTCATGTGGCTAATGCTGAATCAGCATCCTTGATTCGATGATGCTGTAGCTTAAATGGGCTTAAAAACTCCCCAAATTGCAAGAAAGTGGTTCATCGCTGTCTCTTGTAACCTCCTCATTTTACGAGCACCTGAAATTTGGGGTTCTGCTGGTTCTGAAAGCTGAGCTTTTACTTTTATCAACACAGTTATGTCAGTAGCAGAGGGAGAACTCCACACTTCACACTTCCCATGGTTTACCACTTTTATTTTTTAATTTTTCTTAGCCAGGTGAAAATTACTCTGAGTATGCAACACTTTCTGGGTTTTGACACAAAGATTGGAGTATTTGGGATCCTCGTGTGGGACATAAAAACTGGGGGAAAGGAGGTCAAACATCAAAGGTTTCCCTGTCTTTTCTTTTTCCGAGCTATAACAAACTCCTGGAGTTTCTTTCAGGAAATACAAGCCATCTGCATAGGGAGGAGTTCTCACTGTATAAAAAGGAGTTCAGGCCCTGTGTCCAGCCATCAGTGTCCTGTCAGGTATGGCTTCCCAGAAGGATGAAAGCTAATATCAATTGTTTTTTGTGTTGGTGTTTTTTCTGATAGGGAAACATATGGTGCATTTCACTGTTTGGAGTTTATACTCCCCATATGACGGGCACACAGCTCCCATTAACTTTAATGAGACTTGCATGCACAAGGGGAGCATATAGGCCACATCTTGAAGCTCTGGGTTTTTACTATTTTGTGTTACAAGCTGTGATAAATTAATATGTATCTGTACTGCCTACTTCAGTCTGCCAGCTCCAATGGATTTTGCCATGGTTATTTTGACTGTTAACTATGCTGGATGTCTCGCTTAGGGGGCTGTCTGGTGGGGACAGCAGGCCAAGCTGCTTGGCCAGAGGCTCATGTCTGACTTAGGAAATGAAGTAGGGTGTTGAAAGGAACTTGGAGGACACTGCATGCAACCCAAAAGTCTGTGTGCACTGTAGACACCAGAGGGGACAGGTCAGCATCTGGTATTTCTTGCTCAGGTTCAAGACTCTACTACTTGGTTTCTGAGCAAAGTGTATTGGTGAGATATTTCTTTTCAGCAAGCTCCAGAAGAGTTAAACACTAAACTGAGGTATCTGATGAGAATATTGCTCACTGGAGCACGTCCATCCTACTGTGATTTTGACAGCTTCTTGGTTATAATAGGTAGGCTGTAGGTCCAGCATCTCAAAATAAGGATCTTAAACAATAACTGTCTGTCCCAGGGAGGTCAAGCTGACAGTGCCTGAACATGGCTTGGGTTCAGAGGCCTGACCAGGCATGGGGAATCCAAAGCCCAGGATTGGCAGTGCAGGCTGGTGTCTGATTGCAACAGATAGCTGAGCCAGGTCTGTAAAACAAGCCTTTGCAAATACAAACAACCACCTGCCTTAGGATGCAGAGTGCATGTAAACCAATAGTAAGTGTGAAATACATGCCCCATGTTTTGTACTAATTTTGCAAAGAATACATTTGTTTCAGGCTCTGAGTGTGTTAGTGCAGTAATGCCTCATTCACAAGAGCTCTGCACACCAGCAGCTCAGTCCTAAGGCAGGATACAAAAGCCTAAAGAGAACTTGCATTTCTGCAGCTGTCTATGCTGTAACCAGGGGCGAGGCTTGTATCTGTGAGGTCTGAATTTACTTTCAGTATTGCAAGGGTAAAATACTAATTTCAGCAGTTGAAGAAAAATGATTATACCACTGTACTGGGTGCTGGTGAGGCCACTCCACGAGTCCTGTGTTCAGCTTTGGGCCCCTCACTTCAAAAAGTACATTGAGACGTTGCAGTGTGTCCAGAGAAGGGAAATGAAGCTGATGAAGGGTCTAGAAAACAAGTCCTACGAGTTGCAGATGAGGGAGCCGGGGTTGTTTACTCTGGAGGAGGCTCAAGGAGGACCTCATTGCTCTCTTCAGCTCCCTGAAAGGAGGTTACAATGAGGTGAGGTCAGTCTCTTCTGCCATGTGTCAGGTGAAAGGATGAGAGGAAATGGCTTAAAGTTATGCCAGGGAATGTTCAGAAGAGATATTAGAATATTTTTTTTCACTGTAAAAGTGGTTGGACTTTGTTGCCCAGGGAAGTGGTGGAATCACTGTCTCTGGAAGTGTTCAAGAGGCACCTTGATGGGGCACCTGGGGATATGGTTTAGGGGTGATTATGGTGGCGCTGGGTTGATGGTTGGGCTAGAAGATCTTGAAAGTTTCCTCCAACCTGTGAGGACTTTGTGATTCTGTGAAACACAGAAAAACATGGGGCCATTGATAGAATTGAAAAAAGACACATTTAGAAGGTGCATCAAGCAAAGTCTAGAACACATCCTGTTTCGGTAAGAAAATAATCAACCTTTAAATCAGCCATGCAACTACTTCAGTGCAAGCTGCTTGTCTCTTATTATCTTGTCTACTGATGGTTGTAGGTACATTTGGAACAGATACACGCTCTACTATATATTCCCTTTCAAGCTGCTGAAAAAAGTTTGTTGTAGGTTTATGAATCCCATTTTGCTGAAAGGTGATGGTGGGTTTTTGTTTGTTTGTTCATTTGTTTTTTAACTTCCTGAGCAGAAATGTGACTTACAATCTCTTGTGTTGTTTAATTACTGATGTTTAGGCAAAAAGAAAAAAAAAAAAGATGGAAAATGAGAAGGACGCACGGTTTACTTAGAAGGAGGGAGTGTCCAGCTCTGGGCTGGTTGTGGTCTTTCACAGTGGAAAAACTGAGACTGGGATAAAACTGGAGGAGTGAAAAAGAATTAGGAAAAGCTGAAGAGGAAGATGTTATAGCCTGAAGAATGATTATTTCAACATATTTGTTACAATGGCCGTGAATGTGCTCCCTCAGTTGTCGAGGGATTTTGCAAGTAAGTGCTGGTAGCACAGTCTAATTTAGGAATGGTGTATATGTGACATTTGCACAGATGGGATCAGATCCACTTTACACCTGCAGAGGTCAAGGAATTCTAGGGATGAAAACCATTGCATATTTGTGTTTTCCAGAGTCCATTATGAAAAAAAAAATAAAAATTCCTGGCCGCTTCAGTAGCAAGGAAAGAAAGAAATGGCATGTTTTCCTGTCCTGACATGACTGCGTGCTGTAACCTTCATTCTTCAGTTTAAATAGTCCAAGATCATCAGAAACTTGAATCTGAATGAACCACTTAACTGTGCTATGATGAGAGAATGTGACTGACCTTATTGTTACGGAAAGAGATGTCTGTCTTTAGTGCCAAATATCCTCATTTGAATGTTGCTCTCTCCTGGTTTTGAATTTTCTGAAGGTCTCTGTTTCATCCTCTGGAAAAGGATCAGACCTTTCAAAACCTAGGTGCCTCAACCTCTCTCCTGCATAACCACATTTTTTTTGGCAATTCTTCAACTTGAAAGCTGTTGCTCTGGAAAAGATGGATCCTCTTAAGACTGGTCAGGGAAAAGAGGATGGTTGAAGCACTGACCTGCCTTCTGCTGAGGCTTGTCCTTGTTGCAGTGCCGTACTGCAGGGGGAGGTGTGAGGCTGTGGTGTTCACAGGTAGCACAGGTATCATAATTCTGGAAGCCATACATCTCCATGAGAGAAAACCGAACTAACAGCTTGATTCAAAACTGCTCCCAGCTATAATACTGGATTGTTTTGTTTTGTTTTGTTTTAATTGGTTCTTGGGGCTAACTGAAAATGTTGAAACTGCAGTGTTTTCCAATCAAATGTAGCTGCTATTACTCAGCTTCATACAATCAAAACTCAGAGTTGGACTGAATGAAAATGCAAGAGGAACAGGTGGTTCACGTTCTTTTTGAAGAGTGGGTTGTACCTGCAGAACACAGTTGCTTTTGGTGTTTAGACTTCTCCCTGTGGTGCTGTCACCTGGAAATGCATCTTCTAAAATGACAGGTGAAGTTATAACGTAACTATCTCATTTTGGTGATTTAAAGCTTCAGGAAAAACATCAAGTATTGAAAATTTCCTTCCTGATAAGAATACTATTAACTGGCAACCCTACCAATCCAGATTTTCTTCCCCTCCCTGCCCTCCAAATACTGCCCAGGGGAGTTTCTACCTGATGAAATATCATGCTTTACTCAAAAATGCCACTTCTGTTAAGAGGAATGATCTAACATTACTTTACTTTGCTTGAAAACCAGTATGAGTGACCTTTGTAGTTTGATGCCACATAAATGCAGAGACTTTCAGTCTTTAAGTCTTGCATTTTCTTTGTAGCCCCGTGTCTGACTAAATCAAATATTAAAAAAACAAACTAACCATGGCCTGCTTATTTTCTCAAATAAATGCATCCAGATAAAACTGACGTCAGGGCATTTGCCTTCTGTCAGGAAGGGATACAGCAACAGAGACATGAGTGCTTCAGGATGGCATAGCCCCTTTCTTGTCTGTCAAGTGAGTTTGGTCAACTTTAGTAGTCTCCACTGCTTACAGTACTGTAACAATACTCTGCTGGCACCTGATGGCTTCTAGAGCAATACTCTCCTTTTTTGAAGAAGAAGAAAAGGGTCTCATTTAGGTAGTCAAAGTATAGTTAAGCCCCAAGATTAATTCATCTTCCTCATTCCCAGCTGCTCTGAAAAGGTGGCATTGAGGCAGATTCTCAAGTTTTGTAAGTGCATCTCTCTCCAGTTACGCCACCTTGGCTCCCAAGTCCCTCTGCTTTCCAGTTACTGTGAAATATGTTTGCTTGTTGAAAAATTTCTTTGTGTTGTGGTTTTGAGTACTCTGTAATAGGCAAAACAACAACTTTTCTTTTTTTCCTAGAACTACTCAGCTGCATCCTTTTGATATTATTTATTAAAGGCAGATCCATTAACAGTTAACACTGGGTTTAATTCCACTCCCCCTCACAGCAAATGCTGATTCCAGCTCTTCTGATTTTGATGAAGACTGGCTTTGCTGGAAGCCTGTGGCTGGCACGACTACAAAGCTGATTTTGGGAACCTTAGAGGTTTATTTAGATTCCTTAAATGCTTTGGCTTGATGGTATCATGGGTATTTTGAAACTTTTGAAGCCTTTTCAATTCCTAACAGCACCAGGCAGGCAGACATAGAAACACACAGGGACTAGGCAGCCAGTGCCATCTTTGCTTTGTTCTTCAGTCTTGTAAGTGTCCCCAAGGGGGAAACAAGCACAAAAAGGAATAATAATAACAACTGGTAGACGGGGACCGTGTTCTTTGCCTCGTTGGGGGAGGATGGAGCAAGAAAGACGATGCTTTGTACGCCTGCCTTTGTGCAGTTTGCATTGGTGGAAGGGATAGTGCAGCTGTGAAATTTGGAGCCTGTGCATAAATGCTGATTCCTGTGCTTTGGTGGTCAGCTGTGAGCATGAAAGCTGGCTCCTAGGTCTCCCTCAGGAAGCTCAGTGCTTTTCCTCTGTCACTTTGCTACGTGCTGTTTGGATTGGTGCCTCAAAAAAATCTGCCTCCATTTTTATCATTGATTTTTGTTTGTTTGTTTGTTTTGGTGTAGGTTTTTTTGGTGTGTCTTTCTGAGGGGAGGAAGATGTATGTGATGGAATTCTGGGAGCTTGTGGATGCAGCAGTCTTTGGCAAAATGTTTTTGCTGTGTTACACCTGCATGTTTGGTACTGGAAAATCATGTGTGACTGCTGCTTCAGCTGAGGAGATGTAGCAGCTTTGCATAACAAGGATTTTTTTCTTTTATATCTAATGTTATAAAAGTTCCATGGAACTACTGAGCAGAAATAGCCACAAATATTTCTGAGTCCATTTTAAGAGTTTGTATTTACCTCGTAAAAATCTTCCATTGATTTCTTGTTAATGCAGTGAGTCATATTAACTGCCTAAGCCCCTGCAGGAGTAGTCAGGAAGAAGCAATGATGCTGTCTTGGGCTACATAAGCTGAGGTAGGTTGGGTTTTGCCTCCTCTGTCCTCACGTGCTCTCATTCCTGCCCTCGGCCTCTCCCCACACACCAAATGTGATGTGCTGTCCTTGGGCTAAACCACAGGGGCCACTCATCCAAATGACTGTGAGAAAGGGGACTAAAGGAATGCAGTTAGTCTCCAAAACCTGAGCATTTACCCCTCCAGCTGAATAGCTGAAGGATTTGGAGCTCTGTGTGTTCCTACCTGATCCTGTAGCAGACTTTGCTTACCACTGTGTAGTTGATGGAAGCTGATGCATGAAACTCCTCGTATGACACCGTGGTTCTCCCTTCTCTCTATCCCTCTACCACCTCTGGACTTCATAGCATTTCAGCAAAACTGTAGAAAGCTCTGCTGATGCTGATGTTCAAAGAGTGACTTAACTATCTTGCAGCCTTGAGGCCTGTTTGCCTTTCCTGGTGCATCAAAGCATGTATGAGAAAAAAAAAATGGTGTCCAAGAAATGTAGCAGGGTAAAACTTTTTCTTCACCTGGAAGGTTGATGGGCAGTGTTTTATGCTGTCATGAAACTTGCTCCATTCCTTATGAGAGTGTTCTGCAGTGTGCAAGGAGGTTGAAACCTCCACACAAGTTAAATTTGAACTAATTGAAATTAAAGTAGTCTAATGATGAGTAGCCTTCCTTTAATCTTAAACTCTTCTGCAGAATTTTGTAAGAAGAATGAATAAAATTAATGAGTTCTGTACAAAAGATCTTCTCTTCAGTTAAATCCCATAGGACTTTCCCACATGGGAGCTAACAGACCAAAAAAAAAAAAAAGGCATCTCTGTATGTCATGCTGGGAAATACTGTGACATAAGGACTCCTGCACAGGTGAGGCTGCCCCTGCTGTGCTGAAAGGAGCTTGTCTTGTTGTTTTCTTTCAGGTGTTATGGGTGTTGGAAATGCAATGTTGGAAATGAAAAGGTGCCTTGATAGCAGAGCAGGAAACTGTCAATAAGCAACAACAAATTTTCTCTGAACTGGTATATGTAATAAAGGCAAAGAGCTTGTTTTAAGGCATGCTGAAAGGCTGTTAAAATCAGAATTGATTTTCTCCTGTGAAAGAGTGATTAGAAACAGCATACATTATTGTCACAGCTCACAGTAGTTAGGCCTGTCTTCTGTAGTTAAACCTGAACTGTATGGGGACAGGGCAGGCCTGGGAAGACAAGCAGTGGCTGTTGCATTAAAAACCAAAATACACCCCACCTTTGCCCTTCCCCCCAACTGCTGGTCTCTTCAGATTTCAGCGAGGACCCTGTGTCAGTGAGCTCCAGTGACCACTGGATGTAGCTGTCGCTTCACAGAAATACGGCCAAGTAGACACCTTTCTGCCTCTTTTGAGATGACATGACAGAGGTTGCTTTTTACATGTAATTTCTGACACTGACCTTTTCTTCTTTCTCATTTCTTTCTTTCTGTGCATGCTTTTCGTATTCTGCTCTTCTACTCCCTGTGGTCCCTAGAATAGGAGTCTGTTTTATTGCTATTCCTTTTCTTCATGGATGTTCTCCTGTTTATCATCAATGGAGAGGACATGAGACTACCATGAATACTCTAAGACTGCAACAGGTGCCTTCTCAGAACTGCACTCAACTCTTGAGTAAAAATGGTGATGGTCCAAACTCTTCATCTATAAAAATCTCAATGTTGTAGAAGAACAAGTTCATCAAATACAGGCAGTGAGATCTAGACCTAGAAATGAAAATATACTTGGCCCTTTCTGTGTGACAAAAATATCAAGCCAGGTTAGATATTGCAGCCTTTATTTAGCTGTTTATAATTGAAAGCTCCTTCTGTTCTCCAGGGTTGAAAATGAGTACAATGTTTCAAAGGCAATTTGGGAGAGGATGTAAGTTACAGATGAACTTTTTGCAAGGGCGAGGGAAATGGCCTTAAGCTGAAGGAGGGCAGGTTTAGATTAGACATTAGGTTAGAAATTCTTGACTGTGAGGGTAGTGAAGCACTGGCACAGGTTACCCAGAGAAATTCTGGGTGCCCTATGCCTGGAAGTGTTCAAGACTGGGTTGGACAGGGCTTGGAGCAACCTGGTCTATTGGAAGGTGTCCCTTCCCACAGCACAGGAATTGAAACTGGATGGTCTTTGAGGTCCCTTCTAACCCAAACCATTCTATGATTATGATTTTGGAGGGACAATAAGTTTAGGACCACCAGAAACAGACTGAATTGTAAAGGAGAAAAACACTACAACACCAAGTAGACCATATTTAAACAAAAGGTGAAAACTAATGATATCTAAAGGGTCCAGTATGAAATTTCTTGTCTGTATTTAAAAATACAAAACAAGTGCATTTCTGAGCCAGCTAAAGTTACTAGATGCTAATCCCTTGGCATTGTTGATCATAAAACCAAGAGTCAGGTTTCCAAAGTAGTAGACTGGGAGTGTTCAGACCTGTATACTTACTTGTACTACTATTTTGCAAATACTTCAAACCTTTCCACTTCTTTGGTAGGAAACAAAAGTGATTAAACCTCCCCCCCCCACCCCAACCACTGAAAAAGCTAACTACCACCCAACCCATCTTACTCAGCAAACAGGCAGAAACACTGACTCAGCATTAGAGTGGGTACATATGATGTGTTTAGCTTGCCTATGGTCACATCATCTTGGAGCTTGTGCTGGTTTGTGGGTTTGGCCAGAGTGGCTAGAATTTTTCTTTCCACACATTGGTAGGTGCTGTCAGGTAGATTTGAGCTCTTCAGCTTTTATAATTTGTTCTTCTGCCCTTCGTTATGGTTATGGTTGAATTTGCAGATAGGGACAAATACTCGTGTCTTGTGAAGGAAACCTTCCAAGGGCAGTGCTGTGTTTCTGACTGTCTGACTTCAGGCTTTCTGGGGCCTGAAATCTGAACTTGGGGAACAGTGTCACAGTCCAGCGTGAATCTCAACCTGCTTGCCTCCTGCCTGCTGCAGGATCAAGGCTCATTTGGACTTCCAGGTTAAGATCTGTGGAATAAATTTCTTGCTTCCATGCTGCTAAATTTTTCTACCTGTAAAGAATTTACAAGGCTGCCCGTGTAGACGCTGAAGCTTTACTTCTTAATTCTACCTAGCTTACAGGTATTAGTACAGCAAGGTGTATCACTGAACCTTAGCAAATGGGGCTAGAAAGGACAATAAGTTATTTAGCCTGGTCTCTTTCCCCAAGGCAGGATCAGCTAGATCTAACCCTCCTTGACAGATATGCAGCAAACCCGCTCTTAAAAACCTCCCATAACAGAAATTTGACACCCTTCCTCAGGCAGTCTTTGCCAAGGCAGAACTCTTCTTACTGCTAGAAAGCCTTTCCTAAGGACAAGCCCGGATCTCTCTTGCTGTAACTTAACCCATTGATTTCTTGCCTTTTCCTTACAGGAGAGAGAAAAGAATTTATTTTCCTCTTTGCAAAATGCTTTGGCATATTGCAGGACAACCGTGGCCTCTCCCCATGGTCTCCTGTGGCCTATGCATTCCAAGTCTTTTGAAGTCTCCACCATCCCCCTGGTCTGCTCCCCCCAGCCAAAGATTCTGTTCTCTGGATCTCTGGTTGCTCTTGATGCCCTCCTGTGGGCTCTCTCAGGCTGGTATATTGTGGAATAGCTTTTTTTTTTTTTTTTTTTACCCTTGTGCTGGAATGCCCATGTTTGTCTCTCAGCCAAGGCACACTCGACTTTCAGCAACTAAACCATAATTTTGGTTTAGAAGGCTTTAGGGAGACAATGCATAAATAGTGTCTTGCTACCACTATGTACTCACTGAAAGGGGAAAATGTTGGAGAGTTGCCTGGCTGGGTTTTAGACAAACAGGATTGCTTGGGTGTTTGCTTCCAGGGCAGACAATAGGAGAAGAGGGGAGTTATATGAGTAGTGTATTGTGCCCACATGTGAACTTAGGCCCTGCGGTGCTAAACATGCAAGAGGCATCTCCAAACAGCGCAGTGTTTGAGCCAGAGCCCAAGTATAAAATTCCTGGCATCCTGGCAGCCAAGCTCCTCATTCAGATTGCTTGCATTAGCAAGAGCAAACACCAAAAACTTCCAAGAAACAAGACTAGAAGAACTCCAACACGGTGGCTCTCTAAGCTGCTTCTTTCTCATGCAGCTTTATTTTCATATGACTTTTAGTGTGAATATGAGAAGGAACTTGCTTTCCCCCCACTGCTTTCCCTCCCCTTTACCATGGTGCATTTTAAATCAAGCTGTCCTCTGTAGCTCTGCGGCAAATCTGCACATTTCTGGTTTTGCTCTTTCAGAGGATAATTTCTCCTGTTTAATGAGATCTGAGAATGAAGTCAGGCATGAGTTGGAGAAAGGTCACAGCATGTGCTCAAAGGTATATTAACTACTGTTGGAGCTGGCATCCGTCGACTTCCATGAGGACAAAATTAAGCAGCAAACAGTAAATACTTCCACTAGCACTTTATTACAAGCAGGACCATTTACAATGAATAAGAATTTGAGAACCTTCAAGGATGAAATGGGGATGCTCACAAATAAAAAGAAAAATCTTACTACTTAGGCTTAGAATGTGATTCCAGTCAAGGTTAATGGGGAAACAGTTAATGAGGGGTACAGAATCCAAAGGCTGCATTGATGCCATATTGTGTCTTACACAGGTAATTAATGCTACTGACTACTGCTAAATGGCTCTACCTGAGCACATTTTCTCTAGCAGGAACTTTAAATCCCCCACACTGTATACAGGAGAACTCTCCTGATGCTTTACGACTCCCACTAATGCTGAACAGGCTAAATCAGAACCAATTTCTTCCACTTGTTTCCAGGATGGTGATTTGCATCCATCACCACCACGATACATTCATCATTCAGGGCCCAGTGGTGCAATGGCAAGTTTGGCATCAGCTTCACAAGGGGCAGAATCAGTCCTTGAATGCATGTAGTGAGCGAAGGATCACATTTTTCCGTTTAAGCAGTATTTCCACAGCAGGAAATGCTGTGGAAAAAAACCAACCCCCTCTTGGTGAGGCTTTTCTCTATTGTCATCTTCCTCTTGCAATTTTTCAAATTTATTTTTTTGGGAAAGTGGCTTTTCTACAAGATCCAGGCAAATATTGCTGCTCAGTGGCCAGCACTGTGAAAAATGAAAAGCAGATGAAGGTTGAGGTGGTCCATTAGCCATCCTTGAGCCCAGGCAGAGAATAAGGGTGCAAAAACCCCACACATCCAGCTATAACCAGCTCCCTCCATTCACATCTGCTCCTGGAAGTTGAACTGTGCTTAGTGCCTGGCGTGGGAAAAGGAAGAGCAAGATGAGATCATTTTGAAGCAAAGAGAGGGACTGCATAGGGCTTACACTTACCGTCTGGTTCTGTTGTTTAAAAATATTTTGTTTTCTCTCTCTTGCACAGAGGCTTTAAAGTAGGGCATTTGTAAACACTGTTCTTTCCACCCAGTGGTCATTGTATTGACAGGAATCGCTTCAGCTGAACAGTTTCATCAATGTGCTCAAGCCTGTTTGTAGGTGGCATCTGGAGGGCAGATTCCACTCTCATCCAAGACCTAGGCCTATTCCATTACTGTCTTTAAAACATCTCCCAGGTGCACTTAGGCATTGCTTTTCTTCCCAATCCCCTCTTCTGCTGTTCTGAATAAAACAGTTTGAAAAGCCCAGGCCAAATCCTCAATTTCTTTCGAGTGAGGAGTAACAGCTTTACAGGATTAACCTCTGGGTTCCACCTGCCCTCACAGGAGGGACAGTTGCTCCAGTGCCACGTAACCACATACCACTGGTGGCTGAAGAATTGCACCTATTTATTGTTGTGTAGGAGAGTATTTCATCAGCCTTTAATTCGGCCGATTCCTAAAAAGAATGGGGTCAAAGAGGGTTGTGCTTCTGAGTCTAAACAGCCTTACCAAGTAGAGGTAAATGTCTCATAAACAGGTCACAAGTTATATCCTTTTTGAATTCCTTGTGATTTGGGATTTATGGCCTTCCTGGAAATCTTGGGCTCTGGATTAGACGAACAAAAAAAATGTGCAAGGTTGGTACACGATTCCAGCACATGTACCTTCCCCTGCTTTTAAGTGGTATTTCATTTTTTTTGAATTATGATCATTGTGGTGGGCTCATGTTGGCTGGATACCAGGTGCCCACCAAGCCCTTCTCCCTCAGCGGGATGGGGAGGGAGAAAATAATGTGGAAAACAAACCCTGTGCATCAAGATAAAGGCAGTTTAGAAAAACAAAACTAGAGGCCATGTGTGGAAGCAAAGGAAAACAAAAGATTTATTGTCTACTTCCCATCAGCAGGTGACATCCAGCCACCTCCCAGGAAAGAGTGGTTTCTCCAAAAGGCAAATACCTTAATAATGAATGCCCCCTTGCCTTCTTTATCTGAGTGGCATGGAATATCCCTTTGGTCGTTTTTGGGTCAGCTGTCCTGGCTCTGTCCACTCCCAAGGACTCGTCCATCCCCAACCTACTGGTGAGGAATGTTGGAGAGACTGCCTTGGTTCTGTGGGAGCACTGTATCAGTAGCCAAAATTCTGCTGTTTTATCACCACCTTTCTAGTTACCAACATAAAACCCTTCACTATCAGGGCAGCTATGGGGAAATTTAACTCCACCTTGGCCAGACCCAGCACAAATCATGTACTTCAAAGAGTATTAATCTGTGTACCTTCAAAACCACACTAAGCCGGCAGCTTTCTACGTGCCATCCTAGTAAGTTTGACCCCAAACAAGCTCCCCACTGGGTTCTCCTGCTTATGGGATCTTCCTTGGCACAATTTCTGCTCTCTGCAAAACAGCAGCACAGTTGGAGTCTGCTGCACAAGCTGTAGAATTGTTGTCTGGTGTGTGAGGGGAAAATCCCCACTTTCTTTGAGTGGCCTGCTCTTGTCCAGCTCTTCAACACTCGTGAAGATTGGAGTTCAGTTTACAAATTCCTCCTGTTGCGTTCAGAAGAGGCTCTTAGAGCGACTGAATGAATCCAAATTATGCTGACAATGAACTTTTTCTCTTCCCTCCCTTCTCTCATTTCCGAATGCTGAACTTTGAAAATCCTAGATTGAGTTTCTATTACTTCAGCTGCATCATTGTTTTCAGGGAGCATACTTGCGTTTTGCAAGAAACTGAGTGGCTTTCTGACTTGGAGAAATGAGTGGGAATTAGAAGTCCACTTAATTCCTTTTCTAATGTGGTTTATTTTTGTTTGTTTGTTTGTTTTGTTAACATATTCTTTACTCATCTACTAGTTGTGCAGTACTGGTGGGAGAAGAGGCAGAGAAGACGATAATAAGCTTAATAAATTTAGATATGTTGGAAACTTCACATGAAATGAAATTTGGTTACACTAATCCTCTTGCCCAGCCTTTGACCCTATAAGTTTACAAATGGAAGAAACCTGGCTATTTTCTGCTGTAGCATAACCCTACTAGCCTTCCTAGTGCTTTTCCTTACAGATTTTAAAGCTTTTTTTTTTTTTTTAGATGCAACCTGTTTTCAGTAGTATTTAGAAGCTATTTTAACTCTATGAACTAAAGTCCTCAGAGGATTTAATCAATCAATGGGGCATAGGATTTGGCCCTCTCTATTCTAAATGCTGATAATAACAATCCTATTCTGCCTAAACTAGCATGAGGTTAAGGTTAATGCAAAACTACATTAATAAATAAAAAGCAACACCACCCCCACCTTCTCCTCCCTGCCCCCCAACTTGTTTGGCAAGTGTAGCAGAGTGGCTCGTTTGTGAGCAGGAATGCTTATGAACCTGTTTGTAGGCTGGCTAACGTGAAAATCTTACTAATCCTAGTGATTTTAACTTGCTTACATTCCTTTGAAGGTCTCCCTCCTTGATGGGGATTGAGGTTGTATTGCCATGATGCATTTTTATACTGCATTCCCCAGGAGTTAGCACTCGCCATGGAGACCTGCACTTTGTCTTTTAAGCAGATAAAAAGAGAGGTCAGTCAGATGTAATTCCCCAACTCCTCGTATAAACAATTTAACCGCTGCAGCAACATACTTGTTTGGAATTACTCCCTCAGATTCAATTCCCTTTTCCTGCTCCACTTGTAAAAATGGTTAGTGTCCTCTATAAACTGCTGCTCAGCCAGGTCCAAGGCTTGCTGTGGAGTTGTAGAATAAATGTTAATCTAATACAGGTTACTGGGTCAAATGCAATCACAGGCTTGTGGGAAAAGCTTAATACTGTTCTGCTTCTTCTAACACAGTAAACCTGGATATTATATGATAGGTTAAATACCACTGAACCATGGCAAGAATTTTCTTGAAAGTAGGATTTAGTACAAAGGAAACTACACTGGAAGAGTGACCTAGGATTGACTTTGCTCTCTGAGAGCATTCTAAGAAGCTGAGGTATGCTGTGAAAATTATCTCCCTGAAAACATTAGGTACAAAAAAACCCCTAGGTCAGGGGATGGCCAGCTACAACAAGGATGATTCAGCTAATAAAAGGCTGCGTGTGTTTTTACACTGCTGCCTTCTCTCCATAGGAAAGAGCATTTTGCTTTCTTTTCCCCCGTGCAGCGACTGTGAAGCCAGCGTGATGTGGCTAGCTCCAACTTCTGATATCTGAGATTGTGTAAATACACACTTAAAAATATATATCTTCAACACTCAAATGTGAGTGCTGACAGTTGCTTATTTCCCACAGGCTGCCTTGTGTTATCCCTTGCTGTCATGTACCTCTCTGTCCTGCAGCGATGTCAGTTTGGCACAATATTTCACCGTCTAGCGCAGGTCTTGTTTGTGCTCAGTACTTCTGAGGTCAGAGACTGGGTGAAGTTGTTAAGTGGAGGTTTTAGGACCCAATCCTGCATAGAGACCTGGCTCAGTGTGTTCTAATCTGTACCAGCCCGGGCCAGTCTCTTTCCACAGTGTGTGTTGTCAACTCCTCATTTTTTGTGTAGTCATTTATAGTCCTGGTGTTTGATTACAGGATGAGGGAGAATGGGCACAAAGATGAGGGGTGTTAGGGCCTTCATTTTATATTTGTTTCTTTAACCAGCTGAAGTGAGAGATGCTGTTAGTGAGAGCACTCTGGATGTGATACACAGGAAGAGAGGACACTTCAGTGTGCCAGGGCTGAGGGAGCAGTTGAGTGCCGACACCACTTTGATCAGTCTGAGCTGGCAGCCACACTGGGGTGAAACATGGCATACCAACATACAACTTCACTGGTCAGTAAAAAAAACCCAACCAAACACCACTGCATCATAGCACTGAAGTGCCAAAATCCAGCCCCAGCAACGATAGTTATATTCACTAGAGCAGTGTTAAACCTTATTTTGCATATGGGTTGTGAGAGCAGGGTCAAAACAGCCTGTGGCAGAGGCAGGAACATAGCCAAGTTTTTTGATGTTGGTTGGTTGGCTTTATTTGGTTTTAGTTTGCTGTAATGTTCTATACTGAAAGCAAGCTTCCTGCACGTGACTTTGTATTGAGTGCCATGTACAGCAAGCTGTGCATAGCTTGGCATATCTCTCTTTTCCACATTTTAATTCAGAAATATGACTTAAGTCACTTCATGATTTTCACACAAGGTGCATTTAAGGTGTGCAAATAGTCTTTAAAAATTGGTGGTTCTGTGGAATCAAGAACTTATCTCCTCTTTGGAAAAAAAAAAAAAAAGTACAGGTCAGCCATAGTCATGCACAGAGTTTCTCACTGGGGTATTTTTGTCCTGTATGTGAGCCAGTCAGATGTTTCCAGGTATCCCTCCCCACCCCGGTTTTCCAAAACCAACACAGCCGGGATTGCTGAAATGCCAGGAGTCAACTTTTACTGCCACCATCTGAGCAAGAACTGAAAGATGCTCCCCATGTATTAAAACCAGACAAGACTGTGCTCCCAGAGACCGGGAAAAGAGGCACTGCTCATTTGGCTGTCCTGCAGGGAAATGGGGGGAAAAGGTCTTGAGGAGGCTGAGATTCAGGAAACCTTTGGAGCACTTCAAGCAGAGGGTTTGATCTTTCATCAAATGGTGTCAAAGCTTTTACACGAGTGTGCCTTTAATGTATCTATTTCTTTATTTTTAACAATGAGTAGAAGAACTGCATATTGTAGCTTATCTGGGCAAGTGTAAGAGTCTGCTGAAATATGTGCTGAACAAGAGAAAATGCCTTGTCTGTGCTATTTTCAGTGTGTTAGCCGTGGGACCCTGTTAACCTCCGGTCCCCAAGCTCTCTCCTTAATTTCATCTTCCATATCCTCTTTTGCCGACGTTGTGTTACATCAATCTGCTTCTGAATAGCAAGGCCCTCTGCTTTCCCTCTTCTCCAGGATTAGTCATGGGTAAGAAAAAACCCTTTTTTGCTTTTTCTCCCTATTCCATTCATCATTGAAGTGTATACTTTTTCCTCTTGTGTGTTCTTCATCTGACCATATTTCTGTCTTCTGCCTATTCCTCATGTCCCTTACACAGGTGTCAACACCTTTCTCATTTCTCTGAGTCTCACTTGTCCTGACAAATCTGATGCATCTAACAGATGTCCCTCCTCTGTGCTCCCAGGGACTACTCAGGACACACCTGGCTCTATGCAGCTGAAAAGCTGAGAGGAGGAGGATGTCTGAGATCACTGGTCAGTCACTCCTTCCTTTCCAGCCTCCCCTCTAGAGCCAACTTTATTAGCTGATTTTTTTTCACTGGCCAGTCAATGAAGAAATATCAGCTGATTTGCAGCATTCAGAAGGGAAGTCCTGATCCTGCTGAAGGTTAAACCCCTGCTGAATTTAACCTCTACTCTCTCACTTCCCTTGTACTGCGTGCTGATGTTGTGCACTTTCAAAAAATCAGTTTATGGCCTGTTCTTCTTTGGAATAAAAGAGGAAGAAATGTCTCAGTAGTTACTAGATACTCACTCTGCAAGAATTTTGTGTTGTGCTTTTTAAAAATTTTGTTTCCTTCCTCAATGCTTCCTCTGCCCAAGTGCTCAGTAACCCAGACTCTAAAGTACTGTAGTTAAAACTGGAAATGCTGGCTGGTGTGTAAGCAGAAAGCAAGCATCTGGTTATTTTTCTACCTCCCTCTAAAAAAAAATAAAAAAATGTATGGCAGCTCTGATCCACCTTTTCTCCACCTTTTCAACTGCTGGATCAGTTCTGTCCATCAAGATTTCTTCATGCTTCACCACAGGACATGCTCTTGGCACAGCAAGAGCTTCGTGTCTCGGTGAAGGCTCGGTGTCTCACCAGTAGCAAAGTGTGTCCATGGCTGTGTACTTTGTTGGGTCCTGAAGCTGATGTGTGAAAGGCAGAAAGAAAGCTTGCAGAGTGTTTCTTTTCCCTTTAAGGGATAATTAAAAAAAGAAAAAAAAGAAAGAAAAAAAACCTGTGACATTTTAGAAGGCCATTTGCTAAGCTCTGCATGTTCTGTGTATTTTAGTGTGTGAACAAATTAGATTATGAAAGGTAATGTATTAGTGATTTGACAGTAATGTGGAATCTTGGAAGCATTAATCGCTAATGTGTGTTTCATAATTTCAGCTAAATGATCTCAGCTGAAATGCAAGAGAGGCAATTGAAAAATTCCTTGAGATTGCAGTGAAACCTGGTACTGTAATGCAGATTACTTTGATTTACTGCAAAACACTGCAAGGCAGTAGGAAATGTTCACAGCAGCTGTGTTTAATAGTTACAGTAGAGATGTGTGATGAAATGGTAAATTCATATATGTATTTATCCTGTAAAATGTAAACCTCATTCTTCATCTTCATCCTACATACTAAAAAAAAAAAAATAAAACTACCAAACTGCAGGTTACAACATAGTATTTTCATTTATTACTTGTATTAGCAAAATGTGTAGATACTCTGAGATCTAGGGTGTTACTCGCTTTCATGTTTTCATACAGACATTAGCTTGCTGAAATCCAGGGTGGCAGCTGAATTCTACAAAGTTTTATTCTCTATCAGTGCTGTAACAATCTGCCTGCAACGGCAGGTTGTGCAAATCTTCATCTTTTCTTCCTTGTGGGACTCAGTCAGCAAGGAGAGTTGACAATGACATTTAAATGGGCATAGTCAGGTTTTAGAGCTAATGCGCCAGCAAAATGAATTCACACCTCTCCTGCAGCTCCCAGTGGACTCTACACCTCTCCTGGGGGTCGATCCTGGCTGTAAAGTTGGTCATGGATGTTCTTAAGCTACATGTTTCTTTTTGCAATCGAGGGAACCAACCCCTTCGCTTTATTTGAAGTGAAAGCTAAGATTTTTAGGTCTCACATCTTAGCTACTGTGCAGGAAGACACCTGCATACTGAGTCGTCATCAGGCTGTGGTGTTCACCTTCACCTTCAGCTGATGAATCCTGCATTGTGCATGGATTAAATACCTCTTAAAGCCAGTTCTATTGGTAACTGACTCTGCTGTTTAGTATGAATTGATGCTTCCACGGTGCAGATTTTCTTCAAGTAATCCTCTTTCTGCTGAGTAATACTGGTGACCTCAAGGGGACTTTATTCCTCCCTCTTCTGCCTAATGTCTAATGCATGAAGTAAGGTTTATTTGGGAGAGTAAAGGTGAGAGGATTGGGCTCTGTTCCAATGGCAGCAATATTGGCTGTGAAGTATTAAGATGATACCTGACTCCTCTTTCATCAGAAACCACGGAGTGCTGCTGTTTAATGCATATTAAGTAGTGGAGAATCATAAAAAAGAAATTTCCCCACTGAAATTACATTATTCAGTGTGAGGAAAACCAAGGTTAGTCTTCATAAAGCCAGAATTCTTTTCAAATCAAGAAAATATTGCACATCACGTGAAAACTACCATGCTTGCCATGTGCCACTTCTACCTCATTGGGAACTCTCTGGATGGCCTCTATTTCCCAAGTCAATTGCAAAAGCCCAATAAATAAATGGACAGATTCTGTTTATAAAGAAATTTCAGCAGAAGCAATATGGACTCTAATTCCACTACAGTGCTAGAAAACTGATGAGTTTCTTTGTGTAAAACCTTTAAAAGGACTCAGTGGGCTCTTCATATCTGCTTAAAAAGAGCTTTTCAAGCCTGTCCATGAAATTATGATTGTCCCAGCATCTTCCATAAATGTCTCTCTGTATCACTATCCCTTTTGACTAGCGCTGCTGAGTCTTCAAGAAATGGCAGAATCTCTCATTCTTCTTTTTAAACTGGATGGTACTTGAAAGAAAAAGGATGTTTGCATCCTAAAGTCCAGACTGAGTCTGCGTGGGTGCAGAGAGAAAGCAGAGATTTGTCTTTCAGATTAACATTTTCAACCCCTTTTCTATGATTCATTCATTATTATACTTGATTGGTTTTAGGGAGCCCAAGGAAGCACCTTGTGCTTTTTGGAACATGCAGAAGGCCTCTTCCTTGCCTTGAAGAGTTATTTTCCCACTGGGCGTGTCCATACAGGGTAATGGAAAGCAGCTCAGATTCCTCAGCTGGCAGATCCCTCCGAGGCAAAAGCAGCATTGCTGAGAAGGACTATATGGATGTGGTGGTTATTTTGCTGAGACACATGGCCAAGCCCTGGCCAGGTGCCACAGGAGCGTGGCCCTGCTGCCCCTGAGCTGGAAGTGAGGAGCTCCAGTAACTCTACACGGGGTGGATGCTGTCGTGCACTTGGCAGCCGTGTGGGCAGCTGGCCCTGCTCTTCCTTGCTAGGTGCAGACATCCTACCATAAGTGATGTTTCTGCCCAGATACAAAGATTTCTTGGATCAGAAGAGGCAGCTCCCTTCTTGCAGTGGAAACAAACCCCTCACTTTTTCCCACTGCTGCTGAGACTTGTTTATTTTCGTCTTCGTTTAGGTATTTCCGTTTGTAGCAGGAAAAGTATGATTTTAGAAAAGGGCTTTAAAAGTACCTGAAGTATTTTTCACATTGAAAATTACTTTTTAACAGAGAGCAGTAATAAATTCATTTTTGTGAGAAAACCTCACTTTGAAATGAGAATGTAGAAAACATTTTGATTTTAGTGGCTTGTGTGAAGAATTAGTTGTGGAAAGACAGCTATCATAAAGTTTCTTACATCTCAAAACAACAATAAACCCAAGCACCAAGGCTAAAACCTCTACCTAAAGTGGAATAACACAGCATCCTGTCTTTTCACACTTGTATGTTGAGTTTACCTGTTGTCCCTGTGCTTTTTTCTTGCTGCGCTGAATCCAGAATTAGATTGAAAATCTCTCTCCTGATACCCATATCCCATGGGTTTTAAGAATCTGAGATCACTATAGCATGACCCTGCATGTCAGATATGTTACTATAATACAGCAAAATTCCTTAAATATTATTATAGTGCTTGTGATCATGATCAGAAGCATTTGCTGACATTGAAAATAGGATCAAGGTTATTTGTCAAGGCAGTTTATGTAGTTTACCCTCATAAAATTAAAAGAACAGTGAGGTTTTCAAACAGCTGTAAAGTAAGCGAGACTTTTGAAAAAAAATGCAAAAGCAATACAACGTTTAATGAAAAGCTGGCATTGTAAACTAGTAACAAGCAATATCAGAAAATAAAACTGAAGCAAACCTTAGTTCTGCTGCAGAAAAAAATTACTTTGAAAACCCGCAAATGAGTTGCCAAAAATGTATGCATAAATGGAAAATGAATGACAATTTTCTTTATTATACAGCCTAATGGGGGTAAGGACAGGGTGAGTAATGACAACAAAACCATCATGTAGTTTTATTCAGATCTTCTAGTGTTTTCGGATTTAATGACAGAAGGTGTTAGAAAGATGAGAGCATTTTCAACAGTATCTTATTCAGCAGCTTCTCTGCACCAAAAAAATGTGGTGTGGATTTGAGATTCAGCCTGCCCCATAGAAGGCTTGGTTTTTATCTGGAGGTATCAGGTCACGACATGAAAGACTATCTGATAAGATCTTGGGAGCTGTGGAAAGAGCTTCAGAAGAAATGAAACTATGTCTTATTTATATAAGAACACATTGTGGTTAAGCTCCTAAGCACCACTTGAGACTCAATTCAACACAAAGTAAAGACGTCAACTTTCTAACCTCTCATTTCCCCCTTTTATTTAAGGGGATGCTCCATAGCCTGTACCCAGCTGTCCTTGCTGCAAAACTCTGAGCAGGCTACAAAAGCTTTCCTGAAAACTGGTTGGAACATCCACAGCCACTACCTGTCAAGTTTTCTTCTTGTCATTGGAAACTTCAAGAGTGGCTCTAGTAGAAGGGTTTTCGTGTGTAACCCAATGCATCTGCCACCTGTCTGCCTCTGTATGTGGCAAAGAGATATTGGCAGCCCCTTGTGAGAGAAACCCAATACTCCAGCAGCTCCCAAGTGCCTACATGCAGCAGCAAAATCTGGATTTTTGCATCCAGGTTGTGGCTAGAGGGGCGGTCTTGAATATTTTGCTATTCTTCTTTTCTCTGTGCTTGTGTATTGAGAAGTCTGGTATTTGGTACTTTGTGCCAGCTTACCCAAATCACATTCTGGCAATACCTGAAGTGTGCTCAGAACTGCAGAGGATGCTCAGCTGGTGTGAGCCTCCAAGTGCCATCAGCTTCATCAGGGTGGTGCCGAATTGCAACAGAGAATTCTGCTTATTTCAGGGTGCCATCTCACAGGGACAGGTCAAAGAGCACAAAGAGTAACATGTTAGAATGAAGGTTAGATTATATTTACAGTTGAGAGGAGTGAGAAGAGAATTTTTTTTTTCTTTCTTTTTTACTCAAACCTGTAAAAATTGCTCTCCTGGTTTTGGTGGGAGGGTAAAGAGGTTGTGGTCTGTGCTGTGATACTGTCCTGAGTATTTTGAGTTCTGCCTTCCCCCTCCACCCCCCCAATGTCCTTTCATTAAGCAACATAAATATTTTTATTTACTCCTTGGAAAAGCAATTAATCAGTTTGTCCATTGGTTTGTAATGTGTCAGGCAGAATGCAAGGTCTCCAGCACATCAAAGGAGACTTTAGGGATTTACACACACCTACACAGGAGAAAACTTCTGAGACTTCTGGGTTTTGTTTTCCAGAACAAAAGTCATTGATTCAGGAGAAAACAGCACAGCAAGGTCCACTAGTTGGATGTCTAAAATAGAAAAATCTAGGCTAAAGAAAGGGTGCACACGTTTAGTAGTAAACATAAATCATCAGTGCAAGTATTTCCCAAGAGATGTGATAGATTGAATATTTAAATGAAGACTCTCTGAATGGAAGAAATCCCTGAGGTGGATTCTTTGCTCTAGATTAGATAGAAGGTCAAATGGTTACCTAAAAGATAAATGGTCCTGCCTGGCCTTAAAATTCATGTATTTATTAAAAATAAACAAAATACAAACAGATTTACAGCCCCATCTTCTCTAATACTTTGGGGAAGAGAATGCAAGCCTGCACCATGACATGTATATTCTCACTTGGCACAGGAAAAAGCAGGGTTGTCCTTGTCTCTCAGACAGCAGGATTTTGTGAGTGTGTGCAAAGACCTACCTGAAGATGGAGCCTTTATTGGAAGTCTGATTAATAAATGAAAAAGATTGTTGCTGAATGGTTTTTAGGGCATCTGTTTCAGAGGTGGAATGGTCTCTGTTAATTCACCAGTGGCTCATCAGGAATGTAGATAATTAAAAATAAGAAAAAATGTAAAAAATATGTATATAGATACATAAATGTGTATATGCAGATATATATTTCTATATACATAAATGTGTATATATATGTATATATGTAAATTGAACCAGGGCAAAACCACGACAGGTAAATTTGTGGTCATTTTGGCTACTTCAAACTGTAGGTTGTTTAATTGGTGCTCCTTAAATGGTTATGTGATATGTAATGAAATTTTGAGCTGCATAGCCAGTAAAGAGACACCTGAATTTACCAGCTACACTTAAAAATGTGGGCACCACCTTTAAGCAGAATCATAGCATCAAGCAGATGCTTTTATGTCATCCTCATGGGGATAACATCCCAGGAATCCAGTCCGTGGTCTGTTTGATGTAGGGAGAGCACAGGGTCCGCTGAGGCTGCTGAAAACCCATAAATAGCACTGGGATCTGAAACATATTTCCAGACAAAACTTGCTCTGCCTCCCAGTAAGCAGTAATTTTCAATCATCAGATTTGTGTTAGAGCACTGTGTATGAGATCCAGGTGTAAGCAAATTCAGTGTTAAATGGGCATCTCTCTGTGGCTTGGTTTGAAATGAAATGAAGAGCAGTGCGTGAGCTCATCCAAATGAGGTACCTTAGAAATTGAAAACACTGCTGAGAGAAGCTTTTAGGGCAAATTCTTTAACTCTCTAGCACTTAATTTCAGGGAAGTGTTAGGTGGCTGAAAACCATTCAGTTTTTGATGGTTTCAGAGTGGATTTTGTTTGCCTAATTTTCTGCATAAAGATATCCGTGCTCCATTCAGTCTTACCTTCATACAGCCTCAGTGAGGGCTGCTGCATGTAAAATAGTGTACAAGGACAGAAATGAGCTCATTCCTAGGTGAAAATATAATATGATATGCTGATTCTTTATAATGAATTCTCTTTTTCCTTGAAGAGGAAAGGAATCGTGAAGGTGTTGGCCTTCTTTTGTCTTGTCTCCTGAAAATACCATTAGGCTGTGATAGAATATATTACAGCTTCTATTTTAATTCGTAGAAATAATTTTTTTACATGCATTAATTATCTTTGTTGCCTAAGAATTAGCTACTTGAGGACCTGATCCAACATCCATTGCTGTAAATGAAAAGCTTCATCCAGCTGTAAATACTGGATTGCTGTTTGCCTGTTTTTGACAAGATTTTCCCATCAATGGAGTGAATCTAGAGGCTGGCTCACAGTCATGCTAAACATGGTAATTTCCTTTTTTCCTCTAACTGTGTCAATTTTGAGTATCTCTCTTTTAAAAGGAAGTCTGAGATTTTAGTTAATTTATAGAAAGAATGTCAGACTTGAATCAAATTCTTCTCTTAGATCTTCACTTCTCATAAGTCTATAACAGAAATAGTAACAAAACCACCTGAAGCATCCATTCATATACCTAGAAATAGTTTATGGGACACTGAAAGACACTGATGTTATCTTTTTAATATTGTAAGGAATAATCCTATTAAAGAAGAAACAAGGAAAACTGTTATGCCCACAAGGCAGAATTATCCAAAGTTGATTGGAGAAGCTCAGGTTACTCTACAAAGCCCAAGCTGTGTGCTGGCCTATCTTTCCATCAGAGCTTGGTGAATGAGCAATCATTTGTGGATTCTGCTCATCTCTCTTTGCAAACTTTGTTCAGTGGAATTAGATACAACTTTGACAAATTAGAAGTGCCCCTTAGCCCCACTGTCCCTGCCACAGCACAGTCTTCCAATTGTGCCTGGTTTTCTGAAGTTGGGCAGCGTCAGAGCCATCAATGGCAGGCCTTCCACAAAGCTACACTTTTTAATAAGGGAATCTGTCAGCACTGGCTTCGCCAGGTCTTGCAGCCTTCTCTTAATCCACAGTGCAAACTGCCCTTCCCTTTGCCTTCCCTGTGTTGCGATGTACTTGGACTCTGAAATAAATATCCCCTTTGTTTACAATGTGCCCGCAACAAAATTAACCTTTGGGATTAATTGCAGCTCAGAATGGGGCAGTGTTTCATCTTTCCTTATAGCACAGTTTTGGGATTAAATAAAACTCAGCCACCTGCCTAACGAATGTCTGTAGCTTTTGTTGCTGAATCCCTGGTTTTGCTCATAGTTTCTTAAAAGATGGTACTGGTTACTGAGCTTTTTTATTTTTCAGAAAAGTTAATGGAAATTTCAAGCAGTGGCCTTTGGGACCAATATATCTGCAGTTGACTTGGTGTGGAGGGAGAGTGGGACTGAGCAATATATTCCAGCTCTGCATAAAATCTGTAAGCAGAACTGGACCAAGAGGTTTGTGGTTCAGCACAGGAAACCAGCACTGCTGAATTGGGTGCCACCACTGATTTATGCTACTCAGCAGTATTGAGGGAATCTCTCTGGCCAAGGGTTTTCTAATCTGTGCCTTGCCTTTTTTTTTTTTTTTTTTTTTTCTTTCCCTTCTTGTAAAGAGTATTTGTTAAATCTGCCATACTGGTGGGACTGAAAATTAGCAGCCTATTCTGTTATGGAACCAAAAATCATAGGTTCTTTACTCTGCCCTGCTGCTTCTTGTGTGCCCATACCCACCCCATCTGCCCCAATGTGGAGGTGATTTCAGTCTTAAAGGGGTTGGGAAGTTACTTTATGGTCCTTGTGTGAACCTGTTTGCTGAGATGGGTTCTTGCTGCAGTAATGGAACTTAAGCGTCTGCTTGCAGGGTCTGTAGAGAAAGGCCTGAGACAGATGGTTTAGTTCTTTATGGGCAACAGAACCTCCTGCTTGGTTAGTAACCAATTCTTATGCGTTGCCTTTGACTCATGATATTTCCACAAACTATCATTTGGGACCATGATGTCCCTTGACTGTTCATTAGAGGTCAAAAGATGAACCTGTTGCTCTCTTCAGAAGACATCACCATTGACTCCTCTCACTTTCACTGAGAATAAAACTTCCTCTTGTAACCAAATGTCACCTCAGTTTAGCTCTGAAGGAAAATCGAGGTTATCTACATTCTGTGTATATCTCTGCAGGTGCCACCCCCCACTTCATATAGCAGGTTAGTGTTGTCCATTCTTAATCCTTTGTGAAGTAATAGTTTTAAGTTCAAAGGTAACTAAGTTCCCCCAATGTTGGGGAAAATAAGAAACTGGGTAGGGAAGAGTCACACTAACAGGACATTTATTGGATGCATGGTTTCAGTGTGTGTTCACAAGTCATTTAACACCAGTGAATCCACACAGGAAGGAATCTCATAATGCTCTGCTGCCGGAAAACCTTCAGACTCTTGTGCCGTCTTAGACACAGAAGTCAATCAACCACAAGAACCAAATAAAAAAGAAACCAGACTTCATTAGTTTCAATCCTCATGGCACTATTTCTTTCATTTATGGTTGTTCTGGAAGCGGAGATGGCTTTCCAGTGATGCATGTGCTCCACGCCTTCATCACCTCGGGGTTAGCACTCAGTGCTTGGGGCTGCTCTCGCAAAGGACTTCAGTGAGTACAGCCCGCAGCAACCTTTCTCTTGAAGGTCACCTACTATTAGCTCATAAATCTTGAGCTTTGTGCTCTGTTCTGGCTACCTGTTTATTTCAGGATATAATTCAAGGTGTTGGTTATGATCTTATTAAGCCCTTAAAGGCTCAGGACAAGGTTAGCTGAGAAAATTGCTTCTCCCTCCCACCCCCACCTCATGCTCTATCATGGGAGTTATGATCTGTTGGGTTCCTGTGATTATTCTCCCTGCAGTCAACAACAGGGCTTTGTCACTACCAGAGTGTGTGCCTCTGAAACATGTGTCTCCAGCAGCCTGAAAAAGTCCAGGTTTGCAGAATGCAATATGAGGCAAACAACTTGAATTAACATTTTGAAATTTCCTTGGCTTTTTTTTTTTTTTTTTTTTTTTCTGCAGAAGGATCCAGGAGCTCTGTTCTCTGGTGGTGTACATCGTTGTCTCTGGTATTTTCTGGTTTTTGCCTTGTTACTGCTGAGTGTCCCACAGTTGGGGTGTGTGATTTTGACAAAAGCAAAATGGATAAAAGCTCTAGTGTTAATACTTGTTGTTTTGCAATGAAACATGGCAGATGAGATCATGCCCTGTGACTGCTCATGCTGTAGCTTGGGAAACGTGGAGCAGTGAAGCCTGAGAACTGAGCTCCAGAGACAGCTGGGGCAATACTGGAAAGGTCAGTGGAGAGTGCTGGAGGATTGACGAGCTCCTTGGTGAGGTGCTAGAGGCCGAGAAAGGCATGATAAGAAATTAAAGCAGTGAGGCAGTGAGAGGAGGTAAGAAGTGGGTGCTGAGACTCCCTTGGAAGTTCCCTTGAGGACTTGGCTAAGAAAAATTTCACTGCAGACTTAGGGAGGGGGAAAATACTTTTTTTTTTTTGATGGTGCAAACGTTTCTTTCTGTTAAACCTTCAAGGTCCTTTATGTCAACTCTTGTATACTTCAAAAGAAGTGCAAAAAGTACCAGTACAAAGTAAACTAAAAGATGCAATATTTGCTAGATTTTGCTTTTTGGCTTTTTTTTTTTACATATCTGTTCCTCCTCACAGCTGATCTTACAGCATCTGTAGAGCCACCTTCTTTTTCACTGTTAAGCTCTTTCTACCACACCTGTTCGATTTGCTTGTGTTAGGCAGCTGTTAGAAAGGAAATAAATAGCAATATTTTACATTTTATAAAACAAACTGTTATATCTATCCCACTCTCTTTGTGCATAACACGATCCTAAAGGTCTCACTGATATTTGTGTTATAGATACAGTTTTCGCATTATTGGGTGGTCTTCACTTGCATGGCACAAGTTTTGCAATACCTGGAGCAAGCAGGCAGAGTCAGCAATAGCTTTTCAGTGTTTGACTAGCCATGGAATGACAGTGTCTGCAACAACTTTTGAGGTTTTAAAGTATTTGGTTTTTTTTCTTCATTAAAACAGAGGCAAGGCCTCTTGAGCATTTCATAGGAGTGAATTTTATGAAAGAAGTCAGGTTTATGATTTCTTTCCTTCCCAATGACAGAGTAGTCCAGCCCAGGCCTCAGAGATCTTCCTTTAGAAAACTTCTCTGAAATAGATATTGCTGTGAAATGTTCCCACAAACACATCGCATTTTGATCAAAAAAAATATTTTGCTAAGAACAGTTCCAGGCAGTTCCCCTCTTGAACGACTTAACTGTTTTAACTCAAGTCAGTTTTCCATGGCAGCAAGCTGCCTGTGATGCGGGCTCTGCTCCTGCAGCCTTTCTCTTCCTTCAGAGCAACATCAAGAGCTGTCCCTTGTTACACTTACCAGGGGAAGAATTTTCTGTTCCCTTATTCCATCAAATTATATAAATGAAATAGTGGTGATAATTCTAGCTCATCAATAGCAATACGTTTACTCATTATCTATGCCAGACTGAAGGAATGTAATTAAACTATACAAAGGACCTTGAAGTGATGTCAGCATTTTGATACAAAGAAGTAGAAATATTCATGGAGGGCTGAATCTCAATTTGTAATTTTACTGAGGTCACTGCAAAGCTTGTGACCATGTGTGATATTAGCTACGCTTACACATATAATAATGAGCCACACTTAAAACTCAGCTAAAACCAAGTGAGATGCTGGCAATCAAACCTGCGAGTACTTGTAAAGAGGATATTAACAACTAAAAAAATTACTCAGTGCTTGAGCAAAAAATGTGGAGTTACTCCTGCTTTTTTAAATGCTCTGCTGAACGATCTTTGACCCACTTTTTATGTTCATGAGATCAATTTCAAATAACCATGAAGTCCCACCAAATTAGATGAATGAGAAACTGGTGTGAAACTTGACTATGCTGACCAAACATTGCTTGGAGAGCTGGGACTTGTTCTGTTGAGAAATGCAAGGTAGAAACTCAAAGGCTGCAAATGCCTGTGGCTGGAAGAAGGCGTTCACACTGAGCTGAATACAAGTTTCCCATGACCATTGTGTTGAATCTGGAGCTGCCTCCTCCATAGGCTTTTTGGCTCCAGAGTTTTTCAAATCAAGAACCCCAATGTCCCTTAATGAGTAATTGACTGTTCAGCCCAGTGAGCTGAAACTTTGTCTGGGAGAAGACTTGGAACAATCTGCCAAGCAAAATTGTTCCAGCATTAGGTTAATGCACTGCATTAAGTGATTTTGGGGGCTTTTACAGAAACTTGGCAACCAGTGGGCTTTGTGCTCAGTGCTGGTAGTGCATCAGCTAGGTGATGTATTTGAAAAGGCCAACCCCAGCCACGTTCCTCACTGAACTAATGGGAACTATGGCATTGACCACATTAAAAAAAAAAAAAAAAAAAAGTTGGGTTCTGTTGTGTATGTCACCATATTGGCCTAAGTTTACATGCAGGTTATGTACAGCAATAAGAACCACTATTGTTTTATGCCGTAAACATACTCTGTGGGGATTAAGCCTTCTCAATTTACGCAATATGAGGGGAAGGTGATGTTTTGATGATGAGACCTTTGGATCATACCGAGTAGGAGCTCCAGAGGAAATTTGGCTCAGGTGCTGTCCCTGTAAGTGACTCTACGCAGTATTTTCCTGGCAGTGATAAAAGTTTGGATTATATTTAGCCCAAATACTGCTGTTTTTATTTGCATGGTTATTTTTAACCTGCTGAATTATCTGGCCAGCTCTGTAACAGCCGTGTGGAAAGAAGTTATCTCAGACAAGTGCTGCTGCAAAAGATCGCTGAATGTCTGGGCACTGCTTCAACCACCAAAATAAATGTAATGTGCAGTGTGCACCTAAGCAAATGGAATGGTGGTGTGAACAGAGATACAGCTCTTTCAGGTAGCCAAAGTGTTCACAAACCTGCCAGTCTGTCTCTGCTCTCTGCTGTTGCTCTCCACCAACCAGTGCTTTGTCCTGAATTGTCTCAGGAAACTGATTCAGCCTTTAAAAACATAATTTTGTAAACTGGAGAATTTATCTTGAATCTACAGCATAAGGGACAGTGGACTTACACCTGCCATAGCTTGGAGATGAGAAGGCTCCAGTTTGTGCTGTGTCCTTTGTAAGCAGTTCCTGTGCCCTTCTTGGGCTAGAATTCTCAATCAGCAATTGTTTTTTGGTTTTGTTTCCACCCATCTTGCATTTTTTTGCAATTCAGATAAACTACTGAAAATGGATCTTCTCTCCCTGAAACAAAGTAGTCCAGGGATTGTATAAAACAGAGCTTTGGCTTTGCAGAAGGAAGGAGATAAACATTTCCTTGTAGAAACCAAGTCCATCTCACAGTCAAGTCTCTGTGCTGTGATTGATTTGCACGCTGAGTCTTTTCCTTGCTTAAATGGTTTTCTGAGGGGAGCAAAGTGCCTCCCTGAGCCAAGGACCAGGCAGTGTGGGATGGGGCAAGGGCAGCAGTGATGAGCAGCGCCTGCCTGACAGAAAGGGCTGATAATTGGGGCTGTGGTTTTTTGGGATAAGTCAGAGGAATTCTCAGAACTGGTTCCTCTGCCTTTGAACTTCTGATTATCCTTCAACTAGGAAAAAAAATATCCTACTGCTCCATATGTTTTGTTTGGATTTTCTTTTTATTTTTTGTAGCTGGCATTTATGATATACTAAATATGCTGAGCTGGTCATTATGAGAGCTGTGGCAATGTACTGCCCGAGGATGTGGTCTCTTCTCCTGTTTTGCAGTCTGTGCTTTTGAGGTCTCTGATTCCCCAGATTAGGAATACCGTAAATTAAAAGTGATGCCTATCCAGTCTCACCGAGATTCTACCCCATCTCTAAACACAGGTTAAGAAGCAGGAAGAACTGTGGTACTTGGAAGAAATACTGATGACAGAACAGTGCATTTCTTGATTCACAGTTCCTTACAAATTACTGATTGATTTTGAATATCTTTGCATGTTGAATTTAAAAGAAATGGCTCACCATATGGATGCTATAAGTTGAACTGCCATGTTGCAGAAAACTCTGGTGAACATATTGGGGAAAATAGAAGCATTTGGTCTTTAAAGATTCCTTTTTTTTTTTGGGGGGGGGGGGGAGAGGGGACAACAATGACACAGTATTAATTTGAATCTATTGTAATTATTTTTTTCCTTGTTCACCCTCTGTAGTTCTGCAACCTCAGGGCAAATATGGGATATTGCATTTCTGGCCAGGCACCACTGTTCAGATGTGATCTGAGGTGGCATATCTGCAGATACCTGCACTTCTGACTTCCCTACAGCTGCTTGTCAGGTCAGGATACACCATATGCCATGGCAGAATTCTCATCTTTGTGCTGGAGATGCTAAGTCAATCACATAGTCCTTTTGACTGATGACAGAGCTGTCTTGGACAGGATGTACCATCTCTGGTACCTGAGTTGACATATTTAGAGTATGTTCCAATATCTCTGCGTAGCACCACACTGTGCCACCAAAAACTCCCCCTTAAAGTAATAGATTTGCAACATCTGGCTGTGCAGTTGCCACTCTAAGTTATTTCCCCAGATGCAAAAAGTGGCAACAGTCCAAGAGAGATCCAGTTTACTTTAACAGGCTCATGAAATCCTTCTGTACTCTACTTTTCAACAGTCACAGTGCATCTTTCAGCCGTTTTCGAGTCGTGACTTCAAAAACACTCCTGTGAAGCACAGGCTGTTTGCTAAATGGAGAATCAAGGCACTGGGCAGAACAACGTGAAATCTGCAGGTAGGCACAGACATGTCTGAGCTCCCTTTGTTTGGGATCCTGGTTAGCCGGTGTCTGTGCTTTGCCATATAGCCAAGCTCTAAGAACAGAGGGAGTACAGTATCACGACTCAAGTCCCTGTGCCCAGCCAGGGTTCCCCTGCCAGGCTGTACTGTGCGAAGATCGTACGGCAAACCTGTTTTCCTTAAAATATTTCTTAAGAAGCTGTGCTTCTTCACCAGGAATTAGTTCTGTAGTTTCTGTAGCTTTCATCGCAGTCTTGCTGTGTCCTCAACCCACTGCAGAATATGGATGAGCATTTCCCACCTTCCCGGTGCTCCTGGATGGACCTTTCCTTCCACAGATGGGCTACAAGCGATCATGGATGTAGTAACTCATCCCTCTGAATTGCCTCGGTGACAGCAAGAACTAGTGATGACAGCCTGATTTAAAGTTGTCTGTAATATAATGAGCATAACCATAAGTAGAGGGGAATTAGCCAATTACTGTTGCTTAGGGATCGCTTTGTGAGGTTACTCCAAATTAATTGTTTGGGAGCTGAATTAGCGTCAGATGCCACCAAGGGACAAGTGGTTAATTGTAATGAGTTTTTGTGTTACGCCACTCCCTAACAATGAGGCTGTTCTTGGGAGCAAGGCATATTATATATATGTCAGGAAAAAGGTGTCCGTTATAAATAGAGGTTGGAATAAACTCAAGCTCGTGTAGTTTATTATTATTAGAGATAGCCTCGAAAGAGAACTGAAGAAATTTCAATGTATTTAACAGATGCTTATCAATTGCCAAAATGGAAAGTGTTATGAAAACTTTTAAAGGAGGGAGAGTGTCCTCCCTCCACCCCCCCACCCTCTGAAGGCTCAGTGTGTGTGTACATAAACCCAAAACATATAAATGTCCCAGTTGACATGTTGTGTTGTGACAAGTCATCTCAGATTGTGTCAATCATATTGCCTTATGCTATATTAAGTGACATACTAAAATGTGATTGATACAACATGAAATGACACATCATTGTACAAAATATCATCTGGAAAATTTAGGAAACTACCAAGGAGCGGAAGCTGACGCTGACTGTGGCCTTTCAAGTTTTGAGGCAGGAAAACTACAGAAGTAAAAGAAACTCCCTGAAATCAGACCTGCTACTGCCATTGAGAAAAAGATCAAGTGTGCTCCTCTACCTGAACCTTTTTATGGATAATTAGTGGGTCAGTTTTAAAAAATGTGCTTGTTCCTTGGGGACTGACAAGTATCTGTGGGTCTGAATTGAATTTCTCTGAACCACTTGGCACATCATTAATCATTTGTGTATCTGCACCATACAAACAGGGCTGCAAGCTAAATGCAACCAGTTTCAGTTCAGGGAAGAAAAAAAAAAAAGCCCTTTCAAAAGAAAACCAAACCAGACTGTGTTCCCTTTTTCCATCTGGATTCTGCTTTCCTCCCACTCCTTCTCTTTTTAATTTTTCTATTTTTTTTTTTTTTTTTGTACAATGACTGAAATCTTAAATACTGAGGTGTCTCTAGACCCCATCGCAAAATACACTGGGGTCTGGAGTGATGATATGGAACAGCTTCTCTGAGCACCCAGCTTGAAGCTGAGGGTGACTGAGACCTTCCTCACCCCTACCTGAATGGCATGGCCTTGGGCTCTTGCCACACGCAGGCACCTGAGCAAACTAACCTTAAGAATGTATGCTGGTAGCATTGTGTTATACTGGCTGCTGGAGCAAGTAAAAATTTCCTGGAGATGGGAATTTCTCTGATATGAGAGCATGAAAGTGAACAGGAACTTTTGAATTACATTGGCTTCACCAGTAGATGCTTGCTAATGAGATTTAGGAGTTGCTTTCTTACTCTTGCTGGGGAAAACCGGTCGAGGAACAAAAGTTCAAACCTAATTTGATGCTGCCACTGCATAATAAAAGGTAGAATACAACCAAACATTTTGAACATGAAGACCACAGTCTTCTCCAGATTTCAAACCAAAAAAAAAGGAAAAAAAGGGAAATAATTTCTTATATCTTATCATACTAGAAAATGAAATAAAACAGACAAAAGTCAGTTATTCAGTAACTTTTTTATTTTATAAGCCTGTATCCCTTTCCTTTTCGTGGTGGAGACTGAGTTTTTTTCCTGATAGAGAGATAACAGTGATAAGTTGTTCTTTCCAGAGAGAGGAGGGTTGTGTTGGAGATGGTATTGTTGCTACTGTCTGAGCTTTATTCCCCTTTGCCTTGAGGACAGGGCAAGAAAAACACACAAAGACAAAGAAAAACAGTGAAGTCAGGGGAGCTATTTTTCTGTTTGATGCTGACTTTTACCTACAGCTTCACGCTACATGAAGTCATAAATGAACTGTGGTCCAATTTTGATCCACTTTCGGCTGTTTAACATTTCCTTTTCTAAAGTGTGGTTTAAAACAACCTTATCAAACCCAGTGAAGGTGCTCTTAAATCAAAGAGCAAAACAATACCAATTAAAATTTTTAAAAATGCAAAAAAACCCAAGATGGAGGAAAGAACCATAAGGAAGTCCGCTGAAGGAGGTGCTTTCAATTGTCATTATAGATGTCCAGGATTTAACCAGTGTCAGGGGAAACCATCTCTGTGGGGTGTAGAAAGCCCAGCAGTGTCACAGGGAAATCCCCCAGTCCTCAGTGTAGCTATTTGAGCAAATTATAAAAGTATTCATATTTGCTTTGCTTGTGGTTTGTACTATCTGGTAGAAGCAGCTTGAGTTAACAGATTGAAATGAATCTTACTAATTCTATTAAAGTAGGTTGCATCTGTCTAGCCCAGGCCAGATTTTGGTTTTGATGATGCCATTCAGGCAAGAAGTGAGATGTGTAGAGTACAGAAAAAAAAGGCATTTAAGCTCAGCACTGCTTTAAATGCTCATCTCTAAAGCTCCTGACATGCCTCTAACCAGCACAGAACACTGAAAGAATAAATTGGGTACTTCCATACCGTTGTTATGGACTTGTTGCAAAGAGATATGGTTGGACATAGGTGTATGGACAGAATTAAATGTTAGTTGAATCCATTTGAATGCTTGCAGGCAAGTTTATCTCATCAAGTCCGTGGTTTTGTCCAACACCAGGTGCCGTGTAGCTGGATACTCCTAAAAGTATTTGCAAGTTCAAAGAGTTTCATTGTCTTTGACTGGAACATCATTACTAATTCAATACTGAACATTATCATTCCCCTGTTAAAAGCAAAAAGGAAAAAAAAAGAAAAAAAAGAACCAGTCATCTGGTGAAGGAGTGGGAAATATGCTGTATAAGCAGTCCTATGGCTGGAATTGTTACCAGCAATTAGGCAAAATGGAGCCTGGGAAGACTATGTGGATAATTTGTGAACTCAGAGACTTAAATATACAACCAGTTTAGTTAAACAAATCCAATTGCACCAGAGATAATAAAAATAAAGAAAATCCTAAAGCAGGCTACTTTTTTCCTTAACCCACTTTTGAAGAGAGAGGAAGAGGTTGGGGGAGGGAATAAAGAGGTGCCACATCTGTTTGAATTTGGAAGTAAGTGCAGCCTTTCTTATTTTATCCAAATCTTTTCTGAATTAGCAGTTCCTACCCTGTAAATGGTAATGCCCCCACGGTCAAAGCACAGCACAGTGTTTGCATTGATGTGTCGTGTGGTAATGCTGAATGTAGAAACTCATTAGTCATTCACAAGAAAAAGCGAAAGAGTAAGAGAGGATACAGGGGCACCTTACAGACTTTGAGCTGGGCAGTGTCACAGCCAATTTCTCAGCTGCTCTGAACTGGCAAATCCTGACAAGTTGTAAATGGTGTCTTTTAGAAATGTGGCCTTTGTTTCTTTCTGCTTTGCTCGTGCAAGATGTCTAGTGCTTTGTAGTAGCTATTCCTATTTGCTCAGTAATTGGATGCCTGCATGAACTAATTTAATAAATGGATATAGTATTTTGTATTTTTTTTTTCCTTTCTCTGCATGTCAGTGCTGTTTTTCTGAATGGAGTTCAATTATTATTATAGCATATATTACTTCGGATCATTTTACTGTGCAATCAATACACATATCTGTACAATAAATATTGACATTGCTCTAATGTTCTACAATCTTCACTATGTCAAGACTGTGTCAGTCAGAAGCCACCCATTACTGCTTGTTTCTAACATTTCCTGTCCATTCAATGTGAAAAAACTTGCAGCTCAAGCTTGTCTTCTGCCCTGGTTTTGAAAGACAAATGGGGGTAAGCACAGAGCCCTCGGATTAATGCACTGGGCAGGATGAATCAGACTCCTTTCTCTTGCATGTCATTTGGTCTCACCTGCACTTTGCTTCTCTGTTCAAAGGGTTTTATTATTTAGAATCGGTAGGTACTTGGGACTGTCTCTTGAAGCATAATTCTACAGAGCACAGCACAGCAGGGCTCAGATTTCACTTATAACTCACCTAACAATGCTAATACATGGGCTGCTGTGGGAATAGTGAGCAATGTGCGTTGGAATAAGCAGCACCACACAGGCACGTGAAAGATGGGTGGTGAGAACAGCACGGTTTTGTTACTTCTCTCCTGTGATGTCTTCAAGAGTAAAGGAACTAGGGGAGAGAGGTACCATAAACCAGTGTTAGATGTTATACTACCAGCAGCACCAACTAGCATTTGTGAGAAAAATGCAGCATACTTTTCAGTAATCAGAGGCAGATTTTCTCTTGTGTTATTCACATGCAAGTGTGGGGACTTCAGTGGGTGCTGGCAGTGGTATCTGGCTCGGCACGTTCAGTGAAACACATATGGCTAATCATTGAAGTCTGAAAACACTGGATCACGATTCTGTCTGTGTTGTGAAAGGCATAGCGAGAGTACTTGAAGACTGCATTAAAGTTGAAAAAAATTGCCACTTTCGGTGTTTCCCATCTGGGACAATATTGCCTTATTTGCCACCAAGGCATCGTATTATCTGTCTGGCATATGTGCCACGTTAACACAAACACGTACGTGTACCAGCATGTGTACGGATCCACATCCCACCTTCCCTATTGTACGGTATGGCAGCGTGTCAGCAGCAACTGTGACAAGTCATAATGTATTTACATACAAACACACAATGCATTTAGGCCCGTGAAAAGAAAAAGCCGTTCAGATCTCCCGACCTTCGAGATTCTTGGCTCCCTCCACAGCCTGCGAATTAAAGAGATAGTGATGGTGCAAGGGAGGTATCTACAGTAAGAGACATCAAGTTGAAACTGGAATTGAAATGCAAGTGTATTTAAAATTGCTAGGACGTCACTGATACCTTGAAATCCTGTTCCTAGGTGGCTGCTAGAGGAAATGCTGCAGTAATGCTTTGGCACTGGAAGCCAAAGAGAGATTTCTTCCTTAGTTGAGGATTTTAGGACTAGCAATACTACTGGAATATTTTCTCAAGTCTTTCTCATCTTGTGGTGATTCTCAAAGAGCAACATATCCTGGACACTTGTTGTTCTATCCTTGCTTATGGTTGCTGGGTTTTTGTTGCTCCTAACTCTGAATTTTCAGTTTTATGTAGGCGTTTAGGTGAAGCTAATGTCTGTGTGGGAGTGATCAGTATTTTCTATCATTTTCTGCATGCTTCTTACACTCAAAATACCAGCAAATGATTAATTAATTGTTACTATAGTTGAAAAAAAATAGTTAATAAATTTTATAGGGGTGGGAAAAAAAAGGAGTTACTAACAATGTCTATGCAGTAGACTTGGCACTTGGAACTGGAGACAAGAAACCAAGCGGTATGTCACTTTTTCAGAGCGGCAATCTTTCATTTCATTGTATCATTTATTCATTATCATTTATGATAATTTTAATTGAAACATTGCACTGGGGAGGAAAGCTTCCCAAAACAGTTCCAGTGAGATCTGATGAGCTCAAATGAGCGTGTATTTGCATCTCTGTGTCCCTTATAAAACCCATGCTCTGTTCTTTTAATAAGGCTTGGATGAAAGACTACAAAGATTGCTGGAGATTCCTGAGTTAACCAGGAAATACCTCTTTAAAGCACCTTGTTGATCTCATCCCTTGATCTGACATTCAGCTCACAGCATCTGTCTCTGGCCTCCCCTCTTGTGCTTAGTTAACTTTATATGGCATTTTGACTGCCCCCAGCTCTTGTGATATCTAGTTCAAAGGGTTCAGAACATTATTACAGCGTTTATTGCTGGGCCAACACTACCTTTTGCCCAAGTGACAAACTGATAGGGACCCTATCAAAGACAATGTCAGGAAGCACGTTTATTCAGCGTGCCACAGAGAAGCCCCAGGTTCCCTTTTGATTCCTTTTAATTTTATGACATTCCACTCCAAGGATGATCAGATTATTCTCTGCTCACAGAGGCACATTTTGAACTTGGTTGTCTTGAGTTTTAGCATTACCTGATTTTTTTTTTTTTCTTTTTGAAAGGCAATGCTGATCCAACACTTCCTTTTTACCAAAATTTGCTAACGTTGGTGCTTAGAATCTGGAAAGATATTTATGTTTTTCCAAGGCAAATGAAATTCCATGAACAATTCCTTCCTTCCTAAAAGCAAAGGCCAGCAGAGTTAATGTCGCTTCTGAGCACCAGAAAAAGTGCTGACCCAGCGAGGGGCACTGGGATTCAGAGCTGGGTCCTCAAGAGCAGATGGTTTAACAGGCTAGTCCATTAATCAACTCTGCTTCCCCAAGCACTATGTTGTACTTTTTTTCTTTTCTCCTTTTTTATTTTTGGCAATCAAGTGCCGGGTAAGAGAAATGTAATTTTTTCTTCTTTTTCAAGAGATGGCATCCAATGTGCACATGCCATTACATTTCTGTTATTTACACTTATTGAGCTAAAATGCAACAGATGTTTTTAAGTGATTGCAACTAAATTCTTTAGTAAATATGCTGAATGAATCCCATACATTTTCAAATGCTCTGAATGCTTCTCAGTGTGAAAAGAGAATTAGTTTCAGGTAGACAGAATAATCCAGTCCTGGGATTTACTGGTAGTTACCAGAGTTAAAAAAGGAGTCAGCTAACAAAATCTTTAGCACAGTCAGACAGGTAGAGGAGTCCCAGAGCCTCTTAATACACATAACCTAAAATGAATTACTTTCATTTCTGGTTAAGCCCCTGAATACTTGTATAAATGCTTGAAAAGAAATGAAAAGATATTGAAGGAACAGAATATTTCTATTGCTCCCTATGAAAGCTCTTTAACTGAAAGGGAGTGCATTCCTGCCAGGCCGCCTGTAAAAGTAAGCCTGTATGTGATAATTCCTTTACATTCACAGCCAATAGCTTGTGGACCCAAGGGATGAAATGATATTTTGATCTGACTTTGTTCTCTCTAACCCCTCTGCATACTAACACTGTGTTTGAATGCTAGAAGCATGCTGTTCCAGGGCAAAGTCGGGTGGTGCAGTGGAAACTTGTGTGAGGAGTCCCTCGTGAAACAGTGTTAAATGGTACTTTTAAAAAAAATTATTATTATTGTTATTATTTATTTTTAACATAAGGATTTACAGTTGGTGAAAGGCAGTGAATCAATTTTATTTTGGAGGCTGTGACTCCATCAGCTTCTCAGCATGCACTGTCTGTCCAGTCCATCAGTTTCTTGCAGCAGGAATACCTTTCCAAGGGTCATAGAATATGCTGAGTTGGAAGGATCATCAAGTCCAACCATTAGCCCTGCACAGGACCACCCCCAAGAGTCACACCGTGTGCCTTAGGGTATCATCCAAATGCTTCTTGAACTCTGACAAGAGTCTCAAGGATGTCCATATATTTGCTCCCTCTGCACAAAGTCACGGGGGGTACGAAGTGAAGACATTCCAGTTGGTGTTATCTACCTTTACCTGCTCAGAAGGAGCTCCTTAAGATTGCCCAGTCAGCATATCTTTTAAGTCACTGATAATGTAGAGTGGATTGGTGTCAGTGCTTGTACAACCATGTGCCACAGTTATGCGTTTAATCCACCCCCAGTAAACTTTTTGCAGTGACATGCCTATCACTGCTCATATACTCCCTCAAGATGCAAATCCCCCCTGTGTCAGATGATGCAAATAAACATGGTTGGTGTCTCACCCATGTTCCAAGGAGCTGTGAGCAGGTCAAGAGAAAGAGCTGTGCACCAGTGGGGTGTATTTATCACCCAGTGTCAGGAATTAATAAAATTGCTTCTACAATTGAGGTAGAAAAGTAGCTTTTTCTAAAGTCTGAGCACTTCATTAGTCTTGTCTGTCTCTGTTGAATATGTGCAGATCCTCAGCTCCTAACTCAGGTGCCTGAAGTTGATAGTAACTCTTATGAAGAGAAACTACACACAAAGTCCTCACTAGAACCAGGTACTGCAACCAAGTCTCCCAAGCCCCAGTGCATTAGTATCTGGCTGCTCTTTTGTAACTACCCTTGGACTGAAGTGAATTGTCATCTGAACAAATAACTTGGAGTTCATTTTTCAGAGTAACCGTGTGTTACTGGAGGTAGTTTCTGTCCAATATTTGCAGTCTGTTTGACTAAAGTTGCCCAAGGCTTCATATATTTCTGTTCATGACTGACTGACTACTTGGGTCACTTGTATATTTAAAGTAAACGAAAAGTAACTCAACAGTTGTCTGCAGTTTCCTCGTCACTGCAGGGTTGAGCTAAGGTACTCTGGGCTTCAGGCAATAAGTTATGTCAGGCTGTATCATGAGCCAAACTCACCTTGAAGATCAGGCAGCAAAAACCTGACTGACATCGTAAGATGTAGCCTCTGTATCAGATGTTGCTATGATCCAGAACGTGTTTGGGATTGTTTTGATTTCTCCTGATATATTTTGAATCTTTTTTTTTTTCTCAGTCTTTCTCCATGTTTTTGTGGAGCAGAGGTGACCTGTAAAAAGTTACTAAACCTGAGGCCTTCCAGGTACTCAGCAAAGAAAGAAATTAAGCAGATGGGGATATCGGAAAGGTGGTGTTATTAGGGTGGGAAAAAAGTTGTAGGAGACAGTGTCTGGGATCTGAATGCTACTTGATGCATGTGCACTTTGGTGCTGCTGGAGCTTTCGCCTGTCATTCCTTGTTTAATTGTTCCTTGACTTAGTGTTTTGTCTGAGCATATGAATAAAATTAGGACAATATTTCATGAAGGCCTTGGGATGGAGATGAATTCCTTACCTCATGAAGCACACTAGGTAGTTTTAGACTTGGAAGTTCAGCTTGCAGAAGAAATACAAACCTCCCGAGAAGTAATAGGTGGAGTAAATCATGACCCTACAGAATGGGTGCTCTATGGAATGAGTGGGTTTGCATGGGACAAGTCGCCTCTAAGATCCTTGTGGGATGTTTCCTTTGTTACTATGAAAGTGAGTCCAAACCTGCATAAAATAATCATCTCAACTAACTTGATGAACACTAAGTATAAAGCTGGTATGTATAAGCTTTTCCTTGGAGACTTCTTAGTGAGGGTGAATGCCAAAGTAGAAATCCAGAGGACACAAGGTGAGGATCTTAACCTGTACACCAGGGGGGGGAAAATTAAAAAGATTCCAGACTATTTGCATAAAACATTTTTTAAAAAGCACTTTTTAATTTTTAAGGGCAAAGGGGGCTTCTCCATTGACTCAGAGGCAACAGTCTTTCTCAGTCTGTAAGGGGTTTGAAGCCTTTGCCAAGAATGTCCTGAAATACCATTCCCTCTACCTTATGGAGTGGGCTTTGCAGCACTGTGATGCCATGGTGGAGACTGCCTCCTCTCACAGTCCTCTAGAAGCCAAGATTGTGAAGAAACTAGGCAGAAATCTCAATTTGGGTCAAATGACCTGTGTAATTTTAATATTTACAATAGATTGTAGAAAACCATATACTAATGACTTTATATTTCCTTGACTTGGAGACAGCCAAGGAGTATTTGTATTTGAAATATGGCATGAAATATTCCCAATAGCTGTCCTAAATAAACACAAGAGTGTTTGCATTACCTTTTCACCTGTAGCAGATTAAAGTGATCCTTAGCCATTGGCTGTGAGTGAAACCAAGATCAATCTCTATAATTCTACAAGCCATCATATAAATATGTTCTGAGTGTTTTTATACATTAATCACAGAAGATTATGAGGGATATGCCATATTGTGCATATTTCTTGCAAGCAAAATAGAACTGTCTGCAATTCTCATTGCAAAATTATGGAATGGACTGAATCATAAAAAAAACATACAGGAAAATCTGCTATTTCAGGACAGCTGTTCAGTATTTTTGGACAGCTGACACTTTTTTTAAACAAAAATAAAGCATGAGGGGTTGTTTTTTTTACTAGAAATAGTGAGCCAAATTCATTAAGGGGATAATTTCAATTCACAAAATAGATCATTTCCTTTCTTCCCAAATCTTGCTGAGCAAGCAACATTCCTTACTGCTATTCCCCAGAATTTTTTTCTTTTTTGAATTTCCACATCCAGGCCCAGCAATAATATCCCATTTTCAGACATAAATGGCAAGGAAGAATAAAACAGCTTACTACAGTCGTAGCACCATGTGCTGTGACTCCCTGAGCTCTCTCAATCCATCACTTCAGACACCACCATGGTGGCTGGACAGCGACCAGTGTACTGAAGGGAACCTTGCTGGTAATCCAAGCAAGTTGTGCACTGTCATACAATATGTGGAGAAGGTCAGCAGTGGAGATCATGAGTATTAATCATTGTGGTTCAGGTAAGATTCTAGCCTCTGACAAGTGGCTTTTTTTTTTTTTTTTTCCAAAAATTAACCTGTGAAAATTCCTGCTCGTCAGAATAATTTCTTAAAGGCATTCCTTTTGTGCTTAGTTAGATGTACTCTTGAGGGACTTGCTCAGAACTTGAGGGACTTATGTGCTCAGATCCACTTTGACAGTTTGTGTCACTGTTTTGGTGAAGATATTGGGTGTCTTGACTTACCTGTTTTCATCACATCCTCTGTCACGTTTAGAGTTTTTTTTTTCTGGTTCTGACAAGGCAGAGGCTCCCCCTTACTCTGTACAAAAGAGAGGGAGGATGGAAAAGTCACATTCCTGGAGATAGGTTTGCTTAGAAAGGTATTTTTGCAGTCTGAGAAGAAACATCACTTAGGAGGGTCAAACCATATGCTTGCAGAGATCTTGTCACCTTAGATCTTTAAGAGAGTGATGTCAGTTTTCTGCCATGTAATAGTATCTAATGCCATGGGCGGGGGGATAAATTCTTAACTGAGCTGTGAGGCCCTGTGAAATATAAGTCATACTGTAGGAAAGAAGGCAAGAAAATGGAAGGATAAGACCTGAAATGTAGGAGTGAAAGGCTGAGAACAAAATCTCTACTAGGAGAGCAACAAGGTACAGCAATTTACCTCTACTGGCCAGTATCTTGTTCTCCCTCCCTCCCTCTTTCTGTCACATGCCACACGATCATTACCTCAGCCAGCACACAGTTATGCTACATTGCACTGCTGTACTGTCAACAATATCTGGGATATTAAGATTGCCACAGTGCTTTTATGAACTAAGTCTTGGAAACTGCTTTCCTTCTCTGTTACTGGAATGTGCCTCGTGCAGCTTCTTACAAAAGGCTTTCAGAATCAGCTAATTAAGCAACGTGGAAATGCATGTGAGAGAAATGCATTAAAGAGAAAAGCATGTGCAAGGTGTTTTGCTCAGCGCCCAGTTCTCCAGGGCAGTAAAGGTGTCTAAGTAACCCCTGCTCCCTTCAGGTCGTGGGAAGTTGAGGGTACTCGGCACCTTTGAACATCTGGCTTTAGCAGCCTGAGCAGCACATTGCAGGATTTCTTCTCACAGTTGTTCATAACTTTACTGTGGTACTTGGACAGGGACACTGGTACAGAAGTTCTTGACAGTTTGGGGGGATTTTCCCCCCCCCCCCTTGGAAAAGCACATTGAAGGTTCACAGACCAATTCCTTGCTTCCAGGCTGCCTCAATGCCAAAAGAACTTCTCAAGGTAGTTGAAAGGTGACTCCTACCAAGTGCCTCTGGTTATTGAGTTTGGCATTCAATCTTAGCATGAAACCCTTGTGGAAAACTGAGCCTTCCTTCGGTTGGTGTTCTTTTGCATCCCATCAGAGGCCCCCATGTTCTTTGAAGGTTTTGGGCACAAAGCAGGAAGATGGGTAAGGACTGAAGGAAATTTATTGTCATTACTAATGACTGAGATCTAGAGACCAGAAGGTTTAAGCGTTAACTGCCATAACAGAATAGAAAGTCTTGTAATTTCACAAGTTCCAGACAAAAAATATTCCTTTTGTGCCATAGTTTCCTCTCTGTTAGTTAAGGAATGGCAAATGTGGACCTCTGAAATCTAAGCACTGCAGGAAAAAGGTCAGAAACAACTTAAGCACAATAGAAGAAAGCAGTGTCTGGTGTGTGTGATAAGGTTTGAAGATCACAGGAGACAAAATTGCAGAGGGCTTTGACTCTGTAAATCTTACACAAAACAGGAATGAGGAAGGGAATGATAGAGGGGCAAGAATAAAGTGGACCAGTTGCAGTGCACTCTTCGGGGCCTGGAAGAAAAATTAAAGTAATCCTTGCTACAGAGCAGCCTTTACAGTAGAGAAAGCGGGTGCAGGAGCCTGTCTTCAACCACTTGTTCTACCATTTACTGCTGTCTCCAGAGCAAAGCCATGGTATGGTGAAGTTGAATGTGGCTTGGCAGGTTGTCTTACATTGGCTTTCCTTGTTCATGAGGCAGTATCAAGCTCAGATGCAAACTAGGGCTACAGGAGAAAGAAATTGTGTGAATTAAAAAAACTAAGGTCTGGTGAGAATAATGGGCTTGCCTGGAGGGGATTTTGTGGTATTGGCATTGGTCCTGGCCATAATGTTGTATGATATTGTAGTTTCCTTGCCTTTGTACTAAGGTCCTATTTCTGTGTGGCTCAACAGATGTCATAGGTGTTGTAAATCTGTTTGAAAGGTGTCCAAGAACATCTGCAGGAGGTGTTCAAGGTAAGCTACAGTTGATGGGCCATTCTTTGTCTGCCTATTAAAATGAATTTATCACCTATTACAACACAGATGAATCACAGTGCAAAACCCTTATAAGTTGTTTGGCTATAAATTCTTAATATTAGTCATGAGCAAAAAGTAGTATCTGATATTTTCTTTTTTAAAACTGCTCATTTAAAAATAACATTAGTTTCTTTTACAAACTGTAAACCCCACTCACAGCCAGCCATTTGGTTTGGTTGAAGCACTTTGCTGGGGCATACCAAGACACTTTGCCTTAGAGGGTTTTTATTACAGGATGATGTCTTTCTGGCACAGTTTATATTCAGCATCAATTTAATATCTACCATATTCCTATCAGAAGGTAGGAGGAGTGGAAGGACTCCGATAATCCATCTAAACTTATAATGCTTTTTTGGCCTTAAAATCTAATGATCTAATTCAGTGCTTTGTCCTTGTGATCCGAACACTTCTGCAAAGACATTTTTCTCTTGTAAAACCATTTTTTCCCACCTGGATGTCCTTGGGTAAGGCTTTAAAGCCTGGGGCTGCCATGCCAGATGAGAGCTGTGTATTGCAACCTTGTCCTGTCCCGGATGCTTTTTTGTGTCCCCCTCTTGACTTGTCCTGAGCAAGACATCCATCATGTTGCTGGGGATTGCCGGCTTCAGCATGTCAGATAGTGCCAGTTATAATTATAGCCACTAAGGTCCACACCAAAGGGGTTAAAAGGAGATGCTGTAAACTTGGACAACCTTGCTACTGTTTCTGATGGCTAGATTTATTCTCTGGACTACTTCGGTCTCCCTCCAGAGAGTTCATTGTGTAAGTCAGTGTGACAGATTTATCCATGCTCACGGAGACGGTGGCTGTTTTCTCACTAGGCAGGTGGAAGGAGAAAGCAGCATAAAGACAGCTGCCAGCTGAGAGGTCACAGTTGAACTCACGCCATGGAACGGTCATAAATTATAAATCTTCCGAGGAGTTACAGCTTCTGCTCTTATTTCTGTCTTGTCCTAAATTTCTCAGTTGCACTTCTATTTATTTTAGGCATGTCATTATCGTCTGCAAAGGTCGCTGAGTGATTGCTGGGCAGAGTTTCACCCGGAGAGTACAGAGCACAGCCCCTGGCCACTGACCACTGAAGTTTCACACCCTATATCTGAATCCTGCCTGTTGTGCTCCCCACACCTGCACTGTGTATATCTGATGCAAGCACTTGCACTTGGTATCAACTCTTTCAAGGCCTTAAGTTTATGCTCTGATTGGGAGTGTTATCAAAGCCATCCCCAGGCAAGTAAAGACAGTTACTCAGTGGTAATTTGGGAAGTGCTGTAGATGATGAGACTAGACATGCTCATTGAAAGTCCACACCAACCCTTGGAGCTGTTCAAAGGTCTGCCCTTGATGTCAGAGGGATTAGGCCCTGGCAGTATAATCCTGCATAGTGGAAAAATGTTCCTGCATGATTCAGAGCTCTGAAATCTCATTGCTAGGAGTAGAAGGAAGCATGTAGGGGCTGGATTTCAACTTGTATAGATCGGTGTATCTCCTTTGAGGAACTGGCACTCAGCACCTTGCCTGACCATGCTCTTCAATCAGCAATTTTTTTTTTTTCCCCCTGGTAGCATCTGTGCATATCCTTCAGTATTTACCACCTTTGAATACTTGCTCACTAAGTTTAGAATAGCCATTCTAAACTTCTACGAATAGCAGCTGCCCCATTGCCTCTCCAAGTACTGTCTATTCTTAGTGTAGCCAAATTCCCTACAAATTCTTTTAGGGTCTGACTTTCTTTGCTTAAGTGCATGTCATTGACACCATCTTCCTCCAACATTAGTCCTCCTACTGCTCTGTTTGCTATTTCCACTTGTATGATATACATGCTGTAGGCCCAGTTTAATTACTCCTTCTTCACTGGAGCAGAAACACGTGTGCTCAGATGGATGTTCGTGTGCAATTCCGCTGGAGTCAGTGGAATAAAGCTGAACTGGTGTGTGTGGGGCCAAGTCCTTTAGGATCTGTAGCTCTTATGGACTGAGGTCACTGATTTCCCAACTTAATGTGGATTCTCTGTGTTTGGTAAGGCTTCTGCTTTCCAGAACTGTTTAAAAACTTAATGTTGAAGGTAGAAACGCACATTGGGAGTGGCATCAAGTACTGCAGCTGCAACAGGGGGTTTGGGATGTGCTGTGGGGAAACATGGTGGCCACACAGCTCCGCAGGAACTTTCCCTCAGAGGCACCCTTTCCGTCATAGGCTGACTTTGCAAAAAAGAAGGGGGTGGAAAGGAAACCGGGCAAGTAAGAAGGAAGCAAAGAAGACTGGCCTTTTTATTGCTAGTAAAATTTCCTTTACTGCCAAAAGGTCTTTGAAGCAAAAATACCAGCTTGCTGGGTGGCATCTACAACCTGAATTTAGCTTTAACCATATGGTAGCATAGTGTCAGATTTCTCCCAGCACATACAGCTTCCCCTCAAGTGCTTTCCAGGTTCTGAGCATCTCTGCAATATTTCTTCCCCTCTCCCTTAGATATTGGGATACATCACATTTGTTCGTTCATTTTTTATCTTTTTTTTTTTGCTTTTCTGACGTTCCACTGTCTTGATCACCAGCACCGGTATGATCTTGATTTCCTTAAGCATTTCTCTTTCTCCTCTCGGAAATTTATGTCTCTTTCCAGCATCTGTCCCCTCTCCTCTCTGCACACTCAGGCAAAGAATTCATTTCATTTTTTCCCCCTTAAAGAATGCCCTTACTACTTGTGTCAATAAATTACCCATGCCACTTTTAAGAGGCCCTTCTGTCTCCTTCACTGCCCTCTCCTTCTGTATGTACTTTAAAAATGTCTTATTTATCTTAACCCCTGCTGTGATCTTACTCTGTTCAATTCTCCATCTTTGCCTTTCTTATAATTTTTTACACCAACTTTGCCCTCTGGTCTTTATGATCCGCTACTGGACCCCATATTTTATACAGAATTATGTTATTTTCTTAATTATAATTAATCTCAATCATGGGATTCGCTGTAAGCACCTTTTCCAGTACTATTCTTATTTCAGATTCACAGCATACATTTGTGTTTTCTTGTTTTCTATTCTGCCTTTTTTTTTTTTTTACTTACTTGCTCAAAAAAAATTAAGAACTATCTATTGTTTTCTTAGATGTTTTCAGGCTTAATTCTTCTGCTTAGCCCTTAATTATAAACCTCATTGCATTACAGATACTGTTATTTAGCAGTCTTTCCATTCAGACCTCAATCTGCAAGTCATTTGAATAGTGCTTTAATGTGCAAAGGAGAGTGTGTAATAATAGATTATCTTCTTCTATGCCTCAGATACCGAGAAAGTCTTTTTAAGACTAGAAATGTCCCTCTTCTTCTGTGTGCAGTACCTGGAAGAGTAGGAGTCTGACCCCACAGGAAAAACTGAAGATACAACTGCAGTGAAAAGACTTATCAGGGATAATGTCTTATCCTCCACCTAAGACAGTCAATAGCTTTAAAATTGAATTCACCCTTATGTTCTTATACTTTAAAAGGGCAGGGTTATCCAAGGGAGCAGAGAGGGACAGGAAAAAGTGATCTGCCCAGGGTTGCTCAGATCTGGCACTATAGTGTAAGTCTGTGGAGTTCAGACAGTTCAGTGACCCAACCTTTCGACTGCCCCTCTGGGGCAGTAAAGGAACAGTTTCTGCAACCAGTTATCTAATTCTCTCATCAATTAAGCCTGCCACTTCTCCCTGTATGCTGAGCAAGCGTCTCTGGCTATCTTTCACAAGTGTACTATGTGGTTTGTGTTTGCACATGCCCCACATGGAATATTCCCCAGAGCCGATTGTCACCTGCCTGCCAAGCCTTTACGAGAAGAGTTATTCTCCCTGAGTTCCTGATGACGCACTTTCACAGATATCATTTTGATTTTGAGCATTGCCCAAGGAGGTCTTGCTGCAGCAGGTAAACAGGTTCACGTGCTAACTTCTCTGACTTCAAATGGATCTTCTTTACAGGTTTCCCAGAGAGTGCTGCAGTAATAAAGCAAATGTGTCTCTGAAGACCTAGATTTGACATGTAGTTATCATTTGCCTTACTTCACAAACTTATTGTGCCTTCTACTCTCTATTTCACTTTCAAAACTGAGGTGTGTTTCTCATCCTTAGAAGAGGACACGAACTGCAAAGGACTGAGAGCCTCAGATCCTGAAAAAAGGCAAAAGCACATTAAATTACTTCTCCCAAGTTTTCTCAGATTTTACAAATTGCTTGTGAAATACCATTGTGGTGCATAACAGATTAATTGGTTAGCCCTGATGGCAGGGGAATCCATAGATATTTTATCAGGTTTTAAGTGTGACAGTCTTCTCACAGAAAGATTTACATAGGTTAAATCCCTTAATTTATAGTCAGAAAAGAAATGGCATCCAGAATGAACACACATGTTTTTGCCCTTTGCATTTGAAGAAAACATGACAGAAGATTCCCTAGTCTAATTTTAGCTAGACAATTGGTTTCAACATGAGTCTCCTCTGATGTCTTCCAGCCGTGAGTCCTTCTGTGATGTAACTTGTCTTATACTGCAGCCATGGAGTCCAGACCCCAGGCGAGACACAGAGCGATGCTACAGCAGGCAACAAGCAGCTGCTATTGCTGTCAAAAGCTATACCAGGCAGCTGAAAGCACTGTGGAGGAGAAGAGGCCAAGGATAGTTTTTCCTTACACATTTTTCTTCCATCTCTGCCTCATTGCCAAAGAGAGACTTCTCGTATGTGCCTAATCAGGTGTAAACAATTTCAGAGAGCAGTTGGGTCGTTGCTGCTTTCTCTCCGAAGTTCAGGCACACACTCTCATTTGACAGGAGTGCTCCTGTGTTGTGTACAAAAGGTTGTTTGCTCGGGGTTTTTTTTTGTTGTTTTAGTCTCCTGACAGTAATAGTGAGGGAAACTTCCCACCCTTGTCCTGTGCATGCTGTCTTAGAACTTTTTTAGCATCCCTTCGATTTCCATATGGTTGGAGGGATGCCAAAACTGAATTCAATCTCTCAGAAATCTTTTTTATCCTCTTTTTTTTTTTTCATCTGCTTTGTGTTTTCCCCTAGCCCTTTCCCCATTCCTCCACATTAGGCATTAGGTAATTATAGAACAGACTCCATGGTGGGCATCCAGAAGACCATTTTAGATTAAATAAATAATAATTCCGACCCCCAAGAGAGTTTTAAAAATATTAAACAGATAAAAATCTACAAAGACCTTACCTTACTTCCATAACTTATAATTATTTACCTCTTCAATTCACAGTCAACAGGCTGATGTGACTCTGCAGCTAAGCTGGAAGTAGCTGTAGTTGCTATTTTGTTGGAATAATATCAAATTTCTTTCTTTGCTTTGCATAGCTGTCACCCAGTGATATGATAGGTCCATGATTTATTGACCCACTAAAAGCACTTTCACTGACTTGTCATAATAAACTTTACTTAAAACATTGAAACATAAAACATCAACCAGCAGCTCAAACAGAGATGCCATACAAATACTTTCAAATTTAGTTAAGCTCTGGTGCAAATCCTGGAAACAAAGACCCCGGCGTAAGTTTTCTAGGATTTGTCATGCTAGAATCTGTTGTGTTAAGTAACAGGAATTATAAATACAAATGTCTTGAAGTATGAAGCGCTGACAAGAAGCTTGGCTCTATCTCAAACCCTCATCATTTTTGAAGGTCTTGCCGAGACCATGAAGCTGAACCCAGCTGTAGCGATCACGATAGATTTGAGCTGCCAAAAGTCACTGGGACTTCGGCTCATACAAGCTGGTCTTGGAAGGCCTGGCTGTTAGGTGTGTTCCCTGTGACTGTTTGGTTTAGGATCTGTTTCTGTAAAGCCAGGGAGGTTCAGAGGCAGGCAATGGCTGTGATATAGACCATGGCCCAAATCTTATATGGCTGTTTATTACCTGCTTCGAGATAAGTGCATTCAGCTTCTTTTGGTGCAGCTGGATTAATTCGTGGTCTAGTCAGCTGGGTTGTGCAGTAAGAATTAGTTAACTTAACCTTTCATAGGCATCAGTGATGGCCAAGAGGAATTCTCTCTCTAACTGAATGCATGTGTTAGTGTTTTTCCAGGATCTCCTGAGTTCAGATGGGAAGATCTGTACTGATTCCAGTTCTCTTTGGGGGCAGAGTCCTGTACAGCAGTGACAGGGATACACTGCATCACCCCATAGCAGCAGTGATGGTGTGCTAGGGCTGTTCAGTGTGTTAGCTGGTTTCTCATCTCGTGACAAGGGCTCTAGAGATTGTGCTTCGCTGTTCAGCTTTCTCATCAGCTTTCCTGGAAGTTTACTCAAACATCACTTACCAAGCTTAAGAACAACTTACAAGTTCTTACTTAGCAATATCTCTTTTGTTCCTAATTGGTGAGCAGTATTCTTAATTTTGAAAGCCATTAAAATATGCTGAAGTTGAAGATAGCACCTCTCTAAGGAGGAGCTTTACTAAACCCTAAGTATTGTTTTGAAAAATATTAAATAACAGGATGGCAAGGTGTACTCTGTGTTCCCTTCTCTCACCTTCATAATTGCTTTCTTTCATTTCTTTCTCAATAATTTAAGTTAGATCATGCCATAAATGTCTTCAAGACTGACTATGCAGCTTTATGAATGATCCAGAAGGTGTCTGGGGATTACTGTTTTGGGTGTAGTAGTCCACAATTCAACCCATGTCAGGTTTACAGACCCTTTCATGTTATCTGATCCATGGAATACCATGGAGATTTCCTGAGCCACTTTAAAACTGGTGAGAAAACACTACAAGGAAAGTATGCAGCTAACAAATCAGGGATCCACAAATACTTTTGTCATCGTGAGACTTCATGAGGCTGGACATATACATGTAAAACAATGGGGATGAAAAAATGACAGATGAGTAGTTGCTAAACAGGAAATAATAAGTTCAGCTTTCTCTTCCAAGAGGGGTGTTAAGGCTAAATGCTTTCCAAAAGAGTAAAAAGAAAAATGCAGCAAAACTATGTATTTTCTCTCTCCCACATGCAAGCACAGAACGTAACAGCAAGAATTGTTTTTATCTGCAGTTATTTTGTACTAGTTAAATGGAAAATAGATGGTTTGCTGGAAGTATGTTTGCAATATTCTTACTTAGGATAATACCAACCAAAGTAGTCATTCCCGGTTTAGTTTTGTCAGTCTGACGCCCTCTTTCATCATTTACAGGCAGTGATCAACCACCTCTTGCACAGGAATGCTATGGATAAAGCCAATTTGCAACACTGCATGAAATTAATGACATCTCCACTTTGGACAGATGTCCAAACAGATGCTGGGGAGAGGGTGATAGGGGTAAGTGTGTGCAAAGCCTGATGGTAGGAAATACTACCCATGACCTGCTGAAAAGAGGGTTTTTCCCTTCAATCAGACATGCACACACATTGCAACATATCCTTGAAAGGGTCAGCTGTGTGTGCTGTTGGTGTGCACCTACCTCAGGTTCTCTGTTCAGCAGCCAGAGTTCTTGTACTGTTTCTGGCTTCCCTGGAGAGGGGCTAAGGGCTGAATGCCCCATAGTTAGACACCCACTTTCAGGTGGTGGAGATCTCTAACTTCATGCTCTGTGACCACTACACCTTCCTTGTTGTAGTCCAGTTTCAAACACTTATCACAGGATCATCAAATACTCTCCACACTAAAACCAGCTTCTTAATTAAGGAAGGCCATCAGAACGACTACTTTTGCCTGCTCGCATTAGGTCTCTCTGCTTTCAGTCTCCTTCATAGGGCTGAGGTCAGCAGTAGTGTTTTTATAAGGAAGGCATAATTTCACTCAGGTTGTGGAGCCTAATTAATGTGGAATCTAAAATTCCCACTGGGGAATTTGCTGTATTGAGGTCCTTATGCTTCAGGTTTTCCATGGGCAGGGCATGCACTGACTTCTGTGGGAGTTTATCCCAGGGAAGAGGAAAGATGGGAGAGTGAAGATGTTATCAATTCTTTTCCCAAATACATGGAGGAATTACTGGAATTTTGCAAATGCTTTAAATGAACTTTTGATAAAGAGAAAAGAATTTTCAGATGAGCAAATAGCACAGTCAGCTTTTCCATCTATGCTCTTTTAAGCCCTAAATTCATATGGAAAGGTAAAAGATAGCTCACAAGTTCTGTTACCTGGGCAGTTGTAATCATGCATCTTGCTTGAACATCATACATCACATTTGTATTTCTATCATGGGGGAACTAAAAAAAGACATTCAGCAGCTCAAATTTAGAAAAACATTACTGGAAAGATTGCATTTTTCTATCAGTGGGTGAAAATGAGTTTACTTGCAAAGGGTCACAGGAGCAGTCAGGTAAAATCCTGTCCATCGGATCGAAGATTTTTACATGGTGCTGGCTCCTTTGCAAAGGCTTCAGGATCTCACACTTATTCTGCTCCTTGTTTAGCTGTGTTTGGTGAAACTGTAATTGTCACATGCTGATAGAGAGGGGGATGTTGGTTCATTTCCTTCCTTTTGTGGTTTTCGTAGTAAGAGGATACTTGATTTTATAAAATGTAATTGCATTGACTGCTCTTGTTACCAGGATTGATTGTATTGACTTGAGTTGCACGTTGTTATGTTTTCACACTCTTGCTTTGAAATATAGTTTTTGCTTTTGTGTCGGGTATTTCCCCCCACCCCCACCCCCCGCACTTTGAGATTATTTACAGTACATTTTGAGTTAAGGTTCTTCTGCATTTGATTTATCAACCGCTGGAATTGCTCTGAAATGCCGTCAAAAATATTCCTGGTATCTACGTGACAGTAACCACTAGAACTGATTGCTGTTGACCCCAGTCATGTCAACCATCATAACCTTCCCTCAGGTTAGAAGGTTGAAGCTGGGAAACACATTTCAGCTTCTTATTCCTGTGTGTCACGTCCTTATTGCAATCCATTTCAATTGTTCATTAGGGAATTGGGATAGCTGAGAATACCACAGTGAATAAATAATGGCAACTAGATGTCTGTAGAGACTGACGCGACCAGCAAAACGCAGGGGCTGTGCCACTGAGCCCTTGGGGTGAAGGGAATGATGAAGATTTCATTTTAGATGTGGTGGTGATGCATAAGTTATTTGTGGAAGTGTGTATTTACTTGGATACACGTGAGAAACACGTTTGGGGGTTTAAGGCTGACATTTTTCAATCAGGGGCACTTAGAATTAGGTACTTAACCCCATGTATAGGTACGTCAAAGGAGGTAGTAAGATTTCAAGAGCTGATAAATACTGAAATTATTGAAGTCTGAGAGTACTCAGTATGTTTGAAAATTAGGCTACTTCTATTCAGCTGCTCAAATATATTGTTTTGGAATATGACTTCCAAAGCCATTTTAGAGAATGTAAGAAAAGGCCATAGCCTCTTTTGAAAACCTTTGCTTGAAGTGTCTGTTTTTAGCCACTTAGGTGGATTTGGAAAAATTATACACACTGTTGTAACTATTCTCTTATTCAAATCAGTGAGAGAATTACCACTGATTTCTGTGGAAGCTGGATTAAGCTGATAAGCATAAAAATCTGACTTGAAAATTTGGTTTAAATCCTAAAAGTCATATCCTCTCTTTCTTTTTGAACAAAACTGATGCTGGATTTAAGAAACATTTACCCAGTTTTCTTGCAAAGGGAATATATAAAGGCCGTTTATGCAGTTCCTCAGCAAAAAAATGCTTTAGCAAAAGTAATTGAGAGTTTTTTCTTTTGTATAACTTCTGATTTTCCTTCCTTTACATTATTTCCCCCCCTTTCTCCCACTTTGTGTTCTGTAACATTTTGAATTCCAATTCTAAGTTGATGTGTTTGCAAAGACTTTGAGAAGAGATCTGAAATACCTCAGAAGGAGCTGCTAATAGCCTCAAAGACCGGATTAGAGGACATACACATACCGCCTGTGTAGTATTAGGTCTCAAGTAAAGTCTTGTTTAAAGTAAAATACCAACTGTCTTTTGAAATGCCATCATTCCCCAAAGTCCTGTTACAGAGCCCTAAATCCCGAATACAGTATCTCTACATCTACAGGGAAAGGACAAAGGGTCAAAGACATAGTTTCTCCTTATTTAAGATTCCTCTTTCATTTTATTACAGGACCCTGGGGTAGACTCTCTCTTCAAGTCCAGTCTTCACCAATCACATGCTAATAACTTCAGCTGAAAGAGGGCTCTACCCTAATGTCATTATACTCCCAAGCAATGATTGATTGTGTTATAGTATGTTTTTGAAACCTAATTACTATCTCAGTTTCTATTTGAGCTCATTAATCTTCTAGCCTGTAAATAAGTAAAATTGACTAAATAACTGAATTTCTTTAATGATGGGTTCAAGTTATCTTTATACCTACTGTTTGTATTAACCTTTTTCTTGCCAGAAGTGATTTTTTCTTTTCTGTTAGAGATTTTTGTTTTTGTTTTTAGTTTTCACAAGCTTGATGGTTGACAATGCACCTGTTTCGAACACCTCTCTGAATGCATCACTGGTACTGAACAGACAGACCCAGCCTGGCTCCAGCCTCCCCATCCTCCTCAAGCCAGAGGGCTACTTTTAATGTCCCATAAGAAGCAGTCCTACCCTACAGCTGTAGTCTTGCAGAAATCATCTGGGAAAACTGGTAGGAAAGTACAGAGCCAGCTCTCTGTTTCCCTTAAGAATTAGATAAAAGAGGAGAGGAATCCTTCAGAAAACTGTTTGTTCTATATCCTCTGTATTGAAGGCACGGGCCTTTGGACTGATCAGCAATCTCCAGGTCTTCTGGGCATCCTCATGATGCTGGATGCCTGTTGCTGTGACTGGCTAAGAGACGTTCAGTCCTGGGGGGCAGCAGCAAGACCCCAGCAGCCTGTTGTTTGAGAAACCCTGCCTAGACTTTGTCTAGGACCTTAGCCATGCGTTCTGCCAAAAATCATCATGAAGTTCTCGAGGCAATATGCCCTTATATAGACTGGAGTGTCTCCTCAGTGTGTGGCTTCCAGCTGGACACTTTTCCATGAGTATTCAAGCCTTTGGTAGGTTTGACCATAGTGACTTGAGAGGTCAGTGTTCTCTGCAGTCCTTTTTTCTTACAAGAAGCTCATCTGCTGGATCCTTGCCATTGCTGACAAATAAATGAAGGCTCTGGCAATATCCAGACTAAGCCTGTGGAACAAATTTCCAGGAAAAACAAGCATGACCACTAGCTTTAGCACAAGCAGAAACATATGGCAACTTCATCTCCTCGTTTTGGTTCCCTCCAGTAAACTGATTGAATCTACAGATACATGCACCTATTTAAATTCTCTTTCTATGAGATGCCAGTCAGGAAGCAAGGAAACGGTGATTGATTATTTTCATTTATTGGGAAACACTCAGATAGTGTGGACAACGGGGGGGACTTTATAAGCACCCAGGTGGACGGGACATCTCAAAGGCTTGTCGTGCTTGCCAGATGTGTTAGCTGTGACTTCAGGCCCTGGTGAGAGACTTCAATTTGATCTGTGTCTTGCCAAAGTACTTAAGCATATGCTTATCTCTAGATATATGAATAGTCCCTTGAGAATGCCCATGTGCTTAAACTTCAGCATGCATTTAAGTGCATTGCTGGAGCAGGCTCCTAAGTCTTTCTGGGGATAATTAAGTCATGCCGAAAGCTATTTTACTGCCACATTTTCTTTCTGGTTCACGGGATGAGAAAATCCATTTTCATCAAAATACCAAGTGGATCATTTTTAACCTGATTATTTGTTAAAGGATTTGTGTCATTAAAGTGAACTTCTTTGCTCCTTCCTTCCATTCAGTGGGTGCCTATATTTTTAATACATCCACTTGTATTGCTTAGCAATGAGCTATACTGTAATGGAGCCAAACTCTACTCATATACCTGGTAGCGCTAATGAAAGGTGGCGACCTTTGGCCACTCCTTCAGTAATGAACCTCTCTACAGTAGGACCAGATGGTGCTTTCACTTCCAAGGGTGCAGCATTACTGAGGTTATGCAGGTGCAAGTGTATTTCTGGAAAGGTTTCCTACCCGGGGGAGTGACGCAGTGGGATTGGTAGCCAGAGGCAGAAAATAGCCTTTGGGGGACAAATGCAAAAGAAACATACTCATGGAAAATGGGTTTTCTGCAGCTGGCATTATGCAACCTGGACTGGATGGTTACAGCCTTAATGCTCCTCTCCTACTTTTAGGTAGGAGGCTGTATGGACTTACAGTTTGTGGGCAAAGGAGTTTGATTATTCACTGCTTGGAAATGTAAGAATAAAAAAAACCCTCACCAAGTCAGTGTGGTCATGCATGTAATGATTTGGGATTTTCTATACAAGCCCAACGAAGGGAAGGAATAAGGGCAGGAACAGGGAGAACTCTGGGTTGAGAATCTGTAAAGGAGTGTTGGTCCAACCTTGAACTGAACACCCTTCTTTCCCACAGACGTGGCCAAAGGTGTTGGAATCAATGTCCAAAGCACAAAGTGGGTGAAAGGAGGGGAGTGATACATCTGGCTGCATCTTTGGGCATTCCCGTGTTGGGGTGGTTCAGCCCCTCAACTCCAGATAAAAACAAGTATGTTCCGCTTCATTTCCTGTTTTGGAAAATGGGGGTTGAATGCTAAAAGGCTAATTGCACATTGTTTTTAAAAATTAGTTTGATAATTCATCATATTGTAATTAAACTAATTAGAACACTATTCATTTCCAACCACCTTAATTAGGCCTCAACTTGGCAGGGAGCCCGTGAGACCAAAATGTTGCAATTTGTTAAACAATCTAAAGACTTTGATAACAAATGACTGTATTCAGTTACATTTTAGTTAATAAGATTTATATATTAATCTAGTTATACTTTGTTCCCTCAGAATCTGGCAGAGCTTGCAGGTCTTCTGATCCCTCTATGAAATTCCTGAAGTCTGAGTTAAAATAACTGGAAAATTTTCCCAATCTGACAGAGACTCTCCTGATTTTTACACTGTAGCAAGCATTTGTAAGGCTGTAGTGATTTTTGTGTTTTATTATTTTTATTATTATTATTATTATTATTATTATTTCTCCTTTTTTATTATTGGATAAACAGCTTTCAAAATCATACAGCAAGTTTGTAGAGGAGACACAGACCAGGGCTGCAGTCTGGGAGGGTGTTGGGGTGTCCGGCTGTCCGTGGGTTTGCTTTTGGGGGCGCTGTTGGATCAGGCTGAGCTTGTTCACCCGCACGGCTCAGGAGACTCCCTTGGTACCCTCTTTGGACTCGCGGCCCTTGTCATATCACTGTGACAAATGCCTGGGGAGGGTGTGAGCTGGCACCCCAAACTCACACGGGAGGTGGAGGACTTCCGTGGTGTTTGGTTCATCAGTGGTGAATTTCCCTGCCTGCTCTCTTTGACAGCATAATGAAGTGATAATTACCTAAATGAATAAATGTTGATGGCTGAGATAAATATCCACATTCCCTTAATCTATTTTCCTCTGAAATTGCTAAAGGAAATTTGGCTTTAATGGGAGGTATATGTCAATTTTTACAAATGATTGTAAATCTGTTTAGAGAGAACTTAGATGAGTCAGTCTCTGTTTCAGCAGTAAAAGTTATTGATGTATGAAGGCATAAGATGGACCAAAAAAAAATGAACAAGATATTGTAATAATTATGTTTCTCAGTGTCACTACCTTTTGCAACATCTGGTTTGTTTCTGTTCTTTCCACATCCTGCAGATGTTGCTGAACACATGAAAAACACTGACAGGAGAATATTTTAGCCAAGAAGCAATTTCAGTGAATATTATAAAAGGGTATCCTCTTAACTCTCCAGAAGTTGAGTAAGCAAAGACTTCTAGTTTCATTGCTAGTAAAGATCAGACCAATAAGAAAATGGGCCAAGGGCCCTCTAAAAGTGTCAGAAATAATCTGTTGTGGGTGAAATAGAAAAGTAACAGACTGGTAACAGTATGAAATAATAAGTCCAGATTGATTCTTATTCTGACACCCTTCCTGAGCCTTACTTCTTAAACAGTCTTCCTGATATTAGAGGTTTGTGCTCGAGCTGCTGATGTGGGATTTCCTTCCTTGCCCATCCCTGGTTCAAATGGAAGAAAAGGAAGATTATGGAAATGTGAATAGCCTATATACAGATAATTTTTATACCGTGTATCAGGGTTGTGTAACTTACTGATGGGTCAGGTTTTGAATTCTCTCTGCCCATCTACATCACCAGCACATGCACCAGTGTGCTGGACAGTGAGTTGTCCAGACAGCAGGGAACAGGATCAGTGCCCATGATGACTGAGGGATGCACAGTCTCCTGTTGCAGCAGGGGTAGGAAGGGAAGCCTGTTCTGTGCTTTGCTTTTACTGTAGCAAATCTGTTTGCTACAGCTGTCCTTGGCTCTTAAACAGTCCTAAAATGGTTAGTTTGTCTGAGGTGGCTGACTGGTTTTCCATTCTGATGACCCAATGCATCACCTGGTTTCTCTCTTGATTCATTTTTCCATGGGTCTAGTCACTTTTCTGAGGAAATCTGGGAAATCTTCTGGCAGAGGCTGGAAGGCAGGGAAGTTGCAAACCATCATCATCATCTAGCAACAGTGTGGGCTTCTTCCATGGCCTTGGTTAGAGCAGCTCCCAGGGTTCAAGAGACAGCAATGCAGCTACTACTCCTTCCCCAGTCACTTCCATGGGGTATCCTGCAGTGCATCTGTGCTACACAAATGGGTCTGCACAGAAGCCTGGAGCTCTCCCAGAGGTAACTCATTATCTTCTATCACAGATGTCAGAGTTGGGAGAGAACTTCCTGCTCTTGCTGCCTCCTCAAAAATATCTATGGCAAAGGAGAAATCTTGAGAGCACAGAAATTAATGGTAAATTCCCACTGCTTTCTCAGTGGCTTGGGTTTGACCTCAGATATTGCACTCTGAAATGAGAAAGACTGAGAGTGATGAAAAAGGTGACTCTGAAGCAGTCCTTGTCTGAACAAGTGCAGAAGCAAAAAACTGATCTGAAATGAGTGAGAAGAGGTGGGAATCTGAAAAAGACTGAGGAAGGGAAAGGCTACTATATGTAATAGCTATTTTTCAGGGGAAAATAGGACATTATGAAGGAGATATTAGCAAAGCTCTGTTGTGACTTAGCAAGTGATAGGACAGGAGTGTACAGGCTGCAGAAAATGCGTGGGATGTGCTTCGACCACTGGTGTGTTACCTCCAACTCATTGCAGAATAATTCAGAGATGAATTTAAAATCTTGTACCTGGAAGACAGCCTGAGTGCCTGAAACAGACTACAGCCGCCCTTGCTGCCATAGAAATCTTCTTCAAAGTCTTTTCCTTTTATGCAGATGAGCATAAATTAATGGTTGTTTTTCAGCAAAGAAGCAGCAGTAGATGGGAAGGTGCATAAACAGGTGCATCGTTTCTCTCCTCCCCTCTCGAGCAGCTCATTTTAATATACACCAGTTATTGCTGTGCATAATAATGAACATCTGTCAAATGCTTTCCAGAGTGTGTGAAAATCCACCTACAGAGCTACAAAGCAGGCGAGTGGTGTGGTAGCTGTGCTGCTCCCTGTATTGCCAGTGGAAGCTTCTCCAAGTAGAAATCTCTCCAGTTCACACTCTACTTCTGACCTGTATTTTCTAGTCTAATATGTTGTTTCACTGCACGAAGCATAAGGAGACTACAGTGACCGCCAGTGTCCCTGGTGCAATTCCACAGAAATCTCTGACTCCCCTTGAGTCCAAGGCCCTGGAGAGCCCCAGTTCCTGGGGTGATGGCCTCCTGCCAGGAAAGAATGAGGTCCCCTGGGTCAAATTCTCCCCCCAGATAGAGCCATTGCAACCCTAATAAAGGAAATGAGGTTGCCAGGGTGTGGTTGGAGACAGAATTTGGCCATATTTGAAGTGTGTGGAGTGACTCCAGGATGAGATCAAGAATTGGCCTTTGCCCCCAGCCTCCCATTCAATATTGGTTCTTTATAAAGCAGCATACATTGCCTCACGCTTGCATTACTGTAGCAGAGGCTGGGTCCAAAGCCCTCTAAAGACATTTAGAGTTTTCCTTTTGGAGGCTAGATCAGGTTACTAGACAAGACACACCATCCAACTGCAATAAACTTGTTCCTTAGGTGTATTTTTGTTCAGACAAATCTCAGACCTAATGCTCACAGCTGAGTTTGAAAATTCCTCTTTGCTTTTACTTTTCTCCATCGAGAAGTGAAAAAGAGACACAAAAAATACCCCTAAGTGAAAACCCAACACTCAGCTCTGAGAGCCTGTATTTGGTTGGTGATGCTTTACAGAGGTCACAGGGATTAATGAAAAACACAATTAGAACAACATCAAGCTGGGGGCCCCAGTTTGGCACTGAAGGATCCCATTTGGGTATATCGTATTGCATTATGTGATGTAAGAATGTGGGCTAGTGTAATCAAAATGTAACTGCAATCCTTACCAAAAACACCTGTTTAACCTCAGCTAACCCGGGAAGAGAACTTTAGACTTCTTTTTTCCTTACTTGAGCATCGGCGGTGTAGTGGTGAAAGCACAATAATGAAGCTCCTGTTTGTAGGTCCTGGAAATGGAAGTGCTCAGAGCTTGTGCCCAGTCTGTCCCAAAATCTATTTTATGTTCCTTAGTTATGTGATTACTTAGTTGTGTGCTTGGGAAGACTGCCCAAGTGAGGGAAATGGGGCCTGAAGATGGAAATATTTCATCTGTGATTTGATAAACTGTGGCTAGTGGCAACATGAGCTGCTTCTGGCCTAAGAACAGAGGTCTCTAAGGTACCAAGAACCCCACCTTATGGAGGTAGTGAGGCCTTTTGGCACTTCTTGAGGAAATACTTGTTTGAAAATGGAGTGATGAATAATGGTCAGAGCTCAGAACCCAGATCTGAGTTGAAATTGCCAGTTTTATCACTTTTGTCCAGTGAGCCCTTGGAATCATATCCTTGGTGATAAATGCTGAGTAGCTGCCAAGGCAGAGTGGCTCAGCAGCAAGGAGGAAATGTCCTGATGGTTCATGTATCAGTGTGAGATTGGAGAGAAAAAAATTCTTGCCTTCTATTCTGCTGCTAACTTTTTTTCCTTTGTGAGATTGGGCATATTATTACTTCACCTGATTTTAGCTGTCCAGAGTTTAGTTTTCAGTTGAAGTCAGTCACTGAAATTCTTTCTTTCTTCAGTGATTCATCCTGTTATTGCAGTCCCTTGAGTATGGGATGATTAATGTTCTGAAGACATTTCTCTAACAGTTGCAGCTCATATAACTACCTGAGATGCTGAGCTTTTAGTTAGCTAAGATGAGGTGTAATGACTCACATCTTTACTCATGGCACCCCAGCTGATTGCTTCTGTAGAGCGAGGACACCCACCCTTCCTTGTTTCATCAAGAGTAACTACTTGTAAGAATAAATATATTAAATTTTAAAAGGACCACCTTTCTAAGAGCCTGCATAAGGAAAATGTTTCAGGAGTTAGCGGGAAGCACTCACTTTGTTTTTCATATTTCCTAAAGAAGGCTGAAAAGCCACCACAGATCCTTCCTTACCCCTTTTGCCATGCTATGCTGACAAATTTAGGCTTCTCACTGCCTTATAGAAGATCAGGAGTCCTCAAGGAGATTTCAGGTGTCAGGGTGTTGACCTAAGAGCTCCAGTGCAGGGAAGACACATGGACCTGCAACTGAGGTTACATCCCAAGCTGGTGATAAATCAACAAGCTTTATTGACTCCACAGAGCTATTGCCTTTTTTCCAGTCCAAAGGGTCCAGTGGATATATGGTACTTTTGCACTTCCAAACAGGATCCAGAGTGAAGTGTCAGAGCTGTTGCAAGGTAAAGGTGTAGTTTTGGAAAGGTGGTCAGTGATGGAAAGCAAATAAGGGATTTCTGAGACAATGTCAGACAAGTGAGAGACCTGGGCTGTGTGTTTTAAATATTTGAGGAAGCTGTTCTGGTGAAAAGGCTCAGAGCTGAAAGGCCACACATAAATCTCTCATGAGGGGCAGCAAACCCCAGTGTGCCAAAATCCCTGGTTTGTCATACCCCAGTTCTGATGGAGGACCTGCTGAGGTAGTTTCTGCTTAAATACATCACCAGACCTTGTACAAGCTAGGGTAGAAAATAAAATGAACATCAACATAAACCAAATGAACAAAATACTGATGTCCCTGTTGCACCAGCAGACCATACCACAGCGTACTCTATGGCATGTTCTGACTTTGGTACAGCCCAGAGTCTGTGCGTTGCCTGTCTGTGCTGAGACTGATTTACCAGCACTACATAAATCACTTGTTCCCATAGGCATTAAATTACCAATATTTTTAAAGTAGTTTACTGATTTTTTTTTTTTTTAAATTTATGTTAATCAAAGCAAGGTGAAACAATTTCCCATGCTGTGCTGATGACTTGTTTCGGGGAATGGTTTGTCTTGAGACAGACAAAAGTGTATCATGTTCTCCGTGGGCTTGTCAAGGCAAATACTTGTCAGTGGCCTAAATACTTTAATGAATATTAGGGAATCATGCATATTAGGGAATAATCTTGCAAGAGGGATAAGAACACAAGTTCCAGCTGACCCCTCCCGCCCCTTACCTCAGCCCACAAAACCTGGAGGGTTTAGTTACATTTTGAAACAGATGCCCATATAATTAGGGAGGTAGAAACATGACTGACTGTTTGGAAAAGACACTTTGGGGTAATATGTCAGCAGACCCACAGATCCATTACAGAGGTGCAGCCTGACAAAACAGCGTAGGGTCTCAACTTGCTGCTCCTCTTCCATGAAGGCAGTTTATATCAATGAAGATGCCCCATAGTCTTTCAGCCCAGAAAGGTTCAGACATGGGAGGGCCTGTGGAAATTTACAGCAGCCAAAAAGCCCAGGACTGAAATTTCTTTAATCTGATCAGACTTGTTCTAACCCCGAGACATAAATATCCAGCACATTACACCTTTGATTTACTATTATGCATGTATCAGAGCAACAGTGGTCCTTTTGAATTATGCATTCTCTTAACAGAACATTAAACCTTATGGGGAGATGGAGTAGCCCAACACACAGCTATTATCCTGACAGAGGGGAGGGTGAGATCAAGAGTAATGCTCCCAAGCTACAGAAACTCTGAGTTTTTGTTGGATTGCTTGAATGAGCATTATAAATAGCACTTTGTTCCTTCTCGTTAATAAATAGTGTTTAGATTGCTCGCAAGAAACCTGATAGATGGGTCATCAAGAGAAACAGGAGGGATTATTATTAGACATAAAAGAAGAACAACATCACTAAGTCCTGAAACTTGCCCCTGAAACTGCTACAGCCATGCAGCAGGACTGTGCCTGGGCTGCTGAGAACAAAGCATATCTTTTAATGACTTGAAAATCCATTTGGTTCTTTATATCAAGTCATGACCAAAAGTTACTACCGTACTATAGGAAATCAAGTTTGATTTTGTAATATAGTCAAATGAGTACTTTGGAGTGCCATGTCTAAGATCAATAAGGAAACGGTAACTACATTTGCTGTCATATGATGATATTGATGTAAAACCAAAATGGTCAAAATTATAAAATCAATTTCATAATTTAATCAGAAATGTTTATTGATACTATTAAAGCTGAATTCAATAGCTGCTGATACGCAGTTAATTTCTTACCTGTCAGAAAAAAACATATTGAAATGTTCTTTCTTTTAAATGCTTGGAGTTAATTCGTTGGAAAAAAAAAAAAACATCAGCAACCTGTGGCTGGAATGGGCAGAGGATGGGTTTAGATGGGGAGATTGGTGGAGCTTTTCTAGTGGTTTGTACGAAATGTTTTAAGCTTTGCAGAGCAACTTCTGCTTCATGTGTGCACACACACGCGTGTATAATGTAACCTTGGCAATAACAGTGCGAGGAACTGCAGTGTCACAGCACCAATCCTGGCCCTGGTGAAGGCAGTGGGAACTTCACAGTCAAATTCAGCAGAGCCAGGACTGGCTGTTGATGAAGGATCTGCATTTAGCTCCTAATCCAGGACTGCGTGTGGGCAGGAGATCTGAAGTGGTGGTTCTGGGCTGCACTGTACTAAATAACCATGGGTTTGTGTAGCTACTCCTCTGTGGTAGGTGCTGAGGGTGGAAGTGAATACAGGTTTAAGGAACAAAAAAAAAAAAAAAGAAAAAAAGATTGGGTTTGCCTTTGCTTCCATGCCCCAGTCTAGTCAAGTTTGGTTAAATTTTACAATCTGGTGTGTGCTGCAAAGGCAGTGAAGCAGGCAGAGAGGGCCACAGAGAAGGTCAGCAGTGTGTAGGGTCAGACTTCATGGGTGAGAGTAACTGTATAGGTAGAAGAAAGAAAAAAGATAGATTGGAGTTTGCTAGGTATTAATTATAACTACCATGTGGGTATGAAGTGTTTTGTTCTGGGCCTTTCTCTTCGTGATGCTCTCATGAAGGAACCTCTGAGCACACAGGGTGAAGGTATCCCAGGGGCTAGGAAAAACATAACCTCACTGTAGAAATCAGGGGGTCACCACTGAGGTAGTTCTTTGGGAATAAAAGGAAAAAGGGAATTTAAAGAAAAAGAAATTGAGATTTTTGTGTGATTGGAATTGACTGACTTAGAGAAGATTTCATGGACTGCATGGGCCTAAGAGTTGGAGAAAGGATAGTTAAGACTGCCTAATTCCCTGTAGACTGTATGCCCAATAGAAAAAAACCCATTAATATCAGGCAGCAATAGTGTTCTTCATTACTGAGCAGAAACTGAGCTGACCCCTGGATGGATTATTTCAATGTATTTTTTTCCATACGGTACTTCTGGGTTTTAAATACTTAATTTCAAAGGAGGCCATCTGATGAGAGAACGTTCTCTGTTACAGGATTTTTGCACTCTAAAGAAATTAGTTTCTTTTGTACTCTGTGTAATAGGTAGACCATAACATCTGTTTAGGTCCTTCCTTTCTATTGAGGTATGGGAGATTATAGGTCTTGCATGGAAGCATATATTTGAAACTGATCAGTATAAATTATTGATGGAGCAATTTATTTTTATTTTTACATAGGTAGTCAAAGATTAGTACTTCTTTTAGGACAGTGCAAAAATTTTATGTTAAGATTTTCTTATTGTGACGGAAAGATATATTTCAATTCCTCGTAGTGAATGTTAGTGATGTGCATTTGTCACATACCAGGAGCAGACCTAGGTATGCACAAATTCATTTATACTAAGATTTGTGCTCCTCATGATCTTAAATCCTCTGTGAAGCTACTTTTAATAGACCAGGAACAAGTTCATTCCATGTCTCTAGGAACCTGCAAACTGCTAACTGTGCCTTATTGTGGCTTTCAAGGCTCTCTGCAAAGACAGAGACCAGATTTTGTACCTGGCACAACTCAGTGTTGAGCACCAAAATTATTTATCGGTGGCTACTTTTTGGTAGGTAAAATGTAGCTCTGGATACTCTTAAATTCAGGCTTAACACTTAATTCTGCTACAAGTCCGTAACCTCCAGAAGGTAGCTTAAATTTGGGGGTAGGTTTAGATTAGATATTCAGAAGAAATTATTTACTGTGAGGGTGGTGAGGCACTAGAAGAGAGAAACCGTGGATGCCCCACCCCTGGAAGTGTTCAAAGCCAAGCTGGATGCACCTCTGAGCAACCAGGTCCCTGCCCATGGCAGTGGAGTTGTAACTGGATGAGCTTAAAGTCTCTTCCACCTCAAACCATTCAGTGATTCTATGAAACTGCCTGTCCATCAGGTATGGATCTTAGCACAAGATGCTCTACACAGTGTTTGTGAAAGAGAGAGCCTTACCACACGCATAAGTCTTTCTTTTTTCTTGTTGTAAAGTAGCAGGGACCATTTGGGAAGCCAACAATGAAGTTCTCTGCTGTCATCTTTCCTTTTAAGATATTTATCAGTATGGAATCAAATAATCTTCTCTCCTTCCTACCCTAGAAAATGATAGTAGCAAGCCTGAGCAACCTACCTGTTTCAAGGTTTGTGGAGTAAGGGGTTTTTAATGTGACAGGCGAGAAGACAGATGAGGCATTTTTCAAAGTGGAAGCAAATTTAAGTCACTAAATCACACACACACAGAGCAAGAGTTCCTTCCTCTAACATTTCCAGAAATTCCTCGGTGTCCTTGAAATGTGACCCTAGAATCTGATATCATGATTTCTTTTTCTCTGTAGAATTATATGGAGGATTTATATGCAACTGGGTGAGTGACACCATTTCTTGAGAACGTAAGCTTGTTCTTCTTGATTTGCACAGGCTTGTTTTGCTGGACTTGAGCCTTTTAAAACTGTGTGTCCAGTTCTGCTCTGTGGAAGGGGCTGTTCAATCATCAGCTAATGGAGAAAAAGAAGAACTGCCAGGAGCTTCATTCCTCCTCTGACACCTGTTGCGGGATGGGAGGAACCATCCCTAGAAAGCCCTCTGTTTTCCTTATGGAAGGAGTTTAGAGGATGAGATTAGGCACAATTCTGACTTTCACGTGGTTCTAGGAGAGCCAAGTGACCAAAGATTTTGGACGTCTGCGAATCCCAAAATGTTGTAAGCTGGCAGTAAATGAACCACAAAGTTCAGAAGATTCTTATACCTATTAAAATAGGATTGTCTGCCTCAGTGTTTAAGGCTTTTCTATGAGGTTTAGCTGAGGGAGTGCAACCAATTAGTTAAGGATTAGACTGTGGACTAAACAGGGCTGAGATCTTTTCCTTGCTCTGATGTTGTTTGTCTGAGTGCTAATTGCTTGTCTATATTTTATTTTCCCTTCAGCATAAATAATTATGATAATGTTTAAATCATAATGGTCTTCCGTAATGGAATTCAGGAAAGATTATTGACTGCTATGCTATTTTTGGATTGAACTACATTTGAGAAATAGGAATGACAAGATTTGTTTTCATAAGACAAGTAGCTGAGCCTTTGATATCTGATTTGGAATATTTGTCTATATAACACACATCAGTAAAGTAATTTGTATCCAGTTTGTAGCTGAGAAACTGGCATATTTTATGGCTGATATAACTGATTTAGAAACTGACTTACCAGATTGTCCCATGTACAGTGGAGAGGAATGGGGCTGCTGATCTGTGCCAGGGTGGGGGAAGAATGGAGACTTATTCTTGGAAATGTTCCGATGTTGTGGAGAAGCATTTAGGGAAGCCACAGGAATGCCAGGATTAAGAGCCTGAATGCAGAATAAAGCTTAAGGAGAGGGTGATGGATTGCTTAGTTCTTTTATTAAGACCTCATACTGTGCTGTATTTAGTATAGGTTACAATCATTCCCAAAATTTGCAGTCCTATCTGAGAAAGGACAGAAGGAAAAGTGCCGTGAGATAAAACTAAATTTAAAAGAATATGAAGATTGACTAAAAAATTTAGTTGTATAAAGGAATAATGTAAGTTTATTTATAAGCTATAAAAGATCTCAAATCATATACCCAAATCTACACTTCTATCATGGTGTCATAAAGCCCATAAAAACTTGTGGTTCTTTGTCTACCATGAAAATGCAGTGCTGATGCATTTTTGCTGTGAAATGTGGTAGACTGAGGTCATGGAGATATTATCAGATCTTTCATCACCATGCATCCAGGCAAATAGAATGTGAAAATCAGTTTTCAAAGCCCAAATCTCTAAAATGTCACAATGAGTTTTAAAGCCTGAAATTGCAGCTCTTAGTGAAAAGCCTTGTGGTGCACTGTTAACATTTGTTAGATGGCAGCAGAAAGGCCACTTAGAGCAATGAGGATGACTTTTTGTTTGTTTTCATCTTCCATTAGACTATGACAAAGTATGAAATTTACCATTTAACCATAACTACCCCATTAGAGCTGTTGTTTCTTCTTGCAGTTCATGTGGAACTCTGAATTCAGAATTCAGAGTGATGGCCATCTGGGTGACAGTTCTTGGCCTAAACCAGATGATAGAGATGCACCAAAGGAAAAGCCCATATGTGACTAGAAAGCACAAACATAGTAAGTTTGGTCAGTGAGAAATTTAGTGATGTCAAAACATTGTACTGAATATGCTGTATGACCAAAAGAGACACACTAGAACACACCAAAACCTAATCAATTAAATAGCAACAGGTGGGGGGGATAATAATAATAAAAAAAATCACTTTATAACTTTATAATGGGGGAAAGCCAGGATATGTAAATAGACAGAAGAATGTTTGGTGTCCCAATATGACTTGGGAGTGGTGCTAAAGCTTAATCAGCCTCAGAGTTTGCAAACTTTCCCACAGCTATATTGGTGGCCAAGCCTAAAACAACTCAGGAGTTGAGATGAGATAAATTTGTTGATATGCATGTGGCTCATCTCTCCCTTTCTAAAACTAGAAAAAAATCAAGATGAAAATTTTTCCAGGAAGTCCTTCAACTTTTTTTGGAAGAGCTGAAAAAAATGGCAAAAATATTTTGGCAGGGTGTTCAGTTTCTGGACCTGTAATATTAGCCTTACAGAAGAAATATTAATGCAAAATTAGTCTTTCAGCCTTGACCCCAGAAGAAAAAAGAGGAGATCTATCTGGTTCAAAAGACTGACTTCAATTTGGGGTTGACTTTTGAATTTCTGGGTAGACTTTCCTCACCTAACATAAATTAAACACCAAGGAATTCATTGCCTTTAACCTGATGCTATAGACTCTGCCTATAGTTGGCAGGAGAGAAATGCTCACTTCCATGGAATGATGAATCTGTATTGTCCTTGACAGTTATTTTAGGATGGGCTCTGTCATATCCTGAAGATATTTATCCCTCTCTGCTGACAATAGGCAGCTTTGATAAGTAGCCTAGACCTAACATACCAAAGTTTTTGATGGCTCGTGGATGCTGTGTGTCTGCCTGCAGTGACTCTAAGCCCATCTCTGATTCAACACATCTGCTTCTAATAATCCAAAGTAAAAAAAAAAAAAAAACACCAAAAAAACTCTCCCCTTCTTAAGTGTTCATATTAATTAGGTGTGAAAAATTACTTTTTGGATCAGTTCACTAGCACTTCAAGGTTGTTTAACCACCTCTGAATGACCTAAGTTGTAATAACTGCGATAGAGCAAGTGGGAAGAAGGAAACAGAAGTACCACTCTGTTGAAGAACAGGATGAAAACAGTTCCTTCTCTCTTGGTTTAATATTTGCTTTTGTTCATCCCTTGAACTTGAAAATTTCATCAAACAATCTGTCAGCACCTGTGTGGTGAACAGAGCCCTTTAGCAGGAACAGTAAAAGGAAGCCATCAGTAGTTGGTCCTGCTCATAATTTAAAGCATATCATTCAATCTGCTTACACGGGTAGGACTTCTCTTAGTAGTGACTGAATGCATGTGTGTCTGAGAAAGGGTTTTTGGCTCCCTAATTGTATGAATGTGAGTAACCCAGCAGAAAGCAGCCATATGCAGGTGGCCTGAGTTCTGGCTGTGTCTCCTTTATCTGATCAGTGCAGAAAAACAACTCAGATATATGTAAGGTCTTAAGTAGGGAGCTGCCTGGAGCTAATTAATAGGAAACAGTAGGTAAAATAGTGAATTAGAAGAGATTTCTGGCAATAAGGAGCAGTTCTGACCAGGAACACGCTGAGAACAGTGTTTCAGAAATAAATTGTGGGGGGGGAAAAAAAAACAAAGAAAGGTAAACTGGAGGTGTTAACCTGCAGTCATTACTTTCTTTGATCCCTCCAAAAGATGGATTTAGTCCAGATACTTGATTCAGACGAGTGACACCAGCATCCCAGTGTGGAGAATCCTACAAATAGACCATATGTCTGCCAGTACTTCAGGTGCTGAAAATTTGTTTTGCAAACACTTTTTAAACCTGTGACAGTGTGGGTCTGTTTTGGTGAAGTATTTCCAAGTCATCATTACAATAAATAATCGTAATTTAAAAACCAATTCACTGACTCATGGTGGGGGGTAGGTTGTGTACTGCTTCTTTCCCTGGTGTTTCCTGTGTCTGAGTACCACAAATCATAATACATTTCAGCAAGATAGCCAAATGATTTTGCTTGATGAGCTTTTCTCTTGGTAGGGGAGTCTTTAGGATGACATTCTATTTCTCTTGCTTGGCAATTTAACAGTGTTTTGTTCCTTAAAGGGTATTCAAATCTTCTGGTAATGCTGAACTCCTCTTGTTCTGATCCTAAGATACTAATTTTCTGGAAAAGTGTTTACAGTTGTCCCAGAATCAGGAGATGCAGGCAAAACAACTGCTTTGATCCAAAGTGGACTTTAGGATCTTTGGGATAAAAGTCCCCTAGATGACTAGATCAACTCCTCTAGTCCTCTACCCAGAGCAGGGCTAATTTCATCTCTCTGGGTAGATGCTTTTTGAACCTGTTCTTACAAATCCCTAGTGCTGAAAACACCATGTGCTGTTCTTCTCAGGAAATCTAATTCAGTTCTGCACTCTTAGGATCAAAAACTTGTTGCTAGTGTCTGACCTTAATCTCTTACATATTGGTTTATGCCTATAGCTTGTAGCTTATCCAACTTTGACATAAAAAAACAGATCATGCTTTTTCTTTTCCTTTTTTTTTTTTTTTTCTTTTCCCTACAAGCCCTTTGATTCATAAGGTGCTCCTAATTTCTTTTTCTGTTTGTGACTACTTGACTTCTCTTTGTCCAAAGTCAGAGCACCTCTCCTATGAAGACAGACTGGAAAAATTCAGGATTATCCAGCTTGGAGAAGGCTCCAGGGAGATCTTAGAGCTCCTCCCAGTACCTGAAGTGGCTAAAAAGAGCTGGAGAGGGACTTTTGGCAAGCTCATGAAGTGGTTGATACGACAAGGGGGAATGGTTTTAAACTGAAAGAGCATAGGTTTGGATTAGATATTAGGAAAAATTCTTGACTGTGAGGGTGGTGAGGCACTGGAACAGGTTGCCCAGAGAAGCTGTGGATACCCCATCCCTGGAAGTGTTCAAGGCCACATTAGATGGGACTTGGAGCAACATGGTCTAGTGGAAGGCGTCTATGCCCAGAGCAGGGGTATTGGAACTAGATGAATTTTAATGTTCCTTTCAATTCAAACCATTTCATGATTCTATTAATTCCTTATTAGATAGTTGGTGTCAAAGATGTTGAACCTCATTCATCCATAGGTCTCACGTAATAAAAGACTTCCTGTCTCCTCATTCGTCTTTGTAAATTTAATATCCTCCAGGCAAAGAAAGATACCAAGAGCTGATCATGCTTTTTAATGGTAAGAAAATTCACTACCTTCCTAGAAGTCCAAGGACAGATCTGGCAAGGATTTTTTTCCTACTATGAGTTTGAAGCATGAGGCTTCTGCTCATGAAAATGTGATCCTTTATGAGAAAGAGAAAACTCTGATCTGCTGTTCTGGTTTGGGGCTCTTTTTTTTTTTCAGTTCCTTTTGACTGGCAAGAAACGAGTACGTACTTTAATTACATCTGGCCTTTTTACAACATGACTAAGCTGTCCAACAGATGTCTGCTTTGGGTCCGAACAGCATGAACACATGACAGGGAGGCAAACAATAATCTCGAGGAGTTTCATCCCTCTCACTTTTCACGCAGATCTGGTCACTCTGTGTCAAACCCTCGTGTGAGTTCTTTATTCTTTTGGAAAGCAACGCTGCCAACAAGTGGACTCTGAATCTGGTCTCCTCTTGTGACTTCCAAAGAATAAAGCCCTCTAGGAAGGTATCTTCAGATTGCATCTAATTGCCACTCATAAGCTGATGATGCACATCGGGATCGAAGCTTTATAGGCCACACTCCAGCAGAAATCCTTAAGGAGAACTAGGAAATGGATACCATCAGGCTAGATCTGGAGGGCTGGAAATAATTTACCCATAACTCTTGATTTAATCTATCTGTCTGTTCAAATTCATCTCTCATCTAATCAATCTGAACAAGAGGACTGAAATCCTGGAATAGTGTGTTTATTAGTTTTAAAAAAATAAATAATAAAAACAAGTCCTGGAAATGTGTGTTTTAACAAGTTGTTGAGTTAGCAATTCTTTCTTACTCTACAGCCCAGCCCTGCCACACATACTGTAACTTTCATCTCCAGCCAGAAAACTTCAAAGTCCTTCTGAGGTCAAGGGCAGTGTGGCAACATGTATTAAATCAAGAGTTCCCAGATCACTGTATGTTCTTGGATGTGGACAGGGACTACAATGTATGATGGTATTATAGAAACTAGACTAAGTTAGCCACTTGGAGAGATTAAGGATTTGGAGATGTATCAACCTGAAGGGGGGAGAGGGTTGGATTTTAGTTTCTTTTGTTTGTTTTAGTTACTATGACATAAGGAGCAGAAGGCACATACATGCCTTCAGTGGATGGTCCTGCAGCTTTCTTTATTAGAAAATAAATTTCGTTGGTGAAATTTGTGTGAGAGTGCTGCACAACCCAACTGGAAAACAAAATCCTCTCAAAGCAGGGCAAGGAAATAGTCCTTTTCCAAATGTACCTTTACCAGAAACATAATGAAAACATGGTTTATAAGGTGAAACAGTCATCTGTAATAACAGTAACCTTGCAGCGATGCTCTGAATTGGTTGGTTTTGCTCCCCCATCTAGTTTTGTTTGGTATAATCTCATTTTCCGTTCACAACCATCATGTTGTGACTTTCTGTCCTGAGAATGAAATGCAAGCTAGTCCCTGCCTGATGTATTTTTTGCTCAGAGCAGTGTAACACAGGGGCTTAGCTTTATTAGGCAGCAATAGTGGTTGTCACTTCTCCTTCAAGCACGTTGGAAAGAAATATAATGAAAAATTTACCTATTTTGCTATGGAAACAAGACAGAAGCCTTGTGGCAAGAGTTTAGACATTATCAGATGAACTAATATTCTGAAATTGTTAACCTTAGAATTAACAAAAATCATGGAGATAAGAGTTTTTTGCCAAAACGGGGTTGCATTTAAATCAACAAAATAATATGCATGTAAAGCCTGCTTTCACCCTTTGAAAATACAAGTGCTTAAACAAGGTTTTAAGTAATATTTCCATTCCTGTAGCCTCTCTCTAGGCTCAGTAGAGATAAACAGAGGGAGGAAGCCTGAATTTTGGGTGCATTGAATTGTTCTTTGGAATTACCCATCTGATTTAAACACTTCAGTCATGTGCACACAGTTCAGCATGGTGTATTTAGTTAAAAAAAAAGCATGACAGTATCTTCAGGGTATGTGGATTACCTGAGTCTGCTTTGAGTGTGCAACTACACACTTTTATTTTTTCATAAAATTGCAGAAAGGATAGGGAGTTAAAATCTTCCTATTGGTTAAGTGAATCTGCACGCATTATGTTCCCAGTCTTCCTACAGGTGTTATAGTGTGGCATATCTTTATACTATACATACCTGATATTTGCTTTGAAAAGCTCCTTTTAAACCCCACTCCCAAATTTACTTAGAAAGTTTGATTCTCAGGGTGAGCTTAGTTAACGAAAGAGAGAATAATAAAACTAATTCATGCGGCTGGTAACTCGCTGCAGTTTCAAATATCCAATCTAATTGCCCCAAACTGCCCGGTAACTAAGTTGGAATGTGGATTTCTCAGAAAACATCTCCTTCCAAATGAATCACTCTCTTTGCTCCAGGCAGAACTTTGCTGTTCTTCAAGTTTCCCATCCACCTCTTGGCCACTCCTAATCTGGTGTGGGTGCCAGTCTGTCATTATTAGAGTGGGACATGAAAACACAATTCAAGTGAACTGAAATAATATTTCTGAACTTCAGCTAAAGCATGGTTTAGATTTTCAGCCCAGATTCAGGTAGTTTCTATTTTTGCCAAATAAATGACCTCATTGCTGAATAAAATGGCTATCTTGCTTCATCAGCATTGCTCTCTGAAAAGAAAAATTAATCAGATTTCCTGCTGTTCCATTAGCTTTTTTTTTTTTTTTGTTTCATTTAATATTTCAGCTGCCTGCAGAATGATTTTTCTAATACCAAAAGGGCTTAGTCAATTTTCAGGACTAACTACTTGCAAAATGTCAGTTTAATAAAGCAGGTTCATTGCTGGGACTTGGCACAAAAAGAAAAGCTGAAGCAATGTAAAAATGTATTTTGATGAACTTAAAAAAAAAGGCAGGGGGAGGAAGGGAGGGCAGTGCTGGTTGTTTCTGAATGCCCTTGATTTCTGTAACATCTGCATCAACGGAGGCTATTTGACATTTTTGGTGTTTGCTTTCTTCATGGGACAGAAATCAGGAGGAACACTGGCATACCTGAAATGGTAGACCGAGTAGTCAGTCCTCAGCCAGCCCATCAGAAGTGTCCATTTTAAAACCTTTTAAACTACCATTTGGTTTAACCCTTTGATAGAAAGTTTGGATATAAAGTCTGACACAAGTTCTCTGATGTGTTTTGTGTTGGTAGATAGGGAATGGGCTACAGATGAAACATTTGAAAAGAAATAAAACTAGTTAAAAATTTTCTGTAAAAGAACAGTCTTTTAAATTTCTAAGTCTGAAATAAAGTCTCAAGTCCAAAATGCAGCTAAATGTAGCCTATTATATATTAAAAAGGCAAAAATAAACTCAGAACCAGAAAATCCCTCAAAAAAACAGACATGGAGAGAAATGCTAATGTTTTAAGTTGTCTTTTCAACTGATTTTGCTTTTTTTATTTTACAAAGAAAGCCCATTTCATTCTGGGTCAGCTCCAAAAGAGATTTCTTTATGTCTGTTTGTGGACTATCACACTCAGGTACCAATGTGGCCTCTGTCAGAGTGTATCAGTGCCAAGCCAAAGGACAGACAGCTCCTTCCCAGAGCTTTTTCCCCTTCTTGCCATTACCCCACAGGAAAGTCTGCCTGTTTAAGGTGAGCACTTAACTTTCCCAAACTGCCTTGTCTCAGTCTCCTTTAAAACTGCTAAATGAAGGAAACTAGGATGGTGAATTCAGTTTTGCATGCATGTTGTTTGGCATGAAAAACTCTCTCACCTGCCATTCATCAGAAATAGTCACCAGCTGCTCCCAGGCTAACGTTACAGTGTCAATGGGAGGTCTTTAGCATGAGAGGGAGAGAAAGGTCTTTGCCAAGATGTTAAAAAATGGAGTACAGTGAAACTGGAAACTTCCCTTGATAGTGAGTACATTATCTAAGCATCTTATTACAAATTACTGAGAGCCCTTTTAGCAATTTTTTTTTTTTTTTAATGTCTTAAGGGGATTTAACTAATTAGGCACAAAGTCTTATGCTCGGATTTATTCAATCATATTTTTTCACTTAGGGTATGGCAATTCCTCTGGTTTTTTTTCATGTTCTGGTGGGCATTTGTAGACGAGGCAGATTTAGCTGAGAGGAACCCAGCTGCAGTTACTAATAATGTTCAGCAGTGCTGACTCTCTGTGCTTGCTGTGCACGAATTCCTGTTGGAGTCAGCTGAAGACCTGTGTTCTTGCAAGTGTGCAGATTGACACTCTCACATAGCACAGGACTGGATTTTGAGTATCAAAGGATGGCAAGGCTGGGCCATCAATGCTGACGTTGCTCCCCTTGTTTGGAGAACAGGAGCCCCCCCCACCAAGTCATCTGATGGCCCAGACTTGGTAGTCCTCCAGCTTGGAGTGCAGAAGCAACAGTTCAAGGACCTTGATAGGCAACAGGGGCTGTGGGTGCCTTTACAAAACAGACTGAAATATCTCAGTTAAGGATCTTCCCTCTGGTTCTCAGGTATTTGAAGCAGGCAGTGTGGATAGCTCAGTTTGGAGCTGGATTGATACACCTTTGTAGAACACATCACCTCTTACTCGTACTGAAACACGTGCATAGAAACACTGACTGGCCTCAGACTTCTGCACTGAGTACACAAGTACCCTCAGACCATGTAGTGACCTATGAAAGGTCACTAAGAGTAGCTGGCCTATTGTCTGTGGATTTTCATTACAAATTTTAAATGTATAAAGCTCAGTGGATAGACGGAAAACCACTTTTAATCTGACAGTTCCTGCTGTTTTCATTGAGAGCTCTGTGATCTCACGACCATTTCCACAGCAACCAGTAGTAAAGGCACTGAGAGTTTTGTATTTAAAGTAGGATCATGCAGCAGCAGAGCATAAAGGATATGCTGGAGAATGCTGTGTGCCTTCAGCTTTAGGCCTGCCGTGGGATGGGAGAAGCAGCTTTGCAGATTAATATCCAAAGACACAAAAACTAATCCTTCCTTGCACATGTATCTGTCTGTAAAAACCACACCATGTTGTGGGGTGCAGAAATGCAGAAACATATGTGTTGCATGAAACTGTTTCTCATTAGAGTTTGTTGCCATCAGATGTTACTTAGCTTCTAAAAGCTTTTTGAAAAGCATTTGTTCTTAAAGAGTCAAAAATATGGGTTTTTACTTCTATTTTGTGGTTAGCTAATTTAAATTACTTTAAAAACTATTAGCTAATTTAAACATCTTTAAAATCTATCAATGGTAAATCCTAAAGTTTTTCTAGACTCATATGTGGTAAAATTTGCAATTTTTTTTTTTTATGAGGGATGGACTTCTCCATTAATCAGGGATCTTTGAAAGTCTTCCTTTTGTTCCTGCCCAGTGGTTAACTCAGAAATCCAACCATGTTCATCCAAACATTGTCTTTCATCCGTGCAGCAAAATTTCATCCCCTCACCTATTGAACTTGGGTTTTTACAGAACTTTGCTTTGTGTAAGTTATAAGGAGACATTGCTGACACATCCATTTAACCCTCAGTTTTGGTTAATTTATTTCAGAAAACCAAGCTGCAAAAGCAGTAAAATCTCACTACTCTTGACTTTTACTGAACACATTGCATGATATCTCAACCAACCAGAATCATCTGGCACCAACTATATTTGACTTACTGTTGTACTAAAAGGTGTATAGGAAAAAATCAATATCTGTTTTGTTTCACGGTAGAAGATCTCAGCATTTTGCAGCCTAACATATATTTTAGTGGTTTCATTGCACCACTAAAGGTCAAGTACCATCTCTGTGCCTGTGATTTCCTGTACTGCTTTAAAGCACAGCCAGGGCCTGTAACTCTTTAAGCTCTTTAAGGTCACAGTCCAGTTATGCTGAAACAAATGGAGGTGGTTCTGAATGGCCAAAAATGGATTGTAAAAAAAAAATAAACCATGCAGTGGTTTTGGAGCTTTTCTTGATATTTTTCTCATTTTCACATGTAATATCTCGCAGTGATTCTATAAACTATGTGTTTAATTGTAAGCTCATGGCAAAGCCCATTCTATAGCTTTACAGGGTCAGGGACTTGGATTGCAGGAATAAAGTCTGAATGGTAGCAGATTGTATTAGGTATTTCTTGATTATAAATGCTACAGTGCTTTTTAAGGAATTTCAGATCTAGTGTATTTTCTTAGTGCTGTTTCCTGACCAAATTTATATCCCATTTTGCAAACTGCATTGTAACTGGTTTGTAGTATTTACATTTCCCACTTCCTCTATTTGTCTGTTATCCCAATATGTTGTATGTTCTTATCAGGAACTTATCTGGTGAGGTATTTGACACCACAATATCCCATAGAGCGAATTCCAGAGAAATTTATAAAAATCTGATAAACCCCACACTTGTTTACCAACCACTTTTGCATTTTACTGACATTTCTGGTTCTGCCTGTTTTCATTCTTTATTTGCTCTGATGAAGGTTTTACACTCCCTGATTTATTTGCTGTAGAGTACCATTATGAATACAAAAGGTACAATATAAATCAATCAATGATAATAATAATAATACATAAAGCAAAGTTAACATTTCAGTTTATGATTTTCTAAGCATCAAAACACAAAGTCTCTGTTGACTGTCAAACATTAAATAAAGCACTACAGCAACACACCATCACACATCTCTTGTTACTTACTTGATGCAATTAAACTCCAGGCTTAAGGGCGGCCTCACAAGACTTTGACATTTCTTTTGTTGTCTTATCTTTTCCTTTTAAACTCTTACCTTGTAAATCAATTTCTCTTATAATTCTCGTAAAAGAGTATTTTGTCCAATAAACTTTATGCTGTGTCAATATCGGATAGCAGTACCTGGTTCCCCTCAGCTTGTTTGAGCCATGTAGGACATGCATATCTCATAAATTGCTCTCCCTGTTTGATGATGCATCTATGGCTGTTTTTCAAGAACCCATATTTTTTTTAAGTTGAGAAGCCTGTAATTCTTAAAGTGATCCCTGACCCTTATTTAATGCTGCAAAACACTACAGGAAAGGGGGTTGAACTTTAATGTCTGCAAGGGAGAAAGTAATAACTTTCCCCATTTCTTCTGTAAGTGACTTGGGCTATGTGATGAATGCAGAACCTTCACTCACAAGGTTTTCCTGATATTATACACTTGTAGCAAATAAGGTTAGAACCTTTAAAATATAGCATTTAGTAATGTACTGGAAATAGCTTCTTCTCGATTCCTTTAAAGGTCACCGCATTTGCTTTTCAGTCGTAATTTTAGTTTAGGCCTCTACAGAGTAGAACTGAGAACAGGCTTGGCAATGTTCTCTCAATTTCCCCAAGACTGAAAATAAAATGGCATGGGACATTTGTATATAGTGAAGAAGTGTGTATTTCATATGTGATTTTGTATGTATGCATAAAGAAAATCTTCAAGTTTGGAAGCAAGTTACTTAACCAAATAATCAGACACAAACCCAAAGCACAGGGAACTAATCAGTTTATAAACCACTGTTTCCCTCAAACCTTCCTTAGCATAACCTCACTCCCACTAAGAGCTCACAGATCTCCAGCTCCCCAGCCAAAGAACAGGCCTGTTACTGACCTTGTAATCACTTTTTGCTTAGTAATATGGCCTTGCTATGAAAAAAAAAAAAAGAGTGCACTTCTGTAATTGTTGTGTTAGGACATCTAAAATGAGGATAGACATTGAAGAGTAATGAATGGATGTAAGACGTAGTGTCCCTCTCACACTTAGGAAATACTCTTTGACTAGGAGAGCAGTGGGTTTTGTAGCTGGCCTAAATTTGCCAGTAACGCTACTGTTTATGAAGAATTGAAGTTTATTCAATAAAGACAGAAATGGAATATTCAGGTAAGATGTTACACGTAAGGGTAGGGTTAGCAGATGGCTGTTAGGAGCATAGGCTGAGGAAAGTAACCTTTCGCCTGAAGTGACAGAGATGAGAAGCAACAAAGATCGGGTGGTGCAGGAAGGCTTTAGATTCTTTTTTTTTTCTGGCTGTAGAAAAGTCACATAAGCTCAGATCCAACCAATACTGAGACTCCAGACTTCTAATTCCAGTGCAAAGATTAGGAGCCGTAGTAGCAGCCTGGAAAGGGGCTGTGATCCTAGAGGTCATTGTTTCAATATTGAAATTTAACAGATTCCTCTGAACCAATGTTGTGACCCTGAGTTCATGTGCCTTTGCTCTCGGCGTGGGGAGCGGTTGGCAGCTGAGAAGAGGACGTAATTTTTATTTTTTTCCTGAAATAGGTCCTGAGCCATAATATTTTTTACACGTGAACTTGTATTTTAAGGCTCACCCTAGGCTTATAAAACAAATGCTTTTTTTAAAGCACATAAATCAAGTTGGATGCTGGCTGGATTTTCCCAGGAGAATATTCATATTCAGTGACTGAAAGGATTTATTCTCTGTTTACATTTATGAGATTTGGCAACAGTTAATGGAAGGAGAAAAGTCAGCTATCTTCCTTTATAGCAGGTAACTATATCTCTTTGGCTGATCAAGATTTACAAACATCTTCCCTGTTGATTTATTCATGTTAACATTACTACTGGTCTATTTTGAAAGCCAGAAGAATGATGCCAATTTTCATTTTCCTAAATGAAGGGGGAGAATTGGTTTTGTCAGCTACCAGCTAATAACTTTCCAAGTAATATGTTTTGGGGGGGGTTCTCTGGTCCGTTTGGAAGATGTTTGGCCTGTTTTGTATTAACTGAAGGACCCAGAGCTGCATTTTCTAAAGTGACTGCTGAGAATACCTGATAGTTTAGGTGTCCAGTTGAGACATCTGGTTTTCACCTCTCAGGAGCTCAGTACGCTCCCCTCATTTTGGATGTCTCTGCTTGAGCTTCAGACTGAAGTAGTCTGATCATTAGTTATGCTTTCTACCAAAGCTTTTCTCTCCTCAGATATTCCTGCACTTGAAAGCTGTGCCAGACACCCTGCAACAGGGTAGCAGATCTCAGTAGCTGAGGTCTTGGATTAGTCCTTGAGCTAACGTGGATGGTGATAGACTGGATCAGGTTGCGTTTCAAAACCACTTGATCCTGGCAGTGTGGCAGATGCCTGTCAGCAGGAGCTGACAAACAAACCATGCCTGAACATCATGGGGAGGAAGCCTCACTCTGAATGTTGTGTTACCCCATTCCAGGCTTTTATTTTTCTCTAGCTTGAGGTGATCCAGAAAGGCAGTGATTCCCAACCACTTTGGATCAATGCTGGATCCTCAAAGATCTTGTGGAATGACAGGCACTGTCGTTTATATGAAAACACTGTACACTTCACTGTCTGATACTTCTTGATGGACCTGCTGCAGAGGAGGACTTATGGACCTCCAGTGGTCCAGGTCCCCAGTGTAAGAGATCATGGATTACATTTGTTATGCTTTCCTGGCTGGTTTACTCTCTTAAGCTCTGTCTTGGTGTATGTGCTCTGCATGCAAACCTAATTAGGAATTATATATTATATCTGATTAATTACCTCAGTGCATTTGCTGGGCGAGGCATTTCACAAATATTCTAAAGATACAATTACCACTTTAAAAAGGCCCTAAACCATCGATCCTGTCCTTCTAAAAAACACTCTGTGCCACAGCCAGAACACAAGCCACTTTAGAGATAAAATACCATCATATATTCTCCTTTGCATCTGTAGAGACCTTGCAACCTGAAGACAAATTTCTTTGCCAGCTTCTTGACTGGAAGAGCTAACCCTGCTTATCATCCCTCACCGTGCAGAGTGCTGTCTGCCTCCCAGCACAGAGGGGCCATAGAATATATTATTCCATTAACACTTGTCTGTGTTCTGTACTCTGCATATTAAAGGAACTGAGGAGATCAATTATCTTCAGCTGGGGATACTAAGCCTTATTATGTCTCTTTTCCTTTTTTTTTTTTTTTAATGTTTATCCAGAGTGTTGTGAACTTTCATTCTCCAAAGGTAGCAATCAACAAAGATAAATTGAGTGGCAGAAAGCAGCTACTTAACTAACTGCTTTTTCTGTTCAGTGCAGGGGTCTGAATCCAGCAGAGGTGAGGCTCTAAAATGAAAAGCTAAAGGAGGGGTTGGGGGGCAAAAACCAGCCAGTTGAGATCACAGAGAGAGATGTTAATGGCAAAGATCACACACAACAAAACCAAACAAAATGAAGCAGCTAAAGACAGTGATTATATAGATCTGAGCAGACTGTTGACTACGTGGAATTGCAATTATCTTGCAGGCTCCTGGGACCTTGCTCAGGGAATCATTACTACAAAACTAAGAAGATTGTTCTCAGGTGCAGAACATATTGATTTTGCTGTTCTCCAGCATCCTGCAAAGCAACTGACCATGTCATTTAAGTGTTCGTTAACCAAACACATCAATAAATATAAAACTTTCAAAAAAGTAAAAATCACCTCATAAATAATTATAAAGGAGTGAATTATTACCTAGGAGCAAGTGTAATTGATGTCATTATAAATAAACCACAAAATATATCCTGTCCCAAGCTTAAAAATGTATGAAGGCATCCATCTACCTTGTTAAAAAATGATAGTTTATCTTGCCAAGAGGACAGCTTTCATAGCTGCCTGATTGGAAGAGGTGTGTGCAGAGAAGATATTACATTGTAAATATTTTTTATTTGCTTTATTTTTCCTTTTTTTTTTTTTTTTCCCACTCCCCCTTCTTATGTGCATTCAAAGCTTATAAAGAGAGAGACACAGAAAACATTTGTTACAGCCAAGCTACGGGGAGGGCAAGAAGAGTTTCTCTGCGTTGTTCACATCAGCCTTGACCTGCAGTGTTCCAGCTATTGTAATCCTTGACCTTTGAAGAGCAGCTGTCAGTAACAACAGGCTTTCTTCCCCCAAGGACTGCAGGGACAAGCAAATTCGTTTTGAATGTGTGATGTGAGGTAATCAGTAATGGCAAAGCACTCACATCCTCTGTTCTCCGGTATTGCCTATTCACCCGTAACTGCAATTAACACTAGAGAGATATTAATGCAGGAGGAAATGAGACCCTTGGCTCTGTGTTGACCGATGGCCCAACATATCTCTTAATCAGGGGTCCCTTCTTCTCCAAATACTGAGACAGAGACAAACCCACAGGGTAGGTCAAAGGGGTAAAGATGAAGGCTTTAGATTTTTGCTGACTACTAAGTGAAAGGGACAGATGAATCCTTATGGTAATGGTGGTCTTTTACCTTGTATTATTTCATACATGAAAGAAAACTGTTGAATACTTTCTTTGTGTGCACGCTCATTTAAATAAGCACAAATCCGGGGCTGACCAGCTCCCAGAGAAGTCAGTCTAAGACTGTCACTTGGATGTGAGATAGGGCTTGCACATTCCTTTGAAGGAGAGCTTTTAAAAAACGTGGAAACTTCCACAGCTTGTTAGCCAAAGTGGACGGCAGAGTCTCTCCATCCCCCTTCCCCTGGGTCCTGCATGGATCTTTGCAGCAGCAGACCCCCAGATGTGGGGAAGCTGTTTATAAATTGTACATAAAGTAGAGATGTGAGATCCCACATTGTGGGATTTTGTGGAATCTTTATCTAGTGGGTTGGTGTATCAGAAAATGGTGTTTTCAGGTTGAAAAGTCTCAGTGAAGAATCTGAAGGAAGACTGATTTTGTTTTAATTTTGTACGTCCAGAGATACCTTTCTTTCCAGATCAGATTAGCTCGGATGCTTACACATAATGAGAGATTTCAAAGTCAAAAGGGGCTGCTGGTTCTTATGACTTCTCAGCGTTGTTACTTTCTGTTATTCCTGTTTCTCTTCTCTCCTGCATTGCACCCCCTTGGATTTGGTGAGGGTCTCTTTTTGCAGCTGTATTTTCAGAGTCTTGAGACTTCTGTTCATATAATAAAATCCAAGTTTTCTCTAAGAAGATACTCAGATTTTTTCACCCTCTCTCAAGAGTAAAGCTAGTGTCAAGACATCAGACTTTCTCACAGGGATTTCAGCAGTCTTTCCTTCCAAAGGCCTTCCATAAATTTGGAGTCCCATTTTGCTGTCAGTTTTGGGCAAGTTTAGGAGCACATGGGAACTACCTTGGAGGGATGGGAATATGAAACAACAGCAGTGGAGGCAGGATGAGGGACTGATACAGAAAATCCCATAAAAACATGCCCATTGTAATTACAAGGAACTACTTATACATCAGTCTGGGAAAAGGGATGTACTTGGAGAGGTCAAGGCAATGTTTATCACGTAGCTCATTAATTTTATTTTCTTTTCCTACTCAGACTCTCTGTTTATTAGTTCACTTTATTCGTATAAGAATTTCTTCAAATATTTTTCAGAGCATCTGAATTACTTTGGTTTTGACAAAGTAAATTCAGACGTGACATTTGGGCAGGAGATAATTATTGGCAAGGGAAGAAAGAATATGGTCAGAGCAACCTGGCCTAGTGGAAGGTGTCCTGCCCATGGAACAGGGTCTGGAACCAGATGAGATTTAAAGTCCCTTTCAACCTAAACCATTCCATGAGTTTATGATATGGTGAGCAGAGGAGGAAGGAAGAACGTAGAGGATTGTAGGAAGAGAATGGGAAAGGAGAAATAAATACAAAATGGAGGGAAAGGAACAATAGGAAAAGTTGGTGAGCTGCTTATTAAAAAGAGACTCTATTTTATCTCATGAAAAAAGGAAAAAAATCACAGGTTGGCATCACCAAGCTTATCCTGCCTGCGTGCTCGTGTCTTGATTGCTTCCATGTCTGACACTGAGTTTCCAGATAATGCTGACCACTCTTCTAGAGACTCTTACTGAGGAGCTGCTGAGTTAAAAAAAGTAAATAACAGTGAGAGCAGTAATAATAATAATAATAATAATACCCTTGGAGATATACCAGACTTTGTGGGAGAACTGCTTATCTTAGACGTGAAAGTTTTTCTCTAGAAGTTTTTCTCTCTGTCTGCATAGACAGTCCTGGGAGTGCAAATTACTAGCTCGGCTTGCCTTTTTTTTAGATAGTTAATTTTTAGTGTCTCTGGTCAAAGCCGGTCTGAAATTCATATTCTTTTCACAGAGGTCACAACCATGGCAAGCCTTAATTTCTTTCTGCCTGGCACCACACAGCTTAATTAATTAATTGAGTTGGCTGACGCAAGGTCTCAGGGGTCCCACTCCTCCTGGACTTTCATTATTGTAACAGTAATAATTTAAATGTATTTGCAATCTACAAAAGAGAGGAGGGGATGGAGCACAGCTGTCAAAAAGTAAATTCAGTTCCTAAAAAAAAAAAAAAAAATCACCTGATGATTTGACTGATTTATCAGTTGATGTAAAACAAAAGACAGGGCAAGATTGCAGTTGAATTAAAGCAGGAAAAAGGGTGAGTTCCGGCCTGACTGGAACTACAGGGAAGCAAATAGAGAACTGAGTACTTTCATATTGCAAGCCTGAAGCTAAGCAGTACATTATGCCATTGAAAAAATAGGGAGTTGACTTGGATCTGAAAAGCTTCAGTTTTGAATTTGGAGCTTTTTCCTTTGCTTTCTAGACTGTCCAGCACTCCCTCCAGCTCCCACAACATTTCTGGCACTGTCTCCATAATCCTGGTTGGAGGAGCTTATCTAAACCTCTCCACTGGGGAATGGAAACAGAACATATAGTGCAAGTTCCTTGGCTCATCATCCGCTTTAACAACAACCACAGCCTTAACAAGAAGCTTGACTTATTTTTACTATTTGGCAGTGGAACAGCTTTGGGGGGAAAACATTTCTGAAATTACATTTTCGTTAAAATTTATGAAAATGTTGGAGGGGAGCACAAGGAGGTATATTTAAATGGTACATTAAGAGACTTATTTTCAGTTAAGCAGAAGCATGCTTGGGAATAACGTTTGCCCCTGGACAAATACACAATGCAACAAGGTAAAACTGAACCTGCAATTGAATCCCACATCCACAAAATCTGTTAGCAAAACTGACCAACAGAGAGGGAAGAGCAGCCTTTGAAATATGAACCAGAATCAATCTCTATTTCATCTGCCACATATCAGTAAATAAGTTATAGTTTTTTGCCTTCTAGTCCTGCAAAATTCTTTTATATCAATTTGTATCTTTTATATAATAATGGGATGTTCTGTATTAAAGAGTGTAACTGTACTTGCTCACAAGTTAGATATTTTTGATGGACTAATTATCTAGATGATAAGGATAGTTCCCACACTTTGGGATAATAATAAGAAAAAGGAGCAAATTAACATTTATTAAGTGCATTTGAAAAATAATTGTTATTCATCACTTCTTTCTGTTAGCACTGTGTTAATTATCTCTGTCAAGTTCATTTGCTCAGTCGCACCTAATGAAGACAGCAGCCTCTGGAAGCAAAACTATGCCTATTGAGAAGATTATAATTATTAGAGGAACTCTGCAATTCATTCATTTAATTCTGCTGCCTGAACTTTTCAGAAAAAGTCTTTGTTAAGCTACAGAATGAAATCCTTCTTTTCCTCCAGATTTGCAGAGCTTTAAATGAGAGCAGACTCTGGTACATAGGTTTTCAGGATCTCTTTTATGTGGTAGAACATCTTGGTTCTGCACAATCTGCAAGTTGGCTGGTTCCCACATTCCTAATGATGAGGTGCAGGAAGGAGTTCAGCATGTTGGCTGTTGATTTGTCAATAGCTTAATTCTCCATGACAACCTCCCCAGAGGAGTGAGAAAAGTCAATAGCACAAAGTTCACATCACCTTGGATAGCTGATGGGAGGCAAAACACAATAAAGAAGATAGAGGCCATAAACTGTGATAGGCAATGATTAACCCATCAAACTGGAGAAATATAAAGAATCATTAAAATGACAAAATACCATGAGTCATTTGGTGCTGATCTAATTAAATAATATTCCAATGTAAATCAGTGAGTTATAATCTGAGAGCCGGGGGGAAAGGCATTTGGCCTAACTAGTGATTTCTGAAGAATCCCTATAATTATGTTCCTCCTCTTGACATCTTTGTCATCTACCTGTAGCTTATTTTTGTGAATTTGATTTTTGGTCAGGACAAGCTCAGTCCAAAGCCAGGCAGAGGCAGCAGAAAAGCTCTGACTAGTTTCTGAATGGGGTTTTTCTTGGCACAAGCCAAAGATGCGTTGGTGATCAGTTTAGCAGAATGGACTTTTTTCCAATTGGAGAAGATTATTTTTGTTTCCCACAGTGTGTGATTAAGTCTCATTATAATTTCAGAGACGGCACGTTCTTTATTTCTAATGGCATTGTGGTGGCTGTTGCAAGAATAGGGACACTCAGGTTTGTCTTTGGAAGAAATTGAGATGAGAAGACTGACATGGATTTCAGATCTATTTTACCCAGGCCCTGGGGCTCTGAAATTCCTTTGTTTAACAGGAAAATCAGGAATGATTTGTTTTTGCCAGGACTTCATTAGTAGTAATTTGGTTCCATAACATAAAACCAGACTGGGTTGGTTCAGGTTTAAGTTCCTTTTTTTTCTGCATGCTCCAAATCTGAGGATGACAGTGTTTGGGCATCTTAAAATCTTGTTAATTTTGAAGTAAAAATTAAAATTTGTGAGTTTATCTCTTTTAAAGAAGTTTAAAAGATGTAGGTGATAGAGACTTTGTAGTTTCTGCTTCGTATTTGGACATTGTTATTTTTACTGGTGAACATCTTCCAGCAGTGTTATTCCCTTACCCGTATCAAGTCTGGTGCATGGGGCTGCCATATTCACTCCCAGAAAGTTTAGCAGCTGATAAACAATAGTACAGAAGTTGGTTCTTCTACTTTCTTTATGCAGAGAGCCAGTGTTTCTGATTTTGCTGGTTTCATTGTCTGTATCTAGGCCAGATATTAGGTACATGTGAAACAGGATCAAGAAGACTGATGACCAGCTCTTAAGGATGCTTTTTAGGATGTCCTGCTTTAATGCAGTGGGCCATATTGTTCACAGTGTGTGGTATAGTTTCACATGAGTTCATGTCACTATGTTGTTCTCACCAATTTATTATTCATCTGCCATGTCTAAAATATTTATAGGCTGTAAGGTTTGTTTCTTCCCAAGCACCTGTAGTGTTTATGCCCAACAGTAACTTGGGCATCTGTCACAGCAGGCGGATTTGGTGGTTTTGGCTGCTGTTCCCCCATCAGTGACCCAAAAGGCTTCTGAAGTGACCTAATTATGAAATGTTGCTGACCAATAGCACATTTACATCATTCTGTTAACAGCATTATTTTCAGTGCAACTCTTTCACTTACTATCCTTCTGATAATTAACCATGCCAGTGTCTGCTGTAATGAATGTCAGGTCCCCATCAAATAAACCTTTCTTTTTCATTAGTAATTATTGACTGTGGCCTTCATCAAGAAGAGTGAACTCGAAGTAAATGTTCAGATGGTGTTATTTGACTAATGTACCACTTGAACTTGACCTCTTCTTCATTGTGCAATATAGGCTGATAAGGCATCTTTCAGAGACTCTGTTCCTTTCTAGAGAAACATAATCTCTTTCATTAAAGTCTGAGTTATTTAATCACAGCCTTTTCAATGAGGACAGGGTTTCTTGCACTCCAGGAAAAGACTGGCATTGTCAGGGGCTGCTTCAAACCCTCCAAATCCTCATCTTCTTTCTTCGTGGTTCAGTCTCCCATACAAAGTCCTTGAAGTTTTATTTTTTGCTGTTTTCAAGCTTGTTTTGTGTTCTGTAAAGCTTTCCCTTGTTGTGCTTTCCTCGCATCTGCCATTGTCACCCTTCCTGATGCCTTTCTGGGGAAGCTGGGTTTCAGTCTTGATAATCCAGGTGTTTTGCAGGCAGTTGAGGAAAATCACAAAAGTCTTGTTGTTCCATGGATGAACATGGTTTAAGGCTCTATTCACAGGCACAAAGTGTCTCCTGCATTTCTCTGTGTAACAATTTTTATTTTAGAGTTAGGAATGTGTGTGTTTGCTGGAAGATTAGGCTGTTGCTTTTCAATTGCATGTAATGGAACAACTTTGCTATTAAAAACACTGAGAAGGTGCAAATACCTGCAAGTGGTCCCAACCTTTACCTACTATTACACATATTTTTAGTTTTGAAATTGCTCTTTTTCTTTAGACTAGTCTGTTTTCACTGAAAGCATCTCACTTCTAGCTGCAAGACCTTGAATTCTCCCCCCAACTCTCTATTCCACCCAAATTTTGCATTTTTTTTCTCCCTAGGTATGGCTGGTTTCTACTTACCTGTGATTCTGGGTAACATCCTGAATGTGTTCAGAACTGTGACCATTTTCCAAGCCTGCTTGTCTCTCCTTCTGTGCTGCTGTTTCCTGGTAGAGACATTTTTCCTATATCCAGTTGCAAGTTAGGAGTGGAAAACCCCTTTCACTTGACACAATGAAGTTAAATACCTTGCAATTCAGTGATCTTTATTTTAAAATGTGCCACCTGAGCACGTGTAGGTGTTTACTGAGGACCTGATGTGGTTGGTTACTGTTCAGACAAACATGTTCTTCTCAAAAGGCAGGTAACTTAGAAGCTCTCTCTTCTAAAATACACTTCCCAAGGTGTACAGGCATGATTGACTGGAAATCCACTGAATTTTTAGATCAAGTGAGTTGATTTTACTGTTTGATATTGGGAGGCAGAACTCACTGTTCAAGAGTTTATTTCCACTGACTCCACAGATCTCTCACATTTCTTCTTACCCTGTGGATTACACACAGGGAGAGACTCCAGACTCTTCGTAGAATCTCCCTTCCCTGAGAACACTGAGAACTAGTTGCCTATTTATATGTATATCCCATTTTGACTTTAACATGAAAGGAAAGGAAAAACTGGAGAGTGATCATGGGCTCAAACTCGCCTAAGAGCTTAGGCTGTGGTTCAGCAAAGCTCTTACAGATGGGCTGAACTTTAAAATGCACTACAAGTAGGACAGCTTCCCATGCATCAGTTCAGGCCTATGTTTTAGGGGCATTGTGAAATGAAGACCTAAAAGCTTATGACTTTGTTTAGTGAGGGGAGAATGATTGTGTGTGCAGTGTACCTCTGCCTCTGGTGCCAATCAAGATGTACTGGAACAGGGCTCCATTAAAGAGAGCCTTATGGTGAGCCCAAAATTAATTCCCTGCCTGAAAATTGTAATGACCAGCATCCAAACCATCAATTTCTCTCCTTTTTCCCCACTGGTTGGCAAATGGTAAGACCAAAGGCTTGTTAGAGACCTGAAACTGGTAAAAATTTGTAGCAGGCGCTTCATGAAGCAGGGCTGCTTGTGCTGTTGTGGTATCTAATTCCAACCCAGACAATTTTCTTCTCAGTAATGGAGAGGAGTTGAGAAGCAGTGATTTAGGGCTGGTGGGAGGGACAGATGCAGGAGAGTAGCAGTTCTGGCTCTAACACTGCACAGCCTGTTGTGTAAGATTAATGACTGTGGGCTACTCTCTATTTTTCTCTCTCTACAACTGTGAGCAATCACCTCCAAAATCAGCCCACTGCTGGCTAGCCAGCAAATAGATAATAAGATCCCTGTGTGTTAAATATGCACAGCTGCATGTCTGACATTGCTGATCCATCTGCACTCCCAGATACCACGTGCCAGCTGCCTTGCTCGGGGTGAACGAGGAAGGGATCCATTAAAGAAAGAAAGTCTGCAGCATAATCTCGGCATTCTTCCCCCTTGCTCTTGCTCTGGCTTCCTGGAGTCTCCCTTCCCTCCCCATAAGTCTTTGGCTATGATGGTTTGAAAGCAACAGACACTTTTACTTTACCATTTAAAGTGAGCTGGTTTGCCAGGTGGGTTTCCCCTGAGCTCCTGCAGTGCTAGTTTTCACCTCCCCAGGCTGGTGATTCAGAGGATCTTGGCCAGTCAAGTGAGTCACAATGCTTTCCTACAACCTTCTTTTATTGCCTGACACTTTCATTCAGCAAGAAAATTGAACAGGCTTTTCTTTGACTTCCTTCTGTTTGTATCTCCTGCTCTCCACCCTCTGCCCCTCCAAGTAGCTTTGTTTCTGGCACTCTCTTTGGCAGCTCAGAGAGAAGGAAAACAGTGTTTTCCCAACATTCTGTGTGCTGATGCCTGCACTGGCCTTAGGGGTCTGATAGCAGCTTGATGAAGAAATAGACATCAGCTCTAGCCAAGAGTTTCAAAACCAGGAGCCTCCAGTGCTGCTCCTGGGTCTGTGTTCAGGCTTGGAGTCAGTGTGGGCTGTTCTTGCCTATGGTTTTTTGAAAATAAAGCTTTCTTGGTAAGTTGTGCCTTCCTGTGGCTCTGTCACCTGCCTCTTGCTCCCTGGGACTGCAAATCTTGGCCATTAAGGGAGGGAGAGAGCAAATGGGGGAAGGAGAATGCTGAAATCTGCATGGAAGGCAGTGACTGCACTAAGGATTGTTTTTTAGTGCTGGTGCCACAGTGAACACCACTCTGCAGTTGCTGTTTCTGTGTGAACTAGCTCACATCTGGCCATGCAGGGTGACAAGAAGGCTACACTGATGTCTACATCTGGAAGGCCACATAGAAGACAGGTTCCCAGCAAAGTGCCCTTCAGGATCCTTATTGGAGGAGGAAATGGGACATGGAATAAAACACATTGCTGTATGTCTACAGGGGCTCTTATTTGGCCTTATCCTTAACATTTTACTCGCAGCCAAAGCTGTGTACCATGCTTGTAAATGAGGAATGTCATCACTGTTCTACTGACAGATGTATAAATCCTTTAAACCATGATTTTATTATGTAAACTTTCTTGTCACTGGCATCCTGTCAGTACTCCAGTGGGAGGGCTTTCCTCCCCAGGTGTAACTGTGCAAACATTACGGTTATGGCACAAAGTCCAGCTTGGTTAGATTCTGTCACATAAATATACATCAAGTTAAATCAAACACAGCTTGCATCCTGTTGGAAAAGCCCATTCATAAGCAGTTGTTTGAGGTCCATAAGATAACCCAGTGTGTAAAGATAGCCAGTTCTTCTAAAGGCTCGTTCCTGGGAAAATGTGCAAGTGAAGACCAGTAATTAAGCTAAAGCTAATAGATGACCTATGCCCTTGGATTTTATATGCCTGGATTTGCAATACTCCACCTTTTTTTTTTTTTTTTTTTTCTTCTTCTTTTTCTTTGTGGTGAGAAACAGTGAAGGAATACCCAGAATCTGGGAGGGAGCCCTTCCAGAACAGCATGTTACAGACAGTCACTGTCTGGGAAAAAAGGAAATGATATACTTTGGACCATAATGACATTTTGTATATAAAATAATGGAATTGGCAAAAGTTTCATACAAGTACACATGCTTGGTTTATTGCTAACTGAATGTGAGAATGAATCCCCTCCTTCCCATCCCTCCTATATTTTAAAGTACAAAAGCATTAGCAGTATCTAAACCCCAACTGATACAGAGAAGTTTAGCAGAATAAGCTAAAATGGATATAAACAATTGCTGGGAAATTAAGTTTCTCACAGTCTTTTGGAGAATTGGGTTTGCTATGACTACAGGCAGGATACTACCCCAAAATACAAGAAAAGCAAACACAATAACCCGTTCGTGCTTGAAATACTGTGGAATTCGTGGTGAACAAGACATTTGTGTTCCCCTGATAATAAAGCTAGCCAAATCATGTATCAAATATACTTGCAAGGATGTACCATCATTGTTAACATTCTTCTTCATGCTTTTAAATTTATTTTGTTAGATAAGTGTACTGGGCTTGTTCCAGAGCTCAGCCAGGTTTTAAATGGGCATGAGCATATGAACTCCTGATTAGGATCTCTGTAAGTGAGACTGGAGCCAAGGCAGTATCTAAATACGAGTTTGAACCAAACTTTGGCATCCATATGATTTTTTCCATTTGTTTTTTTAAGACCCTGTGGAAAAGAAGCACCCTCTTTCTGAGCAGAACAAGACCCTGAATGCAAATGGATTAGAAGATATTTAGGGCTACATTTGTAAAGGAGACTTAATGAAAGAATAAGTGTCTCAAATCCTTACACATATTTAGGCATCAACTTCCTGATAAACTACATTTGGCAATCACCTTCATGTAGCTCATCTCCCTTTTTACATTTAAAAGGTGTGCCTTAATCCCAGGTACCTCTATAGTTGGAACTGTAAGGGGGTTCCAACTAGAATAAATCACCAATATGGAAAAAGCCACGATTCTTCATTCATTGTGAAGGTGGTTTAAGATATTTGGGCCACAGAAGTGGGTTTTGTGGTTAGCTGCTCAAAGTTAGGCAGACCTGTGACCTTTTCTGAGGCACTTTGAACCTCAGGTCAGCCTGGTTCCCACAATATCTTCACAGTGCCTGGCAACTCAATCAGATCTAAGAGCCTTCCTTAGATAGGAATGTTTGGCCTCAGCTTGTACACGGCAGCGAGAGATGCAGTTTAGAGTGAAACCCACAATTATTATAATTTTATGTATCAAGGTTTGTCATCTATCAGTTCACAAGGTACTGAAGAGTGTGCACATAAATTAGGTTGTTGAAACCAAATGGGACTAAGTAGATATCTAGTGGGTTATCTGACAGGCATAACTCAGGGCTGATTTATGCCTGCAGTCATCGTAGTGGAATGCACAGTTGTTTGGAGGCCAGAAAAGTTGAAGACTTTCTTTTTGACTTCAGTAAAATTTAGGAGAAGCCCCCTGTAAGTAGTGCATTTCTGCATTCCCAGTGGAAAAGAATTGACTTCTCTTGTCTTTACCAGAATTTCCATTAAGATAAAGATGAAGAGGCTATAAGGCATCTCAGCCATCAGCACTAAGGAAAATGGAAGCACTGGAAACAGGAAAATACCTTTCAGAGTTATGAGACCATAAAATGTTTGCAAAAAGCCAGAGAACATATAAAAGTAGTCTGATCTAGGGGATCTGTTAAAAAAATTGAGGCTCAGCCAAGATTCATTCAAACATTTACAGGGTGAATAAGGCAACTTGCAAAAGCAAAAGTTCAATTATCCGCCAGAATTTTTTGCTTGTCTGTGGTACTTGTTTCCCTAAGAATTTCAGAGATGTCCTGAGATCCAAATAGTAAAAGTTATCTGCACCCCCCACAAACCCAAAAGCCAGATCACAATCCAGATTTCACTGCAGCTCTGAATTTCTCCCTGTTTGGCAGATTTGCTCTTCTTTGCTGGACCCACTAGCTGAGATCCAGGAACCAGCCTGTGTGCATACTGCAGTCCGTCTAGATCTGAAGTAATATCTCTTGACACAGTGAAATTATATTGGTATAGATGAAATTGAAATCTGGCCTTGGAAGTGTTGCGTTCTGGAAAGCCATGAGAAAGGTTAAATCTAGATGCTGATGTGCCACTATACCACAGGAAAAACTGTTATTCTCAATATATTTCTATAGGGCCTGAAATTCTCATCAGAGCTCTTGTCCAGTTTTTATAGGCTTGTGAAGGCAGATCATAAAACTTTCAAATTAGTGGGACACCTCAGAAGTAGTTGGCTGCATATGTGAGACATATTTTAAGAGGTGTATCCCATCATTGGTAATGACAAAATCAGCTCTGTGGGTATTGGTACATAAAGGAAAATATGCATCCCAATGAAAAATGCTTAAGGCTTTTTTCACCTTATGTTTATGCATTTACAAAAATCTTTCACACATACCAAGATGATTTCTCCTATATGCTTACAGCACGAAAAAGAAAAAAAAAAAAAAAGAAAGAAAAAAAAAAAAGAAAGAAAAAAAGAGAATAAAGGCAGCCACTAAATCTAGCAAGTTGATGAAATAGAGTAAATCCTGCCTGCTTTCTACTTTTGAGAGAAAATCTATTTTTGAGTCTTCTCTAATGAATGATGACATTTTGCATTCAAGGAGCAAATGTGCCTTTTCCTGCTGGCCAACACTCTCTTCCTTTCTCTTTCTTCTCTTTGGGTACATATAATAGAAGCTCTCTAAGGAGGAAAACAGTCTTAAATGAATTGCAAAGCCACAGATCTTGTTTTAGAAGTGTTGTACTGCATAACATAGTCATGAATTAAAAAGCAAAATAATGTCCAGAACTAAATGGTATAGTCAGCTCCCTTTGTGCAATGGGGACAACAGTTGGGAGTCCCTGGAGCTGCAGCTGTGCAGAGAGGAAAAACCTGCACAACCAGGAAAAGCAGCAACTCTTTTGGTCTTCCAGATTTTTCCTGGTAATCCTCTGAAAAAAAAGATCTGCAGATGGAGTAGTTTGCATGAAATGAGATACTGCTCTGCATGCATGCAGAGGACAGGGCTTGGGGGGAGCTGTTTAACCTGTCTGAGTCTTGCAGGATTGATGAACGGGGAGTTTCAGTATCTTCTCTCCCTTTCTCTACCAGATGAGGTACCCCTTTGACTTTGGTGACAGAGCCAGCTGTACAGGGCTTGGAGAAGGGTCCTCTGCTTGATTTGCTGAGTCAGGGTGGAGAGCAGAGGTGGTGTCCTTCTGCTCGTACCTTTTTCCATCCTGCTTTCCACCAGGGATCTGTGAAGATTTGAAGAAGTGCTTTCATGCACTGCTGGGAAATGCTTTTGCATATTTGGTTTTAATGGGAGAAAGAGGCCCTGGGACTTCACACCTTGTCTAAAATGCCAAAGTTCCCACTGCTTCTAAAGTGGGAATGCCAAAATAAAAAGTGACATATTTTAATTATGAAGTGGGGTGGGAGTGGGAAGGAAGAAATAGAAAGCAATCCAACAAGCCAAGATTTAGGGTGACATCACTTTCTATATAATTGCAATGCCAGCAGACACTGAATAAACATATCAGCATTGTTAAAATGATTTATGATCCAAATAGTTGAATATAAAATATTATCAATAGATATGTCATCATTGATCTTTCCTGGGGCTAGCAGCTGAAGGATGGAAGAGGGAGATGATTTTAACAAACAATCCTTGACAGGGATCCAAAGGAAACAACGTGCAGGGACAGACAGCTGACAAATTCAGTATGGGGCCATTAAAACATGTGATGAATTTGCTGGGAAAGTATATATTTGTGGAAGAGGTGAGCTCATATCTACCATAAATTTGTCAGCTGTGACACAGTGTTCTCAGGCCTGGCATGAATAATGCCTAGCTATTTACAGGCTTTGTCTGGCAAAAGCTCTATCAGTCACTCCAGGGTTATTTACAAAGAAAAGTGTCTATCAGCTACAAGGACATGACTTTGTCACTAAAAGATAACAAAAGAAGTCAGCCAGTGGCCTCTCCGTGCAAGATGCATCTTCTCCAGAGAAGCTCTGGGCTGGAATGAATCAGATGGACTGCAGTAGGACCTCCTGGCACAGTGCCTGGCATAGGCTGCAACAGTACATTTATCCACACTGATTAGATTAGAATTATTAATAGGGGTCCATGGAGTGGAGCAAAGGGTCATTTAGAGTTTAATTCTGTTCTCAGATAACTTCATTTCAGCTGATGGGATTGTTATTGTAGGAGTTTTATATGTTTATAGGAAACAATATACTCAATAATGAAGTCATGCATCCTTCTGAAAGATTAGGAGAGCTATTGTGTAGCTGGAGTGAAGTCTTCACAATTGTGTTAATTAAGTAATAGTGATTTGACTTTGTCTCCTCATAAAATGCATTTAAGAAGTGACTAAAAGCTGCTGAGAAAGTGTTCCCTCAATAGGAATATATAGCAAAACAAGCAAGAAATGAAAGCAGCCCTGGATTGAGTAAATAGAATTGCTGATGCGATGCTTTTACTTAAGACAGACAACGACTTGGTCTGGAGCTTCAGCTTCCTGCTATGTTAATATAAATGCATATCAATTTAGTATTGAGTATACCAGGATCTTTTTTCCTTGATAAAAGTTGAAGGCATGATATGCAGATACCACAGGCTATCCCGTGGTATTTATGGCATGTTTGCATTTGTCAGTCGCTTGTTTCAGGCTTCAGACCATGAAATCTGAGATTATGTTCAGCTTCTACACAGTGGGCACCCAAAGTCAGAGACTGAAATCTGCATTTGAGATGATAGGTTGAAATAGGCTGACATGGAAAGATGACAGGTAGGGCTGGTGGAAATGTGCAGGGCAGAATTTGCAAGTGTTCATGAGCTGTGCCAATTAAGCTACTTTCTGAAGGAAAACCAGGCATCAGCATCGATCTCTCATCAAATGGTGCAGACCAACAATATTGACCCATGTTCTTCCCTGAAATGCTGTTGTCCAGGTTTCACTCAGAATGTTGTGCAGTTCCTAATAATTCAGTTATGGTTTTGTACTGGGTGAATTACCTTGAAGGCCTTAAGTGTGGTGATAAAATTTTTCTGAGAAGTTTAATTTTGCCTGTTTTTCAGTGGCAAGGAGCCAGCTTCTTGCATGGTGTAAATTGGACTCTTTCCATTCTCTCCAGTGGAACCGTGGTAACATACACCATTTGAAATCAAATTAAGCAGTAAGCATGGAATGTGAAAAAGCAGCATATTAATGCTTCAGGATAGGATTTCAACTTCAAGTGAAGGAAGTCTCTCGTTCATGACCCTAAGATGTGACCGCAGAATAAATAATAAATCCTGACAATGCAAAACACTTCCTTATCCCTCTAAAGGTAGCAGTCTCTGTTAAAAAGAAGGACAATCCCATTTTAGTTTTTCAGGCAGGATGGTGCAGCTAGAAGGTCATTGAGCAGATGCTTAACAGGATGGTAATGAATAAGGTTAAAGGAAGTTACAGCATTTCCAAAATGGCCATGAACTTGTGCAGTAAAGGATTTTTTAAAACACAGGTGTTTATCTCACAGGCTTTGCAAGCATGTGTGACAAGCCCATTGGTGTGATAAACTGTAAGTGTTCCAAAGGAGCTATCATGGTCAATTGTCAGTGATATGTTGGCTCCCAGTGATTTACTGCATGTGGTACATGAAATAACTCAAAGGAGTTGCTATGGCCTGTTGATCAACTCTCTCCTGAAAGAACCCCAGGAAAGCAGTAAGACCTATTGCTTTAAAGCCAGTCTAGGTACGGCAGGTTTAGTTACCAACGTGGTTAAACCATCTTTCTGTGACCTGAAGCATTATGGTCTCATATTTTTAAGTGGATATGAAATATATTTGGGAATGGGTTGGATACTTTTGTTCGTTTTCTCTTCAGTTTATTGTGTCTCCAATGGAAAATCAGCAATTTCCATCAGGGGATGGAAAATGAAGCAGATACACCTGCCATCATGCTTCTCCCTCTTTTTCTCTTGGTCAACAGAAAAGGGTGTTGGTTCAGGAAAGAAAAGAGGTAGCTATTAAAGATTAACCGTGTTGGAAGGGAATCTTGTTCTCTGTAGGTCTGGTGTTCATTTTCAGTGGGAGTTGAGTGCTCTGAGAGTTTGGGAACTTCTGTTGTAAGGCCTTGCACCATCCACTCGCTCCGGGAGCGAAGACACTGGAGATCTGGTTTGGCTCTGTCCTGAGTCTGCTGGAAGTATTTTGACAACTCTGGTATCCATTTGAATTTCAGCCACTCTATCTATGTGTCCAAGGATTTATGTCTTTTCCTGGCTGTGTGTCCCATGACTTCAGAAATTTGCCAGCCAGCATGAAGATTATTTTAATGAAAATCTCTTTCAAAATTTGAGTTCCAGTACAGGGGCCCTACCTCCGGCCCTGTTGACTCCCATTGACTCCAACAGGAGTCAGACGGAATAGTACTTTGAAGGGACAGCTTTAATGAACAGTTCAAGGACCATAAAGACAAACAACAAATAATCATTATATAATGAATTTTATGTCAGATTTTAAGACAGGTGTAATTCTGCATATTGTCTTGGTAGGAAAAATCTGCCTGTGCTGGCCTGGAAACTTTGCATATGCCTCATTTTTATTGGACTTTATATCCAGCCAGCTGTTCCATTGAATTCCTTTTTTTCTTTTTTTATTCTGAGGATATCATTGGCTGCGTTTTACTCGATTTTATTTAGGTTTTCGTATTTATGAAGGTAACAGTAATACAGCAATAGACTTGAGAGCTTTGAGGTGGAATCTGGGGCTCTTCATATCCTTTGGAAAGGTTAGTGCCAGGCAGCAGATCCCAAGGCACTTGTGTGCAACCTGGTGCCTTCACTCCTGCATTGCAGGAAGGAAACTAATCTGCACAGGGAAAAGGGACTTTAAGCCACCCACCCAGCCCAGCGCTGTATCCATGGGTGCTGGTGGACTCTGGAGAGGTTTGCAAGCACATGACAGACACTTAGAGAGATGTGGCAGGGCGGAAGAGAAGTGGGCTGGCCAGGTTTGTCTCTAACACATGCCAGTCGTGGACATCGGGAGTTCACGGACCTGTTCATGAAGCTCAGGCAGCAGGAGAGGGAGACAGAGGACAGTGGGTGGTGGGGGACAGGTTTGCCTGCACTTCCCTCCCACTCCAGGGAGGATTCCTGGGCCTGGCTGTTGGGGCTCACAAGGCAGGCCTGCATTCTGAAACCCGCTTGGTGTTGTGGTTTTTTGGGGTTTTGACTAAATATAATTTGACCGTAGAAAAGCAAACCCTTTAAAGCTCCAAAGTGTCCAGAAGGATTCATTCCTCTGACAAGTAACTTTAACAACATGTCTTCAATTGAGTCCATGTGTCCGCTTTCAGATTATTTCTACTGAAAATGCCTTCACAAGTAGAGGCATTGCTGTAAATAATCAGATTTCAAACGCTACAACTCCTAGTCGTTTTGAATATAGTCCTGGAGTTGGAATAACAAACATAAAACTGGCTTCTCTAATACAGAAAAAGGGACTGTAAGGCCATCACCAAAACCCAACCCAGGAAATGCTGCCAACTTAAGGCAAAGTAAACTGAGAGCAGTAAATCAAACTGAAGCACATATTTTATTGTGGACCGAACAATACAGGGCCTAACATTTCCACAGGCAAGGCACAAATATCCTTTTACTATCAAAACCAAAAGCTTTTAAAGCTTCAAAAGGAGCTGCAGGCAAAGAGGCAAATAATAAATGACAGGCAGATCTGGTCTGACGAGGCTTTGTGGGTTGTGTTACACAGGTCTTGGACGATTCACAAATGTCAGCTGGCCCTCCCAGCATCACTGCTGACCATGTCATCCCCAGCTGCTAACACTTGCAGCAATTTTGGGCAGGTGAAATAAAACAGCTTAACAAGTGACCTCCCTTCAGTTGAGTTCTTGCAAGTGTTTGTGTGTGCACTGGTAGCTGCCTCTGCTGCAAGGCAAAATATATCCACTTGTATTTCTTTTGCTGAAGATGCTAAAATCGAACTTCTGATAAAGACTTAAGCCCGCAATTTGAGCTTGTGGTGGGGACTGCTGGCAGGGACAGCTCAGCAGAGAGGAGGTACCCCCTTGAGCTCTTCTGGCTTAGTTGCAGTCAGTTGAGAGCTCATGCCCAGGCTATTGCTGTGACCCCTAATTCTGCAGCCACTGTAAAGGTAAGTGTGCAGCTGAACCCAGTGGATGGGGTTGGATTTTGCTTTTTAATTTAATTTTACTTTGTCGTTCAGTGTGTCAGTTCTTCTGAAACCTTATACGTGGCAGAAATACCCCTTGATTGCTCCAGAGCCTGAGTTTTCCCAACCAAAGGCAGGCAGCTGTTTAGAAATGCAAAGGAAGATCCTAGCTGCTATCCTGTTCTGTGTGGAGGAAAAGCAGAGAGGGCATTACAGGGCATCATGTTCACATCTGAGCAGCCCAGACACCTTGTCATCCTTTTGAAGTGTGCTTCAGAGTGCTTCATGATGATACTCCAGTCTTAATAATCCTTTTTGCATCCCAGCTTGCAGAGCAGCCATGTGCTGGAGCTGGGAAGGCGATTGCAGCCAGCAGAGGCCTGTGGCTGCCTTTCCTGTGCCTCCTCTCCTTAAAGCTCCTCCTCAGACTGCTGTGGGTGACATTTGGCCCACACAGGAAGATAAGAATTAAGATTGAAAGGAACTTCCGAAGTCATCAAGTCCTGTCCCCTGCTGTTGAAGGCAACCACATCATATGATGCCTTTCAAACACTTATCTGGTTCCATCTTGAAGCCATTTAGGTTTCTTGCCCTCACTACTCCTACTGAGAGGCTGCCTTTCTTCTCATGGTTACAAACCTTCTTCTAATTTCCAGCCTAAATACGTCCAGGGTAGTTCGGGCTGTGTTTAATAGATACTGAGAAAATAAATTAATCACCAACTTGCTTTTATTTATGTGCATTAAGCTTTTGATACAGATGTCTAAGGCCCCTCTGCTGCTGCATGTATTTTGAGATCATGGGAAGATGCCTGGGTGAGGGGGAAGTGGGACAACCCTGCTGGGTGCCCGCGTGCACCTCAGTTTGGGGAGGAGCAGGCAACCTGGACAGTCAAGGAGAAACAGGGGAAAAGGGAACAGGCAGAGAAGGAAAGTGAGGAATGGGAAAGAAGAAGAGAGCTGAGCTGGGGAAAGGGTCGGGAGCGAGGTGTTAGAGGTGATGAGTCCAGGTAATGAGCAAGCAGAGAAATTGTGAAAGACAATGTGGGGGGAAAGGCACTTTTAATAGAAAGAAATAGTGATACAAATAAAACATAAGCAAACAAATAGTATTTAGGCAATAAGAAAGAAGATGCGAAGAAATGTTTTGTAAAAGGGGAGGATTCACAAAGAGTTTAGGGCAGGGGGATAAAGAAGCCAGTTGAGGAATGAAAACAAAAATTGCTTCAAGTGTTGGGATGTCCCACTTGTTGGGCGCGCTTTACTTTTTGTGCACAAGCTGGCTGGAGATAAGCTGTTCTCCCAGTTTCAGATTCCAAGAATGAAGGCTTAGTCCTAATGAAAAAAAAGAGAAACTTTAGAATACAAAAATGTGTTTTCTGAAAATAGTATTTCTGTGGAGAGTGTAAACTTGAAGAGTGAATGAAGTTGTTTGCTGGTACTTAAAAAAGCTTCTTGCTCTGCTGGCCTGTGAGAAGTTGATTGTTACTATGGCAAATAAGAGTACTAAAAGCGTAGCCATCCCTGTTCATCAAAACAGACTTTAAATTGTGAAAGACAGTTTCTAATGAATCAAATCCTTTTAAAAATGGATAGTGCTTTTCCCCCTCTCCGAGCCTAGCACCCTATGCCAGCATTATGCGTAGAAATGTATGGATGAAGTAAGAAAAATTTGGGACAACAGGAATACATGTAGGTGAAAAAATAGACCTTTGCACTAAGCCAGTTTTTAAAATCCTGCGAAGAGCAGTGTTTACTTGTAGTTCATGCCAAACATTATATTTCAAGTCAGTAGAAAACCGCATCTGGAGGATGAGTGAGGGAGCTGTAAGATGATGTGTGTCTGCCCTGTAACACTGTTAATAGCCATTATGGATCCTGTTGTGTTGCAATTACTTTACACAGAGCAAATGCCTGCTCAGGGGCCCTGCAAGCTCCCAAAGCCCTACTGTGCATGGATGGAGGCAGCATGGGAGGTAGAGACACCAGCCACATCTAAGCCTCTAGACCTTTAAGTATGTACTTTGCTTTGAGGAGTCCTGGGGACAAGGCAGGTGCTTCTGCACGGCATATGTGCAGGCGGCTTTGCGGAGTCAGGACTGCTGTGAGAATTCTGCATGTGGTGCTGATGTGATGTTCAGTCATGGGAATGCTGCCAGTGACCAGAGCGAGGATGGCTCGGGCTTTGGGATTGCCAGTATTTATTATAAACAATAGAGGGAAATGGAATTTCAGTTGTCAGTGGGTGATCAGGCTGTGATAACCTCAGCTTTCCTATCAATTCTCCTGCTTTCCTTGAAATACAATGTTTTTGTATTTGTTGTGAGGCTTTTTCCTTACAGTACCTGGAACTCAGTGGGAAAGAATCTACCAATTCCTGTCTTTCAAAACCAGAACTTGAAACAGATTCTTCTCAAGCTAAATAGAAGCAAAACAGGTCTTTTAAATGAGACTGGTGTTGTCAGTGCAGTCCCAATCTGCAAATTAACCAGAATTCATTCAAGAGCATCAGTCTTGCGCTACTGTGGATTTTTTAGAAGTCTGTTAGTTGTTCCATTATTTACTCTTTTTTTCCTCCTCAGATGCATACATATGAAATGGATGGTTTCTGTCCTTTTAGAAAGAGACCTAGTTTCCATCAAGCCAATTAATGAACAGGAGATGATGTTCAGTGTGTACACCAGGGGCTGCCTCGGTGAGCTGGGGGCATTGCCTGCATCTTAGTACAAGTCATCAGGTGGCACATTCACCAAGGAGTCTGCCAGCTGTTTAACTTCATTACAGTTTATCATTATGTCTGCCTCCTTTCTTTATTTCTACATTTAATCACCTAATATCATTTTTATCGGCTTGTCAGGGAGTGGGAGAGAACGGTGGGGAATTTGTTTCGCTTTCTCATATTACATGTCTATTTTGGTAAAATATTGTGGCAAGTTTATGTCTGCCCTACTTTGAAACAATAGGTTTCAAGTGAACTAATTAAGCCTGTGAGTACCAAAACATCTAATTAGTATTAACTCTTGGCTGTAAAACCATGATAGGTGTCTACACTGAAAGATACATCTCTGTATCATTTAAAATGTGTAATGAACCAGTCACTGTTGCCAGAAAGTTGCTTAAAGATGGCACCTTCCCAGCTCAAAGCAGCCACTTGCTTTTGATTGAAGCATGTCATTGTCAGACTATCACCTACTGCGAGAGAGCCAACCACCCGTTCCAAAGGTATGTTCATCTGCAGTTGGATGAGGCATCAAACCAAAACAGTCTTCATGGCTTATAGCTTGGCCACCAGAAAGGGAGATGTCTTCTCTGCATGCTATACCTGTATTCTGGATGTGGAAATGTGTTGCAGTTTTGGTGGAGGCCTAAGAATTGGTTAACTCATACAAGATTTTAGGAGAGCAACTAATAGAAAGGTTGTAAATTGAAATTCTAGCTATTTGACATTTGCTGCGTGTGCCATACCTGGTTTTAGATGCTATAATTACAGTGGAAATACGTTTTTGCAGGACACCAATCCCTGAATAGCTGTTGTTAAAAAAAAAAAAAAAAAAGAGAGATTAAAAAATCCTGTAGGTTTCTAAGCTATCCTTGCATCTAGATAAACTATAAAATTATGAATTTAGGCTGATGTGATGTGTGCAGTGGTGTTCATCTTTTGATTCAGGCAAAGGCTAATTTAAGAAATATCAAGGTGACACTTAACATTCGTCGTATCTCCTTGTTCAAGAAGCTGCTTCAAAACAGTGATCCAAGTTTCACTGGAGATTCCCATTTGCAAATACACTGTATAAATCACACTTTCCCCACCTTCTCCTCTGCCAGCTCTTCTGTCTACTGACTGCATTCAGAAATTACCTCTCTCCCAGAAGGTCAGAACAAGTGCTACTGGTGGTGAGATCCCCTCCTATGGAATCTCCAGTCTGATTCCCTGGGGGACTGGAGCTCTTCTGATTGTTCTCCAAATTACTGCATTTCTCTAACAGGCTTTAGTGTCTCAAAAATTCGCTCCATTCCTGACCTTCTCAGACCTCTCAGCTGGCAGTTTTCCACAATGCCATCAAACTGCATGCTGTAACCTTTTAAAAAATGTTGTTAACGTAGGTTGAAATCACAGATGCGTTTTAGGTTTGATTTCTCTTTTAGAAATTCCAAATTACACTGCATATTGGAAAGGCCTGGTTTGGCTCGGAGCCATTCTGATAGATGTCATATTGCTAAACAAGATGGGCTTAGAAATATGCCTCAGTGTTTCCTTTTTTATTTCAAACAAATACAAGCAGTAGATTAACATTTGGCTGACCCTGGTGGCAATTGCTAAATGTAATGTTTAGAGCAATCTAACACTCTGATATTCTGTGGTCCTCCACAGTAGACTGTTGTTTTCAAACAGCTTTCCAAGTTGTACAAATTGTGGGCATTTCTACAACAGGAGCTTAACGTGCTGACCAGAAGATCTGGTGGCACCCAAACCGTGTGGCCACGTGATGTTATAGGGGTTTTTCTTTACCTGGTTGTGCGAGCAAGGTGTTCCTGTAAGCTGGCCATTTGCTTGAAAGTGGTAGATTAAAAATCATACTTTTGTATCTGTTATGAAGTTTGTGTGATATCCTGCCCAGAAAAGCTTTCAATAAACGGGGAAGCCCGCGCCAAAAAGCGTGTAAGCAAGTGATAGAGTCAAATCACGTGAGAGAAAATTAAATTTTCATGTCTTGTAAATGAAATATACATTAGGGACTCCCTCCAGTGACCTCCAGATTCTGTAATTTTTGGATCAAAGCTAAAGATCTAAATCATGTAGCCACAATGGCCTGTAACACGTATATGGTGGGTATTGCCTTGCTATGGGCCTGCAACGGTAAACAAATGGAACTAGTTTTGGAGAACTGCTATTGACAGTAAAATTCTAATTTTGCTCCAGCTCCCAGAACAGATGTACCTCAGAGTCCATAGACTGCAATACTTAACTGCACCTACTCAGCTGTGACCTTCAGCCTCAGGCTCACTGCAATAAAATTTTCATGCAACCATATGGAAGAATATTTTAATAGAGATTTACTGTCAGTAACTGTCCCAAAGGAGCAAATAAGGAAGCTGTAACATATTGCGTACAGTAAATCAAGGGGACTTCAATGGAAAAATGAAACCTCCCTGAGGCAAGCATCTTTAAAATTACAGGCAACACTTTGTACAAATATGTGTACAAAGGACTAGATATGCACTCAGTTAAGCAGCTCAAAATGGTTTTGATTTGAAGATATATTTATTACAATTTATTTATTGTATTTTGTACGTGCTAATGGGGGAGGGGGTCATCTCGCCAGGTTCGCCAGCGACTGATGTGCAAGTTTTGGCTTCACTGGACATGATGCAAAACAGGCAAAAGCGGAGAGAGGGAGGGAGCAGGAGCGCAGAGTCAACGAGTTCACCTGGTAAATTGCATCTCCCAACAAACACAACTGCAACAGTGCTCTCTGAGCCCCTCTGACCATACCAGAGGATTTTAGTTAGAAGCAATTAGCCTCTGCAGTCACTGGCTGCTTCCTGGAACCTGGTAGTACCAGCAGGGAATGAGAGGGAAATTCCTGCTGGAGTGCTAAGAAAGAAGCAGGAAACATAAATGCCACCGCTTTGGAAGCATGTCAGAGCTGGTCCCTGTTGGCACTCCTTGGGGGTCCCTTGTGTGGGCTGACCAAATCTGAGAAGCACACATGCCAAGAGGCCTGTCTATTTGAAGGTCTTTAGAGTTAAGAACTCACTTTTTAGGGTTTCATTCTCGTACCTTTTCCTTTGACAGTCCTTTGTCAGGAATTTCTGTAAATGGATAAAGGCAAACAGGAGTCTGAATTTACACTCTACTTTTACACTGTACACACGCTTGTTTTGCTCCTCTAACAAAGCTACTAACATGACAAGGCCATAAATCAGGATCAAGTAAATTAAATACTCAGGGAGATAAGACTGAGATATCCTTTGTGATGTTCAGTTCTGCCATGCAAAAAAACCAACCTACCTGAAAACATACAGGTGTCTGCTGAGCACACTGACTCAGGAAATATGTGATGAAAGAAAGGCATAGCAAAGCACACGGGGGGAAAAAAAGTAGCCAAGTGGTAGAATAAAAATCTGCCTTTCTGAAAGAAAAGTGGAGCATTGCATAGGAGGGACCTGTCAAGCCACAGAAACGAGGCAATTGTCAAATATGATTAAAGTAAAAAAATGAGATGTTATTCTTCACTTAGGTAACTCTCTGAGGGCAGAGGGTTTAAGGAGTGTCCTGTGCTCAGCATAGCTGTGAGGACACACAGCTCAGGGCTGGGGAGAATTAATGCCTACTGCTTTGAGTGGCTGAGCAGGAGAAGTAGCAGGGGCATATGTCAATATAAAACTGTGAAGAAAGGAGTTGCAGCCATGCCACAAACCTGTGCAGTTTCGGTGGGTAAGCAAAAGTTACAGGACCGAATGAAAAAAAGTGAAACAACCAGGATGTTCTCCATTTTTGCAAATAAACAAGCTGTGTAAAAGAAACCTTTGCACTTCGTCTCCCATGTTATCTTGAAGAGTGCTCTGTGAGAACCTGCATTTTGACTAATTGCATGGTCCAAAGTGGCCCCTGGAAAGTAAAAAGCACTTTTAAATGCTTGTTTAAGCCTGGTCTCTGAAAACATTGTTCTTTCATGCCTTGTGTGATGACTCTGGAGGAGGCTGCTGTAGCAGAGACCTAGTTCCAAAAGAACTTGATGATTTCCAAGAGCTATTTCAAAGGAAGGACAGGTTCTAACTTTAGAATGTGCCTATTCTGGATATAAATTAGAGATGTTTAAAAAAAAAAAAGTAATTTTAACAGGAAATATTTTTAAATTGTGGTCCTCAACCATCCCTTTTCTTTGTACTTTGCAAATCATTCATTTCTGTTGTCTAAAATAAAATGGGAAATCAGAGGCAGCATCTGTGTGATCCCCTCCTTGCTCCTCACATGTGCCTTCTTATCTGTAAGAATCCCTCACTTGCCCTGAGTCTGAGTGCCTCAGTTTTTCTGAGCTCTTGCTGTGCTGTGAAACATCAGCTACAGGCATGTTTGAAAAGCCAGGCAGAAAGTAGATTTTAATGACTGAAAATTTTGTCTCCCCCAGGCAAAAATCTGCCAGTATGTATTAATTTTGTTTTGATTCTTTTATTGTTGTTTGATGAGGTTTTTTGGTACTATCCATAGTGTGGGATTCTGTCTAACCTAAGGAACCTGTAAGGTTTTTTCCTTTTTGTTTCTGTGTTCTTATTTCCATCTTGAAATGCTCTGTTCAAAAAGCACCAAAATGAGAGGATTACACAAGTTTTGTTTTGCTGATCGACTGTTGACAGAAGCTTTTGAGGAGAGACAAATCACTGAGTCTCTGAGCATCACGGAGATTGTCTCTTCTTAGCTCAGTATCATTTAATCACCTGCAGGCATCCCAATTACCATAAGCAGAATTACTATCCCAATTAAGCAGCAGTCCTTGCCACTTGGTGTCATTAGGCTTAATTTGGTTCCTTGGGAAGTGTCCTGATTAAGTTGATTACCTGATTAAGTGGGTGTACTCTATATGATGGGCCTGATGCATCAGTGCTTTATGCCAGTTCTGCTTGTTGATTAAAGTGCTATTATGGCAGTGTAGAAATAGAGCAATGCCAAGGTGAATCTGGCCTGTTGCTTTTAGCAGTCATTGTCCAAGCTTGCAAAACACTTTGCATTTTTAGCAGGAAGTCACACAATTTCCCCCATGGGTTTAATTTTATAGTGTTACAGAAAATGAAACTGGGGTGAAATTGGACAGGTTTTTTTGGGTTGTTTTTTTTTTTCCTTCTAGGAACAAGAAAGTGAAATTTGCTGTCTGCAAGGGTGTTGGCTGATGTGGTCGAAATAGACTTGAGAAATGAAAAATAGAAATATTTAGAATTTAAAAAGGGGGGACGGAGGGAAACCCTAACAGCTCAGGCTGCTACTTTTGGCCTCATTTTTCCTTGCTGGAAAATACTGGTGTAACATATCAACCCCTTTCATCCATGAACTAGAAAACTTTTGTCTGAGAATATAGTCACAATTATGTTTTTAAACACATTTTATATCTGTTTGTGTTTCTTGGCTATCTCTGGGTCTAACATGGAATGCCAGAATATTATGAGCCACAAGCGTTCACTGGTTGACATCGTCTTGACATCATCAAAAGCAACTATCATAGGAGAGGTTAATTAGGAAAGAAAAGACATTATTTCTGTCTCAGATGGAAGTAAGAGGGAATAGAGTCTGGGAAGACTTTAATTTTTACTTCTATTTTAGGAAAAAAAAAGTGAGGTACTGCTTAGGTGTTCCATCATTTGTTGAGACAAATGACAGCACTCAAAATCTGCAGGTTAATCTTTAAACATTGACTCCATATCTAAATGACACCTGTAATTGCATTCACCCCAGCTATCTTTGGGCACATTTGTTGTAGAAGTCTATACTGAGATGTTGTGTCTTGACTTTTTTCACATCCAGGGAAGAAATCTCTTCTCCCAGGCAGCCAACAACAGGACAAGGGGACATGGGCTCAAGCTCTGCCAGGGGAAGTTTAGGTTAGATGTTAGGAAGAAATTCTTTACAGAGAGGGTGATCAGGCATTGGAATGGCCTGCCCAGAGAGGTGGTGGATTCACCATCCCTGGAGGTTTTTAAAAAGAGGTTGGACATGGCCCTTAGTGCCATGATATAGTAATTAGAGTTGGATCAGGGGTTGGACTTGATGATCTTGGAGGTCTTTTCCAACCCAATCTATTCTATGATTCTATGATTCTATAAATAAAGGAGCTTTTGGCGTTGATCCAACCTCGTCTAGGTGTCTGCTTTAGGACAAGGTGCCCTGTCAGTGCAAAGCAAGTTCCTTCAGCTTGCTCAGAGGTCAATGTCTGTGCTGGAGGCACCCAGACTGGGCAAGGCCATCAAACCCTCCCTTTCACTGAGCTGGTGCTACTGGGCCACAAACATGCCCAGTACCTTCAGCAGAACACATGGAGGAAAGAATCTGCCCACCTGGCACGAGATGGAAGGGCAGTATCTCCTCTTACTTTTATCTCTTGTCCCTTTCTTCCGGAGCGTATTGCTGCAACGGAAGTTAATACAGCTATTGGCAATGATATGAACATATTCGATTTTTTTCCTCCCATTAGGTTTTCTTGGAGGACAGGAAGTAATTTTCCCTCCTGTCATGCCATTTATCTAAGGATAAAGGAGGAGGGATGCAAACCTGCATTAAACTGTCTTTGCTAACAGAAATCAGTTGTCCAGCCATATCTGTTTGATCTGTCCAGCTGATGGAAGAGATACTGCACTGACTAGACTGACACTGTGTTTTCCAGGATGTTAGCCAGCTTTTATCCACCTTTTGGTGCAAAACGGGCATTGTACAGTCAAAGGGCAGAAAGAGGAAGGCTTGCCCAAAGGGCTAATTAGAGCAACACCCTAGTTTTGGTGCTTTGAAAACCTAAATGTGATGGATATAGGATCAGGGGATCCTCAGTTTAAAAGATTCTTAAAATAGCACACAACTGTTATCATACTCACATCCTTCATTCTTACCCATTCCTCTCTAAATATCATTCATCCCTAAACAGTCCTGCATGAGGATTACTAGGGAATGAAGAGGTTTCTTTCTTAATTTTTCAGACTTTTTCCAGGGAGCCTCCTGGTAGAGGTCTAGCTGACTTCTCAGGTTGATCTAATCTGTGCTGGGAAGTGGCTGGATCTCACCAAGATAACCTTTTCCTAGATATTTTCTCTTACATTCTTCAAAGCAGATATTTTAACCCAGACCACATGAATTGAAAATACTGGTTTGGACAGCATTGTCGAAAAATGCCTTTTGAAGTCCATGAACCTGTGAGATAGGGGCATATATAATTAACTGAACTTTTAAATCTCCTTTTCCTTTGGGTAATTCAACCTACCCCTCATTCCTATCAGGAGAGTAAACAGTCTGAGATGAGGAAATGATTCTGAACGTTGTCTGTAAGCACTCATGGGTCAGATTGAAAACTCGGGATCCCCGTTGTGGAATTGGGCTGATAGACAGCAGCTGGAGAATCTGGCCCTTTGTACCGACATCTCCTATGTGTGAACATTCAGCTGTTGGGACCTGAGCATGTGCAGTACATTATTTCCTCTATCTTTGCAATCTGGCAAGAAACTGTAGTGCCCTGAAAGGTTACAGATGTGGCTATAAAGTTTGCATGAATACTTGCTCAGCTGTGTGCGTCACAGCTACGTGAGCCTGACTCCTCCTTGGAGTCGAGTAAAGGAGGAGCAGGGATTTCTGTAGTGGATGCACCTTTAAAATAAGAACATAAACACTCACTGCAGCATCCAAGTCCCTAGGCTAGCTATAATCTGGGCTAGAGGGCCATATTCTGTAGCCAAAGATCCATATGGGAGTGTTTCCTACTTGTATATCCAGCTGCCTTTGGCTCCTCAGCCCGAACAGTTTTCAGAGGCATCAGCATTCAGCACAAGTCTGCAAGGAGGCTCAGCCTCCCGTAGATTTTGCCACACATGCCTCAGCTTGGTTTTTGCTAAGTATTAGGCATAAACCATTTATTTATTCTGCCTCTTTGTTTCTTACTCCTGAAGATATGATCCATTTCCACAGACGTCAGCGATGATATTCCCATTTGCGTCAGCGTGGCACAGCCGGGACAGGCGAAAGTTGCCCCTGTGGCTGTTCCAAGTGTGTCTGCTCCCTGAGTAATGAGTGATCTGTTCCTTGTTCCCTGCATGTGCCACACGTTCAAGGTCTGTTGTTTAGTTTTGGCTGGCCAAACAGGCTATGAAGTGTCACTTCTCTGTGACTGGATAAATGTAGCACTTAAGGAGCAGACATCGAGTTTGAATATTCAGAGCAAATGCACTTAAAACACTTCCTAAGACAGTTCTTCAGTACTTCATTTGGGGTCACTGCCTCTGAAAAACACTGTTGCCAGCAAGCTTGTTCACTAGAACACTGACAGGAAGAAAACACAGAAAAGGTGAAAACATAATTGAATCCAATTCCTTTCAAAATTAAATGAATGAATGAATGTTGCTGTAAAGTATTTACAGTAACCTCCCAGATGTCTGTCTTAGACTTTGGATGGACTTGGCTCAGAAGTACTTTTTCTTTTTTTAGATTTGGCTTTTTATTAAGTTTTTGAACAACACTTTATGACCAATAATAAAAAGGAATATTAAATTCATACAATCTGTCATAGCCGATGAAAAAAAGTGTGCCGTATCCTACCAATATATCACCCTCTCCAGGAATACTTTGGTACCTCAGAATTGGGAATGAGCCTGACTCCCCCAAACTGAGTTCTTCCCAGCATTTTGTGGGGTAAGAGTATTAGAATTGTAAATATCTATTCCTACAGCTTTCAATGAGACAACCAGAATGCTCTGTGCTCTGTCATGTATTTATAAAATGAGATAAATCATCAGGATGTGTCTTAGGAGATTTCCACCACTACAGACCTCAGAAACTTCATGAGAGGAGCTCATCTCCCAGAGTTCATGTCTTGCAGAGGTCAAAATCTTGTAGGAACACAGCTATTCTAAAGAATTAAATGTGAACCTGATGTTAGTACTGATTTAATCTTGCTCATAAACTTCCAACTCGAGCCAAAACCTCTCTACATGCGGATAGCAGAGATGACAGCTTGATGGATCTGAAACTTTAAGTGTTGTGTACAACTGGGATTGCAAAGCAGGATGAGGGATATGTAGAACCTTGGATAGTCCTGTTAGGATGTATAAGCCCTTCACAGACTTGTCAGATGAAGAGAAAAGACAGATTTACGTGTTACAATGAAGGAAACTGGAACCTTCGTACCAGTAAGGGTTAGGAAACCTCCTACATTTTCTGCCATGAATTGCATGTCTGCATAAGCCAAGGGGATTCAAAACTGATGTTTTGCATGCCAAGAGCTGTAGCCTTCATAGAGTGCAAGTGGTTCAGGGAGACCCCTGGAAAATAATACAACCTTCAGATGATAAAGGGTATTTTTAGGGACTTTTGTTTGTTTGTTTGTTTGTTTTTACAGTTTAAGAAAATTAATTGAAGCCCTAACTTGATTTCTCTTTGTGGATTAATCTGGGCTAATTATCTCTATTAATAGAACAGTGAGCCCTCAAGGTCCTAAATGTGCAGAGACTTGTACAGCTATTTTGCCTCCTATTGAAGCCAGAACTGACAAACAACTGCCTGCAAAGTTAAATGTACATGTCATTGCAGGATTTGGGCAGGAGAAAGGGATTGGAATCGTGGTTATTTTAAGAGCACAAACAAAACAAGGGATGGTGGAACACATAAAAATATTTCTCTTCATTCAAACACAATTTCTGATCAGTTGATGTCTTTGAGGCTTTCTAGCTAAGCTTTGTGCAGGCGAAAGTAGTAAGGAATCACAAGTGAATGACAAAATCAGTCAAAGGCAGGAAAGAAAAACAACTTCCTTGTTTTTGATAAGTATCAGTCCTGTTTCCTATGCGTTGGCTTCATCCACAGCCATCTGTAATCAATAATGTTTTTCTCTTGACTTCAGAGCACTTTGGGTGAAAGCCTGTTGCTGCACGTGGTTGTTTTCAACTGTGAGTGTCTGAACAAGGCTGAACTATACCCTGGGCTGTAGCACAGCAGTCCTGGACCTCGTGCTGTGCACAGTGTCCTGCAATCATCCCAGCCCAGATCTGAGGCCGGCAGAGCCTCTTGGTCAAGGAGTGCTGCTGAAGCTGCACCACTCTGCAGAAACATCTCACACCATTCCCCTCGGAACAGCTTCTGACTCAAAGGGAAAATGTGCAGTGAAGGGCATCTCGAGAGAAGTGAGTGCACGGCATTACAGTGTGGCTTTACCTAGCCAAGCTGGTTGGGAAGTGGTTTGTTTCCTCTCTTCTTTTTTAAAAACCTCCCTATTACTCCCCCTCACCACGCAAAAGCCCTCGCAAACAGCCATGACAGATTTTTTTGATCCTACTGTAGAAAAGGAAAAAATGCAATTAATTTTGATAGATACTTGTTTTTCAGTTTCATATGGAAATGATGAAGTTCTAAATTACTGCAGAAAAGAGACTCTTAAAAAAGGATGGAGAGACTAAAATGTGGATAAAAATAGAAGCATTTTTCAAAAGGAAAACCTTTCTGGGGAAAAATTTCGACTGTATTTCCTTGCTGTACTTTGCTGTACCTCTAGCTATTGGAAGCAGAGGCAAGGAACTCTGCACAGTGGTTCATCTGGCTGATTTTATGTATGTACATATGGAACAAATCTCTTTTAAGTTGCTAGATAGGCTTGGAAGACACATGGCTTTTAGGAAGCAGACATTACACCTATGCAGAGAATAAAGCAGTTGTCAAGGCTTCTAAGAATGAAAATTTTTAACTTTCTCCTAAATGTTTAGGTGAAATACAAAACTGAGGTGTTTAAGCTAATTAGTCATCCTGTGTGTTTCATAACAAATAACTAGGCTGGATTTTCCAGAGAAGTCCAGATTTGCTAGGTACCCAACCTCAGTGAAAATTCCTTTTAAAAACTTGGGTGAGGGGCCTGATAATGAGGGTCAAAGCAGGGTTGTGTCTGTGTCCCTAATGGCACGGCACAAATAAAGATGGTTGTGATATATTGAAGTATTACACAAAAGAAAAACTTCAGCAGCGAGGGCCTTTGATGGAATTATGTGGTAGGGGATCCTCTCAAAGCATGGACAAACTGTCTCTTGCTTCATGCTATTTTGAGGTGTAATTTTTGAGAGGTTAGCTCTAAGCACAGAGGCCCCAGTTGTACTCCTGTCCTGATTGTCATCTTTTGGGATCAGGTAGAAAGAAATAAGGGGATTTTCAAGATGGGTAGGGGACCTAACTCAGAGATTTTAATTTTTTTCCTCTAGAACTGAAGGCACTTCCCACAAAAATTGAAAAAGTATGTTATTGTACATTCAAATGCTCTTCGGGCATTAAATCAGGCTCAGCTTTTAAATACAACCCTCACACCCCGTTGTTATTTATGTAAGACTGGGCCACTCTGATTCAAAGACTGATAATATTAAGAATAAGAACAGTGACTTGTAAAGAATATTGAGGCTGAATCAGAGAGCTGTTCTTCTGAAACATAACTTTTCATTAAAAAAGATACAGTGCTTTCTTAGCAAGGAATTGCAGAGTGCTTTAAAAGGCTAGTGATGTTATTGGTAGGTGATACATTTTGCAAATGGAAGACAAGGAAGAGAAAACATAATTTCCTCTAAATTTAGCATAAATTCTATTACTTCTGTTATTGTCCCATAGGCCAATGGCAGAGCTCTCCTAAAGCATCTGCTTCCTAAATTATATGGTACGGTTTGTTCTTTCAGAGCCCTGTATTGTTTCTATGGAGATCAGTGCAAACACTTAGCTCTTCATGCCTATGTAGGGCTTATGAGTTAAAGAATAAAAAAGGAATGTGAAGCTGGGCATCTACATGCATACTTAGGCAGCAGTAACTTGAAATCCACTGGTGGATCAGCAGCTGTGAAAATGTGCTTCATGTTTAGATTCAGGGAGGTGAGTCCCAGCCTCTCCTCTATCTAGAAAATCTTGGCCAGGGTCTGCAAGTTATTTACTGATCAGTTGCAATTTATCTTGATTCCTACCTCTTATTTCCTTTTAGTTAAGAGGACTCTTGCAATTAATCACAGCATCATATTTAGACACCAGCATTGCTGGGGTTTTACTGCAAAAAACTTATCCCGTGCTGCTACACAGGTATCATAAAAAGCAGGATAGGAATAGGAAGTTTTGATATTCTCCCATTGCAGAGAGAAGGTGGAGGTACAAATAGACGATGTGGTGTTTTGTCCAGAGTCTCTGGCAGACCTGGATAGTGACCTAAGACTCTATTTTCTTGTTTGAATGTCTGTAACCCTAGAATAGCTCTTCTGCCTTCTCCCTCACAGGCTTTATTTGCATGTGGTTGGACCTTGGTGTCCCAGTCACTCATGGTAATTATTCAGCAGTGTCTTACAGGACTTGGGTGCTGGAAGTATTAGATCTATTCTACATAATTTATATAATTTACTCTTGAATGTCAGAAGGGAAAAGGAACCCCTAAGTTTTGATTAGACACTAAATTCATTATTTCATTTTAGAATTGCCTTCACCAGAGGACCAAGGATACTTATTTGATTCAGTAACGAGAGCTCCAAAGGGTACTAATTTAGTAAGACTATTGACTGTTCATTACTCTGATGTTGCTCAAATAGCTGAGAGCATGTGTGGTGTTTAATGTGATCTTAAACATTACTATCTACGGTAAATCAGAAACAGGGCACAAGTGCTATAGCTGCTGTTTAATGATGTATGAAAAAGCTGCCTGGTAAAGTGCACCATTAAGAAAAGCTAAAACCAGTGCTGAACAAAGACCTGATGAAATATTGATACCTTTGCAGCCAGTACGATTTCTTCTTACTTGGAAAGTGAAGTCTGGGTTTCTGAAAAATCACACTTAACTTGAGCAAAGCAATGCAATCAGATGGATGGGAGCAAATTATCTATTGGGGGAAAAAACCAAACAAACAAAACAGAAAACAGCAAGGAAAAGTAATACAGTTAGTCTTCAATACATCAGCATTTAGTTTATAATCAGGAAGATTTCTGTTCTACAATTAATCCCTTTCTATTGAAATACTGAACTTCCCCCACCCCATTCCCAGCTCTTTTTTCTTTCTTGGAGAAAGAATCTAATAAAAACAAACAAACAAACAAAAAAGAGTAGGACAGTCCATTTTAAAAGATGAACTGAAGGATGCAAACTTCATCCCACCTTTGAAAGGTATAAACACACTGATGCCTGGGGAAGTGTTCTCAGGTCAGATGCCATCATTGCCTGACCTTCTCTCAGAGATTCTTGGGAAAATCATCACTCCATCTGCAGTGGATTTGCTTGTGCTTAGCAGGGAGGATGCTTCTCTTCCCTGCACACATGTATCTGAGACAGTGACTTTGTTCAGCACCGTCATTTGCAGTGTTACTTAACTCCAAGCCAGTAATGTGCACTGACTTTTGCCAATATTTTGCCATAAAGCTAGAGTTTGTTCTTGTAGAACCTTACCTTAGGACTTAAGGTGACTTAATTCTTTTAAGCTAGGCAAGCACCTCTTTGACTCTTTGTGAACCATGGCTCAAATATCTGTGAAAATTAGACTATTTTTCTTTTCCTTTCTGCTTCCTTGTTACATTTTCCCCTCTCCTTCCACAAAGCTTGTGTTTTTGTGTACCTGGGGCTGTGGCAGGTCAGTGTTGTTGCTCGTTTTAGCTGCTGCAGGGTCCTGTGCCCATATGAAGAAAGTTTTTACAAGTCGGGACTCTGTTGTAGTTGTGGAGGATGTCAGGGATGGCTTAGTGGTTTGAGCATCTGCCACAACAACACCTCTGTAGGTAGTGTTCGGGGAGATCTGAGGATTCTCCTCTACAACTTCTGCCTGTGGCCTTTGCAGGTCCCATGGAGCCCTGTATATAATGAATGCAAAACCGAGAAGGCGCTCGGAAACGGTCAAGGCAGGGAGTTTATAAAAGCAAGACCAAAAGGAAGTGCAAGGAAGTGCTTTTTCACACAGTACGTAATGAAATTGTACTACCCATCGACACAGGATGCTGAGGAGACCTGAAGAACAAACTGATTCAAAATAAATAAAATAATGGGATTAGGCAACTTTATTAGAAGAGGTCTATTGGTGATTATTAATGAAGTAGGTGGGAGCTCCAGGTCAGAAAATCCTGGAGCCATTGATTTTAGGGAACAGGACACTGTAACCAGGAAAGAATTGTGCTTCCCTGGCCTCATTTTCCCTCTGGATTTCTGTTGCTGAGGTATGCCAGGGACCTCAGGTTGAAGCAGAGCAGCCTTTCTGCTGGAAATATCCTGAAACTAGGAGTTTGATTCAGTCCAGGTGAAACCCACAGGTCTCTGCTCTGAGAGGGAGGTTGCAATCTGCACAGGGGCCAAAACAGGAGGTCATATTTCAGGGTTTGGCACAGTTCTGGAGAGAGCCTTTGCTCTCAGCAAAGGCTCAGTGGTTGTTCCAAACTTGGGGGAATACTTTGGAAGCTCCAAATTTAGGGAATAAAGGCCAGACACATGGTTACTAAATCTGTAGTGTGGTCTCTCTCCTCTCTGTTGCTGCAAGGCACTTTGTATAGTTCTGTCTACTCCAATATGCATGATAAATGTACAGAATATGTACACATGCATGTATATATATGCATGAGTCTGGGAGATGAGCAGAAGGAAAGAAGAATGAAGAATCGTGTGCTCAGTCTGTGCTCCAGCAGCATTTCAAGTTTTTTTAGGGCTGCAGCATAACTTTTTTACAAATGGATATTTTAAAACTAAGTAATAAAAGAGATTTCTGAGATATTTGATGTAGATCTGTGGTACTGTGCAAGAAAGTGCCCTGAAGGAAGACCCTGAGACAGGCAGCTCTTTCAAGTTGTAATTAGCTCACAAAGAGCAGGTGGGGGGAGGGAGAAGCCTCCAGCCTTTTTACTCTTCTCCTTAAACAAAGACCACCTTTACAAATATGTGTGTATTAGAGCCTTTGGTCTGCAAATTTCTCTCTTGCTCACACCATCATAAAAGATTCAGAGAGCTGTATCTTTTTGATTACTAATTTATGCTGTTTACAGGCTGGGTAAGGGGAAAAGAAGAAAAGCTCTGAAAACTCCTGGAGCTGCGCTTTGCCACTAGGAGAAACCAGCATTCATCAGTTTTGTTCAGCCTGATACAGGATTTTGTTTAGTTGGAGAGGAAGGACCAGCCTGAAAGCAGGATGTTCTCTATTGAAGTAGAGCCCAGTTCAGCATTATGGGTTCTCAGGAAACTAGCATAGGGTGGGGAGTGGTAGTGATGCCTGGTTTAGGGAATATGTGCTGATCCCACCTGGGACCTCTGAAAGTTCTTTTTTTTTTCTTATTTCTCTTTTTCCTTTCTGTTAGCCAAGCAGAAATATGACTTTCCTCCTCCACAGCATTGCAATACTCACATCAAAGATATACATATTGTAATCCCTTTGCAACTTTTTCCTGGATTTCTTAAACTCATTTGATCATCTAAATATGTGAGCAAAGTTTTTCATCCCTTGCCTTGAATGGATCTAGACACTCTTATGTTAAAATAAAAAGTGGTATTGGGTGTTATCACTACTTCAGAGAAGCCAGAGGAATCAAATTAGGGCCATCACCTCCCTGATTCACACATCTGTGGGAAGGAAAATTGAAAGTTCAGCACCACGATTGAAAGATGGACTCCCAGTTTGTCATCTTCTTGTCTTAAAATATACACCTTAGGGATTTGACAGATCACAAGGATACCTATCTCTGAAACAAAGAAGTGGGAGATGCTCTTTCACTGGTGATGCAAAACAGCAGACACAAGCAAGCCTGTTGAGAATGCATCCTCTGTGAGGCACATAAACAGTTGCACTGAGATCTCTTGCTGAAGGTTAAGTTTGAATGTTGGCTAGACTGGGACTCAGACAAAACATTACAGGGAAGATGCCTCCATGAGAACATGAAAGGATTAATAAAATCAGGGTCACACTTTAAAATATTAGTGCTGATATGACAAATACAGAGTGCAGAATGTAGGTTTCTGTTAGCACACAAGCGGGCTCAGCTACTCTTTTTTTTTCTGTAGTTTTATTCACTAGTACACACACAGTCTGCAGATCCTTTGCTTTGAAAATGTATCCCCAGTACTGTTCTCTTTAACCTGCAAGGAGTTTCATCTAATAACCACCAGGCTTAACCAGCTCCATCGACAACTTACTTGCCTTTTCAAAAATCAAAAGGGATTAGAGAAACATCTTATTGAAAGGCAAGGCTGGCTTTGACATCTGTAGAGGGAGGGGGAAAGTAGCTGTCGTAAGTAGATCTTTTATTTGCTTTTCTAAAAGTTCAACAGGACTCAGTGGTCGGGCCTGAAAACTCGCAGCGCGCTTCCAAAACGTGCTAACACCCAGGCACCCGCACGCACAAAAATCCGCCCATCACGCCAACACATGCTTCTCTAGTTCAGAATAACCTCCTTCCCTGAAGGGCCACGTGCATAAAGTGCCAGTACATAACAGCTCATGTAACTGAATTTTAAACTCCTGAAAATAGCATCTTAGATTGGAAGTGCTGACATAGGCTTAGTGACAGCAGTGCCGATTTAACAGTTGTATGCACTGTGGAGTGTTCTTGCAACATTCCTCGTTTGAAAGACAATCTGTGCGTGGTATAGACTAGTATGGTTAAAAAAAAAAAAAAAAAAAAAGGAAAGGAATTGTGGGGGGAGAAAACCCCAACTGTGGTCTTGGCTGACAAGCTCTGTCAACCAATGCAATCTGTGCTCCTGATGTTTACTGCTTGAAGCTAAATAGGATATTTAGCCAAATTTCAATTCCTGCTACAAATAAAGCCCAATTTGTGTGTGTGCGTATGTGTGTGTGCGAGAGAGATGATTGCTCATTTAAATGACAACTTTATATATGATAATTACAGTCATTAATGAAGACACAGTTACTTTACCATAGATTACAAGGATAAAAGAAGATCGCCCAAGAATCACGTTCTGGTATAGACTAGAGTCAATAAGAAAATTAGTCCAAATACTACCCGGAAAATTGTTCTTAAATAATGCCCTAAAGGTTAAAGGAACAATGGGTGTAAATTCAATGGAAGAAATTTGAAAAACACACTAGAGGTCACTGTTGCTACTTGAGCAAAAGCTTTTTCTGCTTCCTTTTAGTTTAAGACACTAAAGATCAAATATTTCAGCAGAAAAAAAAAAAAAAGTACTTCTGTTTCTATATATTTCACAGCATGTACAGTTTGATATCCTGAAAAAATAAACAATATATTGATACAGAATGGATGGTCGTGCTATGATTGTGGAAATGGTATGTACTGTGCTTACGAAGAACTTGGAATCATAGGACAATGCAGTTCTATTTCATGCAGCATCTTTCATACAAATGGCATCCCCCAACACTTTATAGCTTGTAGCATTAAATAATATAGCTTCAAATTACAGAGATAAATAATCAGTGGGAGAGAAATTAAATGTTATGGGCAAGGGACAAAAGAAATGTTAGATATTTGAAAGCTGTGTGAAGGCATAAATTGCAAATCAGAGCCAAAGATAAATGAGGAAGCCAAACAATTAAGTTTTGTGATGCAGGAGAAAATAGTTCAGTCTTTTCAAATTATTCATGAGCTGGAGTATTAAAAAGGAAGCAATCGTTTTATATCATAAATACAGTGCTATGCCTGGTTGTATTTATGAAGATGTGTGTATGTGTGTGTGTAAAGTGTGTGCCTGAGTATATATATATATTTATATCTGCAGAAGAAATCCCTCTGAATGCCCAAGGGTGTAGACACTCACTATAAATGCAGGGCTAGACCATGGCATGTTGCATTTGTTACAGCCTTCAGCAATTAAAAAGGGCTGGATTTAGCGGAACATTCTTGCCCATTGATATGGAGAATAAAATGATACACTTCATATAGTAGGAATATTACCATGGACTTCAAAAGCAGAAGGTGAAATTCTCCTGCAAAATACAGCTGTTTTCTCCGAGGTCTTGGTGTTCTCTTGAATGCCATTAAATTTCAGCAGACACCCTGTTTCCTAACAGCTCAAGGAAATAATCTACCAGCGTAAATAAGAGTAACTCGTGTAAGTGAGTGAGAAGGCAGGTAGATTGAATATTTTCAGTGAACACTGTGCTGTGTTTGGTCTTCAAGCTCTAATTATCCTTTCACCTTTCAGAGCTGCCACTGAATTGGATATGGGTTAAGCTGATAGTTGCTGTTCCTGATGAGTCCTCACCCACTGACGTCATTGGGATCAGAATTTCCAGCTCCTTGGGAACATTGATACTTTTCCAGCTTTCCCTCAGACAGTCTTCTTGAAACCATGTGGATTTTACCTCTGTAGAACTGTTGCCCACTGTGAGCAAGGAACTCAAGGGTTATTATCTCATACCTGCTAACTCATTTTTAGTGATAAAGCACATCCTTCACAATTTATCGGTGCTCTTATTGTCCCTTTTGTTTGTATGTCTGGGATTGTCTGGAATCTGGCAGCCCACTTGGCTACTGCAGTCGCTGACTGGACTGTCTGGACAGTTGGCCACTGCCACAGGCATGCAGATCATCTCTGTATCTCTTGTCTGTTGTGGTCTGGCATCACTCTGTTCTTGGGGTCTTCAAACATCGGAAACTCAGGATTATCCCAAAATACAACATTGAATTATAGAACTAGGAAAGTAGCAGCAAGAATTTAACTGCATGTATTCTGTATGTATACAATATCAGTTTATAGATTTAATACAAGTCAAGGCTGTGTTAAAGCCTCAGGCTGTTCTTTTTTTCCCAGAGTTGGAATATTATTTTTTTTTTCTGAGCCAGTTTCTTCTTATAGCATTAGGCATGGCCCTATCTTTTCATGTGACTCCACCCAGACCTGCAGTGTGTTATATTTAGACATCTAAAGCGTTTCCTGGTACCAAAGCAGCTTTATTAAAAAGTGCAAGTTTCTTTGGGTGAGGATTAGCAGCTGCTGAGGGACATGGGACAAAAGTGATCAGTTTTCCACAATGATGTTTGTGTGGCTGTAATTTTTCTCTCGGCCATCTTTGGACTGAGAAATGCTCTCCCTTCCAAACAAAGCAATGCTAATGAGGGAAGCTAGGATGGCAAACTGGGGAAGTCTCCCAAACCAGTATGTAAGATCTGAGGTGTTTGAACTTGGATGCACAGTCTGAGGCACCTTTGGGAGATCTTATTTTGAGAGAACTGAACAAGCATTTTGTGGAAAGCCAGCTCCAGTGGCTTCTTGTGACTGTGATTTCAAACTGGATGTGGCCTGAGAGCAGTGTATGAGGGGAGGAGGGAATAAATAACTTACAAAGGCTGGCAGAAAAATTCAGTTGTCCACCTCTGATTTGCCTGTTTGTATTGGTATAGCAGTGGTCTTTGGCTATGTAACACCTGGCCTTGAGTCCTTTTATTTGGTCTTCTCTCGAACAAAGCTTTACTTTCCCACTCTCCTTTCCAACCCAGAAAAGACCAGAGGATCACTAAAGCAGAAAAAAAGTGTTGCAAGAGGACTCCTTTCTGGTTTGGGATAAGTGTGAGGAATTCTGTGCTGTAAGAAAGGCTCAGTGGCTCTCTGTGAGAGAAAATACAGGCCACAAGATAAGATATTTTGCCATTAGCTCTCACATCTAGTTTATCTTCTCCAAGTTTGTCAGAAAAGCCCCATCCCTCTTTCCTTTCAAGCTCCCCATCTGACTCCATTCCTAAAATACAGTCTTCAGTGAATATTATAACCAGAGATGGAAAATCCTTCATGTTCCTTTCCTTCTGTCATTCATCTTTGTCTCTGTATATCAGCTGCAGATGTTTCTTGTGCAGACATCTTCTCTTCTTCTGTGTCAAAACCAAGACCAAGGTATTGTGGTTGCCAGTGAATTCCACTGCATGGCCCAGCAGCTTGGATTGGGAATCAACACATAAGTGACCTGGTGAATTCCTAGTCCTGCCACCAAGCCTGGGCAGGCAATTTTCTCTTTCAGTTTGCCTCCCATCTTATTTTTTTACAGTAATTCTTTAGGATTGGGAATATCTGCTATTCTGTGAATACACATCACCTAGTGTAATAGCTACTAGACATTACTGCAATGCATATTATAAATAATTGGAAGATGATTTAGGATTTTTAAGGACCACAGTATTTATTTTCTTGCCAGCCTTTTTTTGCATGGTTATTTTTCCCTTCTTCTATTCAGTGATAGCTTTCTCTGAATAAGAGCAGAATCTTACTCTTTTCATGAAGCATACAATGAAAATGTGAAAACTCTAGGTACTGTCTCAATATTATTGAGAAACAATAAAAACATGTCCTAGTATCTAGAAATCACTGCATGTGAGAGAGAGAGGCAGGAAATAAAAGAATCATGTTGCATGCCCTTACTGAACAAATATTAGCTCTTCAGGGTACTGTGTTATCACAAAGCACTTAAGAAATCTGAATTATTCTAACAGTCTGAACCAAACTTGCTTAGTTCCTTCCCTGTCACACAGTCTCAGCTGCTAATGTTATTTTAATCAAAGATTTGATCAACAATATTAGGCAGAGAGTTAGCAGTGAAAATTAACACATACGCTTCTCGCTAGGGAGGAGATTATTATTTTTAAATCTGCATTTAGTTTCCCACTACCCAGAGTGATTTCTTTGGAGACAAGCACAGCAGCCAAAATATAATGTGCGCTATCTCAGTGTCAGTAGAAATAGACACAGTACCCAGAAATTTGCCTCAGGTTTTTGAGGGTTTTTGAGGTCTTTGAAAGAAAACAATTCATATCAGTTTTAGTATAAGGAGATGAAGGAGCTTTCCACTTCTCAGCTTTATGCTTTGCATGAACGTTATTGGATGAAGGCTATTCCTCTTGCAGTTGGATTCACAGGGTATGCCATAGTATTGGTCTTTTAATTAAAACTGGGTGCTGGAATATTAGAACAGCCACTTTGGGAGTAAGAAACGTTTTCTCCATTTACCCTATTATCCTCTCACAGCAGGGTAACTCAAGTGAATCTTCCTGTTTCCTGTGAGCATCAGGGAGACAAGAAGTCCAGGGCTTGGAGGTTGCTGTGCCCAGGTACTGGAATTAGCCCTTTTCCTTTCCTGCCTGTCATTCCTCCTTTCCCAGCTGACTTGGGCAGACAGCATCGCTGAACTGTGAAGAGTGGCTGCCCGTCCCTCTTGGAAGGAGCTTCCACTATCCTGTGCCATTGCCTTGGCCAAGCAAGCCTGGAGCAGGATATGGGATTTCAGTTCCTCTGAATAGCCAGGGGAGAAGCCTTAAATCAGCTCAGTACATTCAGATCCAAGTAGGTAGCGTGGTCCAGAATCCACATAACAGAGCTGAAACATGATGGCACAAGACATTTAACTGATGTCAAATTTAAATCCCTATTAAAAAGAAGTGTTCTCTAGTCTGCACCAGGCCATCCATTCTGGTAATCTCATTCCATATTTCTTTTTTTTGTTGAAAGAAGACATAGATTAATGACAGAATGAATCCCAGTAGAAGGAACGCGCTCCTTATAAGGGAGGCTTGGGGGGGAGATGGTGGAAATCGTAACATAGGACGACTTTGTTGGCAGAGAAAGTTGCATTTGTACCGTTTATATTTGAAAATCCTTCACTCAGGTCAGCGTAGTTCAGCCAAATTAACTCCATCTGGGTAGATGGAGCTGAGGATTACCTGTCAGGAAAGGACCTAGAATGGCATATCGTAACTTAGGGACACGTTTTAAAAACCTCTTAGTGACTGTGGCAGATCCATTCAGACAAGGTGGAGCTGAATGGGAGAGGTACAACAGGGACTCCTCAATGGGATGAAAAGGTCTGAACAAAGCCTGCTTGTTCAGCCCTCTCTCCCATCTAGTCCATCCCGACTTGTTGTTGCCTTTTAGAGAAATATGGTCGTGGTTCTTGATGGTCTTGAATTAATATACAATCTCACCAGACAAGTGAATGTTCGCTATTTGCTCCGCTGTCAACACATGATGTTTAGTGAGATTCCTGTGATGATTTCCAAAGCCTCAGGCTCTGGAGTCACATGAACACAGACTCATCCCTAGCTTCTTGTAAAAAAAAAAAATCCAACCCCAGCAATAAAATAGAACTTTAATCTTCACGAGTGTAGAAGAAAAGGACAAAAGTGCGTTGCCAGTTTGCGTGTTAAAAACAATGCATGGCAAATGAAAACAAACCACTTATTTATAACAATGTCATAGTCTTAAAACTCATCTTGTGATGGAAGGAAGAGACTGGTGTGAAGGTTCAAAGTATCATATCATGGTGTGGGGAAGCTTGTGGTATCTTAGTACCAACTAGTCCAGTCACCTGCAAGTATTTACGCTCTGGTTAAAATGTAGGACTGCAGATGTCCATAAAACCTGGCAGATCTCACAGAACAGGCATTCCCCTGCTGCTCACTGGCAAAACCTGGGCTTGTTCGAGGCCACCCAAAACATCAGCAGAGAAAGGAGGTAATGCTTTTCCCTTCCTATTCCCCCTCTGTTAGAGCAGTTCCCTGGGAGGTGAGACCCTTCCTCTACTGAGGATATCTGTGCTCCCATCTGCCTTCTGTCCTACAACTGCTCCAATGGGCAGGCAAACACATCCTCTCAGGTACAAGTCTGTGTTGCCAAAGCTGGTGGAGATGCAAGGTTTTGTTAAATATTCATTGGCCTGTGGAGGGGATCACCGAGATCATAATCCTGAGTGGAGTAAGGATGTGTACTCCAGTTTATCTTCAGATCTCAGTAGCAAACTCAAAAGTCCCTTTTTTAAGTAAAGACTTCTCTAGCTAATGGTCTCCTGCTGTCCACAGAAAACCAATGAGAGTGCCTGTGAATGGACCACAACTTCCTAAAGTACCTGGTAGCCTAGTATTACCAAACACCAAATCATTATATGTTTAAGGACTCTAAAGGAAGAGAGGCTTAAACTGCAGGGTACATGTCCTCAGAGTGTGGCACAGGGGGAAAACATGAAGGGAAGGATAATGTCTTCGTCTCTTTTTTGTACAGAGTTTGCAAAGTAGCTGTTCTTTTTAATGTATTTTTTCCTCTTTTTTTTTTTTTCTTACCTCCTAATGGAAATGTTACATTATGTATGTATTACCCCTATGGGAAAATGTTTTGGAATTTTTGTGGAGGAAGAGGAGGACAGAAAAATGTTCTATATCAACTGAAACAGATTTTGCTTTCCTATTTCAGCCACTGAAGTGAAAAAAAAAAAAAATCAATGATTAGTACAGACCTAATCTGGAGATGTATATTTTAGGGATCACATTATGCTGAATATGTGCATTACATACACAAAGTAAAAATCCATGCCATTATTGTGCCTGATCAGTAGCCACTTTTCAAATTGAAATATCTCAGCCATTTTAAATGACGTTTTTATTTTTGCAAAGACGCTAAAAGCAATTAGAGGGCAATATTGACTGTTCACTTGCCAAATTCCACTGTTCCAATGAAAGCTGCTTTTGAGTTACTGTACACAAGTGCAAAAAGCATCCCAAATCATTTTACATACATTACAAGCAAAACCAAAAAGAAATCACCATTTAAAAGAGAAGAAAAAGCTGTTTATAAAAGAAATGCTTGCTCCCAAGTTGAAACCATGTGTCAGCCTAGAGCAATCTGTTAAAGTTGAGTTATGAACCCCTGGAAAAAAATAGTTGTTTGCAGTGCCATTGCTGAGACTCATAATTAAACCAGAGACATGGTGCAGAGAGGTCTCGTGCTGATGTTCTGCATAGGGAAGGTTCTTTAAATGCCTTTGATGGGAGAGACGATAAATTTTGTCTCTTTTCTGTCAGTAACATTTGTTAAGTTACCTCCTTTAGCTGTTTCTTTCTTAATAAAAAAAGAATAGAAATATGAAACTCTAGCATACAACCATATACAAATGAACAGGATAGATTTTCTGTAATTTTAAAAAATTATGGTCAACCCATCTTTCCAGAATTCAAGGCTACCTCCAACTGACCTGAAGGGCCATTAATTTCTCTCCAGTGTGAATTTATGCAGCAGGGTCATTCTTAGAGAGTTGAGTAAAGGCACAGGTAAGTCAACTCAAAACTTTTCTGAGGAGCTCAAACACAGGATATTGTTCACAGCCAGAGAAAATTATCAAGGTGCTATTGCAAAGGTGCTTTTGTTTGGGTTGGTTGGTAGGTTATCCAGGTTGAGCTGGCAGGAGTTTGCAGCAGATACTGTTGTACCTTGGGGATTTGTTCTCCACCCACACTTAGTCCATGTGGTATAAAGGGCTGATACCCTTGGGATCAAATTCTCAGGATCCATAGTTTTGTTAAAATCAGTTGAGTTCCACTGTTGGGGTAAATCATAGGCTCTACTCTTTTGTCTGCCGTTAATTATCTGTGGGCTATGAGCCAACATCTTCTCTGACTCAGGGTTTGATACTCATGAATGCTGATGCCTCTTTACACCTTGGCAGTGAAAGGTGACCTTGCAGCAGAACTTTATTTACACTCGTTTTGTGGCCCCTTTTTTCACTTCTGGCACACTTTTCCACCTTTGCAATGCATAGCTCTGAAGAACTCACTGGTGTTTTGGTCTTGGACCAGTGTTTTCATGACTGTGTTGTCTTCCCTCATGCGTGGAAAACAGAGACTTTTGTCTGCCAGAAATGAATGAGTTTTAGTTGTAATGGTCCAAGCAAATGCCATGATTCAGAGCATAAGAGGATCAACAGCATAGATGAGCTGCACAATGAGTCTGTGTAAACAGAAGCTGAGATGTGAGAAGGCGTAATGGCTTCCTTTCCTTTCAAGAAAAATGTTATCCTAGGAGCAAACTGGGGTTACAGTTTCTGAATTGGGAAAGACTGCCCTTATTTTACAAGGCCAAGTCGTGTAAATACAAATTTCTCATCTCTTTTCTCTCCCCTCCCATTCCATCCCTCTCAGATCTTTGGGGAGCTGAGTTTTTTTTCCCTGGGACATCCCAAACACAGTTGATATATCTCTGGTATTTTCTGGTGTCTGCAAAAACAATTTTCTCCTTCATTTCAAAATAACAATTGAGTGCCACACCATGTGCCTTTGAGATATGAGACAGGGTAACCCTGTAAAGAATTAAACCACAGCCATGCAGAAAAGGAAAGGGGTTTATTTGAGTGGAGTGACACAAGGGCGATGGTTAGTAGGCTGCACTGAGCCATTGTTCATTGGAACATAGTCTTTATTTATAAATTATAAGTAAAGATCTGCTAACTGCCCAACTGAGGACACTTACTCATCTGCGCACTTCAGTCCAAGTGCAATAAATACAGATCAAATGTTCACCATCCATATAATAACAAGGATCTGATCCAAAGCACATTTTTATTTCTACAGGGTTACCTTCGATCAAGTTGTGTTTTGTTGTGTTACATAGGAATGCATCATTATTTAAAGGAAAACAGGGGACAGAGATGAAAACAATTGTAATTTCCACTTGGAACTCTTGATACACGCTCTTTGAAAAGTAGTACCTTAGCCAATATCTATTCATACTTTTTTTTTTTTGCGTAATTTACAGTGCCATTTATTTTGCATCATATCATATTGTTTCAGCTTGCTATGAAACAGGTTCAGCTAGTTTTGAAACAATTAAAATGGAAAATTTAAAAAGAGCCTACTGTCAGGAATTTGAAGTAATATCCAAAGCTCCTATTGACTGCAGTGAGAATTACAGGTGCTCTTTGGCTCTAGGAATGCAGCATTTGTATTTTGCTGGGTAATCATAAAGAACTTTATTGTACGAAACTTTGTGCCAGATTCCCCATGATGCTGCAGGAATGCCCTGCTTGCAAAATGAAGAGCTCAGAAATGAAGCAGTAATGTGGTGAGTGTGGCAGGCCTGATACACCTCCCTTCCACAGCCACATTTTGATTTGATCTTTTTTTACCTAATTTTGTATTGCTTTTATACAACATCCCTGCCTAATTGGGAACACCAGATGGAAGACGTGTAGCCAAAAAAAGCAGTTTGTTTCACATGCTTGTCATTGAGTACAGCTTTAATTTGTTACATATTATTCATCTCAGTATAAAATAAGTTTGGGGGGGGTTGCATTTTTTTTTCTTTTTTAAATAGCCTTACCCATGGCGCCCATTTTTTGCAGGTTATCAGAGAATTTGCAGGTATCAAATTATATTGATACTGAATTGAGGGTATCAAATTCTTTGAAGGTTTTACCTTCAGAAGTAGCCCTGGAAGTGTGTTTGTCCCAAATTCACATGCATGGATTTAGACACTTAATATAAAGCACTAAAGTCTCCTCTGGCTAGCATATATTCACTACAGGGAAGTTGATGTCACGAGAGAGCAACTCAAAGTAGGCAATAATTAAGGGTGTAAGGGGAGTCCTTGGCATGTGCTGGTGGAGGCATCTGTCTCTCCCCCATTATCCTAGGGCTGTAAGGGACATTTGGGGACAAGAATACAACAGAGTCACAAGAGTCTGCTAAGACTCAGGGAATTAGCTAGGCTAGTAGCAAATATTATTATCCCAAGCTGTTCTTCATCACTCATGTCCTGGAGATTATTGTACTCAGGAGCTCCATCAGCAGCAGAGAGCAGTGAGTGCTCCCTGCTCTGCCTCGGTGCTGAGCCTGCAGGTGAGCTCTGACTGCCCTCATTGCTGCTCTGCCCCAAAGCTCTGAACCACGCTGAAGGCAACCCATGTCATAGAATCATAGAACCATAGAATGCTAAAGTGTTGGAATGGACCTTAGAGGTCATCTAGTTCAAACACCTGCTGCCTTGGGCAGGGACGCCTCCTACTAGACCAGATTGCTCGAGGCCTTATCCAACCAGGCTTTGAACACTGCCAGGGTTAGGGCATCCACAACCTCTCTGGGAAACCTGTTCTAGCATCTTACCACCCTCACAGTAAAGAATTTCTTCCTGATACCTAACCTAAATTTCCCCTTTCCGTATGTACACATTCCCCCTTGCCTTATCACTACGGTTCCTGATGAGGAGTCCCTCTCTGACTTCCCTGTAGGGCCCTTCAGATACTGGAAGGTTGCTTTGAGGTCTCCACGTAACCTCTTCTCTAGTCTGAACAGGCCCAGCTTTCTCAGCCTGTTCTCACAGGGGAGGTTCTCCAGTCCCTTACAGGAGGTGCTCCATGTCCTGTTGATTTGCAAGACTCTGGCACAATACTGCACTCACAAACTGAGCTCTTTCTTGCTTGGACATACCTTTGACTGACTTTACGAGCCACACCCTCAGGCTACATGTAACTACGAGGCAGGAGCAGAGATCCTCCCAATACTGTTTAATGTATTGACTCTCCTGTTTCACCTCTTTCCTGCCTGAAATCTCAGGAAACAGAATCATGCAGGAGTTAATAAGAAAAAAAAGGAGAAACCTGTAGACTTGTAATGTTTCCACTCCTGGGGTATGAGTAAGGTTTCTGTAGAGATTTTTGTTTTGTTACGGGTGGGATGTGCCTCATGTCATTTTAGATGCCAGTGAAGTAGATTCCCACGTCTAAGCCAGTTTAAGTGTTTTATCTAGTGAGTGCTGGGGAACAGGCACTTGTCACTTGCGACTGATCTGACCTGTTTTGGATGCCTACCATGGCAGGAGCTGATTCACAGCCTAGGAGTACTTCTGTCCACGTGCTAGAGGGATGACTAGCTGGCCCCAAGGGCTAACTCAGAACTGGTTGCTTGCACTTGAACACTAAAATTGGAGTGGACTTCTCTTCTTGTCTTTGGAGTGAGTCTGTCATATTTTTGGGCCCCTGCTCAAGAGAGCAAGAGGGCTTGTTTTACTTTAAAGTGCTGCTTCCAGGCTTTGCTGTGGGGATGAGGCATTGACCACCCACACGAATGCCAGGCTGAAGTAACTTCTTAATGTTCTTTTAACCAGATGTTTACAAAGAATAGCAAAAAAAAAAAAAATTCCACTACATCCAGCTGTGTGCTAGACATCAAAAAATGCAGCGAAGATCAGTCAGCTGAACCAGAATTACAGAAGCAAGAATGAAAATGGAGTGCATGAAGTTACTTTTTAAAGCCCTGTTTAAACCCATGAATACAGGTCCTCTTCTCCAAAGCAGGGTATAGCTGTTTCTGTTATAGTTGCTACATTTTTCTTATATCTTTTGGCAAACTTTAAAAATCCTTTTTGCATCATTGATTTTAACAATATTACAGAAACGTACTTTTTACAGCTTTAGGAGAATTTCTTGGAAAACCTCTGTTCTGTCATCTATTACCACCAATGGTGGCCCCCACAAAAGAAGCATGTCTTCTTTACAGAGTACCAAAGTTTTTTTAAATGTGGTAGCAAAGAAGAATTTTCATGCTGTCTTTAGTTAAACTGGACAATGTATTTGTTTTTTTCTGGAACAAGTCTTCCATGTTTCACCTAGAAAGGAAGGAAATCTCTTAGCTCTAGCTTCTGTGTAAATATTTGCACAATGTTAATTCTTGAGTTTGTGTGTGATCATCTTTAATTGTTTTAAATAATCATAATAAAGAAAAGAACCGCTGATTTTTTTACCAGATAGACTGCATGTAATTATGTAGGGAGATTGAAGTAGTGGCTTAAATGTACAAAGTTCACTGAAATATGGAGGGAATGGATTTGGCTCAGCAAGTCTGAGATGAAACAGAGCTGTTTTGGGAAAACCATTACAAGTGTCAGCCTGGAAACTGGCTGTCTCTGCACCTGCTAAAGCACCACATTAACACCAGTTTCCACTGCACCATCTTTTGGTTGTATGAATAAGAACAGCACAAATTTGGATTTCAGAAGACCTTACTGATGGCATAGTAGAAGAGGGTAAAGATATGATGACTTCAAGAACAACAAAAAAAAGAAAAGGGTAGAGTAGTTGACAAAGGGTCCACTGTACGTTCAGAGGGGTTTGAAAGCTAGGCTGACATTAAAATTAAGGTTGTGGACTGATGTGAAAATTAAGACTTATCTCTTTGAAGCTTCTGGCAGCTGCCCTGAGAGCCCCGGTTGTTGCTACAGTTGCATCAACACAGTGACACCCTTAGTTACCTGGATTTTGCCCTGCTTATTTCTTACTCTCTTTGCTTGAGGCTAAGTTAAGATTGTTTATTTGCATGGAATAGGCCCTTATGAGTGTTCTCTAGGCTTTGATTGTTTGCTTTTACAGGATGTCGTTTAAACTCAGGGCTGGCCCTTCAGATTTCACGATACTGTTTAAGAGTCAAGAGCTGCTCGGGTGAGTATCACCACTTTCTACTGCTCCACCCAAACACCAAAGGAAAAGTGTCCTAAAGTGTCCTGAAAGTGTCTGAAAGGTGCTCTAGTTTTAGAAGTGTTCCTCACCCTAACAGTGAGCTGATTTGAAATCCTGTGTCTGACCAGCTCCAGGCTTTCCGAGATTTGAAAACTTAACTTCAGATCTGATATTTGGCTGAGCTTCTTAATGAAAATGGAAAATTGCATTTTGAGCCTCAGCCTTCCTGAAGAACAGTCTGTGCCAAACCTGATGGGCTGGAGATAAAACCCAGGATTCTCAGGACGCTGTGTCCCAGCTCAGACAGAGGTCAGCAGGAGTTTTGAACGGAGTGGGACTGGCTCCTCTAGCTGGAAACTTCTTTATTTGCCTCTCATCTCCACAGCCGCTGGGGTTTGAGACCTACGCAGGTGCGCGGTGGGGAGTGAGCCATTTGTTTTGCTCAGAAGAGGATATTTGTGATGAGGGAAATCACGGATTTTATGTGCTCACATTTTTTGTTTCCTTCTTAGGCAAAAAGGGAACCTTTAGAATGCCAAAATCTTGTCTTAATATTTCACGGAGGTAAGTCTTTTATAAACGCATGTTGCAAATGGCGCTATAAATTCTCCGCTATGGAAAATTGCTATCTGGTTTGAAACTAGGCAGGATAAATAGAACTATAAAAGGTTACCTGGAGTAAACAGATAGGGTTTCCAAAATGTACCACATGAGATAGATTGGAGCTCATAGTAATCTGTTTTCCATGCTTAACATACGCTCAGCATCAGCTGAACTCTGTAACCGAGCTGCCATCTGTATCAATCCTGTTCCTAGATGTCATGGCCCTGTTAATGAAATCTGGAAGTGGAATTGTAAATGGATTCAGTGAATGGTAGATGTCAGCCATTGCGTGATGGGCAATCATCAATCATCCACTGTCAGTTATTTCTGTCTCAGTGAGTAAGCCTTTATTTAAAGCATAAAGTAAGAATGTTGCCAGACCACAGGAACAAGCCCTGAGCTGTTTGCAGGTGCTGCTATTCACAGCTGCCAATTAAACCCCTGACATTTCCATAATGGCCAAGAGGCAAAGCATATGCACTTGATATAAACATTTTTGTAAAAATTAATCTCAGTTTATCAATACTTCACTTTTTTTTTTTTTTTTTTTCCCAGAGCGACATACAACATCCTACTTGGCCTATTGTTTGTTTGCTGTAGAAAGAGAGAAATACGAGTTGGAAAGCAGCCAGGGCATTCATTTCCCCAGGATATACAGTAGATTCCAGTGGCTCATTTCAACCCTTAATTGGGGAGGGAAAGCACAGTAGTGAGGAATCCCAGCTTCAGAAATGGTGTGTGTGCCCCTTTACCCCCCAGCCATGTGCACGTGCTCAGCTCCAGAATTTCACATCACAGGTTGGCCCTTAGCTGGGTAAAAATGTGGTGTTCAGTTTGGCAAATGCTGTTCCTGAAGTTACCCAACCCACTGTGGTTCTTCGCTGCTCTAGCAAAATTTTGCCTCATCTGGATTTTCATACAGATCTCTGGGTATACTGCTTCTGGCTTGCCCTTTTTATTACCCCTCCACTATCCAAAAAAGAAAAAATCCAAACCACCAAAACCTAAAAATGCAAGCACTTTTTAATATACTCATTATTTTCTTTTGGGCAGGAGAAAAAAAATAAATTGTCAACTCAACTTATCAAAAGCATTCATCAGTACCGTTGCAAATTTATATCTATTTCATAAAATTGCCAGTGACGAGCTAGGTTTTTTTTTTTTCCCAGAGAAAATATTTTCATGGGAAAAAATTTATATATTTCTACAGAAAAAATAAACTGCCTAGTATTGCCACCTGACATTTATAGTTTGGAGGACCTAAAACTTTTCAGAGGTTCTTTTATTTTTTACTCTCAACTGTTTATAGTTCTTTGGGGTACCCTGATCTGTAAGTAAATACAGAAAAAGAAAGGGCTGCATTCACTTTTTCAAGGAGATTTCATCACTGGCTGATTGCTCTACCCCATTTTGCTGCAAAGTCTAGACAAGGCAGAACACTGAGTGGGAAACTGGATAGCATCAGGGCATTTTAAAGTTGTCTTCTTCACTCTTCATGGTACTGAGGAAGATCACATAAGTCATCCAGCAATTTGAAGTGGATTCTCACGTTTCGTACAATCTGGCTGTAAAACACTGCACTACTGGATGAAATCAGTTTCTGAAACCTATAGAATTCTGTTAACATGATATATTTGGAGTTATTGTTAGAGGTCTTGCTGGCATGTGGGTATTAAATTGGGTGTGACTTTTTGCCTGATAGCTGTGCCAGTGTCAGTGTTAATTGTCAGATGCAGAGATGCCAGTGCAGTTTTATCAGCATAGTTAATTTTACTTCACCTAAATGAAACAAACTATCCTGCCTTAAGCACTTCATGGCAATGGAAGTGTATTTATACTGAGCAGTTTCTTACCTATAAATGTATCTGAAATTTTATGTACAGATCGATCCTTGTTCAGTTTCTTTTTCTTTTTTCCATGTAGGTGCCTTGTGAATTTCCATATCACTTCAGATTTCAGGGATAGATGTTGCTTCAGGACTGATTTGGAGTTAATTCAGGTAACTTTATTACACATTTCTTAATTTTTTAATTTTTTTTTTTCATTCAAAACCATTCAAAATGCTTGAGATCTATGAAAACATAGTCTGTAGATATTAAATATGAATGTTAAGGCCTAAGTAAGGTTGTTGATTCAGTCTCTTTAGAACCTGAAGGACCAAACTGGCTGAGTTACCCAGGGTAGGTCAACTAATCCCACATATACCACTTGTTAATTTTAAAATAATAATAAAAAAACCCCAAAGTTCTACAAAAAGGCTGACTTACTTAAAAAAGTTTTAAAGCAAAAATCTCCCAAGTGTCAACATCAAGTGCTTCTATGTAGCGTATCTTTTTGCCCACAAAGTAATTTCCTGGGTTCAGAATGACTCAATATTCACTATCACCCAAGATGACCATCTGCTTTGTATACCCTCACGTGAGCAGAAATCGCTGAGGTGATGCTGCAGTGTTGTCACCTCGTAGTTGGCCCCCCTGCGCTGAGCTAAAAGGCTAAGGTAAAAGGTAACTGTCCCCCTTCTGGGCTCAGTTCCTGTGATCTTGTAGACGTTAAGGCAGTAATAACAATATTGCTCTGACTGTGTCCACATGACAATGCAGAAATGCCCAGGCTGGCTGTAAATGAACCGTTGTGGATACTGGACGCAGTCAAGATGAGACAGCAGAGAACACCAAGAGGACTAATTTACCCAGCTTTTTGGCAGTGTTAGCTCCATATGGACTAATTTATCCTGCCAGAAAGCGGGCTCATTTATGGTTAGCTCATTTATAGCTTGTTTGAGTACCTCTTCACTGTACTGGAATTTGCAATGTAGACATGCTTTCTATTAAGGTGACAAGTGTGTGATTGTATTAAATAAAAATATGGAGGCTGGAATTTTGAAGGCACCTGAGGGCTCCTTCTGAAGGTGGTTTAAGAGGTTGCCACCTCCAGTGATTTGCTTTGCAGCTTCTGCTGAAGATGACATTCCCCATGGATCAGAACATGGGATCAGGTGCCCACCTAAGAGCCTCATGAGTTTACAGCACAGTATTTTAGCTTGAATCACTGAAGAGGTTGTGTTTGCGTTAAAACTCCACACGATGAACTAAATCAGAGCAGATGTATCCACTGGTATGGCACAAGCAGGCAGACAGTTTGGGTAGTAATGTTTCATATTGCTCCCTTTACAGAGCCCAAAGAGAGAACTGTGTGCCAGAGCCCATGGAATGTCCTTCTGCTTTACAGAGCAAAAGGGGGTGAGTACCTCATTACCCTCAAATCCTCTCAAAAAACCCTGTCACCAATATTTGTCTTTTTAGGGTTGTATAGATTCAAATGTCACTATCTAGTCATCTACTGTAAAGTCTGATCCTGACCAAGAAGCCAAAGCACAAACCCAGCATTCCAGACTGGCACAAGTGAGATTTCTCAGGTGCTTAAATCTTTTTAAAAACAGTTTTAAATTAAGATTTGTTTGGTCGAGCTTTGCATCCATTTACTTCAGGGTAGTTAATACCCATGAGTGCTTCTGGTGCAAAGGGATACTGGCACGTAGAGAAGGATTTGGCATCCAAGTAAGTGAATTAGTACCAGTTGCCTTCCTTTTATTGCTGCACTCACGTACAGTGAGCTCCAGGTTTGTCTCTTGCTTCCCTGCTCCTGGGGCTGCCCAGCTATGATCTACTGTGCTGACCTTACCAGCCAAGTAATGACTTTCATGCTGCTGAATCCCATCAGCAGCTTCATGTCTCTTGTGGTCGTCTTCATCCATGGCTAACTTGTATTATCGTTGGCACGCTTAAAATTGTGATGTTATGTTTCAAGTGTTTTTAAAGCCGAAACACACAAGCTCTTTTATTTCTCTTCTGCCTTGTAGGATTATTTCAGCTCTACACATGCGAAACCTCATATTATGCAAGAAATTAATCATATCGGGGTAAAGTAGCTACTGAAAAATTGCCAAGCACCATAAACATTGGTCAAAATGCAGGCCAGCCATTTGCACAGCAAGTAATTGAAGCTAGAGGTTCATTGGAGCGACGCGTAACTTTTCATTATGAATTAGAAAGCTTTTCAAACATAAAAACGATATCTGAGAAGACTGCACTACCTAAAAGGTTTCAGTAAACACTGGAAAAAAAAAAAAAAAGTGTTAAAATGTGCTGGAGAGATCAATCATGCTTTGTGGTTACTTGCTCCACGTAGTTTCACACACATTCTCTGATAAACAATGTCCCACACACTCTGCCCAGACCCATTATTTTCTTCAGCACCAAAGCGTCAAGGGCCAGATCTTCATTTGGTTTAAGTCAGCAGAGCTCTGCTGAGGTTGACTGCTTGCTGGCATTGATTTATGCCAGCTGAAGATCTGGCCTGAAGAGTGACAAAAATATAATTTTATGTTTTATTTATGGGTGTAAAACAATAGTCCTAAAGGGAGCAGATGTTCCATGTCAAGGGAGGAGGTTTATTAAATGCAATTCCAGACACAAAAGCTAATCTCTGTGGTCAGGGAAGGCATGAGGCCTGTTTTACATGATGAACTTTAATTGAAATCTTGCTCTTTTGTGTTCATTTATTTCTTCTATTTGGGAGCCGACAAGCATCATTTAAATTACTTACCAGCTGCCAGACACCTTAAAACAACAATAGATAGTTGTCTTAGACACCTGGAGAAGGTTAGACAGTCTTCATCTGTTTTTCCACTACCTGCTGAAATCGTATTAATTTGGTATCACATAGTTTTAATTAAGTGGTCACTTCACTGAAGAAATTTCCATCTGTTTCAGATGGAGCTGTAGGGAGAAAGACCGTTCAGTTTTATGGAGGGTTTTGCAATTGTAAAATGTCTCTCTTTTTTTCCAATTTGGAATTAAAACCAAAGGATTTTGAAATTCTCTCAGGAAGAGAAGGGAGTGTCTGCCTCTAAGTCTCAGACCCCAAACCTCTTATTGTCCCCAGCACCAAAACTATTCCCTTTGTGGACGATCTTCCCTCTGTAGACCCTAGAGAAGGAGTTCCTTGGCTGCTCTAAAGCTGCTGCCAAAAACTGAATTTAGGGAGCTGAAAGAAAATCAGTGGTAAAAGCCTGCTCGCAGGAATGTCATGGTTTTTGAAGCACTCTTCATCATGTTTTCTTACAGTGAGCTGACATTTTTGACTCCCATGCCACTGTACCCACCCTGAAATGGAGAGAGCATTCAGTGATGTATCTTTTCCTTGGCTTTATATGGCACAGACACTTACCACGGTGATATCTGAGCTCTTCAGAGGCACACAACAACAGTCAGCTGAGCAGTGCTGATTCACATCAGATAAATTTTGGACCCAAATGGACAAGGATGAGTTTTTCTCCCTGACCTTCTGTGTTCCTTCCCACACCCTTGCGGTCAAGGACGGTACATGGAGAGCTGGAGAACAAGCTGTACTTATCAGAGGCCAGCAGTGACATCTAAATTACAGCTTCAGTAAAAAGACGACAAGTGGAGGAAAATTGGAATTGAATATTCCTGTATTTGATTAACAGAGAAAAACAAAAGTAAAGATTGAGAAAGGCTGTGTATGAAAACCCAAATGGAGCAGGCGCTGACTCGCGTGTGTCAATTTAGCTGGAAATCCCAAATTTAATGTGTGATTTTGTTCTGAAGCAGGCTGAACATAAAAAGCTTGAAATTTTCTATGAACCAAAATTAGCAAAAAAGAAAACCAAGTCTAAACTGGCAATGAGATTCAGGGAACATTAAAACATTTAATTCATGTTTTAGCATGATTTTTTGTTAATTCGTGTTAGAAATCTGGAGCCTCTTCATTGTAACACTTTTCAGCACAAACAGCAGCAACAACCACAACTTTCCATTCTATAAACATCAAAGCAGGATCTTCCAAGGTTGTAAAAATGCCTAATTTTTGTTAACCTCCCTGGATAAGAAGTTAGTGGAATAAGTTTTTCACAACAGATTTAGTTTGTTAGACGTGGTGTTTGTTTCCTTTCGAAGCCACTCTGGACAACATTTCCAGTTGCACATTTCCAAGGGCATGATTCATTTCATGGGATAGGATATGTCTATTGGAAATGTATTCATAGCTACCCTGGTCCTTCCAGACTCCCTTGTAAATCTCCCAGTAGAGAAACAGGCCCTTTAGGACACAGTCTCACCTGATTTAAACCTCTGCTTTAGGATGATGTAAATTAGACTGTGGAACTGTCTTTCCCCACCACCAAAAAGTAGTGTAGGGTGACTAACACCAAGGATCAACCTAATCTCACCCAAATATTCTTGTCCATGGGGATAGCTGCTGCAGAATACTGTGGAAAAGCAGTTCACATCTCTAAACATCACATGCAGGCAAGTGAGAGAAAGAAGGTTTATGCATTTAAGCCACTAAAGAGTAATAAAATGCTCCAAAAATAGCAAGGGCTTAGTTAGAAAGAAGTATGAAAGCACCTAAATGTGTACAAATGCAAAGTGCAGGAGGAGTATGTTATATGCTTAATTATCACTTCAAATGTGAAATGCTACTTAGGGAGAATAAAAATTAATGCTTTCCAGAGGAACGAAAGAAAGAGGGTGGGTTGTGATAAAGGGGGAAATAATTTTCCTATCAGATAAGCTGATTAGTCTGGGGAATAGGTTTCAAGAGAAGCAGTAGCCTCAGAGTTTGAGTCATTTCATACCAGAGCTTGGAAATGCACAATAGAGATCACTTCTGTCTAGAAAGGGAATGAAAAAATAGGGTCCACCAATCTCATCCAGCCCTCACTTCATTCAGTAGGAATCTTTTCCACTGGCTGAAGTGGGATTTGGATCAGACCCTTTTCAACCTACTATGTTGATGGCTGTCTGAAAAGACTTCGGAAAAGGCACAAACTAGAGCCCAAGCATGGCACCGAGAATGGCTTTTTTGGCTGCCGTAAGGAAAAAGGCAAGTTGCAGAAAATGATGAAGCGGGCAGCTGGCAAATCAGAGGGACTGTTTTACAGCTGGGAGCTGAGTCAATCCCTAAAATGCCTTTACGGAATTAAGTGACATTAAGCTTGGGTGTTGGTAATTCCCTTAAAACTGTAAGCAAACACTTCCCGAGCAGCAGCTCTAAGGGCGGCGTCATCGCTTGGCAACTTTTGCTTTCGCCACAGCAGGGGCTCTGTGTATCCAGCTTATTTTATTTATACGCCCAGCATTTGAGAGAGGTTTTGTTATGGATAACAAAACATAGCTACATTTTATATCTGATTCGAAAGGAAATAATAATAATAGAAGTGGGGTAGCATTTCTGTATATGCCTGAGTGATTCCTTTTGCCTGTTTTGAACCTACCTAACGGCAAACCTCACTTCATTCTACTCTGCTCTAATTAATTTGACAGGACTGGAAACTTGCTCTTCCTGTTCACACTTATTATTCATCTCTTCAGAATGCCCTGTAGGGAGTACGGAGCACAATAAAGCAGTATTTACCAAATCCCTCAATGCTAAATACACCTTTTAAGCTGACTCTGCACAATGCCAGCAGTGAGAAGATCTGACTAAAGGGCAGCCAAAGAAAAACAACATTTTCCAGAGCATCGTCTCTTTACACATGGTTAGCAGGTCTCAGGCAAGGAAACTATGTCTTTTTTTGCCCCGCTTCAAATTCTACAGTAGGCTCTGGGGATCCCAGCTTATTCCTACTGTATCTGAAAGCTTTGCCGTAGCCAAAGCAAATGACAGAGTGATCATACTCAATAAGCTCTGATGTTACTTCACAAGAGCCACTGAGTAATTTCATACAGGCGTATCTTTTAACCTTTCATCACCCAAATTAGAAACATCATAACACAACATAAAACACATCTGAAAAATCCATCAGAGACGGGAACTCAGAAACATGCAAGTAGAAATAAGCGTTTAGAGAATTAGAAGGTGTTTAGAGAAAACAGTGAAATTGAATGTCAGGTTTCCTTTTTTAAAATTCTCGTTGCAGAAAGGGACCTTTTACAAACACACAAGGTGATTAAGGAATTTAAAAAGTGAAACACTCTTATTTGCACACACTGAGGAAGTAACTCAAGACATTTCATATTTTAAAAGTGAAAGATCAATGAAAGAGATTTTCAGCAGCAAGTTACCAGTTGAGTCCTCGACTCTAATCACCATGTCCCTTTGCACCTTTATGCCTCTGTAAATCTCACCTTACCTGAAGCTAAAGGTTAAGTTTGCAAAGTACCTGAGAAAATTTCTACATGGCACAGGGCAGCACTCTGCAGAAATACCCACATCAGCCCTAAATGAACCAACTCAAGCACGAAAAGGGATGGAATTGAAGTAGGGCAGTTTTCTCAGCTTTTTGCTCCTAACCCCCAAACCTTGCTTTGTGTGGCATTCAGCCAGAGTTAGATGCCACAGTATGCAAGTCACTGTTGAAAATGGGGACTTGGAGCCAATTTTCAAAGAGGTGTGGAGAAGCACATAGGTATTCAGTGGGATTTTTCAAGGCTCATGTAAAAATGGAAACTAAGTAACTAGGCCTAGGTGCTTTTGAAAATTAAATATTTTAAACATCTGAAAAAATCAGAGAATTAAATTCCTGACCTGCTTCTGAAAAAATTTATGTTGAGTCATTTTTCCTAGTTCCTGAACCTCCTTCTTCATGCTGGAGAGTAGCAGATCCCAGCATGTTTTATGGACAAGCATGCAGACAATCACACATGGGCTTCCTTATTTCCTTTAGTCTTGGCTTTTTTTTGTTTATCCACTTGTTGACCTGTGGAAAATTTAATCCCAATTCCTTTGCAGGCACAAAGTTCTTACACTGATGTTACATTGTTCATCACTAGGCAAAGCCTAATGGAGACAAACAGGAGACTCCCACCAGTTCAGCTTGGGTTTGGATCACAGAGTTTCATGCTGTTTCACAGAATATTTTGAGTTGGAAGGGACCCACAAAGATCACTGAGTCAGATCCTAATAAAGAGAGGAATTGGGATTATTGAATTGTAGATAGAATAACAGCTCAATTCCTTCAGGCGTAGCTCCTCTCTGAATTGCTGTAGTGGAAAACCCACTCTAAACAGATTGAATCTGGAATAAAACCTTGGATAATTGGGAGTAGAATGGGTCCATTGACTTCAAGGGGAACTACTGCATGAATAAAAAGGTGGGCTGGCATTGGCCTTTGCTGTGTTACATAAGAAAGATGGTTCTTGAAACTAATTAATCCTTGAAAAGATCAGCTGACCCATCTCATTGTTAGCAATACATTTTTAATTATTCATTTTAGTCAAGCATCATTTGAACACAAGTCAATTTGCAATTTCATTAGAGTACAGAAAAGGCCTGGGGTCTATTCCTGGTAAAAAGGAAAAAATCTCTGGCAAAATTTCATAAAGGATGTTAATCCTCTAATTAATTTTATGTATCAAGCAAGAATTAATGTGTCCTGCTATTTAGGCAGAAGTCATCTTGCCAAGAAGTGCATTTTGTCATACCTTCCCCTCCAGGAAAACCTCTTTACAAGCTTTGTGGCAAAATACCCTGGCAACTAATGACTAGCTTTGAAGCAACATTCACAGACCATTTGCTTTGATGACATTTGGAACTTTTTTCTCCCCCCCTACTCATTCCAAAGTCTATTGTAAGTGTAGTGCTCTCACTGCACTGCCTTTGAAAACTAATCAATAAAGTAAGATTTGTCAGGTTGCATCTGAGGAGTATCACATCTTTTAACTCCCTTCTTGGTTGAGCTGCTGTACACATTTTTAAACTAAACCTTATGAGCAGATTTGAGTATGTTGTACGTGCTGTATTCACAGGCACACGAGTGTGACTCCTTCCTTTTTCTCCCTTACATCAACTTCAAAAGCTCCAAAACTATGCCAGTTAACCTTCCGTAAAACTGGCATTATATGGTCATCATACATAATCAAGTGATGGATTGCATGTCAAAAAGTCACAAAGAGCAAATGTTTACCCCGTTATAACTATGACAATTATGGCATTGCAAAAATGGAAAAAAATGACTTCACCCACTGCTAAAGGACTCCAAAGAAAACACATCCATATTAGTAAATACTGAAACAAATCTTGAATACCTCACTAACATCAGCATAAATCCTAGAGTGAGGCAATCTGTACTCACAGCAGTGGATGGAGATCAGAATATGGGCCACAGAGTTTCATCTTTATTCCAACTTTTGACTTTCCCTAATCAATGCTAAAATCTTTAGGTCTGATTTCTCATTTTGATGGCTTTGTGTAATGTGTCTCTACCGTGCTTCATCTAATTTAATAAGATGCAAGCTAAGGAAGTACTTAAGTTACTTATCAAGGGTTTCAGATGACACATTATTATTGTACTCAAAAGTCAATATTTGCTAATCATGTTAGTACAGGAACTGATCCAGGGCTACAATTCTTGAATTGCAAAGGCATTTAAGATTAATTAAACCTGTCTCCTCCTCACTCGACACATACACACAGAGCACACACCCGCACCCCCACCTCTCCCCTGGAATGGGCAAGTTGGTGTCTTTGAAAGAAAAACCTGTCGAGTCCACAGCTTTAGGATGAAAAACTATTAATTTTCTCAGCTTTCTGCCTCCACAGTTGAGCTGGTCATTCAGAACCTGACTTCAAGCACCAGGGTAGCTCACCTTCAGCACGTTGGGGTCGTGCCCTTTCAACGCATGCAGTTGTGTCCTACCTGTGATCTTTGCACAAGACTGCTCTCAGGGGAGAGCTGCACGGTGAGCAAAAGCAGAGCCAATCTGGCAGCATGATGCAGTTTGAGAAAGCCTGATTGCTCATTTTGTTTCAGTGGGGATTGCTCATTTTGTATCAGCTGGGATTGCTCATCTATCAGTCTCACGAGTTAAAGGTACCGAGGTGTTGAGCAGGTCTTGTTCCACACAGTGGCAGGAGACCAGTGAGTTCACACTGTATGATTTGTTGTAATTTTTCTTTTATAATACATAATGGGAACAGTTAAAAACTGATCTATGTCTTTCTTTCCCTCTTTCAAAGCTGTTGGTGAATTTGGCATGTATAACATGTCAAGATTTAGTGCATTTCCTACAATGTGAGCAGGTAATGTGCAAGCCTTCACACGCAGACTTGCCAGTGCATTTTCAGGCTGGATTTGCAACCCTTCCACCATGCCAGCCTTGGTCTTCTCTGAGTGTACCATCAGCTGCACAGAGGCCATGTCTGTGTCTGGGCATGTATATTTGATAAGCGTGACTTCCTGATATCATATATTTATTATAATTATTCCTGATATTGTATATTTATTCAGAACCTGGTTTAGAAGGAGATACAGATTTGCCCTGAAGCAGGAATCTCTTAGGGGCCAAAATGTGACTTATCTGCTACCCAGCATGTATTACTGTAGTTTGTATGATATTATGGTTTTCCCTTGCTTCTTTGAGCCATTATTATACCGGTATAAACAGAGTGGATTAAAGTGTTTCTATGAAAATAATAGAGCAGAGTGGAGAATTGGAATCAGACACCACTGGGGGAGATTCTGATCTATGTAAAACGGGCAAACAAGAACGGTGAGTCTATCTGCACTGGATTAGCCCAGATTTACACTCACAAATGGGATAGCACTGTTGGAAGCCACAGGTCGGATTCACCAGAGTTACCTGTAATATCGGTGTGTTGCAAAGACTTATGAAGTGGGAAGTGCTCACTGCTTATCAGGAGATAGAGCTGATAGTGTGTATTAAACCACACAGTGACTGCATGGGTTATGGTAAAGACATGTAGAACATCAACATGCGCATTAAAAAAAAGCAACTGTTTTGAGTACTGTGATATCCAGCCTGCATTCATCTCAAATCAACCCAGTATTAAATAAAATACTCAGATGCACATTTTATGAAATCAAAATGTCACGTTCTGTTTAATATTCCAATTACTGTTGAACTATTAATCTGAATGTGTTAATAGTGGCTGTCATGTAAGTCTAGCATCTGAAAGCCTCTCAGCAGTAATCCACTATCCTCAGGTCATTTTTCTCCGTATTAATTCAGTATAAAATATTAGACAATTTACTCTTTTAAGTGGTTCCCCCCCCTTTTTTTTTTAATTAAACATTATTTTATGCAAGTCTTTTAACTTACTAATTTATTCGTTTAGACCTGCCACACACAGGCTGAGTTACAAACTGCTTTTATTTATTTATTTTTCCTTTAATCAATCACAGTACCATTTTTAATGTTCTTTGGAAGTATTAAAAATCTTAGATTTTTCTGTGTGGGTGCACCTATTTGCTTCAGTCAATTGCTAAGAAATGTCACACTTACCTTTACTGGTCTATGCAAGCTCAGTTTGATAATATTAGCTCATCTCCCAGTGGAGTGTGTGCTCGTGTCACAAATGTCACCTTTGAAACTGGCACTAATTGGCATTCATGTTGGAAGTCTCAGTAGAATGGCCATAGACACAAGGTGAAATTTTGGCTCTGTTGAAGGCAACAGGAGTTTTGTCACTGACTTTAATAGGGTCAGGACTTCTTCCAGAGACTGAACTGCCTCTCATACAGATGTTCATACTGGGCTGGGAGCTTCAATCCCTCTGTGATGCCTCATGATTAATAAAATGTGGATTTCTGCTACCTTTCATCCTACCTCTGCCAGGATCTAATCCTCTTTTTAAAGGGGAGAGTGAATAAGGTAAGACCTCCAGCTTCCTCTCTCACTGTCCTCCCCAAACCCCATTTCCCTTCCCTCTCTTTATACTTGGTTAGTTACAAAGTCTTTCCAGGCCCAGTGCAAGCTCACTGTCTTCTGTTATCACCTGATTCTTCTTCCATACTTGTGTATTTTTGACAGCTCTCTGTTTTTCTAGACCCTCTACCATCAAGCATACTCTGTCTGTAGAAAAAATGAAATTCCTTTAATCCAGTCTATGTTTTTAACAACCCACTGATTTCCTCAGGTACGTCTCCACTTCCCCACAAGCTGCTCTTTCTTCAGACTTATAAGAAGCTTCTCAGTGTCTGGTAAGAGAAGCTAGGCTTCTCCAGCTACTGTACCGGGCTTCATCTGAGGACAATCTTTGTCCTTTTCTTTACTGGTCTCTCTCTCCCTCCCAACCCTTTGCTTCTGTAATTCTCTCTTTCTCATTTCTAATTTGCTGTGGATACAGACCCTCACTGACAGCTCCTTTATTTTATTGTCTCCCTTTGCCACTTGGTCTCCCCATTGCCTCACAGAGGTATCCACATAAGAATCCTTGGTTCACTTGCCTTTCTCCTCCACTCATTCTCCTCTGCTCATCTAGACTTTCATAATCCCCTGCTTCCGTACATCCAGCTGCCACTTTTATAATAGCTTGGCCTCCTAAGATTACTTATTTAACACATCCTCCTGATTTTCAGATTCCTCTATTAGTTCTATCACACTGGCTGTATCCTGGGTTGTCTCATAGACCATCTTTTCTCTCATCTTGCTTTCCCTTCTGCCATTGATTGTCTTCCCTATCATGGTGGAAATTATGATTTTTTTTTCATCAACATGAGCTAAAAATATTATGATCATCTCTGTTCTTGATGGATGATGTCATCAAGATCTCCTGATTTCCTCCCTTCCATCTAATATACTGCTTGCCGATACTGCCTTGTCTCCACCAGCCAGCAGCTTCCTTCATTTTCTACTGCCTGCTATAAGAAATGCAAGCCATTAAAAAACCCTGGGAAATCTATTGCTTGAGGTTTTGCTGCCGTTTATCTTCCATTCCATTTAGCCGACTGCTTCTCCCATTCTTCTCTTTTACAGGTTTCCTCTGTCCCCTTTTCCCTCTGTCTGCACTTTCTGCTGTGCTGCTTCATAGACAAGGAAGCCCTTTATTTTTTTTGTTGTTGTCATCCATGAGCAATTTTTTCTTTTGCTTCCTGAAATATTTCATTAAACCTCACCTCTAAACTTTGAACTGTCCCTTTCAGTCAAGCAGAGGCTTTAATGCAGTGGAAGACAAAAACTGTGATGCTGGCCAGAGCCTCATTAATGCAATCTCTTTCCTCATGCCCAGGCACAGCCTCAGTGAAGTTAGGTAATGTCTCCCAAGTTACCTGAAACCTAAGGAGATGGCAGAGAGCACTGACTGGCACTCATGTTTGAAATACATGGATGGTGCTCAGTGTGCTACAAGATGCCGGTAAGAATGTAGAAGAATCACTCACTGAGAAATTAAATAAATACATTTGCCATATAGGAAAAAAAAAAAAAAAGAAAGAAAATGGTGAATATCTTGAAACCTAGAGCAAAGCTGAAAGCCCCAAATTGTGCAACTGCTATTACCTCGCACTGAAGCACACTGGCTACTGTTTTGAAAGATTTCCTTCAGAAGTTAGGACTGGAGTTCTTGGTACACACAATTGCTTTCTGTGACTTGGAAAGCGTTGTTACACAGAACTTCAAGTTTTACTGGGTGAGTTTTTATGACTAAGACTATGTAGGAGTCAGAATGAGGTTATCTCAGTTTTACAGAGCAGGGTGATTTTTTGCACAGGTTTTCATTTTGTTCTGCATAGGTGCCCCAGCCAACCTAAAGTGAGTGCTGGAGGAGTGGGACCACTCAACTCCCTATGACAGAAATAACAAAATACTGCTGTGTGTCGACCATTAAGTGAGATATCAGAAACATTCCCTCTGATACAGGGAGAGTATATGATGCCACACAGTGCTGCAAAATGCCTCATTCTTTAGTGTCATGATCTAGAGGCTGTACAGGCCTTGACTCAAGAGTCCAGGTGTGTTGCAGACAAGGGAGTCATTTTCCAGTTCATACAGGGCTGCCCTTGACCTTATGAACATCAGGTCAGACCAGTATATTCTGTGTTCTGCAAACGACTCTCTTTTTGTGTCAGGACCACAATACAGTTTGTACAAGGTCTAGAGTTGAAGCTTTTGAGCAGTGAGTTACACAAAAATGAATGGGAGAGTCCAGATTTCAATCTCCAACCTGCTTTCATGTATTCACATGCCACAACCTCTCTGGTACTCAAAACTCCTCTAGTACAGGGCATCAGATTAATTTAAATGCTTGGAGTCACTGCATGACCTCTGTACTGTGACTTTCTTATCTTGCAATCCATGTCTTGTCCTGATCCATTTTTCTTACAGAGTGTGTTAGGAAAGGTTTTCCTTTGGAAACACTGCAGTTCTGAGCCAGCTTTGACATCTGACTTGGAGTTCCTCACAAAGAAATCTGAAGGTGACCTCTGTCCCTCCACTGGGGCTCTGTGGAACAAAATCCTGTCTTCTCCTCTCCCACCTGTCTGTGTGTGAACAGCAGGTCCAGCTGGCTGTCCCTTGCCAGCCAGGTCGTAGTCCTGCCCTCTCAATCACAGAATTGATTTTAGATATGTTTATATGATTTGGTTTCAGTGCAAGTTAATTACTGCAAATTCCCAGCCTCTGAGCCAGTCAGGGCTAATGGAGCCTCACAACCCCTCCAGTGCAGCAGTGGATGGCTGTGCAGTACCCGTTTATCTAAAGACACTAAAAATCTGTGTGGGTTACCCCATGCTGTGTGGGTTATCCAGCTGCAAGTAAATTTTTCCAGGCCTTTAGAGTACACCTTAGAAAGGAACTTAAAAAGGCATCTCTCTGTTACCCATGGGACCATTGCAGACACCTGTCTTGACCAATAAAAGGTGAAGCACACCTGTGGGGAGTGAGAAATCACAGGTTTCTCACAGAGTTCAAAAGAAAGTTTGCATGTTCCTGCTGTGCAAGGACATTTTATGTATTGAAGCTCAACTTTCTGCACTTTCAGACGAACAAATCCTCCAGTTTTGTAAAGTGTCCCCAGCTCCACAGAGGGGCTGTGACAATTTACACTAGCTGAGGTGCTGCTCAGCATTTTTGGTTATGGACCCTATTTGCTCATGGCTAGTTAGAGTTCCCATGGAGTGCTGTTACAGCACTGTGTGAGTGTAAATCTTGCCTTAGATGACTTTGGAGCAGTTGGGAGATAGCCGGCCTGTCTCTAAAGTAGGAGCATCCTTGAGCATATGCTTGCCATAACCCTGCAATAGAATGGTGCCACAGCAAACTGAAATATAGCTATTTTTACATAAATGAAGACCTACGAATAATGTCCACTAAAAAGTTGCCACACAGGATAATTAGGTAGTAAAAAAAAATCTGTTTGTGTTTTGGCACACACCATTTCATTCATGTCTGAGTTTTTAAGCAGTCACAGCTGAGAGCAAACCTAGCTCCTCATCTACACCAGTATTGTGCTGACTTTCCTACTTTTCCTTCTAGAAATTGTTTAGTCAGGGAGTGGAGTCAGCCATTCTTTTATTGCAAACCAGCTGAACAGCAGCCTGAAGTAGGCAAGGCCTGAGGTACTGACACGGAGCAACAGTTTTTACTCATTGCGGTAAAATAGAGTCAGTGTAAATAAGAATTCACTTGTCTGGCTAGAGTGTTAAACACAGCTACTTTCTGTGTGCTCACAGAGGTAATTCACATTTCCCTGTGGTGGGATACAGCTGTGCTGCAAAGGCTGTGTGGCATTTTCAGAGCAATACAGACATTTCAGAACACATTCCTCTCCCCTCAACACCATGAGTGCTATCAGCAAAAAAAATTAGGGCAAGGAAACCATTACTGGCCTTTGTAAATCTCCAGCATGCACAAAGCCAACAGTGAGCAGGAGGAAGGAAAAGCTCATTCTTATGAGTCTTCATCAGTTGTCCACTCCTCAGGGGAAGCTGGTTCTGCAAAGCACAGCATGACATTTCAATGTGTTTTCTGGACATGGTACCCAAATTGCAAGGGATACAAAACTGTCCTACAGAAAGATGCATTTCTAGGTAACACAAAGGGGGAACAGTAGGCCCCCTTGAAAAAAAATATTTCCCCGGCATTTTTTAGCTTTAAAGATATTAAATTACAGTACAACTTCCCAAGAGTGTTCTTGCAAGTCATTTATACCATAACACATAAAATTACAGTAAGCCTCCATTAGTACTGTGGCTACTCTTGTAATCAGTTTTGAAGAATGTGCTCCATCAGTGGAAATATTTTGATTTAAGTTCATATTGAGGAGCAATCTAAAACGTATACTCTAAATTACACTTTAAAATAAGTCCCATGGTACATCCCTACAATATATATGGTGTGCTGACTTGGTGTAATTAAATTCTTGTCTAAAGTTGTCATTAAGTTGCAGTAAATATTGGAGCTACCTTCATTTTAAAATAGATTTACTTCTTGATTTTAGCTGATAAATATTCTTGTATAGAAAATTAACTAAAACATGTACACGTATATAAAACAGGGTAGGACTGGTGGTTTCAGCTGTTGTGACCAAGCAGCCTGGCAGTGGCTTCTATTAGCAGTAAGATTGAAAACAACATGGAGAAAAGCACAGGACTTCTCCAGGTGAGAATGAAAGGAATGAAAGTCCCAGGCCCTCTCCCATCTTCTCTCATTTCTAGATCAGAAATAACATCAAATTCATTATTAATTAATTGAAAGGCTGCCTGTGAAGAACAAGAATTAGACAGGTTTGGAGGATGGAAGTGGTCATTTCTCATAGGTGCTCCAGCCATCATGGGTACAACACTACCATCAAATGAAAAGGATGGAGAAATTTCACTGAGTAGACTGGGTGAGAAAAGGGTCAGCTCTTTAGAGAGTCTAAAAAATAATGGTATTTTTTCAGAAGTTTGATGAAAATGATGATGGAGGAGGAAGTCTCAAAAAATCCTGCATCTGCTGAAGAACTCAGGTGGAGTTCTACAACCATTCTTACTGGAGAATCCATGCTGGATTCTGGACTCAACCAAAAAAAGCTTCAATTTGAACTTGCATCTTTTAGTACCTCCATTAATTAGTCTGTAGGAAATCAGCCTTGATTACTTTCAGTGCTCACAAAACTACTTGTGTTTTTTCTGGAACGCAGACAGGCAAATTGCAGAGATGACAAATATACCTGACATGTCTTCCAAGATTCTCTCTCTCCCTTGTATGAATGCTTGAACCCTTCATTTCCCAAATGTATGCTTGTTTGACAGTTTTATAACTAACAGGTGTTTTATGTAGATTTTTTTGGTGCCTCAAACTTTTTAAGAAAATGAAAAAGGGTCTGTCTTTATCTGCTCTACACTGATTGACATTATCTTAAACCATCTTCAAATTTCTTTCCATTCACCTCCATAACTCTTTCCACAGGCTGACCTCCAAGTTTTCTTCATATCTCTCTGGTTATCTATTAAAGAACTGTCCCTTGGTCAGACTCTTTTTAATGTGTTATACATCTCTACAAATTTTTCATCAGTGATGGGGAACCCCTAAAACATTTAATATCCGTAGATTTCTGTATAACATGAACTTGCTGTTTTCACTCACTCCACACACATCCTTTAGACACAGTCCAAATATTCCTCTCCTCCACATCTAGAGATTACAGATTGTACAGTTTTAGCACATCAGACTTGGGATCCTGAAATGTCAGGGGTGGATGACTTATGCATTAGAGAATATCTGAGTTACAAATCTAGCTAAAAATAAATGTAAGTTTGAAACTGTAGATAGCTCCGATCTCCCATAAAGGAGCAGAAGTCTGTTGTTGTGGAAGCCTTAATAGGAAAAGATTCCTAGTTAGATGTACAGAGCACACTTAAAAGACCACATCAGACACCGAGTTACCAAGGAATGGAGAAGACAAGAGCCCTCAGGAGTTTCAAAGAAAGCCATTATAAAATTTGGATAGAAGGTTTCTGCGAAGAGCCTAGGACGGCCTTTGGGACCCAGAGGAAAATAGTACAGAAAATGTGTCTGTGGCATTTCACTCACAGCCCATGAACAACCACAGCTTTTTTTCCCCTCTCTTACTCTTGCTTGGCAATCTGGCCTCACAAACAAGGAGAAAATCTTTTGAGACCTTTTGGAATTGTGCTTTGGAAAATGAGGCCTTTGCTGGTTTGACTGTCACTTGTGTTGAGTGGTGTACATTGAAGTCATAAGTACCAGTCAGCATGCTGAAATTTCAGAGAGATAGAAAACATAGTAAAAATTGTAAAATAGTAACTGTAATTGTAAAAAATCAGGGTCATTTATTCACTACTAACACCTATTCAAATTCATTAAATGAATAGTTTTTGGTATTAATGTTGTCCTCATTTAAAGCATTATAATTCACAAAAACATCTGGCCCTATCCAGGTATAGTATAGCCTATAAGAAGCAAGCCAAGAAGACAGGAATTCAGATTTGTGATATTTCTAAGCATATTTCAGGCCTTTGCTGCAGAACATAAGAGCTAATTTTTAATTTTTTTAAAGTTCCTTTCAAGTCCTTATTGGAAAAGAAAGTGTTGACACTTCATCTGTTGTTTCCAAACTGTTATGCAAGCCTTGGAGAACACATTTTTTTTTATCTCTCATTATATCCATATATATTCAGCTTTCTGCAGGTCTCTAGCACCCAAAGGTGCAGCTAAGTACCCAATGGCATATTTAAAGCCAACTGTTAATCAAACTGTTTATCACACTACTCTGAATCACCAATGTAACTCCCCATGAGTAAATTCCTTAAGGTGCTTAAATATCCTCAGACACTTGACCCTACAGCCCTGATTCTGCAGAACATCCCAACGTACCCTCAGCTTTAGGAATGTAAGAAATCCCACTCTGTTCAGTCAAAAAATTGAATAATACCCCAAACCTTACTTGCTATGCTCAGTTGGAATACAGTGTTTTATTTGGACATCCTCTGTTCATGGAGAGTGTGGCATGCAAAGCTTCATTCCCATGTCTACATGGATCCTAATTTTCCAGGGTTAAAACTTGAATCAGATTTTTCCTTTAGTGAGGACAAGCTGCAAAGAGCAGACAATTTCCTTCATTAAAAAGGAAATCTATAAATCCTGTAGTCCTCAGCTCTGTTAACTACATTGTTTGAGGTGAAAGCTGTTAACTGTGGCCTTTAAGAGGTATGTGTAAATGCAATGTTTATCCCCAAAAACCTTTGAAAATGTGCATAAACAATAATATTTTATGATAAATGCCATGCTGTTTTACTAGATTTATGTGCTGAAGACAAGAACTACTTGCAATAATGAAATGCACGGGCTTGATTCTTTAATTACCTGAGTGACCCCTTTACCTCTAGTGGTTAAAGGAAATTGCTGCAGGAGCAGGATCAGGCCCTTAATGGTTTGCCAGCTCCATTCTGATATTATACCCAGACAACAGTCACCAAAATTTATATTTAGTTCCATAAGAACAGTTCATTAGATATCCTTAAGTGTTTTATGAGGCAGGACTTTTCTGACTGTTCTGACAGAACCACCAGTACGTGCAGAAACCAGAGCTGTGAACAAATATTGCAGTTATGATTTACAGCACAATTGCCAGAGTCTTCCCTGGCTTCATCTCTGATGGCTACTTACTCAGGCTGTCATTTTTAGCTCCACAGATTATATCTGCCTTGGCCTCTTCCACAAACACTGGATTCACTGGAGTGTGCTGCAGACAATACAGCTTTCAAACAATGAAGCATTTGTGTTCATTTTCTCCTATTTTATCTTTGGAATTCTACTATTTAGGTCACTATCTGTTGCTTCCAGCTATTCTTTCCTGAAAAATCGTAGCTCTTTTTAGGCTTAAAAAGATAAAATCAATGAATTCATCTATGTTATTCCTCTGGGTATAAAGGTCTAGATGTAATAAGTGGTACACATAGTATAAGATTACATTGCTATTCCTGAACTGCAGCCCCAAGATTAATTGTGCCTTATAGGCCAAAATTTGAAGAGCTGCTGGGTGCTGGCCTCTCTGAAAATCTGATACAACTAACACAATAAACCCCCAGTATTACTAAATTTCTCAAATGCTTTAAACGTGATCCCTCACCAGCATGAACAGGAAGGCCGTGAATGTGTGTGTATATTCCACAACACTGAATTTTAGATACAGATAAGGAGAATAAAGATGAACAGATCCTAATCTTATCTGCCTTTCCTATAAGAAAAAAAAAAATCCACCACAGCTTTTACTCGAGAAAGATAATACTTGGATTTTAGTGAGCAACATCACTTTTGAAATCCATCAATATCTGTGGAATAAAAATTATACTTTACTTAGGTATGAGGACATACAGGAATTCCATTTACATTTAAGCTCACTGATTGCTCACGTAAAAAACTGCTATGCTCTGAATGAAAAGAAGATGAGCGCTTAAGCAAACAGTCATAAATTAATTTATAATGAAACATGACAGTCATAATTTAATTTAGAGTGTATTTAAGATTGTTGTTACTATTTGGATAGGTCTTTTTTGCCTGGAGGAAGATTTGGCTTTACAGTGAAATGTCAGCTATTGAAATACTAAACTTCTTAAGCGTACACATGTATTAATTAATTAAAATTATGTAGATTCTTTCCTAATGAAGATCTGTTGTCTACTGCAAGCAGTCAGACAAAAGACTGCATGATCGAGGCGTATCAGTGGGTCATCAGGAACTCACCAGGAAGTATGAAGGATGCTGAGAATAACCTGTAAAATCTGTAGGGTGGTGAAGCTGCTGCTCAACTTCCTTTCTCAGCGGTGAGGAGAGGAAGCAAGTCAAGTCACAAAAAGAAGTCATTCTATTCAGCTTGTTAACTGAGAGATGGTATGCTAGGACATTTGGGGATAGTCAGGCTGTGACCAAAAAATACCTTGGTGGTTTGTCTCACCATGAGGTAAGACAGCACGCTCCCAAGAACTCGTGATTTCTATTGGGAAAGTAACGTTTAATAAAAACCAAATTACGGGCCTTTGAAGTCTAATACCTATGCTAAAAATAGGTACTTATAAAAAGTAAAATAAAGAACAAAATCCCTCTGTCGTGATCAGATTAATAAGGCAGGGCAATGGATGCATTTGCCTCACTGACAAAATGCATGTGTTTCATGCTGATCAGCTAAGAGAGTCTTTAAATATGGTTAAGCAGCACACAGGAGGTACTTGGGTTAGTAAGAAGTGACAGTAATTGGTTAAAATGGAGTTTGTGTCTTCCTCCAGTGGGAAAATTTGCAAAGGGTCCTTTCCATACCCCTTATAGAAAGAGCATTCCCCTTGTTATACATTGAACTCTCTTGCTAAAAAAAGACTCTCCAACACCTACAACAGTTCCTTCCTTTTTAGTTAGCTCATCTTCTCCAGTCATAAGTATAATTAGCCAAATTACCCCTGAAAAGAAAAATCACCCTGAGTTCTTTACAGAATTATTCCTAGAGAAATATCCTGGGGAGGGACATCCCGCTAAGCTGAACGCTGTCCTAGCAAAAGGCCCATTTTTATCTTTCCCAATAACATTTGACATTCTTGTGCATCAGTACCTTAAAAGACAGTTTTACAACTCTCATATTTAATACTGATAGCAGAAGCCTCTTCTCATTGCCATTTTCTTGGCTAGTAGTGCATCTGGCAAGTTACCTGATAGTTCAGATTCTCCTAGAACACCACAAAGAGAAGCATATCCCTCAGCTACACAGAGCAAACATTTTCAGGATAAAATTTTTGCAATAGGCTCTATTTGGGGCTTACATTTATTTGTCAGACTGGACACTAAACAGTTGTGTGTTGAACTAGTTCCTCCAGAAAGGATTTTTAAGTTAAATAAATCAAAGGAATCACTTTGTCGCCAGTATAAGTAGAAAACTGGGGCATGGAATAGTCAGGAAAATTACCAAGTGAGGACATTCAAGTAAAGTTCATACGGCATTCCCATTTCACTCCCTTTTACCAGTTTCTGTAGTATAGTACTTTCCAGAACAGATTAGAAAAATGTAAAAAAAAAAAAGTTTAATAATGACTTACAAATATACAATACTTACATTTTTAAGAGTTACAAAAATGGCACATGCTACAGAAACCAAAAGCTTCCTCCAACCTTTGGTACATTTTATAGTTATTTATTTACAAAGAAAAATTACAGTCACTTTTCATAGTGTCACATGTTTACATATAAGCATTTCTCAGTTGAAAAATATCTTGCAGCTTACCCAGAGGCAGTTTTGGCAGTTTGATCTCTACACCCATCTATCACATCAAAAATTCTATCAGCCCCTGTTAAGCTGACATGACATTGCATTTTTATGTTTCAACAGCCCTCAGCCTGAAAATATGTACAAGCCATAAGGCTAAACCGATGCAGAGCTGTTGAGATCTCACCTGGTGTATTATAATTGCTCATGGTTTGGTAAAATGACACAGCTACCTTTTTTAATTAGCCTGTGTTTAGAAAAGGGTGTTCCAATTTTGTCAGGGTATTTCCAACTCTTCATAAAAGGAATTTAAAAAAAATACAACATGTCCTTTGCAGGATGCTTTTATACCTTATGAAACTTTTATATTAAATTTTTCCTTCTCTGTGTACAATTCTTACCTCAGGTAACAGAGACAAACTGACCTTTCCAAAGCCTGTTCATTTCCATTAGTTTTCCAATTGTTGTATGTTTCCTAGATTGTACTTTATTTCAACCAAAACTTAAAAATTGTCTTCTACCTGAGAGCAAACTTCATTTTGTATTTCTTAGTCTGTGTGCACTTGAGAGTCTTCTTAAAGATTAGGATACTTGCAATAACACAGCCAAAACATACAGTCTGTTTTTGACACCTTCATTATGTGTGTATACCAATGATGCTTTCATGCTCTCATGATTTTCAGACTATGCAATTTCAACATGTAACAGTATGTGAACTCAACATTATCTTCATCTTGATGAAGGTAGTTTGGGACTACACATTTACAATTTATAGTTTTTAATTAAGACTAAATACCACCAGAGTATTAGTTATGGTTCAGGTCCAGATTTTTTTACATTGAGAAACAGAAAAAAACTTGCCATTAATAGATGTGAATGGAGTTTAAAAGGTGTCTTCCAGCCTTACAGTATTTCCCTCTCACAAACTTACTCCACAGAAAAAATAAACTCCAAATTCAAGCATCTTTAAAGAATGCCTGTGTTCTGGATTTTCTTCGTGCAAGAGCTTCTTGTTTTTTCCTCTCAATCTCCTCTTGAGAGCATTTTCTATTTTTTTGTTCCACCACAGACACTGTAAATAAAAAACACATATTAGGAGCCTTCAGGTTTGCTCAATATGTATTTTAAGTTATCTATTTTCCGTGTTTGAAGATCTATGGCAGGAGCACACTATTCTGACATTCTGGGCACCCACGTTAAAAATGGCTCATCTATCCTGTCCCCAAGGCAGGAAGGGGGATAAAATGCATGACCTTTGTAGTGCTACTGATTACTACCTCCCAATGAAAACACTGGGATGCAGACATTTGCTTCAAGGAAATTTTACTTGGCTGCCCTTCAAGTGAACCTTATGACATCAGGAGTCAACATAGGAGATGGTGATGGGTTAAGAAAATTAAGGCTATCAGAGTGAAAAGGGCTCCACAATTTAGTGAGCTAGGCAGAGATATGGGCATGGAGATGGTATAGACACAGGGGTCAGATACAGTACAGGTGTCACACAAATAAAACAAGGAAGGTTGAAAAAAGGTCAAAAGTAGCAATAAAAATTGGCAAAGGAGACAAGAACATGATAGCTGAGCATAGCATTTTATATGTTGTGTTACAGAACTATAAATTCCCATGCTATAAAATCCTGACCTCACTGGAACCAACAGGAACCCTCCCTGCATATATCAATAATTTTACCATTTTTATACACCAATTTCCAATTAATGTATTTTTAATAAGTGTTCAAACCAGATAAATAAACCATTTTGCTTCTCACAAAAAGGTGTCCATGAAAAATTAAACATCATTTTTGAAAGGATCACATAACATCCATCTTTTTGTTACAGCAATGTCCTTTCACTCAAAATTTAAGATGAGGACAGTTGTTCTTTGTCTGTAAAGAAAAGCTATGCTATTATTTTCTTTCCTTTATTCTCTAGAACATTCACACAGAATAACTAGTTACCTCCCTCCTCCTTTCCCCCTTAACATCCAAAATTGTTATTTTCCATTTATCTGCTGCTTTGCTGGGGAAAAAACACAAATAAAACACAGATTCTTTGATAAAACTGGCTGATGGTTTGCAGGAATTGTTTCATTGTTCTAGTAACAATGTTTCCTGAAACTGGAGGTTGATACAGGATACTCTAAAAGGCGTGTTTTATCAAAATTAATACTGATTAAAACTTTGCCAAGATGTGAGATCAAGTGAAAACAAGACTAACTGGAACCTGAGCGGTTCTACATTTCCCTAGCAAGCAAATCCAGTGCATGGAATATTCCTGACTGTTGCTTGATGATGAAGAAGCACCTGATCTCCTCCTCTGGATGACAAGGAAATGTTAGTGTTTAGGCTGATAAGAACATTTCACTGGCAATTTCAACCACAGAACAAACAACAATACAGGCTGAGGTTTGAAAAGTGCCAAGTAATTTGAGGTTCCAAATTCCAGGTGTGCAATAATATAAAAAAACTGGCACTCAAATCACCTGGTGTCTTCTCTCCTTGCCCCACCATTAACTGGGGTTTTACTGTGTATCAAAACAACAGTATTTTTAAGTTACAATTTAAGAACACGGTATGCTTAGTACTGCATCGGCCTGCACTTGAGCCTAGTGAATCTGAGTGCCTGCGGAGAGAGGGTGTGAAGCATTCAGAGAAGTGGAATGAAAACGGGCAGGAATTCAAGATACACGTCAGGACAATTTTATTTTGGAGAAAATAACCTCAAAATTCTTGCTAGAACATTTGCTAACACCTAAACGAATGGATGAAGATTGAAGCCTGTTGTAACACAGCAACACAGCACGAATCTGACATTCTGACTACAGTAAGGAAACAAACGGTAACAGTCTGAGAGTGATACGATAAAGACAAATACCTGATGAAGGCTGTGCAAAAGACTCTGAAAAGTGCCTCTTGAAAGGTGATTTCTTATTGTCAAGCTTGCTGTGCAAAGTCATGTTCACCTGATTCTTGCTTCCTTCCAAACCCTGCAGAGTAATTCCAATGCCAGAATGATTCCCTGGATTTTCACACCCTACATGAAGACCACCCGTAGAATTGTTAATCTTTCGGAATTTAAACTTTGAAGGCACAAGTGACGTTTTGTTACTAGAAGTGCTACTTGGTATCTTTCCCATATTATACAAGAGATCTGGGCTGTTTAATGTTTTGCTGCTAAAAATGTTTACTGCATCAACAGGACTTACTTCAGAAGCAGTGTCTCCTGCTGGCACAGAATTTGACCTGTACCATTTCCCCAAAACAGTCTTTGTAGTATCTTCAGAAGCATCCTGATGACAGTTTTTAGTCAGTGTGTATTTGCTCTCTGTAGAAGGACCTGAGATCACAGTTCGAGGACTTGAGATGCTCTTACAGTTCACTGCATGACCCGTTGTGGCCAGCCCACGTATAACCTTTGATGAATTCCTACAGGAATCATTTAGAGAGACAGCCTCCTGTTTTGCATTTGGTTTTTGTGCCAAGAGGCGATCAGGTAGTCCTTGTTTAGAACCTGGGAAGCTCTTACCAGCATTTGATCTGGAGTTACTACTGGCTCCTTGTATAGTTTTAGTTCTTTCATTTCCTTGTTTAACATCTTGGCTCTGAGTTTGCTTTTCTATATCATCACACACCTGATACAACAACTCATCATCCTCAAAGTTTGCATCCCAAAGACTATCGGATCCGCAAAACATATCTAATATCTCATCAGAGAATTTCGGTTCGTTCCATTCATCAAACGGCACGGGACATTTCTTTGGTATTTCAACCACTTTAGTTAGATCATTAGCTTTCATATTGGTAGAAACACTGGATGATTGACAGGAAACAGCATGAGCGCTATTTCCAGGTTTTTCTGTCCGTTGTCTATGAGAGTTAGATCTTGAAGCAAAAAGGGGGTCACTTTTAGGCTGAGGAGTTTCATGTCCATTCTTCACTTCAGATTGCATTAGAACAGGAATACATTTCAAATCACTGGTTTGGGCACTTTTCCAAATAGATTTTATTTTATCTGGTTTAACATCACATTTGCCATGCAAAGATGTGGTCTCTGAGTTTTCTGTCTTACATGGCTTTTGTAAAGACAGAGATTTTACAACATTTTGTGTGTTTTTACTAGAATGTTTCAGAGGTGAATACTGCAAACTGTTAGATTTGTTTACACTCCCCAAAGAAGTTACCAAATTGCCACTACTTCTCTGCTTTGTTCTGCTTGCATCACTGAAATCATATCCAGGTGGATTTGCAGGAACTGGTGGTGGTTCCTCAGCACTTATCAATTCAGGATTTTGGGTTATTTCCATCACAAAAGAGTCATCTGCCAAAAAATCTGTATCCCAGTCATCAAAGTCATCATTAACTACTCCAGCCAGCTTAGTGGAGGCCACCAATTGTGTCTTCAAAGAAGGAGGATTTTTTTTTGTCATATCAGGTTTCGGTACAGTCTGGTTCACGCTCCCCACTGCATCGTTTTGATGTGCCTCTGAATTACCACCTTGCATGTCTTCAGTTTCCTCAGGAAGCTGCTCCTCCTCCAAGGTACTTTTATTTCTATGAAAACTGTTATTTAAAGAAATATCTGACAGTCCTTGGCTCAGCTGCCCACTACACTTTTGGGTAGAACAGTCAAAAAGAGCATGAAGGGCTATTTCAGACTCAAGGTCTACAGACTTTTGACTGCTGGATTGACAGGGCCGTGCAGCAGGAATGCCAGTGCTCTGCCCAACTGGTTTCAGGGACAGGGCAGTATCTGTTTCAGAACCTTCACCAAGGAGTGGTTTCTGGTTCTTCGTGTTTACTTCACCTTTAGAAACATTCAGAGGCTCTGAGGTGCTCTGGATGAAGTTGTGACCAAGCTTCTCCTGTTCCTGAACAGCATCTAGCTCCACTAGGTTTTTATCAAATTCCTTAGCCAATTTCATAAGTTCCTCTTCAGGAATTGTTATCTTAAGATCCCTGGATTTAAAAAAAAAAACCAACAACAAAAAAACCAAACAAACAAAAAAACAAAACAAAAACAAAACAAAAAACCCAAAAAAACAACCAAACAAAAAACCAACCAAACAAAAAAACCAAAAACAAAACAAACAAAAAAAAAAAAAAAAAAAAAAAAAAAACCCAGAAAAGTCAGAGCTACTGAGAGAGTTTAGCCAAGCTCAATAACATGACTATGTGAGCTATTCATTCTCTAGTTTAACAACTACAGAGAAAACAACTGAATCCCACAAGGTGCAGTCAACATGCAATTGTTTTGATAGAAATACCCCATTAAGAAGAGATAACAAGACCAAAGCATTCTATATGCTAATGTACAATTACATGGTTCACTATATATAAAAGACCACAAATCTTTTTTCATGAAAGCCCAGTTATGATGGGCAAGAAAAAACTGTAACTCACCTTGTACAACTTAACTTTGTCCTAGCTCGCACTTTTACTACTCCAGGTGTATAGGGAATAGCATCCTCACCAATCCATGTTCCCAAAATGGAGCCTTCACTACAGGCTGATTTGTCATCCTGAATGATAAGATTTATGATGCTTAGAAATTTGATGTCAGATAAAGACTGGACTAGACACACACCTTGCGTGAGTTAAAGTTGCTAAACCAAGTAAACATCTGAAACCTGTTGAAAGCCTCAGACAGAAGCTAAAACAATAAAAGTTAATTGAGATTAAACTTCAATTATATTGTTTTAAAACAGGAACTTCAATTAAAATAACCGATTTTTACTTTGGTGCTCAAATCTAATACTCTGTTTACACATATTCTCCAATACTCACGTTACAAGCCGTGATCTAGTTTACTTCAGTATATAAAACTAAGGAGCTGCCTGAGAGGCACTGACTTGATCCACTTAAAGCAGCATTAACAGATTAGAGAACTTAAAAGAAATCACATTCTGTATGCTACCAGAAAAAAGTTATGACTTCTTCCATTACAACCCATTTACACAAAAAGCCTTCAAACTGAAGCAAGTGAAGTTTAGAAACTAAACAAAGTTGGTTTAGAACTTCAAAGTTCAAGCTCGAATTTGAATTCTGAAGTCTAAGAGATACAACAGTGAAGTGGTAAATTGTCTACAGCAGCAGAGCAATAGGATGTCGGAAATTACTGCATGTAAGCCAGAAAAATATTTGAACTTTACTAACTACTGGGGTACTTTGGGGTAGGTTTTCTTATTCTTCATAAATTTTTTTTTTCTAATTTATTTTTGTTTAAGCAAAAAAGAGCATGAGCAAAAGATAGCTGCAAACCCTGATATTATTTACATTTATGGCAGGGCTGTAGCCATTTACAGGGAAGGCAGTGGCATCCCTTACCAAAGGTTTCCCAGTTCTTAAGTATAATTTCTCACAAATATGCCAAACAGTGAATACAATTTAAATAGGCCTGTGAAATAAGCTGGCATGTTTTTCAAGCCAAATATTATACATCTGTTTTAGGAATTACATGTTCTCTTCTTGCACTTAAAAGGCAACAATAAGCAAACACTTTCATTTTCACTTTCTAGGTTGTGGACATCAGGTTCAGGGCAAGAGGGAAAGGGCAGAGATCTTAGGGTGAAAAGGCAAATTATTTAGAGTACCAAAGCAAGGTTATTATGTTTATATTATTGTAGAGTATCTATCTCATCCCAATCCTATTGTTGTACTTCAGCAGTCAATCAGGACCATTCAAAGTGCTTAAAAACAACTGTCAAGTAAATCCAGTATGTGAAAAACTCTTACCTCTGAACAGATGAGTGACTAAGGATAAATAAACACAATAGTATTCCTAAAACCAGGGGCAATAACTTGCACTCTGACAGTAAACCTTTCTAAAATGGAGCTGCTGCAAGTCCACTTTCTTAATGCATCTTTTTTTACAGTATCTGTCACTCATAGAGCAACCAGTCAATGCTACACTTTCAATTTTAATTCAAACCAGTTTTATGAACATGTTACTAATTTTCTACACACTCAACTCTTACCATGAAACTACTGTAACTAAAACCGAGGCTAAGGCTGAAGTACTATTCTGTTTGGTTACTGCATGTGCAGAGAGTTGGTTTAGAAAGTAACAATTACCTGAGGAGCAATACGATTAACAATTTCTGAAATTTCTACTGCGCACCCACTGGTGGACTGTTTGGTTTTTCCACTGCCTATGAAAACAAATAAACAAATAAACAAACAAACAAACTTCTCGAAAATTGCAAACCAATTTAATTTACAAAGTGCAGTACATCTCAATTCAAATCTATGTGTTAAAATCAGAGCTTGGTTCAGCTCTATATCGAAGGTTTTTAATAAAAATAAAACCAAACAACTTAACCATTGTACGAGAAAGGGGCCTTTCTCCAAGAAACCTTTGATACCTTTTAGTACACTCACACTGCATGCCTCAAACAGGTGTCCTGAAGCTTGGATTTTGATCTTACCTAGTCTGTGTGAAATTGGTGAATGAGAATCCCAAAAGATTTCTTGCTGTGTATCAGTGTCATTAACAGGAGAACTGAAAGTAGGTATTCGGGATTTCCTACTCAAGGACCTCTTTGGAGTTTTATGTAAACATGACTCTGTGTAAACAGAAAGAGGATATTTATTAAAAAAAAAAAAACAAAAAAAAGGCCCAAATCACTTAGAACATACAACAGGTCAAGGCATAAGAGGATTTTTTGAATGAATGAATTAGGAAATTCAATAAAGTTTACACTCATCACCATTATTTACTCACAACAGGAATATTGTTCACAATTAGATATTTAATACAGAATTAGGACTCTTAGCTTTGCCAGTTACATCATCGCAGATATAACATGATCCTGGCAGCTACACACTCAGCATCTAACAGTAAGGATGGGAACTGTCAGTCCTTCTACTTGAGAGAATACTGACTTCAGCTTACATTAAGAGAAAAACTATGTATACCTATGTGAGAAAATATTTTCTAATCTTGCTTGCTTTGGATCTTTCACCCAGACTGATTTGAGCTACAACTTTAATGGGCCTCCAAACTGCTCTGGGCCATAACCTGCCTTCACCTATCCTTCCTCCCCTGGGCCTTTCCAGCTAGGACTGTTGGAAGCAGCAATATAGCTTATTCAAAACCTGCTTGCAGCTGCCTCTGGTCACCCCTGCCCTTTAGAAATGATGTTGCAGATGTGAAAGCCTACAGAAATAATTTAAAAGATGTGATTACTACGCAGGAAGCATCTCAGGAGATGTTTTGCACCAAAGTGCCCAGCGCAGCCAGGTTTTATCCTCTCCTAGAGTGGATCAACGTCCTCAGTTACTTCTCAGTGTCTCAGTGCCACACAAATGACAGAATCATAGAATGGGACAGGCTGGAAGGGACCACAGTAGGTCACCTGGTCCAACCTCTCTGCTCAAGCAGGGCCACCCCAGAACACATCGCACAGGATTGCATCCAGATGGTTCTGGAGTATCTCCAGAGTGGGAGACTCCACAACCTCTCTGGGCAACCTGTCCAGTGCTTTATTATCCAGCACAGCGAAGAAGTTTTTCTTCATGTTCAGGTGGTACTTCCTGTGCATCAGTTTCTGCCTGTTGCCTCTTGTCCTATTGCTTGTGACCACCAAGCAGAGACTGGACGATTCTCTCAACACCCCCACTTCATATATTTATACACTTTAATAAGGTCCCCTCTCAGTGGTCTCAAGGCTGAACAGGCCCAACTCCCTTATGAGAGAGATGCTCCAGAGCTTTGAACAACTTGGTGCCCCTTCTGCTGGACCCGCTCCAGGAGCTACATGTCTCCCTTGTCCTGAGGAGCCCAGAACTGGACACAGCACTCCAGATGTGCCTCACCAGGGCTGAGCAGAGGCGCAGGACCATCCCCCTCGACCTGCTGACAGCGCTCTTCCCAGTGCCCCCCAGGGCACCCACGGGCCTTCTTGGCCCCCAGGGCGCACCGCTCTTGACAGGAACAGCGCCTTCTCAGGGCACACGGGCGGGGGACGAACGGGAGTTTCACATCACGCCGGCCCCTCCTCACGGCTCGGCCGTACCTGCAGCGCGGGGCGCGCACGCCGCCTCCGCCGCGGGCAGGCCTCGGCCCGCACCGCCTTCCGCCGCCTCCTCCTCATCATCCTCCTCCTCCGCCTGCCGCCGGCCGAGCTGCTCCTCGCCGCCGCCGCTGCGCCTCCTCAGGGCGGCGGCGGGCCTGAGGCAGAGCCCCCTGCGCCGGCTACCGGGCATGGCGCTCGCTGCGGCAGCGCCGCATCCCTCCCGCCACCGCCGGCACCGCCGCCATTTTCCCGGGCAGCCCCGCCGCCGCCGCTGATTGGCCGCAGCCTCGCCGCCTCGAGCGCCCATTGGCCCCGTGAGGCGGAGGGGCGGGGCGGCGGACGCGGAGGAGAACTGCGGCCCCGCCCCTCCTGCCCTCCGTGAGGGGACCGCGGGTGCCCCCCCGGCCGGGGACTGGGACGCATCGTTCACTCCCGGAGTGCAGGGAAATAAAAGCTCGGTCTGCAGAGGCATTAGGGATAGCGTGTGTCCTCCGCTGGGTCTCGGCTGTCGGCTTGGCCCGACGTGCCCCGAGTTTTGCCACTGGCAGATTTTGCCGCTACCAGGTTCACGGAGGACACCCGGCTGGGTGGCATTGTGGATCTGCCGGAGGGCAGGAAGGCTCTGCAGGGAGGTCTGGGCAGAGCGGATCGATGGGCTGAATGTGGGCTAAACCGTGTGAGGTTCAACGGGGCCAAGTGCCAGGCCCAATGCTTTGGCCCACAACATCCACCTGCAGTGCTACAGGCTCGGGGAAGGATGGCTGGAAAGTGGCCCAGAGGGAAAGGACCTGGGGGTGATGGTTGACAGCGGCTGAACATGGTCCAGCGTGTGCCCAGGAGGCCAAAAAGGCCAGTGGCATCCTGGCCTATATCAGAAATAAAGTGGCCAGTGGGACCAGGGAAGTGATTCTTCCCCTGTACTCGGCACTGGGGAGGCTGCACCTCAAGTACTGTGTCCAGTTCTGGGCTCCTCACTTGAGGGAGGAGGTGCTGGAATGAGTCCAGAGAAAGGCAATGAAGCTGGTGAAGGGTCTATGAAACAATTGTTATGAGGAACAGTTGAGGGAGCTGGAGGTGTTTAATCTAGAGAAGAGAAGGCTCAGGTGGTGGGATCTTATCACTTACTACAGCTGCCTGAGGGGAGGCTGTAGCCACGTGGGGATCGGCCTCTCTTGTTTAGCTGCACCAGGGGAGATTTAGGTTGGACATTAGGAAGAATTTCTTCTCAGAGTTACTAAACATTAGAATGGGCTCTCCACGAAGGTGGTAGAATCACCATCCCTGGAGGTGTTTAAGGAAAGACTAGATGTGGCACTCAGTGCCACGGTCTCATTGACATAGGGGTGTTTGGTCACAGGTTGGGCTCGATGATCTCAGAGGTCTTTTCCAACCTAATTGATTCAGTGATTCTGTGAAACCTAGGGAGGCATAAGTCATTTCAGCCCAGTAAGGAACTGGGACTGGCAAAGAGAGGCTTACAGAAGCCAGATTTGGTAGGTAGAAAATTAACATGAGGTTCCTGAGGGCCTGTGGTATTACATCATTATTTCAAACAATATAAATGCAAACACATGTACATATTACTTCATGAGGTGGATATTTCCTCCCTGAGACGCTAAACCTAAATGTACAAACATATCTACCAAGCATATAGGGTCGAGGGGTGAACTACTTGTATATTGGTCACCTGCCTGGTTTTTATTTAATCAGTTTGGAACACTTGGGGATCACACTTCATTTGTAAGACGTGAGCAATGGATAGCAGTCAAGGATCAGGAGTAAGAAGTTTTGAAGACACTAAAGAGTGATTCCCTGAACCATGAAACCTCTTCTTTTCACCTGAGGCCTCAGGCAAACCAGTATGTTTTTTGACTTCTCCATTCTCATGAGTGTAATTAAAGTCAGTAGAAGATGTTTTAACAAGGAAAACAAGTTAAGTACTATGCATTAAACTGAGAAATTTTATTATATACATGGTTAAATTATCACAGTTAATCACAGGAAGTTGTGACATTTGATTAATCAACTTATGCCATACTTATCAAATAAAAACTGGAGACAAGACCAGAAAAAACGGGTCAAGAATTAGAATCCAAAATCCATCATAGACATCTGAATATGGCTACTACGTTGTAATCATACCAACATGGCTTGATCTGTGCATCAGCACCAAGTGTGGTGAAGGTGTGTGTGACATTTTTGAGTGCAATATAGTAATTAAAAATTGCAATGCATCACCCAGCTACTGAAATGGCTTACCTGGACTCAGTGCCATAGGCACTATGTCAGTTACTTGCTCCTTGTTTCCAGCTGAAATGGATTCTAAGAAACTTTTTACATCAGTGGTAGAAACATCTTGAGGGAAAGAGAAACACTGACATCGACACAGTTACTAGAAAGCGCTACTAAAATCTTTACGTCTCCTAATACCTCCCAGTGACCTCTTGGTAGCTGGGTACTGTAAAGTCTTCTGCTTTTACACTCCACTATCTTAACAAGTATAGTCTGAAACACTGTCATCAATGATTAAATTTAAGTGACATCTGTCATAGTCACTGAGTATTATGAATTTTTCTTCCTTTCTCCAAGCTCATTGTTCACTAACCTCATTCATAAAATGTGAATATTTGCCACAGGTCTTTCACACATTTGTGAGGTTTTACTCATGTAGTAAAAAAGTAAAAGTTTGATTTGGGGCTTTTTTCGTTTGGTTGGTTTTGAGGTTTTTTTAGTTGGTTTTTTGGGTTTTTTTTTGGGGTGGGGAGGAAGCATATTTCATGTATAACTCGTTCTGCATGAGAAACCTTGTTGCATCAGTTTAAGCCTATGTAAGGTTGTGTTACCAAAGGTATATATATAAAAAAAAAAAATCTGCATATGTAGAAAAGATGAACTGGTTTATGATGGGGGGGAAAAAAATATCCCACTTTCCTCATGAACAAAAGTGTGTGTATCTCCTTGCATCTTAAGAACTCAACTCTGAGCCAATGCTGTTTATTAAGTTAAGAAACACAGTGGTAGAAGCCTGTGATGTTGGAGGGTTTCTCTGTGGAGCTGTAGCCTCAAGGAGGAGGGAGTTTGCATTCCCTTGTCATGGCACGAGCAGCTGGATCAATGGCTAATTGTGGTGAGGCTGCGTTCCAGGGACTTGCAGCAAACTCCTTGTGCTGCAAGTTGTGAGTCCTACTTTCAAATCAAGAGGGATAAATAATGGAGGAGATTGAATGAATAATAAAGTTAGTTCAGTTTTTAATAGTAATATAAACTGCCCGAGAAATTTTCACAGTGTTTTATGAGACAAGGATCTAAAATGAAATGAAATAAATGTGCAAGATCTGAGAAGTTTCCTAAGAATTTCCCATTGGTGTAATGAGAGCACTGAAAATAAGAGGGAAAAAAGGCTCCTTTTAAAAGTTCTTTGAACACAGTGAGCATTTTTATCTTGGAAAGTGTGTGTCTCATTAGTGAGTTTTTTCAAAATATCTAATGTATCACATCGACGTAACTAACAAAGGGAGGTGACTTTATGTTATAGTTCATCTCTCATTCTTGTTAGAGCTGTGAAAAAGGGAAAATCAGTAACAGTGATTTCAATGAAAATATCAAGATTTGCAAGAGGATGGAAGTTATTATAAATAATGAAATTAATTTGACAAATACTGCATTTTTCCAGTATGTTTCAAAATGCTCTGTGATATTTTCAAAGTGAACTGTGTTGGGCTTTTTTGTTCCCAAACTAAATTTTCATTTCAAAATCGATTTCTTTTTAACCACTGAAAAAGAAGGAAGCCAGACACACACACACACACACACACACACACACACATAATTTGTCTCCAATGAAAACATGTGTGCATGCATTTTGATCACCTAAGACCAGGTGAAAAGGCAAATTCTCCAAACCACATTTTCTTTGGGTATTTTGTTTAAAAAAAAAAAAAAAAAAAAAAAAGGTGTGGGTATAAACTCTAAAACTCAGTAAAATTATATGGTACTTTAAAACACATTTTCTCCCAGGTAAGGAGCACTTAAATAAAGAGTGTGTGTAACTACACATGTCTCGTTGAGTATTTCTGCAGAGGGGGGCTCAGCAATGCTCAGGGATGTGCAGAGAGACAACGAGGGATGTAAGCTGGGTACCTGAGATCTTCTAGACAGCCTTGCCCCTTACTGCAGCATGGATTGTCCTGGGGATAACTATGGAGCCACTGGATTCAGCAGCTAGGTGAACTATATAAACAGAGGAGAGAATTTAGATGCTTAGTGTGAGATGCATTTATAAACACAGCCCCGTGGACCCAAACAAAAATAAACTAAGACACTGCTATGCAATTTAAATATGAAAGCATATTTTTTTAAGCAACGATTTCCCACCTTTTTCCCTCCCAAAAATCCTACTGGTCGATGTATTCGCTTAAGAAGTCTCGGAGTGTTTACTGAAGTGGAGCACTACATGATAGCAGATAGTTTATACAAGTTAACAACAAGAGATATGTGTTCTGTTGCCTTATTAGGAAAAACTCTGAGGATATCTGAAATGTTAACTTAATGGGCAATAATTTTTTCCATCCATAGGGAAACTCAGGCATCATGTGCGTATTTTTACTTTTATTAATAGCATTTTGATAGCACAGTTATAAAGCTTGTCCTTGGCTTGTCTTGAAATATCATACTGGCTTCACTTATTACAGAATGTTACTTTAATTTTCCAAGGTGAAATGCTCGCAGAGCAGAAACTGGTGAGGAAAATATGGCCAAAACAGTTACATATACCTTTATTTTTAAAGTGCTGTCCAGAAGGGTTTGCAGCAATTTTTGCTGATGCATAAATTGACCTAGACAGTAAATGATACATGGCCTTAGAAATACCTGAAGTAGCCTTGCTCAGGAATTTTTAGTGGAGAGTTATTAAATGTCAGAGTAATTTACACAAGCATAGCCTACTTTATGCTTTTGCATTCTCTTTCCCTCTTTCTTTCCACTGTGCCATCTGAGAACTAACGGAGCTTTAAAAATATTTTACATATATCTCTTTCCTTTTATTTTTTCTTCTTCTTTTCATAGAGGCTCATCCTGTTTTATTTATCATACTCAGAAAATCTTCTTGAATGTGGGACTATAATGTATCTCACAAAGACCTGATCCAGCAGAGCACTTAAGTACCTGCATAACTTCATTGTAATGACATTTTCCATTGCTCATTAACTGGCATTTAAAGAAAATATTCCATTGCTTGGTGTCTGGGCATTTAAAGGAAATTGTCAGCCAAAATGGGTGAGCCATTTAGAAGAATTGGGTCAGGCAAAGAGTAGATATAAATAAAGACAGGATCAAAAACCTGTTCATGAAATTCCAGCAGCAAGGTTTTCTTTCATTTTCCTTTTTTTCTTGTTGTTGTTTTGTTTTGTTTTGTTTTGTTTTGCTTAAATCTGTTGATCCTGCTGTATTACAGCTCCAGGCTATCAAGTAGTGAGAAATAGGTTTTCTGTTCTGCTCTCTTAGTTTCTGGATTTTTTTTTTATCCCTTGTCAGAAAGCAAGTTAGAGGGTTCTTTGAAGAACAGGAAAGGATAGGTTTCCAGCTTGTTTGGACAGCCTGACAAATATTGATCTACTATATATCCTGTAGGTGATTTTTTTCATCAGTGACAAAATCAGAGCTGCATCTGAGAACTTGACTTGCTAAAACTCTCACATGGTACAGTGTAAATTAGTGAAGTATTTTTTCAGCTACCAAACATAGAGCAGTGGATGGTCAGAGATGATCAGCTTTTTGATCAAGCTTTCTGGAGAAGAAAATAGGCATTGCTATTTTATTTAAAGCATACTTGGCTTTTGATTGATACATCCATTCCAGGAGAATGTTTAGCTTAAACAGCTTACTGAAAAATCAGTGATCAAACTAGTATGAAATTCTCCAAATACAGTCATTCTCCATATTTCTTCAACATACTCAGCAATTTTTGGATAGACTAATTTTATGTCAAATGTTCATATCTTGAAAAAACAATTTCTGTTTTACCAAAGTGCCTCTTTTTTTAAGGCTTTCGTTTTGCAATTTCTATACATTATTCTTTGAGCCTGAATCCCATTAACTTTAAGCCAGAGTTTACATGGAAATGAATCACAGTGAAGTCCCCCTGTTTCATGTGCATGTGTGACTCTCATTATGCAGCATCTACCGTTGCTGGTTTCAGTGTTGGGGTACTGAAAAGTTACTTTCTCCTAACAGCAGTTCTGAAATCTCTGCACAATGATTTGAATTCTCTGACTACTACCCGATGGTCCCAAAAGTGCCCTGTGTGACTTGACTGCTATTATTAGTTGTTTCAGTGATCAGACCGAGCTTGGAGTGGACGTGGAGGTTTGGCCCAGAATTGTGGAGCCCTAGTTTTAGGAATGAAGCAAGGGAAAAATTATTATTCCAATGCCTCACTTGTTTTCTGGCAGTATCACTTCTTTCCCCAGGCTGGTTGGTACTGGAACCTTCCTCAAGTAGGAGGCAGTTCTGAGTACAGTGTCCCTTCTGACTTTATATGCCATGGCTTGGTGGTCCTAATTCACAGAGTGAGCAAACAAGTGCCCAGATAAGAATTAGACACCCTTTTGATTATTAATTTTTTCATTTATTTTCAGATGGCTTTTCCTTTTGTCGTATTGTTCACACATAATGCGTCTGACTCTTCCTATGTCACACTACATCTTTGCAGTAATTTTCTGTGCTGTTCTGTCCCTCTGGATTTTACAGCAGTGGATCAGAAAGGAAGTGCAAGCCTTAGCAGAAATAATAAATCCACTGCAGGTCTTGAAGGTACTAATTTCTGCAAAACAAAATACTGCCTCAATTCTGTTATGGGCTAGAAGGAGTGATCAAAGTGAAATACATTCATTGTGGAATTGGTTTGCAAAGCCTGCTTCTAAGCCATCACACACTCTTTCTAGATTTTTTTTTTTCCCCTCTCAAAAGTAAATAATGCAGTTGTGTTCTGCCTGGCCTGTGGCATTGCACCCCATGCAGCTCTGGGGAGTTCAAGGATTGTTCCCAAGCCAGGCCTGTCTCACGAGATGGGCAGGGAAGCTGTGTTTGCTTGGCAAAGGGGTCACTGGACACATAGATGCTGCACAAGAATTCTGGGAGTCATGGTCATCTCCCAGCCTGGAGTCTCTTGGAGCACTTGAAAGTCTGTGGCAAATGTTTTGTGACTCCAGCAGGAAGATTGGGGTGGTTGGTCATTGCTGGAGTAATGTGACATTTGAAAAAATATTTTAGGAACTGTCATATAATAGCAGGTATTTCTAATCTATGCAATCTATCTAATTAGGTTCAACCATGCCCAATTCCTTGTCTGATTGCCTGAGCCTTTCCGCTTAACCAGTCAGGTTTATTCAATAAGGTGTCCTATAATGCTATTTCCTTCCTTGAGAGTATATGTTATCATCCCCGACCCAGACTTAAGAATCCCTCCACTTTTTTCTTATTTTAACATCCTCTGTCTCCACAGTAAAGCCCTGGGCTTTTGTTAGGAGTCACCTAGCTGAGGAGAAACCTAGGTGAGACTTTGGGTCTCATTACTTTTATTTTTAAGTACTTAGAAGACTAAGAGACACAGAAAGTATAGAGCAGGCACAATATAGGTAGAATCCCCATAAATTTAATACAAACTGGTTTAAATTGTGAGTTCAAATAGTAAACAAGATTAGAAATAATAAGAAATTAATAGAGTTGCACGGGCAGTTGACTCACTATTACTGTCATTTCCTTTTGGCTTTGGTCATGGGGATAACAAGGTAAGAAATTACTGTTTGTTTGCTTTTATTGATTGGCTTGATATTTGAAATAAAGATTATATTTTTTTTTGTCTGAGCAAGTCTTTTGTAAGTTAATATTATGCTAATTAGAATGGATGTCTTCCTGAGCCTTATTTTCTTGTTCATTTGATCTAATTAGCTGATTAATTTTTAATTGCCTACTGAGGGAACTTTACCATATTGTGATTTTTGTTTTACCTTTACATTTGGAAAACAATGGTATGGCTAAAATGACTCAAAAGTATTATATGGAGATATTTCTGCAAGGCATAAATGCAAATCATGATTTCTTCCTGCTTCCTAATTTTAGTGCAATCCACTTTGAGTTAATGATCATTAATCAAAAAGGTTTGCTTGGTTTGTGCAGTAGTGGAGTAGTAAGAAGGTGGTTCAGTTCAACGAGCTTCATGGTAGAAGGTCTGTTACTTGGTGACCAAATGGAAATGAAATCTCTTGGCTGTGTATGAATACTGCAGTGAACACTTCCCAACTTACAACATTTATTCTTTTTCTCCACAAAAGCATTCTTAGACTCTCAGAATGAATGTATTAATAAGCTTAGAAATAGAAGTATAAAGTTCTAACAAGGCCAAGTGTTGATTAAAACTTATTTTCTGGTGACAAAAATAAATCACAGTTCTTGGCAAGTTATTTCAAGTTATTCCCTGAGCGTTTGAAATTTGCACCACATTTTTAGACTGAATTACTCTTGCTGTAACTTCTAGCCCTTCGATCTTGTTCAGCCTTTGCCTGCAAGATTGAAGAGCTCTCTATTATCAAAGTTTTGTTCCCTATGGAAAGCACTTGTAGCCTGTGATCAAATCATTCTTTAACTTTCGCTTTGATAAGTTAATTGATTGAGTGCCTTGAGTCGCTTGTAGTAAGACATGTTTCCTAATACCATAATTGTTCCCTTGGCTTCCTTGTAATCCATGGAATTTTTCATAGTCTTTCTTAAAACAACACCAGGAACCCAGAGAAACTACTAGTCATTTCACTGATGCCAAATAAGATAACGTAACCTCCTTACTCCTATTCATGATTGCTCATACATCTGGCAAGCACTGTAGCTTTTGTCACTTCACTACTCTAGTAATTCATAGTAATCTGGTTGCTCATCATGGCCTGTGTTGCTAATCCCTTGCCTCCTTTTTAGGATCTCTCTCTGCCAGAGTAGAGTCCTCCCTCGTTAAGTCTGTCTCATTATACCCATTCCTTGATCCATGGCCTTCCTGTTAGCTGTACTGAAGTACATAATGTCTGGTTACACTCTTCTAACCCAACTGTCTTCTCCATAATTTTCCATTTTCTAGTAATCTTCCCATATTGTGAAAATGTTATTTTTTTAACAAAAGTGAAAGATAGCCCAGGAGGCAAGAGCCAGTTCCACAATCATGTAATGATGGCTTAGATGTATCTGCTAGATAGTTTTTAAGTAGTTTACGATGCCATTCTGATTCATCACATCTCATTTTAGCCATCCAAAAATTAGCTTCTAATGGTTGCTAGTTTCCTAAGCTCTTAATAGTCAATGGAGAGAGATGGAGACCTTCACAGAGAGACGTAGTGGACTTATCTGAAAAATCATAAATCACTTTTCGACAGTGCCTTTTTCTTTTCATTGACTATAATGGGAACATAGAGAAGTTAAAGACAAGCTGCCAAACTTTTAGACAGCTATAATTACTGTGGATGAATCCCATCTCTTATGCTTTTTAGCTTTTCAGTCAAACTGTGGTGTGATACAAAGCCAGTTTTCTTACAGGCATCCATCAAGATGGTTGCCTTTAGCGGTCCCATTTGTAATCACATCAGAAAATGATATCAAGTTAGTTTGACAAGATCTGTTTTCCAGAAACCCATGTGGATCAGCTTTAATTAGATTATCCCTTTTAGTTCTTTATCCAGTTATTTATCACTTATATGCCTCTTTTGCTTTTCTATCAGATCTTTTTATCAAATCCCTACTTTTTTTACTTTAATATTGACACACATCCAAAATTGTGAAAAATCTGAGGCTCTGATGTCTTAGACTTTTTTCCTTTGTTTCCACCCCATCTATATCAGGTGGACTGTTCTCTGAGGTGCTCCTGCAATCCTTGATCAGTCAGCAGTAGGGCACAGGATGACTTTGAACCGTTTCTGGTAAGAAGACCTTCAGAAGTCCTTTCCATGCAGCCTGTCCATATGGTTAAGTCCTGCAACCTGCACAGTGGAGGGTGAGGTAGTGGGTTTCTTCTTTTTTTGGTTGGGATTTTTTTAGATCTTAAAGTGAGAAGTTTCCTAAAAATGTTAGATTGTGTGTTTCTCTTTCCAAAATTGCATGTTTTAAAGCTTTTTTTTTTTTAATATCTGAGGGAAAGTTACCACATTTTTGGTTCTCCTTCTTTCTCATTCTCTTTTATTTGTAAAATAGAGATGTCTGAAAGCCAGGAGACAGACTATGGTGTTCTGTTGTCTTCTGACTGCAGAAAGGTTTACAGGGCTGAAGCGAAATCTATGACCTTGTGCTACCTGTGCACTAAGACATGAAAATCAACTGGTCTTTTTAATGTAATATTATTGCATGAGGAGAATGCTCTGGAATAAGGACTTTTTGCCTTCATCTTACAAGGATGCTTGAAAAACAAAAGCAATGGGAGAAAATGTACGCAGCACTGTTTTCTGGATAAGGAGACTCCCCAAAACTTGAAACTCTACCCATCAGACAGAAGACATTTTTGCAAGAGTATTCATTCAAGTAAACATCATCCTGAAAACTACTGGTGGCATTTTAAGTACCAATATGCAAAGCTAGCTGGTACCAAAGTGATGAGTTATGAAGGCAAGTCATTGCCACCCTGTCCAGCTTGATCCCTCCATGAGAGGGAAGGACAGAGGGTCTTATATTTTATTCCAGCCTCTCCTGTTCATCTGTTGGAGAGATGTGCTACCATTGTAGAAATGGATCTTTTCACAAGATGCATCAGGATTTCTTGTATCAAACAAATCATGGACTGCGGTATCAAAAAGTATAGGAATAATTTATTTTCTGCAGAGATGGACTAGAGAAATAGTTCAATGACTTGTCCTTCTTCCTGGGTAACCCAAGGACAGATTTTGCTGGGAAGGCAAAGTGTTGTTACCCAACAATGATATTTTATGATAATTTTGTTTCTCCTTATAAATATCAGGGAGGCAGTTAATGTCTATTGTGACCACCCACTGTTGGAGGCTAATTTACCTCACTTAGAGGTGTCTGGAATTTTCTTTCTTATCTTTTCTTAGCCTTATCACTTCCTTCTTTTTTTACTGTTCTCTGCTATTTCTTCCTCTGCATCAGAAGTAAAGGTAACAGTTTTGTAAGGCCCAGACCACCAGATGGACCAACTGGAGAGTTTCAATTCATTAAGGGACACAGTGTGTAGGGTTTTTTAAGTTCCTACTTTGCCAGACTAGTGTCATGTGGGATGTTTTGAGAGAATATTCTCCAAAATGCAGTTTTATAATCCAGAACTAATACCTTATAACGCAGCAAGTGCTTCACAGGAACACTACATAATTATCACTGCAAGATCTCCTACAAGAGCTTAACAGAATATTTGCACTGAAGCCATTTCAGATCTTTGGGACAGATCACATGTATGCTCATTACAGGAGTTACCTAACCAGCAATGAGTTGCATCTCAACGTGAAGGTATTTATGTGACTGCTTGTTGGGAGGTGTTCATCCAAGTGTAAATTACTCTGCCTCAGAACAGATTTTAGCTGGTACCAACAGCTTGGATGACTGGCACATTGTCATTTCCATAACACACCTAAAAGGAAGGTGCCAAAAGAACCTAAGCGGAATTGGTGCAGCAAAAAATTTCCAGTAAAAATCTGTCTCGAGATATGTTGGTGGAAATAGGTTGCTTTCAGTTAATAACTGGGATAAAACAGGATGATAAACCTATTATTTTTCTTTCACAGTGTTTTGTGAGGAGTGATCTCCGTTGTTGTGAAAGCAGTGCATGGTGATATGGCTGTAGCAAAATTCTGTGGTTTACACTTCTTCTAGCACATACTCGTCCCCTTTTCAGACGTCCCTGAACTACCCCAGCTGTGCTGGTGTCATGAAAACAACTTATTTTCTGTCCTAACCATTCTGTCAGAGGTTCTGTGGGAGAAACTTTTGTGCTGTTGTGGGTATTTTGCCATTGTTACCCCAAGAATAGAAAGGATATGCAGTCACTCCATGTGCCAGCTAGTCAGTCACATTCCTCTCTATGCTGTTCAATTATAACAAAATTTGATGTAAAACAAACAAACAAACAAATATAATATATTTCTGAAATTAAATTCCCCCTAGTATTAGGAAAAGTGGTGGTTAAGAAGAGCAGACAGACCCAATTTATAACCGCTGTTCCTCTGGACAAGAGAATCGCTGCACTAGGGTGATGCTACATGTGCTCCACAGTTCACACATTACTAAACACATCTCACATGCACTTTATTAGGCAGAGTATAATCCAGACATGGGATGCAAAATCAAAGTGAACCACACTTTGTAAGTTTACAGCTCAGGAAATGGAGAGAAGCTGCCTTCCTTCTGCTCACTGCAACAGAAATCCCTTTGAAAAGAAGGTTCGTTCCAACCCCTGCTTTGGAAGTGATTTCATCCCATTAGCTGTGATGGTCACCATTCAGTCCTCCAAGTGATGACGTGATGTACTGGGGGAAAGGGTTGTTTCCAGTGTTATCAGGATAAATCTTCCTGAGAACACTTGACCAAGAACACACATGTTTTGCAATTATGTCTGTTTAAAGAAACCAGCTATTTCCCCACAGTACTGTAGAATCACTTTTCTTTTTCTTTTTCTTTTTTTTTTTTTCTGGCAAGAGATGTGAAGAATTTGCAATTTCTATATGTTATAATAAATTTTAAGGCAGAATTGGTTCACATCCAGGTTTTTAAAACAGAAGGCATGTAGCCCACAGTTTTGTTTGTTCCATTTATTTAGCATGGCATGGCTAGGTCCTGGAACTAGCTTATATGAGGTCATTACCCTATTGATTAAATAGTGTGATGAAAAGGGCACGATAATACACTGCTGGGAGATTATTGCCAGACACTTTGCAAACAAAGCTGCTGAAAGGAGAGCAGTTGTGAGACCTTCAGTGTGGTGTGTAATTAGCAAGCGAGTAGGAATTAAAATAAAGGATACATGGCATGATATAGTGATTATGTGCAGATAAGCAATGTTTTGAATACTCCCTTTTGGTAACTCTAATGAGAATACATCTTAGTACAGGAAATGTCTGCTGGGACTACACTATCCAGAATCCTTAAACAAGCTGTGCAGTAAGTTGTCCCTGACAGTGAAAGGAAAGCATGGAAGCAATGCTGTAGATCTGCCTCTTTCTTCAAACCTTTCTCCCTAGGTCTTTCTTTCCTTTCAAAAATCTCATACTGGTGTAATGAGTATTGGAGAAAACCAGTACATCTGTGCTATTTCTTTGGGATGGAGCACCATTTAAAAAAACTCATAAAAATCCAGTCTTTTTGGGGATAACACCTGGGTTTGAACAAACCACCTTTTGAGTGGGAAACATCAGCAAGAACAGAGAGATCGAAAGCTAGGATGTACAGGTAGGACCAAACCCATGAATCTTGCACTCAGCCTAGCCTTCCCTCTGCCCCCCTGGAGAGCACAAATACCTGTTCCTAAAATAAATTAGGACATCTGATTTATTCTATGGCATATGTTTCACCTCAGCAACCCTTTTAGGCCCACAAAACCCAACATATTAGAGGCTTTCCAGGCAGCACCTCAGTTGCCTAAAGGGGAACAAAATGAAGATTTTCAGAACGTGGCATGGATCAACAGCAGGGAGATAGTTGGGTAAATATTGACAGACATCTTGCTGGCCATTTTTTTGCCCAGTTTCAAGCTCTTTCCAGTCATGAAATTCACCACGAGACAATGAAAATTTCCTAAATATTATTGTTAGTACAATTCTTCAGAACCCTTATCCATGGCTGTGGACCAGAGAGGGAGAGCTATTGCCTTAGTGCCTTCTTTCAGAAGTCTCAAGCTGCATTTTGAATAGACAAAGTCAAACTGGTACAACAGCAGTGACAGTGAGAGAGAAGAGGGCACCAGGCAAAAAAAAAAAACCAAACAAAAAAAAAGGGAAAGAATAAGAGAGGAAAAGAGAAAAATAGTGCTGTTTTAGGGGAAAGCATCTACTCAAGGCAGAAGGGTGAAGCAGCCATGGTGAGGGCAAAGTAAATGGGGAATACTCCGTCTGGCTCTATTAACCTTAATTTTAGTTCCTCTTTTCCATTTTTCAGCTTAAGTAAGCAAGCATATAGCCATGTTTATATAATAGCTGGAGTAATGAAGATGGAATATACCAATTTGGGGCTAATTCTTGCCCTCAGGAGAGCACAGGGACTGCAGCTGTGGCCAACCCCTACCAAAAAGGACTGGTGAGGAGAACAGCTCCTTGTATCCGACTTCCCATTACATCCTCACCAGGGACCACCATAGTCTGGCCCTTAGAATAAATAGATGAGGTTAATTTTTCCAGTCATAGAGTTGGCTTAGCAGCTCTCAGCACTGGTTCAATTGTGCTCCCACTCAAGCTAGTGAAATGGTTTCTTTGAGAAGAGTTGGGCCCAAAAAGCCCCATTTATAGCCTTTTTCAGAGGTTGGGGTTTGAGTCTTGGGAGTATCTTTTGTTCTCTTCCTGTCTGATATCTTCACCTTCCAGATCTAACAGGCAGGATTTTCCTCAGCATTATCATAGTGCTGTTACTTATGGCCATAATGTCCTTTGATTAGAGGCCTTGGGAGAAGTGTGAACCGTGGCACCTTTGACCACATCCTCCGAAACTGAGGTTGCGGCTGAGCTAATTATTTTCACGGCTGGAAGAGAACAGGCAGTGCTGCCTAAAGAGTGGGAAGATATGTGTATATGTGAGCCTGTGTTTGTGTGGTTATACCATCTGGGAAGAGCAGAGCCAGATATACTTCCCCTTGGTTTTTTTGTGGTTTTTTTTTTTTTTTTTTTTAACGTGCAAATCCTCAGTAAAGATTGTAACTGGAGAAGTCTCTTTTCTGTGCCTGAGGTCCTGCACTTGTCTGAGGCTTGGCATGCTGGGGACTGCAGAAACCCTGCCCTCTGGAATTCCTGTTCTGCCATCCCCCAACTGACGTCCTTTGCTTCTGTGGGCAGGGGGGGGAAGTTGCCCTTCCTCCGCATTGCTTGTTTTTGTTACACTAGCAGTATGAGGTACCCTTTATTTATAATCTGATCGTTAGGGATGTTGGGCCAATCTGGTGCTTCCAGCTGGCTGAACACTTCCTAGCGCTTTGGATGCCAGATATAACATAATTTATTGTGGAAAACAGTAGGGGTAATACACTTCTCGCTATCAAAGGTTAATGTAGAATATCAGCAGCTCTTCGGCAAGGATACACGTATTGTTGGACAGTCTGTGATTATGTGTCTCTTATTAAAATAGAAAAACAAATTGCTTTCCTTTTTGATGCTGCTGTTCAGCTCCTTCTCTTTCCCCTCCTTCCCCTCAGTTGTTTTAACTCCTTCATTGCATTATGCAGTTCTCACACGTTTCCTCAGGGAGAAAAAAGCAATTGTACTTTGTTTGCTTGGCATGAAACTGAGCAAACTAAGGGGGATTTTTTTTTTTTTTTTTTGGCTTTGTTTTAACTAAAACATCCATTTCTGTGCCAAGACAGAGTGAAACTGCTGAGTTAGCCAAGGCTATAAATTGAACTGGTCCTTTTACCTCTAAAAAATATTAAAGCATCCTTCTGCCACTGAGCTGGCACCCGTTGCTGGATCAAGTGCTACTATTAACGGGAAATCAGGAAAGTACATTATCACTCCAGTGCTGTCATTATCAGAGGGTTTCACTGAACTACAGCATTCAGGAAAGTGAGACTGTGAAGACCAGAGAAAAATGGCACACTTAGGGCAAGGGAAGAGAAGCTTCAGACAAAAAACTTGGAGACACATTAAGAGTTTGTGAAGGTACCCAGCATGGGAGGCAAGTGGCTGCTTTATATAAAGGGGATATATTAGGTAAAGTGTCCCATTATTCTTTGAGTTTAGAGAGAAACTGATGTAGACTTTTCTAATGGGTTTGTTTAATCAATTCTAGATGATCTGAAACCTGCCAAGGCAAGATTGTGTCTGCCTGAAATTTAATGAGGTTCATTCTGCACCAAGGAAAACCCCTAAGAGAGGTTTTATTGACAACTTTTTTTCTTCCCTCTAGAGTAAGCTCCCTCTCAGGGATTCTTCTGCTTAAGAGGGATTTTTTAATCCCCAGAAATACACAGTGAACTGCATTGATAGTTCAGTTAAAGAAGATAATGAAAACTTGTAGAATAGTCAGTTAGTAAAGGTTGTGGTTATTTAAGACATTAAGCTATCACTCACCCTGGGTGTTGCCAGGTCAGCAGGTGGGGAAGCTGCCCTCTTCCTGCAAAGCCATGCTGAATTCACCAGCTCTTTTGGCACCAGAGCCACAAGGAAGACTTAAGTGAACATTTTGTTATAGTTCACAGTCTGGGCTGCATCTGACTTCCATTTTATGGGATAAAAAAATGACAAATAATACTCAAATTCAGTTTGGTTTGCTTCTCCTTTTCAAAGTTCTTTAGAGACCTGAAGTAATCTTCCTGACACCCATGCAAGGTAAGCGTAGCTATCGAGTTTTACAGATGTGGAAACTGAGGCACAGAGAGGTTAAATAGTGACATTTGAAAAGATGGGTGCCTAAAATGAAGCAACTTGAGTCCATGATCCAAATAGAAGGAGATCAAAGCTTCTGATTTCACTAGAAAGGAAGGATGCTCAGCACATTCATGGAGGGCCCTGAACTGATGTGCTGAAATCTGCTGCAGAGCAAGTGTCCCCCAGGTTTGGCTCCCCTCCTCGTGGTCAGACCGCTAGACCAGAGCACTCCTGAGTGACTGTCAGGGCCTGCATGTTGTTTCTAGCCCTGTTTAGTATCTGGGATTCTGACATTTGTACTGATTTTTGTTTCCAGGTTACCTGCTCTTATTCAAGTCCCTTAATCCTACACCTGCTTTTTTTTGTGTGTGTGGGAGAAGTTCTCCTTTACAGGCATGATCAACTTCATAAGAAAATCTCTATAGCAACATAAAATGTATTTTTGTTTTTGTTTCCTGGGATAGGATTTCCTCTGAGAATTACTCATCAAGCCACATATTTGCTTTGCTCAGCACTATTCTAGTAGAAGTATTTCTTGTTTATTTAGTCTTGCACACGGGTCCAACATTCCCATGTTACCACAACACAGTTGACTGAGAGCTTGGAGTGCCCAGGGAATCCAAGATTATTGCCCTGAAGTTAAAAAGCAAGCACTGATTTTAACTGATTTTAATCTTTTGAGGTCTGGTTGGGGTATCAGCACGTTTGATTTTTCCAGCATGTCCTGAGCCCTGACTCTCTGTGAGCTGGGATTGTTCCAGGTGTCTGAAGGCAGCAGCCCCTGTAGTTCACCACAAACATTCCCAACCTGGGGCTCTCGAGGAGCAGATGTACCTTTGAAACAGCGGTTATTTTAACTGAGCACTTTTTAGTTTGACTAATACAATTTCTGTCAATTCATAGTATCAGTAAGTTCAACAATATTGAGCTACTATTTCACAATTCCTCGAAAATCACCTATTCCCCAAGTTACAGTGGAAAAGAAATATTCCCCCCCAAGTTGTTTTCAAAGAGGTTTCAAAAATCATTCAGATAATGAGACTTTAGTGCTGTGAAATTTTATCAAAGGGCACTCTTTCCCTGGACTCAGATATGAACCTATTTTGCCAATCAGATAAAACTTCCCAAGCTTTTTTCTAGCAGCATCAGTGGTTAACTTGATCTTATTGCACTGTAAAGGATTTTGTGCTACAAATCATTTTTCATAGAATTTCTTTGTTATGTTGGGTGAACTCTGGAAGGATTATTTGTAAGAACATTTCCAGGAACATTAACAGCATAGTGTAGTCTCCAGTGAAATGAAAATGACTTAAAAAGGGTTTCTTTTAAATTAATAAGAGAGAGGATGCATAATGAAAGGGCTGATAGGGAAATGTTTAAGTGTATTAATAGGCAGAAGAAATACCTATTAAGCAGAATAATGTCTGTATACCAGCCCCCCATCCATTTTAAATTGTATATATTATTTTAGCAGTTGGGAATCCTTCCTTCCACCTTGTGAAAGCTGACAATTTTTACTTACAGCCTGAAGCTAAATACTGCAGTGCCTCAAAATGGAAGATGAAACAGGCCAACAGGTTTTCTTTGTCTTTTGAAAAAAAATAGATTGTCATTTCTTCTCCCTCCCCTTCGTGTGTTCCTTCCCCCCACCCCCGCTACACCCCTACTGGTATTAGCAGCTTTTCCTCCAAAAAAGCACTAGATGGTGCCCCTTTTCTTTGAGAGTGACAGAGCCGGATTCCCAAGGGATGTGCTGCTGCCCTGACGGTAAGATCGTCGGACACAAAAACTTACAGTGTCTTCTTGTCCCTTAACATAATTAAGAATCCAAGATAAGTCTCTTTTCCTTCTTTCAAGTCTTCAAACCTGAACTAGATCCATCTTTAGGAGACCGTCTCGTTCCTGTCGGAGAATGAGTCATGACTGCAAAGATTCATGAGCAGTAAAATAATTTTTTAAAAAGTGATTTTAAATGAAAAAAAGGAGGAAAAATAGGGTATGTTTCTTCCCCCCTGTTTTGAGTAGCCCAACACTGTGACATCAAAGGACATTTGCATTCTTTGCTGAGATGAAAACTTTTCAAGTCAAGGCTTTCTAATTAGATGTTAGCTGGGCAATCTGACTGATATTAATTTGTTCATTTTATTATGACTCTTTTTAATTTGTTCATTTTATTATGAACCTTATCCTTGAACTGAAGTAGCCTTTTGTAAACACAACTGATATTACCTTTCCATATTTATCTTTCAAAATAAAGTGCCAAACAGGGAATATGGTCTAACCTTATATTCTGCATATTCTGTCAACTTTCTAGCTTTATTTAAAAAAGAGAAAATGTTAGTCATAATTAGCAGATTGTCACCTAGACTTTGAAACTGGAATGAATAATTGGCTAAAACGATATTACTTACTTGTACCTATATTTCTTTCAGCATTGAAATAACTGTTTACCTGGTGCATGTCATCTTTGTATTTAGACAGTCATTATATTCTAGACCCTTAACAGAAGAAACAGATAACATGACACTGAAACAAATTCAAATTCAACAACAAATAAAATGTTTGTTTGTTAAGAATGAAAGCTGAGGCAGATATCAAACCCCTCATTGTGAAACCCCTAAAATTTAACTGGAAAATAAAAGCCACTTCCTTTAATCTGTTTATTTATGTGTTTGAAATGACATAAAAAGTAATCACTCTTTAAAGTGACCCAAGATAAATTAGTCCAGGTTTGTCATTTCTTACTATTTTTGTAAATGGTCCTTAGAAAATTAGGTCCGTTGGCATCTGGGAACAAAAATTCAACTGGGAAAAGAAGCTTTAATATGAAACAGAAAGAATTATTCCCATGCTCTGGCTGCCCTGTCATATGTCATGACATGTGGCAGGTTGACTGCTCATTAATTCTATTTATATCAGTATGATAATACACCCCACTGAGTACACATGTGTTAAAATATTCATAAATTATGTTTAGTGCAAGCAGATATACATTACATGCCAAAAGAAGACTATTATTTAAAGACAAAACTGGTAAACATTCAAACACAGAAAAGTCTTTTTAATGTTGGTCCAGTACATTGTGTATCATCAAACTCACATTTAATTGCCTCTGCTTGCAGACTCTGTCTCCAGCAATGCAATATCCACTGCACCTTTATATTTTTTAACAACTTGCAAAAGAAGCAGCTCTTACTGAAAGTAATTGGAATTTCAGCAATTACTGTAAATGTCATATTATCTCAAAGCAGTAACTATAACAATTCGAAATATTTAAAATGAAGGTTTACTTTGACCTTCACATATTTCAAGGTACTTTTACACAACTGAAAGCTCTACTCTAAATATTAAAAAATTCAAATGCAATCTATTTTTGGAGGGAAATGAGGTTTAACCCCCAAAATAGTTAATTGTAAATTTTAAGCAAAAAAATAGCAAAAATAGTTAATCATACATTGCTCAGGATATTTTATGTTGCACATATGTGTTTCTTAAATTTCAAAAATGGCTTTTAAATCTCTAAAATGAAAAATATATTTTACATGTAGTTAATTTTTTATAGAATGTGAAATTCAAATAGGATATTAATATATCCTAGTAAAATAGGACATTAAAATAGGTAGTTATATGTCTTAAAATCTGTTTGTTCCCAATCAAAGTGCTTTTCTATGTGCAACCAGTTTTGAATTGCTCCTAGCTTTGGATCAGAATTGTTAAAATATTTAGACATGCTCTTTTATCTGACAAGAAATCATTGTGAATTATCTTGAATTCCTTTATTTAAAAATACTTTTAAAATTACATTTTAAATTTAAAAATGCATTTCAGAACTTCAGAAATTATCATAAATTATTGTGGACTAATGGTGTTTAAACCCCTGCAAGTTTCAAAATTATTAACAGAGAGTATGAAATGGTGCACATTTATTTGCAGTTACTTTGATAGCAATTCTCCCCCTGCGTAAGTACAAACCAAGCTGGTTTTGATATCCTTAGTTAGTGCTTCACATTTGGAAAACAATTCCAAAACTTTTAAAAGCATCAAATGTTGCAATGGGGGCAGTGAGAAGGGAGGAGGAGTGGGGGGGTTGCTTCACGACGAAATTTTGGGAAGATATATGATGAGGTTCAGAGTTTACGTGCATTGCAAAGGGCAAATAATTACCCTGTTTCTACTCAGTTTTAAGGGATCTGAACAGGGTCAGGATGAAGTGACTGTCTCTAAGGCACATAGAACCCTTCTAATCGCAAAACCATACTAATGTTTCTAGCAGCAGTGAAGCACATTGGCTTCTGATAAGGGAGAGAGAGGGGGCACAGGAGTGTGATGTTGCAGAGCCATCTCTTCAGCACGTTTGGGAGGTTGAATGATGGCTTTGCCCACAAAAATGTGCCCCTTGATTTTGGCTGTACTGCCAAATGCACCAGCCGAGTTGCCCGGCCATACAAGTGGCTCAGTTTTACCCATCAGTGAAATGGTTTAGGAGGGGTTGGGAATTTTCTCTTTCTTTGATTGAAAAGGCTGGTTTGAGGAAACTGAAACTTTTTTTTTTTTTTTTGCAGGCAGGTATCGATTTCAAAGAAACTTTCATCAGAAGAGATTTGTCAGCCGTCGGATGGAATTTCTGGTCGAGACCAGAAGGAGATGGCAAGGTTGGAGTATCAGGTAGCACCGCAATCGGTCGGGGCACTCACCTGGAATGTGGAAAATCAAGGTTCAGGCCTGGGGACTTGAACGTGAGATTTACAAAGCGAGTGCCCTGAACATGAGGCTTTAGAGCTGTTTGCTTGCTGTGCATTTAACTGTTTATGCAAAGTGGAGCCCTGCTATAGCTAGCAGGAGCTCTAGAGACCTGATGTGTCTCTGATGTGCCAGTCTTAGGACTAGCATAAAACCCAAGGCACTCTGTGTAAAATGGGAGAGAGTGGCAAAGCATCAGCACTGAGTGCTTTACTTACCCGGCTTTTAGAGACTGTCTGTTCGTCTCTCACTCTTGTGTATAAAATGAAAAAAAAAAAGTCTTAGTCCCAGGGAGGAATGGGAACATTTCTGAAATCTCATAAAAGCTTTGCAAAATGCAAAACCTGCTTGTCCCATCCCACCGCGATCCTCTTTGCCATAGGAACAGATTGCAAAAACCCACTGAATTCCTGGGAGCAAACTGTGACTCATGTAAAACGATTCGCCAATTGCTAGAGAATTTACTGGGTGTAAGGTTCGTTGTCAGTATTAAAAAGTGCAGTCAGTCTCTTAATAAGACAGATCTTAAAAATAAAACGCCCTCTGAATTTTAAGAAACTTCGTAATGTATGAACAAGGCTTTTAATCTTGGCAACGTTAGTAGCAAATTATATATAGCATCTAATTTTATCAGATGATAACAGTTGTAGTTTTTATCTCCAAAAACAGGTTGTGAGTGCTAGAGGGGAATAACTCTTCATAGCAAAAGCTAAGTTAATTTTGTGTTGTCTTATGTTGCTGGCAGAGAAGCTTTTCTTTATTTAGTTCATCTCTTTTTCTGTTGTTTTTTGTTTGGCTTTTTTTTTTTCTAAAAGGGATACATTTCACGGAGCATTTTATTTAAATACAGAAAAAAAATCATATTAAAAAGATCTCTCATTATAAGCTTTCTGAAAGTTTGCTATGCACTTTCATGTAAAACTTGGCCTCAGTACAGAACTGCTGTACAATCATTTTCATCTGAGATTTGAACATATTGGAAGAACTAGAGCAGTTCTTTCTTCTATCCTGTCATTTTTTTCCCTTGGAAATGATGAGCATATGGCAACCACCCTTACTGGATTCTCAAACAACAGGAGGGACCTTATTTCGATTCCTACATCCTGTCATCAGTGAATCCCATGATATTTTGTTCTTGCAAGGCTAAAGATGTGATTCGCATTTGCCATAAGGACAGAGCTTAATGTGATGCCATTTTACCACAGGAGCCCTCAATCAGTTAATTAAACATGATATAAATCACTGCATGTATTTGTAAAGTAAGATTAATATGGCAAAGTCAGAGTAATGAGGAATCCTCACCATTGTCTGAGTGTGAATCACTGATATGAAGATTAACCTTTTTGAAACTGGATATCTTTGAGTGGGTTTTGTTGGCTTAATCCCTCAGACTGCTTTGTGCAACTTGAAACCCAGAGCTGTCATCTTTAGCCAAAATTTCAGCCATAACTTCCTCAGCTTTCACCCAATCATTTAAATCTGCATTCATAATACTTAGAAAGATCAAGCCTTTCAGCATACCACAAGGCTTCTTCATACCACCTGGGACATTGGCAACATGTTTAATAAATATTTCATTTCATTTCATCATGGAGATTCTTCTTCTGTTGTTTTCTTTTTTTTTTTTTTTTTTTTTTTTTTTTTTTTTTCTGGGGGATTTACAGGGTACCCACAGCAGTGCATTCCATCACTGCGGTCACTTGGGTTTACAGCTTTAATAAAAGGATTTTTTTTTTCTTTCTTGAAGTGCTATGGAGCCTTGTTAAACTAGAGCAATTACAGACACACAAGATAGGTGCTCTGGAAGGATCAAAGCCCCCCCGAAGACAGCTCTGTAGGGTTCTGGAGCTGTCTTTGAAAAGCGCTCAGTTTACAAAGTAGAGATGTACAAAGCTAAGCTTTAAAAATCCCATGTTCGAGTAATGCCAAAGGCCTGACATTATTTAATACGGCATTATTTGATCCACTTCAGCCACTCCCTTTTCATATCAAACTTTGAACCACTCTGAAGGAAGTCTCCTGGTAGATGGTCGTGCTGTGGCAAGGCGTGCATCCCAGTGGCATTGTGTCTTTCATGGAAAATTATCCTTTTGTTATAGAGCACCAGTCCTTTATTTTGCTATTCTTAAACACCAGATTTTGTACAGTAGGCAGCCTTGACCCTTTGTATTTCAGTTAGGAGTATGTATGAGAGGAAAGGAAAAGGGAAGAAATGATGCTGTCCTTGTTCTTGAACTGAATCCTGTGTTCATCAGGGCAGTGGAGACAGGGATCAGGGTAGGGGCACATCCAGTGAAAGGAAAAGGTGCTGTTGCATCTACCCCCTCAAACAGAACCCTGTGCTGGAGGCCTTACAATATCTGAAGGAGTCTCAGGAGCATTATGCTATCAAAGGAGCTTGTGAGAGGGTAAGATACAGTAAGAATTTTTAAGTGCTTTCCACTATTCATAGACTTCACTCAGGAGATCGTTCCATCATCTTGAGACAGATCTTGATAGCCCCACTATGAATGAACTGCACAAAAGGTACTGTTTTAAAATGCTGGGGGGTGCCCCAGCTGGGATTGGGATGACTGGGGAATAATTCAGTGTCAAAGAATTAAAGCTGCATCTCCCAGATCACAGGAGAATACTCTGCCATTGCACCATCTGTTCCTCCATCGGAAAAGGTAGAAAAGGAAGAAGAGATATGGATGCTTCCTGCTTCTTCCAGTGCATTTGTGATGCTGCTCTTGTGAAAGAGCACGATCAGAGAGTGCAGTAGCGGCTCCAAAAGCCAAATGGGAAAGAGATGTCCTGGATGCTGATCCTTCCTCCACACATTACCTGCAGACAGTTGTGAGTGTCACATCCTCACGGACCATCTGCTGTTCAACCCATGGAGCCTGTGTGCCTCCATAAGTGCTTGGTTTGGGTGTAGGGGCCTTTCAAGATGCTGTTCTCTGTTCTGCAGCCTCTGTTTATTCTTCGTTGATACAGCGCTTAAGGGCTTGACTCCATGAGCCCTAAGTCAGTCGCTTAAGAGCCTGCAGAGCCCAGCCCTAAGGTCAGGGACTTGTGTGACTGCCAAAGGAAAGCCCCTGGCTGACCTTTTTTGTCTGTCCCGATGGCCTTCAGAAAACCAGTAGATCCTGTGCAGCTGGAAGCACTGTCACTGCTGTCGGAGTTCTGAAAGGTCTGTATTTGCAAATGCGTGAATGATGAAAGTAAAAAGGGTAACAGGAGAATCCCTGCTGTATTCATAACTTTTCTAAGCTACAGGTGCATAAACATAAACACTTGAGATGTGCTGATCTCCCTTCTGTGCTCTTCATTAGGTTAAAACAGTCAAAATTGAAACTGAAGTGAAAAACTCTACTCCAGAACTGAGAGTCTCATTTGTGCTACTGTTTTTCTCTCATTCATATTCTTTTTAAGTTCACAAATTCAGGAGATTTGCTTTTGATGCAGCAGTTAGCAAGCATCATTGTGACACTGATTTTTGGATAGCTGTTTGAGATTTAGCCTAAAACTTTGCATAAATTACCTCACAATACCTTAGAAAATGGCCTGATTAAAGAAGTTTGCTTTTGTATGATCACTGTAAATACAATTTTCATGGAAAAGATTATCATTATACCAAAACGGTATAGTACTGAAAGGTTATCAGATAAGAGATGTGTTTTCCTTTGAAATCTTAAAAGTATTCCTAAGTCTGTTATGATGCAGGACTTTTATCATAAATGGGTTAGTTAGATAAAATTACTAAAAAGAAAATAAAAGAAATAATTATGATGAGCTAACCTGAGAAAAAAACTACAAAGTGTGAGAAAATTCTCTGGAGTTGGGTTATATCTGTACATATGTTGGACATTTGTGTGACCATTTGTGAGTGTTACCACTATTCTCAGAGGCTGCAGGTTTTTACTTTTCTCTCTTTCTTTCTTTCTCTCTTTCTTTCTTTCTTTCTTTCTTTCTTTCTTTCTTTCTTTCTTTCTTTCTTTCTTTCTTTCTTTCTTTCTTTCTTTCTTTCTTACTTTCTTTCTTTCTTTCTTTCTTTCTTTCTTTCTTTCTTACTTTCTTTCTTTCTTTCTTTCTTTCTTTCTTTCCTTTCTTTCTTTCTTTCTTTCTTTCTTTCTTTCCTTTCTCTCTTTCTCTCTTTCTTTCTCTCTCTCCCTCTCCCTCTCTTTCTCTCTTTCTCTCTCTTTTTTTTCTCTCTTTCTCTCTTTCTTTCTCTCCTTCTCTCTCTCTTTCTCTCTTTCCTTCTCTCTTTCCTTCCTCTCTTTCTCTCTTTCTTTCTTTTCTTTCTTTCTTTTCTTCGTATTTCACTGAAGTCTCATCGACAGGAGCTGGAAAGCAGTTGCTATTTCCATCCCCTGTAGCAGGACTAAACTGCCCTGTGTTTTTTACAGTTTTCTGTTTAGAGTTGCTTCTTTTTCTACTCTTGGAATCCATCACTCTCATAAAAGTCCAGTTACAGCTGCATTTACTTACTGTGTGGCTTGCTTTTATGGCTCTTCCAAACCTATATTGCCTTTTACAAAACCTGCAGCATATAGTCCCGTGTTCATTCTTGTTCTTATTTTTGCCCTATGGGTGATATTGCTTACTTATCCAGTGCTGTCAGACCCTGAATAGCTTTGCTTTCTTTATTCCTTTCTTACGTTGTTGTGTTTTGTCTGATATCTAACCTAAAATTCCTTGTCATTTATGATGAAAACTTGCAAAATGCAAACAGTTTACTCAGAGGATTAGAGTTGATGTGAAGGATTAATGCAGAGCTAAGGAATCCTCCTGCAAGATACTTGGATCAAATCCAGACTGCACAAGTTACCACAAGTTGTAGTGAGCAGAGAGAATGTACATTTTCATTGGTTTGGGTATTTTTGCATATAATCACTCAAATATTGAGATGGTTTTGTTTTAGGGAGGTTTGTAGGCTTTTGGGGTTGAAGCACTACAGTAATTTTATTTCAGGATGTGCATGCAAGTGAATTTTACAATTGGTGCCTGAGCAATCAGGGAAAAGGTACTTGGAGCTGATAAGCAATAAATGTATGAAGTAGGAATGTCTGTGTGCGTGTGTGTCCAGCCAGGAAGGGGAAACTGCCACAGGACTTTTGTCCTCACAATCAGCACAGCTCAAGACACAAACTGAAAATTTGTTTATAATGCTTTTGTGGAATTCAACTACTTCATTCCCAATCCTTCTGAATATTGTTGAAAAGATAGTGTAGCATCACATCCTGCTCATATATTCTTCATAGAAAAGTTTACCAGAGTGAAAATCCTCAAAGGCACAGGTAAGATTATTGTCGGTGGACCTTCATGTACATCCAGCAGTGCTGGCTGGAGAGTTGAAAAGCCCTGTGTGTGGCTGGAAACAGCCTAGCTCAGAATGCCTGAGAAACCTCCTGTCTGGGAGTGAGAAGGCAGGACAGAAGAGTCGCAGTGTGAATTCCTTGAAGTCAATCTGCAGGTTAAAAAGTAGTCTCATGTTCCTTGTGTTAATCAGTCATTTCCCCCAAACACTAGTTCTAAATAGTGCATTTAATATTGAGTAGCAAATGTTGGGGGAATAGAGCTCAAGGATTAAACCTTCTTTCTGGGCAAGTTGTAGATCAGCCAATGGTTCTGGAATATTTGTTGATTCAAATATTTGATATATAAAAGTGAAAAAACGCACCCAAAACAAAACCAAAACCAAACCTGAGCTTGAAAGCAATCGAGATCTCTGTCCATATGCTTTACATTAAATGTGTTCTAAATTCCTGCCACGTTTTTGTAGATTTGTAATCCTTTTCATTTTAAGCTTAAGGTAGGCTACAGAGACATGTACCTGAATTTGCCCTGCAAAGAGTGAGTGAGTGCAGTCAAGACTGGTCTATGTTGTCTGGAGGATCTGACCCAGCTTTTGGTATGTGGTGATAATGCTCAAGTAGGCTTTAGTGGCTTTTGCTTTGCCTTGTAATTCCTTTGCAGCGTAATAAAAAGCTCTTTAGAACATTGCTACATAGATTAATATAGAAAGTGCTGGTGATACTTTTATACACAGGGAGTTTAATACTTGGATGCAAGAGCAAATTGATTGCAGGCAATCCTGTGCTCGAGTATCCAGGAGTGAAAGGAATGATTACAATAACCTCTGGGATTTCTTCTCAGAAGTGGTTCCCGAAAACACCCACACCCACGAAGTATTGGGCACAACAGAGTATTGTTTCCTTCTGATGTGGAATCACAGAAACATATTTTACTTTGGGAGGTGGGAGGGGTGAAGGGGGAGAGGAAACTCAAGAGACATTAATGTTTAATGTTTTTAATTTTGTAAAATGAACAACAAAAAAGGATATGGTTTGTGAGTGCCGCTGAGATTGTTTAAACTCTGGCAGCTTGCTGTCAGATGAGATGTTAAAAGCCAGGAAGGAAGAAACTGAGGGGCAAACTGGGTAAACTGCTGCTATCTCACCTTTGGCACCCTGATCTGATGGAAGAGTGAAATAATGGTGAAACAAATTTGGCATGCATTGCTCTGGTCTCCACGAAATGACTTGTGCCACCTTGAATAGTATCAGACAGGACCTTGAAATGCAGCCAGGCAGGTATATTTCTCTTCTTTGTGGAGGGTTCTAGCTGTTATAGAGCTCATTTTCCTGGCCAGCCCCTGGGATAAGGACTATGTTAATTGTGCCTTTGCTTCACTCACTCTTTCCAGATCACCCTCTTCTGCCCTGAGAGAGAACATGTATGTGACTGAGGGCTTCCAGGCAGAGAATTCAGCGTCTCTCAGGAACAGGGAGGAATTCCTGGAGAACCTTAACACCTGCTCAGCTTACCAAGGGCGTATTAAACCCTGGTAAATGCTGAAGATAGTAATTCAAGTTATACAGGTTAGAGCAGTGTCTGTATGTATACTGCACAAATGTGCCCAGGAAACACCACTGCTTTTCTGTGGCAGAGTCTGAAGCTTTAGGGTGGGGAAGAGAGGCAGATAATTCCAAGGGAAAAATAAATACAGAAAAAAAAAAGTCAGTTTGGAATCTGAGAATGAGTTTGTTTCAATAAAATATTTAAAGATAGGCTTCTGGTTTTTTTTAAATAGCAAATAAAAAATATCAGTGTTGGTAGCTTAGCATGTCATAAAATGAGAGTAAAGTCAGAAAACAAAAATGAGAATTAATAATCTTAATATAATTAAACAATTTTGCCTTTTGAAAGCACGGCATTGCAGCTTTTATTGTGAAGCTGAATTTTCGGCAGGAAAAAAAAATCTGCTTATATTTCTTACTCCTCTTTGAGGCTGAATGATTGCTTTAATTTGTAGGGTGCATGTGCTTAAAGTGCTCAGGTTGGTAGTATCCATCTGGTGTATACAACTCTCGGTGGTCAGGGCATTATAATACTGTGCCTCACTGGAGATTTTCCTGGAAGGGGATATAGGAGTTGCTCCAGCACAGCTCTGACACTGGTGAGACTGTGGCAAAGGAACAGATGTTACTGTAGGTGAATAATAATAATCTGCTGTTATGGGGGGTGGTGGTGGGGGGGTAAGCACACTACAAGTGAACAACACTGAGCTCATTTAGGTGTGTGCTGGGTTTTACTGTGCCTTCATCCTTTCTAGGAGCCGCCTTTGTTGTTCCTCTTGTGGTGGAGCCCAGAACCAAGCTCAGGGCTCTCTGCAAGTTATTAAAATATGCAGGAGACTTGGGAGGAAGAAGCATGTCTAGTTATGGCTGTCTGCTTGTGCAGGGGACGGGGTTTCCCAATGCAGAGCTTTCTATGAGGTGAGAGCCAGTAGTCTGGTGAGCCCCTGACCCATTTACTCCCCAGAAACTCTGGGAATGTGAAAGACTTAAACTAGTATGAGTCAGGCTGTACTCACTTTCCTGTACCCCTCTCCCTTTTGCTCTGGGCACCACACTTGGGTCCAGGAGTTTTTGGGACATCCATTCCTTGGGAATAGAGAGTTGCAGCAAATATTTGTCATCCAGGACAGATTAATACAGGAATTCATGCTACTCCTCTTGCAAGTGTCCAGGGACATATAGAGGATAAAGCAATGCTTGTACTTGTTTTACAGTGGGCTAGCATTGGAGAGACTCCAAGAGGTTGCCTAGAATAACATGGGGGAAATTTAGTGTGAAGAACTTCTTTTATTTCTCTTTTCAGGGTTACTGACTACTGGGTTTTTTTCTCCCACGAGCACCAGGCTCATTACCTGCACAGCCTAACCCTGGGAAAGCACTCTCCTCAGCTGGGCCAAAACCAGCTTGCAGGAATAAAGACATTTCATTGGTTTTCTCATGTAAGTTCTGCTACACTAATATCTGCACTTACTGTATTTGATGACTGTTGAAGATCTTTCATTATATTTGGATGATCTATGTACCCTGTATTGACAGCTGCTCTCACTGCAGCATTACTGAAGAGCTGCTGTGTGTTAAGGACAGGCCTTAATCAATAGGTGTGTGTTTTTCAAGCAATGGGAGAATAGCTTAGATCCACAGAAGTGGAGTCCTAAAATATTCACTGTGCTCTTATGAATCAGCTTAGTTCTAACTAGTTTAATTTAGAAAAGAGCCTCTTCAGCAAATGAAAATTTATGGCACCATTCCCCGTTGGTCTCACTTGCAATAGAGATTCTGAATGGCACTGCAGGTCAGAAGGAGACCCGAACTCCTCAGTGTGAGGGTGGCTGGAATTCAGCTGCTGCAGTGACAGGCAACTTAGGAGGAAATGATAGGATAGATTAGAGATCCGGAGCTGGGTTTTGGTTTGAAACTCTATGTCAAGTTCCTTTCAAACTATATTTTAAAGTGAAGCAAAAGATGGGATCAAAAGGAACTCGTTGTCAGCAACCATTAGACCTGAAATTAAACCTGCTGTTCTACTCAGTTTGCAGGCATGTACCAGCGTGTTAGCCTGCTGCTCTGCACTGTACCAACAAGCAGGCTGAATAACAAACTACTTCAATACTTACTGGCTCTAATTCTTTGGCCACTTTGCCACTGAAGTTCTTAAGTCCTTCACATCCCTAGTCCTGTCAAGCAGTCTCACCATCCCTGCAGAACAAACGCCATGTACCGAGCACTGCAAAACTTCCCATATGGTTACAGCTGCCTCTTCTCAGTGAACAGGGGCTGTTCAAAGACGATTCAGAGCATGACCACAAAATAGAGGGTAAACTTTGAAAAGTCCAGCTTAATACCAGACTCTTTTCCTTTTGAACTGACAGCTCTGAAGGGAAGAAAACACTGGTGTAGACAGTGGAAGCCTATAGCAGTGGCTCTGTTCAAAGTGTGTGACAGATTGAAGAAGTCAGGAACTGAGTGACAGCAGAGCTCTCCAGGAAAAAGGAGATCTTTCCCAGGCTGAAGAAGCTGGTTCCATCTCTCCTGCAGTTGCCTGGAGACATGAGGCTTGTCAGTCCAGATAGCTCCCATTTAGGTAAATATTTTTGTTTCCTTGCTTTGGGTGAGGCATTGCCTTTCCTGAATGAAAACCCAGCCACAAAATCCTGTAGATCTTCCCCAAAGGATCCTGCAAGCAGTTCTGATCTGTCTGCCCTGGTTTCCCTTCCCACAATTCAGATCTCCAGAATGAATCTCATAAATACAGAGCTGGGTTAAGGCACAAATGCTCTCTCTTGATTTCACAAGTCTCTTGTTGTTTTAGCCTAATCAAGCTGTTTTGATGGGTTTACCTTGGCCTAAGTTATGTTTCCACTGTGGCCAGCTAAGCTTGCTTTGCTTTCCACTGATCTTGTCCTATATTTAGTGTTTTGACTTTACATGACCCTGACACAGTGTAGGGGGAGGAGAAGGAAAAATTGTATTGCTGATGGCTAATCCTGTGCATTGCTCTGAGACTTCAGCAACCTTTTTTCATGGTAATATTTTTTGTTAGCAATAAAAGGATTAATTCTAGAAATCAAGCTCTTTGATTATGATAAGCATAATAAATATCTTAGACAAATTGCTATCCTTTTAAGAATATTAGTAAACTAAGACCTTTGCTCTTTTTGGCTAGGTTTGAGGCTGCTGGTACACGCATTCATACCATCTGCACTGTGTGCTAATACAACTCCTTGTTGTCTGGTCTTCCTGGGAATGCATTATATAGATTGCAGCTGGTTCAGAATGCAGCTGCCAGGGTCACGACTCACACTAAGATTAATCATTACGCCTGGGTTGGCTTCATTACTTCGACTACCCATTACATTTAGCAGAGATTATGAGATGTTGCTTTTAACTTACAAGGCTTGGACTAACACCTACTCACCTCAGCAACATACTTTTATAGGATGTTTCTCTTGGTAAGCCTCCTAGAGAAGCAGAGATCCTCTGTAAGTGCTGTGCTTTCCGCCCGAGGAGCAAACCCTCCAGCGTTCTGTGTATGAAGTGCCATCGTGTGGGATCCTCACGTCTTTGGGTTCACTCCTCTGACGTGGACTTATTTGTTTCTGCCCAGTGTACACTGTCAGTGCAGAACTTCTTGCCAAGTGAAAGCAGTGTGATGAAGAGGAGGATGAAAACGTCATCACCACCCCATGCGTAATTAACCTTGCAATTTACCTAACTCTCTGGATTTACTGCGGGGTATTTTGAGCGATAGCCATCCAAAGAAATGCAGATTCCTAGAAAGGAAAGAGCTAGTGTGGGTACTTCCATTTTACATGAAACTAAGATCACGAAACAATATGACACTTCCCCACAGCAGCCTGCAACATAAATTCAGCTAAGGGAAATGAACAGGAGCCTAACTTGACTACATTCCCCGAAGCCAAGTCTCTGAGGTCTTCTCAAGCATAAAGGGGAAAAAAGCCACATGTAGAGAAGACATTTGAAGGACAATTGACTAAATGTGCCTGTGGTATTCCACATCAGAGCTATGAAGAGGAAACTTGAGGTTACCTTTTTTATGTACATATGGTTTAGGTTCCTGCCCCCAGGGCTGTGGCAAAAGCTATTGTTACTGAAGGAAACCTGATTGTTCATGTATGGGTAGAAAGTAAGAAAGAAATTATTTAAATGATTTTATGTGCTGTAGTTACTTTATACTGTTGTACAGGCTTTTACCTCACCAAGCTTCTCAGCCCAGAGCACAGTGAGAAAAAATATCAGAGAGCCAGAGGTTCTGATAACTATTGAGTGAAAAAAACCACCCTTGTTTAGGGGAAAAAACAAATTTTCAGAAGTCTTATTCTGCAGAGTGTGAAGGGACAGGGCTTGTTTGTCTAGTGAAAAAAAGTTCTGCTTTGGGCATCTGTAATGGGCATCACAGCCAGAGCTTAGTTGATTGTCAGTTTTTGGGGAGAAGGTCAAACTTCCTAAGAAGTGTCTTGTAGCAATGGGCTGGCTTTATCTCACACTGAAATTAAGCACTTAGCTGAGGTGCTTAAGCCAGGAATCTGCTTTCTCTTGGCAACTTCTTCTGTCAATGATAAGACAGACCCTCCCTACCGAGGACAGCTGTGCCAGCAGGTATGTTCAGCCACACTCTGCAGGTGTCTGTTCCTCACCACCAACTCTGGGACTCAGAAAAGAAGCACCTCAGGCTGGTGGCTAAGGCTGAGTCAGAGGAATCCAACCAAATATAGTTTAGACCTAAGAAACCCATGCAGAGCAAGATCAAACCTGGATTGGGTTCTCTTAATCAAGCACTTGAAAACTTCAAGGTCTAATCTGTTGGCCTGAAGGCAGCTGGTGCAGAAACATAAAAGAAGGAGATGAGCAGCTCTTGGGCCCTCCCTGTGCTCCACACAAAACCAGAAAACCTCTAGGGAGCCTTGTTTGAGGGAATCCTCATGCTAAATCCAAAAGAGCCCTTTCAGCTGACCAGGAGAGCTTTCAGAATTCACCTGTGGGGCTGCTTCCTCTGGAGGGTGGAGCTGCAGGAGCCACTGGGGCTCCAGGGGAAGCTACAAAACCCGGATAGGGAGGTTGTGCTTGAGCTCTTGGCTGGTCAGGGACTGATCTTTGTACTTTTCCTCAAGGTCAATTAAAATTGTATGTGCAGGAGACAAAAGAGCAACTTCAGGAGGTGAGTGTGTGGTGGCATTCTGCTCCCTCATGGTTTCCCAAATATTTGTTGGCAGTTAAGGGATGGCCTTTGAGAGAAAAGGATCAAAAATAGTGTTACCAGCCTGCTTGTTGAAGATGGGTGTTGTCTTCCCTGAGTTTTGCAATTTAAGGTGTGGTAGTTGTGGAGTAGACTCAGTGACTCAGGGGTCCTTTCTACATCCTGTATCCTATTATATTAAATTAAATTCTTGTGGGCTTTTTTTTTTTTTTTTTTTTTAGGTCTCAAAATGATTTTGTTGTGCATGCCTAATGCTTAGTCATACATTTTTTGATCAGAATTTTGTAGTAAGTGGCTCCAGTAAGACCTGGAGAGGGGTCTTTGAAGTAACAACTTTAGAAATGCTAAAGAATCTTTCATGCAATGCATATGATTTTTTTTAATATTACTTTTTTTCCCCAAGTTGAGTACTCTCTTTGATTTCAGTCCTTCCAATGTTTTCTGTTCTTTCTGGGTGCCCAGGAATTCCCTAGTTTCATGCTGATCTGATGGCTGTGTTTTATGCAGTGATGTAAAAGAATCTTTTACTTTCAAAGGAAAACTGTCCGTGTAGGGATACTAGAAATATGCAAACAGAATTATTTCCTAGTGTCTCACTTCTGCTCAGACCTCTATTTAGTGGAAGATCCTGTCGCAGAAACTCTCTTTCCTGAAGAAATGGTAGTGTACAGGGTTCATACCCGTTGTTTTAGAAGCTTATATATATAAACACCTATATATGTATGTGTGTATAGGAAGCTTAAATGTGGGATTGTGTACAGTTGTTAATCTCCACAAAAACACACATTAAGTGTCAAATCTAAGCAGAGAGGTGAGGAGCAATGATCAGTAACTTACCCTGGTGCCTAAGGAATGTGCCCAGGAGGCTGGGCTACAACTCCACCGTCTGTCAGCAGATTTCCATGAAATGAATCTTATTTTACTCCGGGTTCCTCTGAGATCTGCCTGTAAACCTGAAATTTATGGGAGGTGAATGTTTCTGCGGTGAATTACAAGCCTCTACACCTGAAAAATGCGTTAGTGATAACTCAGGTTCCTTCTGTACATTAGAAGCTCCTTGTTGTCTTTCTGTAGCAGAGGGAGATCCTTTCTCTTTGACTGCATGTTAGTTTTGCATGTTATTTACCGTCTTGCTATTGTGCAGTCATGAATTAATAAAGTAACGATTTTGCATGCAGCCAAGCTGTGCACTTTGGCTTCTTTTAATGTGATCACTTTGGAGTGGGAAGAAAGGGTGATGTTTATTAGATGATGTTTCTTTAAATCCCTTAAGATTAAAATTTTTAGCTCAGTCCCCACCAGACCTCTTTGTAGGTCACTTATGTGTGATACCCTGGTTGCACCCATGACTTGGAGATGCCTGTATTCAAGTGACCTAAATTGCACTGAGGGAGGGATGGGGGGAGGGAAGAATTGTGGGATGCTGGGAGCAAAGTCTGTCTAATAATTCAACAAAATGCAGTTCTTCTTCCTGGAGAAATTAATTCAGAAAAAGACTGGTTTAAGAAATTTAAAAAAAAAAAAAAAAAAGGAATAGATCGATTTAGGCAGGAAATACTGTTCATGTAGCAGTTCAGATTGCGAACAGAAATGGAAATGCAATTAGGGGTATGGTTGCAAAATATGGAAGAAAAAGAAACTCTGCAAGTGAGATGTCTGGCACTGTATGATCCAGTAAATGAACTTAAATTGGCTGCATTCATATAAAGTTTATATGAGAGTAAAGGAATCTTCTGGAAGTGATGGTCCCATTAGCAAAGTGATATGCCTTTATTAACATTGTGCAGCTGCAATAATCTTAATGGAGCAATCTAGTGTTCTTCCCAAAGGAAGATCTTATCTCATTTATTAATTGTCTTTCTAGTAGTTATTAGTTCATCTGATCTTGGATAAGTGCACGGGCTGAAAATTTTGATGCTGCAGATAAGGAGTGGGTTTGATGGAGGATGCTGGTGCCTGTGCTCTCAGCAAGGGTTTGTACTGATCGACTTGTGCCTGGCTATCCATTTCCACCCAGCTTGACTACTGGCTGTGCAAATACTTGGTTTGCACTGTAGCCTGAATTAGTCACCTGTTACTAGTTTGCAAAGCAAGTGTTGTCTCCTTTCAGGCACTGACAAGTGGCATTTAAATGTACCACTGTCAGGATACATGGAAGAGATTAGGCTGCTGTGCACACCTCTGATGCTTCTTCTGCCTGGAAAGTGAGGTAATGATTAACAGGGAGAGTGACGTGGGCACAGTTGTGTAAAGCTCCCTCTTTGGACCTTGAGAAGGTGCTAATACCGACTGCAGTAATCAGATGTTTTTATCTTAGCTGTACAATCTTGCTATGCTTTTTTTAAAAAACAGGAAACGAGTGTAGAAGGGAATAGGATTTCTCATTTCCCTCCCGACACCTGGTTAGAAAACAGAACAGGGCCTGCCACCCCTGATTACATGGGAAACACAGGTTGTTCTGAATTTATGTAATGATTTTAAGTGAGGTTTGTGAGGGGCAAAAATCATCTGCTTTGTTGGTACAAGGTGGCACCTGGTAAAACTGCAGTGGTTTCTTTCCAATGTGGAGATGCCCTGGTGGACACATGCTGTGTTGCCCAGTGAGTGGTTTTGAGGAGGAGTCCTTCTGTGCCTGTGCATCATCTATGGCCAAGACGTGTTGGATAGGTGAACGGAGGATGAACAGTCTCTTCTTGGTGTGGCTTTTCCCATTATCATGGTAAAGGAGGTCATCCTAGGGATGAGAGCTGTAGGACTGCAGTCTCTGAATTCCTCCCTTGTCAGTGAGGTGGGTATTTGGGCTATGAATTTAGAATTCCTCCCCTCAGCCTCACCCCTACCCCGCCTCCCCAGAAGGGGATTTGAATACCCATAGCAGAGGGCAAAATACTACTCAGTTAATTCTCTGGAGTGTAGCTGCTGCACAGCTCCTGGTGGGGAGCTGAATGTATGGCTTATGCCCTAAAGCAAAGTGTATAATGCTTAGAGAACAGAGTGCATTTATTTTTTTCTTTTTTCTTTGCTGCTGGAATAAATTACCATGTTGGAGTGTTGTGGTTTGGACTTATCCCTAGATGGGCATAGCCAGTAATGTGCATTTAGCAAATAATATTATTAAGTTGAAAAGATGTCTCTTGCAAATTTTATGGGTTTGGAACAGATGGAAAATAACAGCATTTGAGGACTTCTAATATTGTTTTCTCAAGATTAACCTCAACGATGCTGTGTCCTTCAGCATGGTTTTTGTAGATCATATAATACTGTTGTTTAACCATATGGGCCTGTTAAATTTTCTAACCAAGCCTAATATGCAGCTTACATGAGGAAGAAAAAAATCCAAGAGAAAGTTTCTCTATCCCTAATATTCATTTATGTGTTTGTCAGCAAAGAATGCTGGTCCTGGGATTTATTTATGTGCCTGACACTATCCTGTAGAGCCACGTACAGTATTCAGCGTAAACATAAGGTGCTCTCAAGCTATATTTATGACCTGTTTCCAGTTGTTACCTGCCTCAAGAAACTTCTGTTGGGTCAAAATGTGATGTGAGGCCTGAGGGGATAGATCCAAACCTAGAGGTCCTGTAGGACACAAGTAAAATCATCTTCTTTTCTCCATAGACTTAGACTGCAGCACTTGTGCTGCATAGCTGAGGAATGAGTGATGCCAGCGAGCTAAACTTGAGGGACTGTTCCAGAGTGAAGGCTGTCTAGGGTTTATTGCTCTGTAATGTTGCTTGTACTGTAGGAATTATTAGGTGTGGAGGAAACTGTTTTGGGATTCAGGACTTTTGCCCACCGAAAGAGAGAAGAAATCAGTAGTCTGCATAATAATAGTTTATTTCTTTCCTTAGACGCACACAGAATGGTAAAGGTTATGTAAAAAACATATTTGCAGTTTTCCTCAGTGCTGTGAGGGCAGAGGGTATAATCATCAGTGTATAAACAAAAAAACCCCAAACCTAAAATATCTTCAAGTGTTAGAAGAAATGACAAGAAGGAAGTCTGTGCATCTGACCCCCATCCAATAGGTTGCCATGGCTAGGACTTGTACAGAAGTTGGCTTAGGTCCAGGTTGCAGCAGAATTAAGCACCTATACCTGAATGCACAAATGCCTGGTAAAGAAGCAATGTTGTTGGTATGAACAGTTGAGAAGAAGTTCTATTTCTTTTGCTTACACTGCATGAAAACATTTTTTCACCTTTCTTTTTTCCTACCAGAATTGGGTACCCTGTGATGGAAAGGATGACATAACTTACTCACTTGGCAGCAAAATTACAATAATCTTTTGAGCTTCCAAACTTTGTTTCATTTTTGTCCTGGAAGTGCATATTGGTTATTTTCTCCTTGTTTTCTTTAATGAGCTTGCCTTTGTCCAGTTCTTTAAGTCTTTACAATGATGAACCAGAGTAACTCATGCAAAAGAATTAGAGGGAAGAAGTAGTAGTAGAAAATTTTAAACCATCACATTCCTGCAAAGTAGCCTTTTGTGAAACTTATACTACCATTCTCTAAAGAAAAAGCAGTTAAGTTGCTTAAGAGGTTTCAGATTGGTTGACTGATCAATATCAAGTATTAGTAATGCTATATTAGCAAAGACCTATGCTATACACTCAGACCTTATTACCAGGATGTCCATTTATTGATGCTAACACTTGATCACGTACAACAAATTATTTTGAAGTTATTTTTGATGAATGTTTTTCATACGTGTTATATGGCTTGATCTTGCAAGCCTTTACTCATGAGGGTAGTCAATTGTCTTCAAAGATTTTCAAGAATGGCCCATATGCCATACAACCTCGATTATCCAAATGTCAGGGGAGACATTGAATAAGTTCATATAATCGACATTTTGAATAATGAGGAAATTTTCAGTGCAATTAATAGATGTCAGGGGACATGACCATCTTTCAGATGACAGAGTTTTCAGAAAATTTAGATTTTGATAGCTGAGTTCCTAATGTGTGTGCTACTGACAGACTGAAATGGCAGAACACCTGAAATGTGCCTATATATTCCTTAATAGCCCTTTCTGTGGAATCAGAGGGAGTTCTATTTACCGTGGTATTGGCATTGAGGGTCAAATTGTCACAAGCGTTTAGCTTAATGTTGCAGTAACTCTGCTATTAAGAGTTAGGTTCCAGGAACACAGTGTTAAATCAATATTGGAATTGTCTGAAGTAAAATGTTGCTTAGAAGTACATCAGCATCAACTTTGGAATACGGTTTTAAGAATAAAGTAATCCCGTAAAATCAAGAAAGTAAATAAAGTCGAAGGGAGGAAACTCCTGGAGGTAATGAAAGAAGAGAGAAACCCAATCTCTTTTGTGTGAATGTGGAAATACCCAGGGGAGCATCAGTTTGTGTCAGAATGACTGTCTTTAAACTTGGAGCTGGTCAGTTAAAGATAATTCAAAGCCAGAATTCCTGTTTTCTGACTCCTGTTCATCTCCGCACAGCCAACAGAAGGTGCTGCGGTGGGAGGCACTAATTTCCTTCCTCCCCAGATGGCTGCACAGGAGCACCCAGGGATGCATATGGCTCTGCTGACTCCCTGGGCAGGGAGCACTGATTGCCTGTCCTCAGGTCTGCACCACCACTGCCTCCTCAGAGCTTGTCTTTAACAGCTCCAACGCGGGCTCGCTGCCTTCCCCGCTGCCGATAAGCAGCAGAAGCAGGATGGTGACAACTGCAACAGATAGTACGCAGGGAGGGCGTTTGGGATTCTGTCCTGAATCAAAATACTAATGTTTGTAGGAAGCCGAAACCGATGCATCAATTTATTTCGGCACAGAGATGAGCAATGGCTTGTTTCCTAGGAAACATGGGGCTGTGCATATGCGGCTCCGAATGTGCGCCCTAATGTTTTCCTTCATGGTGATAGAGTAGAAAGTTTGTCTGATGAGATCCATTATGCTTAAAGCAGAAGGGGAAAATAAATTTGGAAAGTCGCACTATTTAAAAAAGAAGATAGCGGCAATACTGCCAAAGTCATAAGGAAAAGGCAGAAATAATTCAAGAAAATAAAGGAAGTGTCCTTTCTGTCTATCTAATCCAGGAATCTGGAGATTTTTATAGTTGCAGAACCATCTGCTAAGTTTCATTTATCGTGCAACTTTACTGCATCACCATTATCTGCTCATTAATCAGCCTTTTTTAGGCCTACTTCAGAAATTCTGAACCTCTGAGCATCTGTCAAATAGCTGCCACTGTTTTTGAAACAGTAGTATGGCGCAGTCTAAAGGTTTTTATAGTAAGTCATTTTGCATGGTGTCAATATTACTCAGCAAAAGCTTAGCCATTCATAAGATGCTCACATCAAGCTTGTCGGTAAACCACTGACACCACACCCTAACTCTTTGTATTTTTTTCCTAGAAGAGCAAATAAAACATAATTTGTGGTGGTGTGTACTGTACTGTGTCTCAAGATGTGGCTTGGACTGCGTGGCAGCATTTGGCCCTCTCCTGATCGGAGCAGCGCGCTTGGGTGGCGACTGCCAAAAAGGACTCGGGATTATTAGCACAGATCACTGACCCCAGCAGGAGTCTTACCATTGACTCAAATGGCTGAGACTTGGACCAAGGTCAAGGACCTCTGTATGTTGGATTTGGCTCTAATATGGTGTTTCAGACCTGGCCATTCTGTTGTGGCCTGCACACACATTACTGAGATGAACACAGGGAAAATAAAACCAGTTAACATTCACCTTCTCAATCAAGGCAAAGAATTCCTCAAATCCAGTACCACATCCTTCAGAGGTGGTCAAATGACTCATTCTTCATGCTCACTGTTAACAGCAAGGGAAAAAAAAAAAAAGAAGAGAACTGATCTACCTGAAATGCAGAGGCCTGGCATCTGTGTCTGGGTGCATCTCAGACTAATCCATACCTTTCCCTTTCGTGAGTTATTCTAGCAGCAGGCAATCTGATGTGTTACCTGAAAATGCACTTGGAATTCAAATTCTTGCTTTCTGGCCCCACTGGAGGTGAGGCAATCCATGAAACCCCAGGAGCCAAATGAGCAGCGGCTGCCTTTGTGAGTAAATGCTGCTGGAAATAGGTATTAGCAGGTCTGAGAGACTCTAGTCCTCTCCTGCCAGATGGCTGCCAGGATGTCACTACCCTGTGTGAAGCTTATGGATGCCTTTGTCGTTCCTGCCCTGAGGTTCCCTGATGTGTTTTTTTAGGCATTGATTTCATTTTGCCTGCTTTAGGTAAATCTCGGCAGCAGTGGATGATTCGACTCAAGAATTGTTTTCTTTAGGGACTAATCATTCTGCCTTGATCTACACTCCTAAATTTAGAGGTTAATCTCTGCAGGCTTCTTCTGGGGAATGCTGAAGCTTCCATTCTGAAACCTCCTGTGAAGGGACTAACCCTAGGCATTTTGAATCACACTCTGAGTCTTTCTCTCTTGATTATGTATGGGACTAAAGAGACTGTATTTCTAATTTAGGCAGTTACAGATGAGGTACCACAAGATGGATGAGGTGATCTAATAGCCTGCTGATACTTCCTGGCCATGTGTTCCTGCTGTTTCTCTTGCTTCAGCTTGGGTGCTTGCACTGAAATGGCAGGAAACTATCCCAGCAAAACAAATGGAGCCAAGGCAACCTGAGCCCTCCAACTGGGATGAAGGTGAGGACCAGAGCTGGTAACAGAAGGAAGCTTGCCCTGAAGGGTGGGAACACTCACCTGTAACAATGATCCTTGATAGCCTTCTTCTGTCCTTGTAACAGGGAGGTAAAGTTGTCAAATCCTGTTGTTGCTGAACTTTCCTCAGCCCCTTTAGCTGCAGCAGCACTCACAGGTGGTGTTTCACTCCTGGCACTGCAGAGACCTCCAACTCTGCTGACTGATTAGGGGCCAAAAGGATTAGCCAGCAATGCTCCTGAGATAGGAATAGGGATGCTTTCCTCCTGTGGAATTGCACTTGAATTATTGAGAGAAATGGCCAAAAATGTGTAATTATCCTTTTCTAAGAGCAGATTCCTGACTTCTGAGATGTCTTTCAGTGTGGGACATAAAATTAGTTGTGCTTTTTGTCTGAGAGAAGGAAAAAAGTCTTGTCTATCAACAGATAACCTCTTATAATCATCTTAACAGTAGGTATTGCCATTTAAAATCCAGTGGTACTTCCCTTAAGTTAGTAAAACCAAAGCCCTTCAGTAAAGTGAGCTCTAAGATGTACTTCTTGTTTGTATTTAGAAATTACACCTCTGCAGGAAAAGGAATAGAGGTCCTGTTCTTGTCTGGCATCTCCCTCCATTAATATTACTCAAAAGTGGAATGGGTGGAAAAATCAGCACTTTTCTTCTGATCAGAAAATATGTTGGATAGAAACTTGCCTATTTTTTTCATAGAGTTGTTGTGTCTTGTTAGGTTCAACATCTCTGAAGTGGCTGGCATGGTGAGGGAATTTAGGCCTGAGGTATTTTCAAAGTGTCGGAGTGGAGCTTCCAAGCAGTAGTGCCATAGTCTTTTCCATGCCTGTTTGTGATGAATGAATTGGATGAACAAATTGTGAGGGGAACTACATTTGAAACAGGATGGTGAGTAATGAAATTATGGCCTTGGCCTCGAAGTCTGAAATAAAAATTCTGCATGCGGCCAGAAATCAGAAGTCTGAACTCTGCAATTAACATTTCAGGCTTTATTTGAAGTCAGTGATTTTTAGAGGTTATCTTCTTGTGTGACCAAATTAGCACACATTCATATGGCTCAGCAGGGAATGAATCGTGCTATGGATTATTTCTGGGCTGTGCAGTTGGATTTCAACAAATCCATCCAGTCCCATGCTGTGGAATGTGTGGACAAGGTTCAGGTTTGTGCTAATGGAAATGGAAACCTCTTGCTATACTGAGTTCAATTTGTTTTCACATGTGGTGTGTTGTCTATCTGGTATGTCTGTTTTATTTATAGCTATATAAATATAATTTTGAAAAAACCTAGTTGGTGATTTTCACATCAATATTGTGTTTTCAACAGAAAATGGCTTATTAGTCAGCAGAGGCTGCTGGCAAAGCTTTATCGTTTGGATCTAAAAATATTTGGTTTTAATGAAACATTGGGAAATGAAGACTTGGAATTGTGTTTTGGTTTGCCTTTTATTTTTTTTTTTTCCCCTGTAAAATCATGAAGAACTTGATGCATCTGTTAACAAATCGTTTTTTTGTTAAAAACATTTTGAGGGAAAGTATATCACAGCTGGCTCAGACATTATGTATGCATTATGTATGTGTTATATTTTGTCTGCTGAGACCATGGAAAAGAACTTTGTGTGTAGTAAGGAAAACTAGATTTGCAAAACTAAGGTTTGTTGTTGTGTTTTTGGGGGTTTTTTTGTTGTCTAGGGATTAAAAAAAACCACTCTCGTAAATTTGCCAATATTTTCATTAGATCTGGCAGCTTTTCTTTGAAACTCTGAATTCCAAATGGTGTTCCGTGTTTGCTTAGAGAAAGCAGGGGGCCCACTTCACAGTGTTTACTCTGAGGTTGGGGTACTGACAGGCAGGCATTTGTCCACATTTTTTTATTATCAATGAGAATAAGCAGTCTAATAACTAGGATTAAACCATCAGATCATGACAGAGCAACATTAGCTGCAGGAACCAAGTTGGAAAGGATTCCAGATGCGATTAGATGAATACCTGCCCTTTAGGGGAAATAGTTAAGTGGGCCTCTGTTTTTATTGGTAAAGTAAATGTTTCTTGGGCCATTCTAGGCAGGTATCCCAGGTCTGCATTTTCCCAAAGATGTTTCAAATCCCTAGTGCCAAAGAATAGACTGTATTCTAGACCTGAGCCAAAATTGTCTCCCTGATGAAAATCAATGATTTTGCCAGAACACACAAGACTCTGCTATTGCCTTGAATAATTTAAATTTTTGTTACAAATGCAAAAGTGTGTTTATGGCATGCCAGTAAATGAATATTTCCTTAGGGGAAGGAGGGAGTGAGGAATGGGGAAAAGTTGTGATCAGAAACCTCTGCTGGAGGGGAGAGTTTCCCCCCCCGCCCCAAAATAACAAAATCTTAGTGGTTTCAGTGGGATCAAAAATGATAATGAAGTTATAACTTCCTTTATCCAATATAAGAAAAGGGATGTTTAATTTAATGTTTGCCATGACTGAGTTTGTAGTATATTCATATACACATATGTATTCGGGGCTACGAGAGACTATTAAAAATAAGATGCAGGAAAGTGATTTCTGGATTGAAAAAAATTACCTGTTTAGAGATCAAAATAATGTAAAAACCACTGTTGGACTACAGGAGTTTCTTCTGTTAGGAGCTGGCAAATTCTCTCATGCTGTTTCAGGACCAATGCTGAGAACGACTTTTTTCTCTGTTATAAACCACTTTGGCCCATCTTTGCAAAAGTATCAAGGTGCCAAAGTAACAGTGTAAACCTGACCCTGGAGCACTGCAATACACTTACCCCAAATACTACATTGCATTACTGTTCCAGTCTGTGTGATGGGAGATGTATTGCACAAAAAGACCTCACAAATCTACCTGTAAACAGCTCTGCTGTCTGCCTAGTCACCGAATAAGAAAAATGAAATGGACTTAGGGCACCAAGTTAATGTTGGTGAAGAAATAAAATTTCAAGTTAGACTATATACTTGTCTTAAAACCTCTCTTCCCTGTTCAGACTTGAGCACTCAGGCTAATAGTGCAAATGTGCTGAAATACCTATGGCAGAAGCTTTGAGGGAGTAATTCTAAAGGTGATTCTTGTGTCCAGATAATTTCTGGAAGACTTATTTAAACTTATCAGAACTGACATTCTGCACCTTTCTATTTTATTATGTATTTGCTCTACCCCGCTTAATTTAAAGGTTGTGTTGGTGTAACAATCTAAGGGACCTGGAGGATCATATAAAGGAGGACAAAGAATGGTGAAAGATGTAATTGTTTTGGTGTAACCCTATGTCAGTGAATATTTTTGCTTGCACTTGGTGAAACTCAAACTCCACAATATGGTACTGTACGAAGATATTCTTCCCTAAGAGAAGTGCATAGTCCTGAAAGAGTTAAATGAATAACTGCTGCAAAATTTTGGGGTTTACAAGTTTCTCTTGATAGGTCTGGTCTACACTAAAGTTTGCCTTTATTTGTTGCGAGTTAGTGTTTATGTGTTGGCCTGGTCCAAAGCTTACTGAAGACAGCCTTTGTACAAGCCTTGATGGACTTTTGATTAGTGCTCCGAGAAAAATTTCTTTGGCTTCTACTGTTGACAAATTTGCGTGGCTAAAATTAAACCCGGCCACAGAAAACACTTCAGTTCTATCACTGGCAGGAGAAATAACAATGACATATTTTGAACTTCTCCACCTTAGTTTCTGAAATCCTTCACTGCTACGCATCAGAGAGCCTGGCTGTTGTTCCTAGGAGAAATACTCCTCTAGTGCAAGACACAGGTAATCTTAATTGAGTATGGGAGGGCTTTGCTCACTGGAGATCACAAAAAGACCCACTGTGGTGGGGGGGTCAGAAGGAGAGGGCAGTCGTGGCTGGCAAGAGGTGTTCAGTGAAATACAGAGAAAGCAAGGTTCACCTTGTCTGACTCCCTGAATGTCCATGCAGGAAAGCCAGTGGGGCTTTCCCTGAGAAATTCCCTCTGTGGTTTTGGAAAAACGTACCCCTTGCTGCCAGAAGTTCTCTGAGAGCGTTTCAACAATATCCTGTGTATTTCAGAGCTAGACCAAGCTTGGGTAAAAACTGAGAGGTCACCACATGTTGCAAGAAAGTATTTTTACAGGGGGAGAGGTCGGTGACTTAAGGTTGAAAGAATTGCTGCAGAGCAAAACAGAATGTCTCAAAGGCAGGTCTGACAGACTCCTGTTTGGACCTCATAGAGGGGATTCTGTTGCCAGTAAAGGGCAGCCTTGTCTGAGGGCCCAAACATGAAATGAGCTTTGAGAGGAGTGGCACAGGCTACAGATATTTCATTTGCAATTTGCTTTTTCCCCTCTACTTATTCATCACTAAAGTATTTCAGTCTTCTCCTGAGCACCCCTAAACCTCACAAAAGACAAAGTGGCTCTAATAAAAAGTGAGATCATGACAGTATTGAGGTAATCCTTTTTCTCTTGTCTTTCTCCGTATTTCTAGTGCTTCCAAAACAAATATTTACCTTCAAAAAGCAAACAAAAAACCCCATCCCAGGTCCATAGGTGAAGTAATCTTTCATATTTTTGTTACTGCTTTAGTAACAATTTTCCCCACACCTGTGGCTTTAATGAGCCTTGAAAAAATGTAGGAAAACATCAATATGCTTCTCAATCTGAAGAAAAGCATTTGTTTTTTTCAGATTAGTCTGGAGTCTGTGCAGATGATGAGCCCTTCCAGTGGGCTTTGGATCAGGCTCTGAATTTCTTAATTTTGGGGAGTGCAAGGAAAGGGATGTGGGTGCTTCAGGGTTGACTTTTAGAGGAGTTTTTTAGGCCCTTTCCACAGAGGATGTACTTTTGCTCCCCACTTTACAGTAAATTCATGGCAGGAGCAGCTGTGAAAGAAAGGCAGAAGGGAAAACCCACGTGCAGGAGTGTCTTTGACCTCTTTTGCTGCTCTGTAGCCCCTCTCCCTTTGCCCCCTGACACCCCAAGCTTCCTGGGGTGATGGATGGCTGAGAGCAAGGGGATTTTGCATGGTTGATGTGATAATTTCACTTGTGAAGTTGCTTGAAAGCAGAAGAAGTCAGACTGATAAAGATGCTTAAAAAATAGCCTCCAAACATGAAAATTTCAGCTTTTTTATTAATTCAAGTTATTCAACTGTTCTTTTATTTTCAACTGCCCCTTGTTTGGATGGTTGGAAAAAAAAAAAAAAGAACCATCAGCGTTTTTCTCCTTGTATATCCTGAATTTATATTATATAAATATATATAACAGTTGCTTACAGTAATTTACAAAGATAAATCAGTCAACCTGTGGTAATTTTAAAAACAAAAGCTAAAAATGCATTCCCTTTTATAATGGTTTTGTCCTTAAAGCCTCCAGTATGATTTTCTTTTTTTTTCCACCAACTGGGATTGATATGGATGCTTTTGTCTGAAAACAGAGCTCCAAGTACCAAATTGTTGAACAGATTTCTCTTTTGAAAATGCCACTGTCACTTGAAAATGCCATGTGTACAATACAGCTGTCTGACTTCTCAGGATTACAAAGAAACAGGACCACGTGAAGCCTATAAACAAGCTTGTAACTCAATGTGTAAAATTTCAATGTTTATTTCAAATGTTTTGAGACTCTCCTTTGCTGTAAAGTAGTGTTTGCTTGCAAAATCTCCCACCCTTCAAGTGATCATATTGAATTTTGTAGCTTTTGTCATCACTTCTGTTCACACACTCTTCCACAAGTCTGAATAATGCAGTATGTTTTTATTCTCAAACTTGTTCCTGCTTTTTAGCATTTAATCTGAATTTCTCCCCCCCCCCGCAACACTGTTATATTTTTAAGTTTTTTCACCTCTTTTTGGTCCTCCCTAGAAAGTTTTGTTTTGCTTTTTCTTTTAATTGTTCACTCCTCAGATGTGGGCTTCTGAGTTTCCAGTTCTGAACTGCCACTGAGACATGTGCTTTTAGCACATTCTTGTTATCATTAAAACAATCCTTCATGGCTAATTCAGCAAAGGGGAGGAAGTGACCGGCTGCTGTTGGTGTTGATGAATATGATGACTATATCAGTTTGTCATCTGGCATAGCCATTGTCCTCTTCTTCAGCTGGTGTTCATTGCAGTTTGTGATCTTACAGAAGTATCAATATGTGATGCCTTTATTCAAGTTTGACCAAAAGAGACCCTGCAATAGAAAAAAAAAAAAAAAATAATCCGTGTTTCAGCTCTGTGTATATTGCAACAGCAGCTTGTGATATTGTGATGAAAATTATGTAGTCTAAACAGATTGGGTTTAGATCAGTGGTTGCACAGCAAATCTCAAAGGAATATTTATGAACAGATGACACCCTTACCAGAACCACATCAGCACATGGGAAGGCCTTTTGCTCCTGGAGGTGCTGTTTTTATGGAGTGAGATGTAGATGCATTTAATGTTCATATCCTCTGGTCAGGAGCAGTTGGATTTCAGGGGATCTGAGCCTTGGTCACTTAATTTCCCAAAGAACATAACACAGTACCTGCATCCTCTTTTTAAACTGGAGTTGACCTTTGAGCTTCAGCTGGAGTGGCGCTGAGAGGATTGCCTCTCAATAGAGACAGCTGCTATGTTGCAAACCAGAGCTGGCTGCCCTTTTTAATAATCTTGGCAATTTAGCCCAGTGCTTTCAGAAAGAAAGTGCCAAAGGTAGCACAAGAACTGATCAGTATGGATCTTGCTATCATTAATAGATTTTTTTTTTTTAACCCCTCTCTTTTAGGTCTTTAAATGCAATTGCTGGAAGAGGGAAGCTGGAAAACTACAACCCTGCCTTTGCTTCTGGAATTTTCCAATGATTGCTGCTGACAAGACAGACTAGGACTTTCCTCCAAGGTGACCAGTGCTAACTCTGGAAAGGTATGTTCACCATTATTTTTGATAAGTTCAACATATCCTTAGCCTAGCAACAGCCCTGTGGATGCAAGCCCTGTGGAGAAGCAGAGGATTATTGCAAAGCAAGACAATGAGATGCTGCAGAGGATCTTCATGGGTCTTACACCAGGCATTTGAACATATGAAAGTATATTTCCAGGCTCTGTGTGACCAAAGGAGTTTAGGAAAGGATCAAGTGTTTGGAAGTTCAGAGTGTCAGTTTATGCTTAGCTGCGAAGCTTTGTACCTGTTGGTGTATAAAACCAAGTCCTCTGCATAGCCTGTGGTGTCTCACACTCTGCTCAGAGTACAAGACTTCAAGGATGTATAAAGTGAAGCTTTTCAGGATGTCTTTGGCTCAGCCACACTTGCCTTTGTAGGTAATCTTCATCAAGCAATTCAGTCATCAGCAAACTTAGTTGCTGCACTTGTCTGTGCCCTATTTTGTTGCTGCTTATACTGAGAAGGCCTGTAGGGTGACCACTGATATTCACCTGGCTTTGTGACACCAATGAGAACCAGAAAGGACACTCTGAGCATGTTGAAGCTATGCATTACTTCATTTTCTTCTTGCATGAGTTGAGAACTGGCCTCTGCTTTGATCAGAATTCCAGGGAGAGAAAAAAATAATGTTGGACTTGTGTGGGGCTTTCTTTTTAGGTCTACGTGAGTGCAGAGAACATTAATTGCTCATAAAAAATGTTTTTCCTCACAGCAGAAAACATATTTTTTTTATTAATGGTTTCTCTGCTTTCAAATGGTGGGTAAAAAAAAATTTGTAGACGGACAGAGATGTGGCATCACTGAAAAATCTGTATTATGCCAGCAGGGTCCATCATTGGTAACCGTTTCCTCTAACAGTTCTTACAGAATCATAAAATTGTTTAGGTTGGAAAAGACCATTAAGATTGAGTCCAACTGTTAACCCAGCACTGCCAAGTCCACCACTAAATCATGTCTCCAAGTGCCACATCTACAAGTCTTTTAAATACATCAGGGATGGTGACTCAACCACTTCTCTGGGAAGCCTGTTCCGATGCTGGACAACCCTTGCAATGAACACGTTTTTCCTAATACAATTCTAAACTAAAAGTGGAGTTTAGATGTTAGAAAGATGTTCTTTACCCAGAGGGTGGAGAGGCACTGGCACAGGTTGCCCAGAGATGATGTGGATGCCCCATCCTTGGAAGAGTTCAAGGCCAGGTTGGGTAAGGCCTTGAGCAACCTGCTCTAGTGAAAGGTGTCTCTGCCCATGGAGCTAGACGAGCTTTAAGGTCCCTTCCAATCCAAACCATTCTGAGAGGATTCCAAACCTCCCCTGGCACAACTTGAGGTCACTTCCTCTTGTCCTATTGCTTCTTACTTGGGACAAGAGACCAACATCCATCTCACAGCCTCCTGTCAGGTACTTGTAGAGAGCAATAAGGTCTCCCCTGAACCTCCTTCTCTCAAGACAAAACAACCCCAGATCCCTCACCTGCTTCTCATCAGACTTGTGCTCCAGCCCCTTGAGCTTCCTTGCCATTCTCTGGACACACACTGAGAATACTCATCTCATCCCATGGGCCAAGCAAAATACAATGGAGACTCTTTTTAGGCCATGTTTTTCTGGGGTGGAAGAGAAGAAAGGCTGGTCCTAGTCCAGGTATAGCCCTAGGAGAAGTAGGGTGAGGGGGCTGTGATTTTTGCTACCATCAAAGGGTCTCTGCTTGTGTCCGGGTTTGTCCAGTCTCGGGATGGTGTAAAAGTGAATTTAAAAAAATGATAAAATATTACTCAACCATTTCTTGCTGCAAGAAAGGAAACTAAGGAAAAGCAGCAGACTGCTGGCCTGTGCAATGTATCTCAATGAAAATGTAAACTAAAATCAGATTCCAGAAAGAGGCCAAGTAGAAGGCATAGAGCCAGAGCCTACTTAGTTCCTACTTATATTGTGCTGAGCAATGGTAGCTCTTCTCCGACCTTGCCTACCTCCATAGTCTTCCAAAACAAATAAAGTATGGAATAGTGGCACAAGGTTGAGGGTTTACGTGGTCAAAAGCTTATCATAGGGTGTATTGGAATGTGAATTTATTAGTCTGTCAAGCATTTTGATGCCCAGCCATACAGAGTAACTGCTCTTGTGTACTGCCAATTGTCTTTTGTCTTGTACGTGCAGGGAAACCTATGGCAAATATCCAGGAGGTCAGACCATGCAGATAGGCAGGTTTGCAGCTTACCTCACCTATTGGTAGCTCATCTAGTTCTATACCAAAGTATTAAATAGATTCCTCCCAGCTAAAAGGTGCAGATAGAAATGAAAACCTTCTAATTCTTCAGCTTTCAGCGAAGTTGAGTAATTACAGTGTAAACAGGTGAAATGCCAGATGTGACTTGACTTTTCGTTTATAATTCTAAAGAGTTTATACACTTTCAAGAAAGATTTACATGAAGAACATAGATAAGTAAATAAATGGAGAGAGTATATGATTAATGCTTTTAAAATAGTAAATGCTTCCCATTTGTAACATTCTTGAAATAGATTGGTCATGTAGGCCTTGTTTTTCTTCCTGCCTTACAAGGCTGTCTGTGTTTTGTTTATTTACTGTACAAATTTATGTTCAATGCCTCCTTTTCTGTTTAATCCCCAGGAGACTTTTGGTCACTAGCAAGATCATTAAGCTGCATTAATATATGTTTAATTAAATCTTTGTAACAAAATATATATGATAGATTACTGTATGTGTAATTAAAAGGAATGAAGAAGTTGAATAATGACGGGAGAATGAAATCACATGTGTGAGTGAGATCAAACGTAGTGTTAAGAAAAGGACCCACACAGACACACAGTTTCACTATTTTCAAGATCCTGCAGGCACAACTCATTGCAACAGATCTATTCTATGAGAATGCATGTTTATCACTGCTCAATGTCATCTGCTTACTGCTGTCCTCACCTGTGGCTGCTCCTCTTTTTTACTGTGTCCAGAGCAGTGGAAAAAAAGATGTTATTTCTACCTTTCCATGTTTCTGCTTATTGTGATCCTGAGAGAGATGCAGTGGCTGTAAGGAGTTGGCAGCAGGGCAGGCTCAGCAGTTTGAACCAGCAACAGGAGCTCAGCTTGTGACTGTTTCAAGCAAGGCAGTTGAAACTGGTCAGCTGTGCTGACCAAATTGGAAGAGTTTAAATGAGGGTAAATGAAGTGGCTGAAGAACATTTGAAATACAGTAAGCAGGTAAATCAAGGTTGAAGGAACAGATCCTTACAGTGGTCACTGTTTCAAGTTAGATGTGGCTTGTTCAGCATAGCTATGTCTGGATAAAACATCTAAATGTGAAACTTTTTGGGCATCTAAAACATGTAAATGCCAGCTTGGTTACAGACTGGATGGCAGATCAATATTCTAGTGATCTCACTGCAAAATGAAAAGTCTCAAGATTTTGAGTACCAGTTTGATACCTTTAGTGAGCTGTTTCTAATTGCTTGGAATTATATTTTTACTTCGAAACGGTCAGTTAAAAAGAGTAGTTCATGAAGAAGCAGTTCAGTTTTGTAGTAATCCTATTTTAACAAACCCAGAACAACAGCACTGGTCTCAATTTCACGCAGACAAACAAGATTAGGAAATTCTTCAAACAAAAATTAAGTACATGTTTGAAATGAGTGAGTCTTTACTTTAGGTATCTCTAATTCTGAGCATCATGTAGTAAACGTAGGTCAACACAGGCTTTTATTCACTTAGCTCCACTGTACCAGTCTTGGTTTTGTTTTGTTTGGGTTTTTTTAATTCATTTTTTTAAAAGGCAAAGTAACGTTGTAATTACTATTGGTATGCAGTGAGATCTCTGTCCTGTGCTTGCCTCTGCCAAGAGGTAATTTTGTGTCTGGGAGGTTCATGTTTTTACAATACGCCTTGGTCTCCCTCACTTGTGAAGGAGACGATGATATTGAAACGTGTTGGTAGCAAGGGAGAGGGAAACTCAGCATAGAGGATGACTATTCTGCAATAGTCAGCTTTAGTACCAGTTCAAATGCTGCATCTGAATGACTCAATATTACAGAGACTATTATGCTAGAGATTGTCATTTATACAGGGAAATTATGTGGTTTTGATTCTGTGACTCAATTGCAGTAAGTCTGTGTGGGGAAAAAGAAAGTGTCTTAAGACAGTGCTGGAAATGATTTAGAACACTGACCTGCATTTGGGTGAGAATGTTTCAACCTGGCACAAAAAGAGGTTCCTACTCCAGTCTTCCTGTGACCACTCTTGCCCAAATCCTTCAGCATTCAGATGTAAAACCTTAGAACTAAACCCTCCCAGATCTGACTGGTGTTATTTCACTCTCTCATATATTCCCCCTACAGAGTTCATGGTGATGAGACTGAGTCTTGGATTCATATTACTGGGGGAAAGATGCAGGCCATAAAGCCCAGATTAAGGGGCTTGATATGTGTGTTTTGTTTTGTTTTGTTCTTTTAGAGCTGTACTGTATTTGGCAATTTTTGTTCCTTTGGGGTTGACAGAATTTTTTTGGCAGTTAAGTTTTCACTCCCTGAGTTTTGCTCTGAGATTCAGGTTCAAATAAATCTGAAATATGGAGCAGAGTTCAGTCCAAGTGAGAGAGTTTCCCATGGTTTCTGTCTGAAACAATAAATCCTTCCTTGGAGAGAGAAGGGCAAACCTCCACCTTGGTTCATCCAGAAGATTTGCAGATGCTTTTATGAACCTGGGTTTAATTTGGGGTTTGCAAGGAACACCTTTCTTATTTCATCAACTCCTGTTTCAGCTCCAGGGTATAACCCTGCCTGTGTCAGAGTTAACAGGAGTTTTTCTACTCCCATTTGTAACAAAGGCAGATTTTCCCACCCTGAAATTCTGCCTGTTTCTGTTTATTGCCCAGCTATTACAGACCAAATACTGAGTTAGTAAATATACTTAGTGCAATACCTATTGATTTCCAAGCTGAGTTTCAAAACCTCAGGATTCCACGCTATTCCTCTTAACTCTATTAAAATTGGAAACGTATTAGCTATCAAATGTACTAATGACCCAGTAGATGAGAGAATTCAATTGAAGAAGTGAGGCTTACTGAAAGCATATACATTCCTGGATCTTTTCTCTGCATTTTTAATGAAGATGCTTTGGCTGCCTTGAAAAATTCTCATGCCCACTTCCCCAGCACTTGTTTTACCCTCTTTACACACAGCACATAGCATACCTCCTGATTTTACAAAAAAAAAAAAAAAAGAAAAAAAGAAAGTGTTGTTCTGCTCTTCAACTTGCAGCCTTCTGCTCCATGTAAATTGGAGCAAAAAATGTCTGTCTAATCGATCCTTATTTAATAAACAGTGTTATCAATGCCATTGAGACAGCTGTACACTGTATGACATGGGGACATCAGGACATTTGCTGACTTGTGTTAATTGGCATGGCAACATTGTTTTTTGGCCTGGCACACCAGATCGAAAATTGAATTTACAAAATCAAACTGCAGTTATCTACATTCCTTGATGTCCTCCCAGGTGAGCTACTGGGCTTCATGCTAATAACTTCTAAAGCAAGCAAACTTTAGCTAATTATGTGCTAGTTTATTCTCCCTTGCTAAATTTTGGCAGGTTGCTTCTGTAAATTATGAAAAATAAATGTGAAATATGCAGATGTCTTTTGTTTGAAGCAGATGTTTGGTCCGCCTTGCCAGAATCTAATCAGCTGTTTCCCCAGAGTTTGGTTTCTTTTTTTTCTTTTTCTTCCCCCCTCCCCCAAAATTGTCCAAGAGCTTTATGAAAAAATGAAGGGTTGGGGGAGTGTAAAACAATAGGACACTGCTTTATTTTCCAGCTACCAGACCTCAAGGTAACTCGAAGTAGATTTTTAGGCTGTTGCCTTCTCTGGCTAAAGCCACAGCAGATGCTGGCAGAGGGCCCATAAGGCACAGTATTTGTCTGAGGACAGGCAGAATTTGAATGCAACCTTGCCTGTCATGGGGGAGGTGGTGGCAAGTTGGGAAGGAGCCAGGGAAAGCTCGCTTTGAAGTCCTGATGGTGCTGTGTGGCCAAGCCCAGCAAACTTGAGTGCTTCCCCTACAGGGAGCCCCCACAGATGGGGGAGCTAAAGATCTCCAGGAGCGTAGTGCAGCTGTGTTAAAGGCAAAGTGGGTGGCAGGAGCTGCTTCCTTCCTTGTTGCCCCAAATTACCCCTCTCTGTGCCCTGTTGCCTACAGCCTGGTGTCAAAGGAGGATGAACTGGCTAGGTGCTGCACCCTGGGCTGGATGGAGACCTGCAGGGGTGTCACAGTGCTCTGTTGGTATCTCATCCAGCACTACCATGCAGCACAGGGGCTGAATCTGCCCTTAAGGGTACTGACTGGTTGCTGTAGTCTCCTGGTTATCAGGGCTTCTGGAAGTGAAGCCCTCTCCAGAATGCTCTGATCCACTCTGTACCTCCCACTTTGTTCCTGGCTTGCTGTGCAGGATGGACTTCCCATGCATAGCTATGCTGAGGTAGCAGCTGTACCTCCCCTGCTATGGCACTGCACCCTCCCAAGAAGCATTTCTGTCTCAATAGCAGCATCTACCACATTTAGATACCAACATAAAGTGCAGATGAAGATCCCTCAGACATCAGGGATAACCCAGGTATTACATCTCCAGCAGGCTCATCAGAAGTTCAGTGTAAGAACAGTAATTATTTTTTTTAGTGCTGTGCTGAACACCTGCTTTGCACTTTCTGTTCAAGGCTTTCACAGCATTTGACTGTGCATGGATTTAAACTTCCAGCACTCCTTGAGGTTAAGTATCAATATCCACACTTTGCTTGCAGGAAGACAGATGCAGAAATAGAGAAAGTGAGTTTTTTCTCAGAAGGAGAAAAGGTGGGTTTTGTGAGTTTTAAAAGACTTTACTGGTAGATGGTCATTTTAGTCTTTGTCACAGTTTCCTACTCGACGTATTTTTCCATCTATTTTCATGGCTTCTCTTGTGGGTCAGAAGAGAGGCTCTGTGTTCAGAGCATTTCATGTTTGTGTGAATCTGCTGATCATTTCCAAAACCTATGCTTTTACCTTAGGTGCTTGAAGCTGAATGGCTGCCTGAATTGATAACAACTGAGCATCTCTAGGAGCCAAGAGGTACAGAGCAGTAGGCAACTTCTGAGCGATAAGTACTTCAGTACTATGGTACTACTTATTTTTTTATCATGGCTGAAGCACAAATCAAGAGTCTGTAGTGATAGGTGCTTTGGAAGCAATTAAAATGAATAGTCCTTTCCCCAGGGACAGAGGTCTTGAGATTGTGGCAAGATGCTCTTTACTTGTAAATAGATTGCTGGAGGGAAGGATAATTCAGCAGCCTAAGACTGCTAGGGAATTTTTTTACAGTAAAACTGAAGGGGAGAAAAAACATTGCCAATTTTTTTAGCTTCTTTACATTTAGTGTTGAAAGACTCTGGATGTGATCCTTACAAAAGCATTTGTTTAATCTAACTATCATCAAGGAGTATTTTTTTAAAAAAATGAATTCTCATAAGGCAGTATGAATACATAGACCTTTGATTATTCAAAAAAATTATACAAATCAAAATAAATTTGCCTGAGCTATTTAAAATAATTAACCTTTGACAAACCTCCCTCTCTGGTAATGGAATAGTAACTATATGAATAAAAGATAAGTCGTGACATTCACTGAATTACAATATTCATCCCATAAATTACAGGATAAGATAGCAGTATAATCTACATTTTTATAACTGTAAAATGTCCTGAGCAGTAGCCCCTGTACTCTTCAGGTTATTATTTTTTTTCCTGTTTCTTTGACGTATGCAACACCTCTCGTATGAAAAGCTTCCCAAGTGATGTCAAGTTTTTGCAGTGCTCATAGAGGCTGTGACCCAGGCCTTCCTTCTCTGCTCTGAAAGGGAGCCTGAGCCTTAACAGGAAACCCGTGGTGCAGAGGGATTCTCCTGCACGGTAACAGTAAGTGCAAATTATGATCCTGGGAGTCTCCTGCTATATAACCAAGTACAATGCCAATAAACCAGGGGTGTAAACCACATGAGCATATGGACAAAATATGGTCTGAATGGCATGATTATGTTTCTCAGGCCATAATGAATTCATCCCAAGGTGCAACTGTACATCTGTTGTTATAGTGTTCATGATAGCAAACACTACAGTTAGGGTTGCAGTTTAACTCAAATTATGGCCACCTGTTTCCATTCACTAACAACTTTCTTAAAAATTATTCCTTCTGGACTTATTCACATCAGTTCTAAAGTGGTCATTCATTTATATATTTATTTGGGGGAAAATATGTTTGATTTGTAGAGTAGGCAGGCTGAAAGGCACCCTCTTTCCTCCCCCTGCTCCTGTCCAACCCTGGCAATTCTCACCAATGCATTTCCTTAAAACTAAATCAAAACCTGTGGCTTTTAAGGGACTGATCCAACTCACATTGATTTTTTTTTTTTTTTTTTTTTTTGGTGAATACTGTATTGGGCTTTCTGTGACTCACTTTGTGGCTGCTGGCATGGAGTTAATACTGTGTAGAAAAAAATCCAATTACTGCATACGAAGCTTTAGGTGCTTTAGAAGTTAGGACTCTTGTCAAGACTAGTTTTCTACTATATCTTCTCATTGTGTAGGCAATAAGTGTTGCTTACATGTCATCCCATCTTTCTTTAGCTGGGTTAAATCCTAACCACCATCTTTATGGACTGGAGAGAACAGGTAGGATGCTTGATCCTTGACAGTTGATACCAAGGAAGATAAATTTCTTTAAAGAAAGTTTGCCACCCCTCTGGGGGGGGGAGTGTGTGTGTGAGAGAGAGAGAGATCTCAAAGAGACTGATAGCTATTATCAAAACTTTAAACATGGCAAAAGAGGAGAATCTCACTTTGGGTCTACACATTCCATTTCAGTGTCCGACTTTAAAATTTTTAATGTACAAGTCAACTTTGCAAATGTTTTCTGAGTGAAGGTTTACAAATGTTAAATGAGGATCTGCTACTCATCCTTAAACAGAGATGAACATCAGTGATACATATAACATTTTAAAGTGTTATGACCCTGAACATGATAGATTCCCGAAAAATGAACGTTTGTGGAGCAGCATCATTTCTTAGCAGGAGCCCATAGTGGATCTGTTACTGAATGTTCTCCGTTGTGCTGTCTTCTGAGGGGCATAAACACATGACTATGATTTCAGGTTTCCTTTTGATATGGCAGTACAGGGAGTTCTTGAGCTGTTTGGTGCACTGTTGTGTTGGGTTTCACTGCAAGCCCCCTCCTGACAGCTGTGCAAGTGCAGGAGGAAGATTACACAGTTCTTCTTGAAAAACTAACTCACCAAGTCATGGTCAGCTCCTTAGAGGGGCAAATGCTGATCCCAGCATGGAGCCTGAAAGGCCAAGTTAGATAATCCACAAGGGTTAGTAAGGGAAAAAAAAAAATTTCTCCCCTTGAGACTTCAGAGCATTATTGCTCCTCTTCTCTACCTGTGTGATGCCTACTGCTATCCTGGAAATGAATGCAAAGTACATTAGGGTGCACAAAAGTCACAAGAGAGAGTTTGTCTGTCCCTTTCATTTCTATTATGTAAGAGGTCCCACTCACAGGGGATGGGGAAGTTCTCCAGTGCACATACAGAGCCTATTTCTTTAAGTAATAGCATTGTTCAACTATGGAATTGTTCAGATATGGAATCCAAAACACAGCTTGCAAAGTGTGTCATGCCCTCATGCTTTCTCAGTAAAGGGGAAGCTGAGAAGGGACTTGTCTACAGCCCTGCAGCAAGGCAAGGACACAACTCAGGATTGGAACCAAGGTCCCAGCCCTGTGCTAACCCCTGAGGCTCTCCTTCCTCTCTGTACTGGCTCTGCTGCCTTCAAGGCTCTCTGTGCCTATGAAGGTGAGAGCCTTAATGGGGTGTAGTGAGACAGCTCTGCAAAGCCTCTGCCAAGTGCACGAAAAGGATTCCGTTCAGAAAAGTGACTCCACTGTCGTGCATTCATTGCTACAAGCAGGGACAGCAAGTTGTGGTGGAAATTGCTGGAAATGGGAGCAAAAGGCTGTTTTGTTTGAGGTTTAAGAAAAAAAAATTTCTCAGGTTGCTGCTTGAAACTAGGACTTGCACAGCCTTTTTGTTCACTTGCTCTGCTGTCAGCATATTTTCTACGAAACTCCTGTTCTCTTGGGTGGGACAGAGGAAGATGCTGGCAAGGTGGGCAGATGGATGGCAAGCTGCCACTCAGCCTGGAGCTTGCAGTCCACATCTACCTAGACCCAGAGGGCTACATGTGGCATGATTTGAAGCCTAAAAGAGGAAATGAACTTTCAGTGACTCATTTTGAATAACTCTTTTCCTTACCTTTATTGAAAGGTGCCTTAGTGAAAGCTTGTACTATCACAATTATAAAGAGGCGTTGATATAATTATGTAGTAATTGCAGTAAATTATCAAGATGAAATCATTAAGGCAGCTCTTTCTATTATTGCTGCTTAAGGTAGATATTGTACATATCTGGAAGAGAAGAAAAGAAGAATTCTCTTGCAGCTTTAGTATTACTAAAAATAAAGGAAGATTGTGCTCTTCTGCTGCTTCTTACTGACACTGTCAAGAATAATGCGAGTGACATGGAACCAAAGCAAAGTGTGTTCTTCCCTGAACTGAGTAGCATTTTAGCTCATTTTATCAGGCTTTCAATCATGAAGTGGCCTTTTTTTCTTGAACTTACAGGCAGAGGAAATAACTTCACAGAATAAGGATATTTTTATTCTTACAAGTTAGCCATTTGCAGAGAAAAATGTTATTTACACAGATGAATTCATGGGGAAGAACATTAAATCAACCATTCTCTTTCCTTTCCTTATGGAAATCTCGTGTGGATATTCTTGTTTTCTATTAGGGATGTAGGAGGAAAAAAGGGGGCATATTGCTTCAGTCTGTCTCTCTCAGTAGGCTTTTTTACATGGTTGTAGGGTCCAGAAAATCTGCTAGTGGCAATGATATATTTGGTTTCTAAGATCTGATGTATAGCAAAATATTAGCAACGATGCAACTTCTGTATTACTTCATTCTTGTTTATTCTTTTGTGTATATTTATCTATGTTTTCAAGGCAAAACTTAGTAGTGTTTCACTCAGGGGATTGGTAATTGGATATAGAGCCTTTCACCTCTAGGTCAGCAGTTCAGATTTGTTACAGGTCAGTACTGCCTGGGAGTTGCTACCATGTGACAGCTGCTCGGTGGCCCTTTATGAAATGAGTTGGTGGTCCCATTTCACAGCTTGGAGAGCAGGTGTCCTCAGCACAGATCAAACTTGAAGGCACCAGTGCAAAACCCATTGTTGGTAGAAAAGAGGAACTGCACTTTGCTGTAATGCTCGCAGTTTGCATGAACTTGAAAAAAGAATCAAGAGAGCAAACAGACATGTCCAAATCCTCAGCTGGTGGAGATTTGGCATAGATTCGTGAAGTATAGCTTCAGTGATTATCACCAGCTTATTAAAATAGTTCACTGTGAATGGGCTGTTTTAGTAATCTAAAGGTTACTGACACTTCAGTAATATTTTGTTAAGTGAAGACCAAAATTTTCAATCCAAGTACTGTAGAATTAAAATCACATTTAAAACAACTCCAGGCTTCCTGAAATTTGGAACTAATTCTTCCATCTAGTGATGCCCTGAGATAACCATAGAATTATGGTTAATGGATTTTACTGTTTGTTGTCCCAAAGGAGATGAAACTGGATTTCAAAGATACATTCGTTTCCAACTTCTAATGACTCTCTGCTTTTAATGGCTTTGCCTGTGCTTCTGCCGAAATTTCCAGGGCAACAAACCCAGGCAAGCAATTCTGAACTGTTGAGGGGTAGTAATGGAAGTGAAGTCTTCCACCAAGGAAGCTCCTAACACTATAGGAGCATAAATGTCTCACAACACTTACTTAGAAAAAACTTTTAACAGTTGAGGAGTAGTTTAGTTATCTCTGATATCACTGAAGTCTTGTTTAAGAGGAGTCTCAGTTTTATCTGACAGTATCCAAGAGAAGGGTAAGAGAACAGTTTGTTCTAGAAAAAAGTGTTTCTTTTATGCTTAGATTTGCTGCAGTATTTCAAATCTGAGTTATTCTAGTACAGATTTCAACTGGGACAATAAAAAGGCACAGGGTGTCTTAATTTTGTCATCAAAATGAGCTTGAAGTGAAATATTCATAAATTCTTACAAGTCATTCTGTGCTTTAAAGAGCAAATGCTCTGTTTGTAGAGGGTTCATCATGGAAAGAAGTTGAACTTCTTTGAAATGCAGACTTCAGCCTTAATTACAGAGCAGTGACTAGCACTTCCATTGCTTTAGGCTTAAAAATGATGGAGACAGATGAGTAGCCTCTTCTCAGTAATTGCTTTTCTTCATAATGTATAACTTATGTTCTCTTTCTTGAAATTCACTATCCTCATGTCTAGTATAATTTAGGGAACAGGCTAGTGCACTGGTTTTTACTTTTCTTTACCTCAGATGCCAGATGATGGGACAAAAAGGTAAGCAAGTAAAACGGAAAGAGGATTGAAACTACAGAATGGGTGGTGAAATGGTATTTTTGGTGATCCAGTCCGTGCTGGATGATTTAGTCTTATTTTCTGTGGACCCTTGGCTGGTTGCTGATTATGGAGAAGAACTAGAAGATTTGCTAGCTATCTTAAACAAAAAAGTCAATTATCAAAGTGTTCTAATCCTGTTTAGTGTCAGATTCCTTCATGAACTTGTCCGTTGTATCATTCATAGCTTAGTAACTTTGTATGTTATTTGTTTCTCTAAGTCTGACCTTATCTAATGTCTAGGAACAATTAGTGCCATGATGATACAAATACAGTATCCAAAGATGTTTGCTTCAAAGGGATCAGTTTCAGTATTTACAAAACTGAAAGTGGTGGGATTCAGCTGCAGATTAGTCCAGCCATCAGAAAAGGAGGCAAACATTGCTTGTGCAAATACTTCTGCTACATCTAAATTGAATAAGCTAAGGCTTTGGAAGAAGGAAGGGTAAGAATTCCAGCTGCCTCCTTTTCTTTCTAGCTGAAACTTGGAGGTACAAGGGCATATTTAAGTGTACCTTATTCAGTCACCCAGAAAAAGACACCATTTGAATGCACTCTCTGAATAGAAGGCACAACGATAATAGCAACGTCACACAACAGAATGGCTACTGCCAAATCGCTTTAGCGTTTCTGCATGATCATCAGGGCCAGCAATCTGTTAACCAGCCCATTCTCTAGTTCCTTGCTGTAGCAGTATGCCTTAGTTTGAGATTACTGTTCTACCTAACAGTTCTTGAGAAGTGATTTGAAAAGATTAAAAAAATCAACAAAAGAAATCTCACAATCCAGAAGAGCCAAATATTGGAAGGTGAAGGGAAGATTAAGAAGAAATTGCCTGTTACAGAACTTCATTAAAACCATTTATTAGCTTTGTAATGCCTAACAGTCTGCTGGCTCCAGAATTTTTTCATACAGGGGGGCGGATAAGGGAGCGTTTCACTTTCATTTGCATTCTTGATCCCTGCTGCTCTGTTTATGGCGTTGATGCTATTCATACAGTCTTTGCAATATTAATTTTTAATTTATGATGCTCATTAGGAGACACTTAAAACAGAACAATTATCATTTATCTTGATATATTATTTACTAAGACTTGCTGTCATGGTTAGGGACCTGTGATTAGTGGGAGGGGAATAGAAAACAGCTCTGAAAGGTGCTTGGCTGAAGGGACTGAGTCTGAGGAAACGGTTGTCACCACCAAAGGCCTGAAGTTCTGATGTCTAAGCAAAAGACTTGCAGCACCTAATCAAAACTCAGGAGGAACGTTCGAAGATGAGTCTGGGACAGTGGTTAATGAACCTGCAGGATAATATTAATGAAACTCTCTTGTAAACCACCAGCTCATTAATTATTCATCCTGCTATCGTCCTGGTACTTTACTGTCTTCCTTTTTTGTCTCAGTGTGATTTTTTTTTTAATTCTCTCTATCCACATTTTCCTTTTGTGGATTTGTGGACATGTACCCCTGGTAGTGCTTTTTCCCTGGGAAATTTTGTTTCTTGAGGCAACTGTGCAGTAGCCACAGGAACAAGATGGGTAAATTCAGCTCTTTGAGGCATTTGGATAAAAGTGCTGCATTTATTAAGACTTAGTAAACCAGATCACTGATATGACAGCCCTGGAGAACCTGGTTTGTTAAAGGCTACTATATTAGAAACTCAGCATCATCTATACATTTCTTAATTTGTAGTATTTAGCAAGTTGTTGTGACACTATCTGTATAGAAGTCTACATGGCAAAACAGAATTTCAAATAGCAGTGACTTACTAGGAATACACAGACATGCTTTTTCCTTCTTCCCTCCACAATTGTCCCTCATACAGGACTTCTGAGAAATCCCAGCCTTCAGTCCAAGTTCCCAGGTTGTTCATAATGTATGACTGTGCAGGAGAGAAGACAGATTGGATGCTTTGGAGCCTAATAATTGCAGCTCTGCATCTGAAACCAATTGTGGTATTTTTAACTCTGTTTTTTTTTTTAGTTATTTTTAGACTTCCTGAAAGGGGTTTTATTTCTGTTTGTTTTCTGTTTGACATCAAAGCAGGAACAACAAATTACTAATTTTGTAACCTATTCCCTGGACACGTGGCTTTCAATTTTTTGAACCATTGCACAGCAGCAGCGGAACTGCACAAAACCTCAAGGACTGATACTATCAAACACCTTTGAGTCATACGCACCATTCCCTGCCTCTGTTCTGTTGAAAATCTCGACAGTAATCTCAAAGGCAACCACTGTATTGATAAACTATATTTTCTAGGGGAAAGGATAGAGAAGGAGTTATAAATTCTGTGTTTCAGCAATTCTGGCACTTCCCTACCCTCTTCCCCCCCCCCCAACCCCCTGGATTTTGCAAACTTATATTTAAAATGTATTTATACCAGAAGGGGAAAACAAAAAAGTCCCCTGCCTGGTGTTATGGGAAGCCGATGCAGTAGTCAGTGATGACTCTTTCAAAGTAGTGTAATGAAGACAACTCACAAAGCTACAGCCAGTATTTATGCTATGCAGCCCGTTTCATCTCCAAGCCAGTTTTAAACCTTAGCAGATTGATCTCTGCAGCACCCCTGTGAGCGAGGTATGCAGGCATTGTTGCCCTCTTTGTTATGTTGTATCAGAACTTCGTTAGGCCCTGGGATGCAAATGCAAAAGGTATGGGAGGAAGAATTCAGCACACAAATCAATTACTCATGTTATTTTGCTCCCTGTTGTAGATTTAGATTTTTTTGTAAAGAAAACACTGCAGAATGGTGATTTCTGCCCCTTCCCCAGAAAAGACCAGCTCTGACTACTGCTGTAAATAATTGCTGGTGTTTGGAGCTATTCACATGCTAAACCCAAGTACATTTATCAGACAATATTTTTTCGTCATTAATTGACAAAATATTCCCACAGAATTTCCCTAATTTTTATACCATATGACCTTATTTAGGTAGGATTTTGAAAACCGTGAGCGTGATTTGGAGGTGTAAATCCTGTGCTCTGATGAGACAGGAGCACTCAGAGCTGCAGCCTGACCCACATCTGAGAGAGGTGACACATCCACATGTCAAACTGTAACGCCACACAGGAACTAGCTTGTCTCCTGGAAACCTTAGAGCTGTGTTAGTGTGGCATGTTCCTGGTCTTACTGTGACAGAGCAGGGGGATGAGGAGACATGCAGAGTTACACTCATACAGTGATAAATAGAGGCTTCTTGTGGCCCTGTGGTCTCTGTGTAAGCAGACACCAGAATTCGGACAGACCTTCTTGAAAATGAGTGCTGGATTCAAACTATCAAGACGCTCCAGACTTTTCTACCCATTCCAGCTGGTTATACGGGGTTTCATTCATCACCTCTAAAGAACATTTTTTGGATTAGTCTTACATCTTTGCAACCAAATCCAGCCTTTGCTGCTCTGGTAATTTAATGTTGGAATCGCAATTTACTATAAACCTTCTTAGCAGGCAGGTAATCAACTTAACAGAGTTTATTGCACAAGCAGCTGTTCAGCAATCTAATATTATTATTTTTTTTACCTGTTATTTGCAGCTGCAGAACAGGATAAATCCACGTTAGTTCCAGTCTCTGCCTGACAAACAATCTCATCTCTGCCATGTTCTAATTTTCGATAACTTTCAAGACCTGGGTTCTGCAAACTATGAAGCACGTAAATTGAACAAAATAACTCTGAATGAAGCAAGCCTGCTTAGTTTCCTTGTGTTTCATGTGTTACATGCTGAAGGCTTAGCATTTATTTGGCATGCTAGCGATTTCTTTTTGTTTGGCTGGTTTGGGCTTCTGCTTTTTTTGTTTGTTTGTTTTCAAAAAGGGCTCACCTACTTTTGTTGGCGGTTAGCGGAATTGCTAATGTTTCTAACATGATAGGAAGAATAACCCCAGGTGTTTATGGCATTTGAAACAAGGCATGGCAACAAGCTGAGATGAATAGGTGTGTTCTTTCTAAAGATGGTGTGTGTTGTATGCTCTTGCAGTAGCAATGTCAGGGCTTTTAAACAACAATCCTATTTCCCTAAAGCTTTCTTCAGCTTTCTCAGCTTTCATTCAAGCCTGCAAGGAGCAGGGGGAAATCTGGTAGTGTGTGTTTCGCAGAGTAGCATGGTGCAGCTCTTTTAATGCTGGCTCTTTATAATCTCTGTAAGGTCATGTAACTTTTCTGATTTTTGCCCAGGGATAACTTTTCCCTTATTTTAACATATTTCCTTTTGTCTGGTTTGGCCAGTAATTGACTTTGTCCTTTTTTCATTTATTTCTCTGCCTCCTGGTTGTAGCATCTTCTCCCTGGAGTCTCAGGTTAGAAGTTTTCCCTTTTGTGAAACCATGACAGGTGCCTAATTGAATGATGAATGTCCCTTTATTACTCTGTAATTGAACTGCCAGCTTTTTGATTGGTTTGTAGAGATGCTCCGCTCCTCATCAAGCACTGCGGGGGGCTCCAGGGCTGGCAGGCTGGGCCTACCCTCCATCTGTCTAATCGCATCTCTCCCCTACTTGGGTTTTGGGTGGGGAGGGGGCTCGGGGGGAGGAAAGTCATAATAAATTATGCTAATTCGGCGTCGCTGTGACAATAAGAATATCGCATTGTTACGTGCGTGGTGGCGGCAAATGCGAGAAGACGTTTTGTCGTCGTGGCTGCCTGGCCTGACAGGCCCTCGATGAAGATTAATGGCCCTCACCTGAGTGACAGAGCGGGGGATTGTGGGGCAGAGAGGGTCATTCATCATACTCTGACAGGTGTCATTCACTCCGACAGCCGCACCACTGTCGCCTGGCTGGCGGTTCCATTTTTCTGCCAGTTAAGCAAGGAGTTTAATAACATCCCCAGAATTAAAACTCATTCTTTGTAGCAGGTCTGACAGCTGAAAATAAGAAAATCAATTCTTCACATGTTATAGCCCAGTTAACTGACTAGGGTTTTGACTTTAATTTAGTCTTTGGGCTGAATTTCAAGTAGGCTGCTTTTGTAAGACATCATCTATTAAAATATACCAATAGCATTAACTTCACTGTTATTATTGTGGCTGGATTAAAATGCAGCCTTTAATAGTGGATGTCATCTTCATTTGGTGCAAGCTCAAGCTCTTGCAGCTCTGGTGGGGGATATTCCACTTCATCCTCATTAGTGATGTTTATAGCTTCTCTCTTCATTAATATTGATCCCTTAAACTACAGAGAAAAACAAGACAGACACTAATTCGAACCATTTTGTATCATTAAACTGTTTGAATTTCTTGGTTTCAGTCATTCTGGCATGCTGAATAATATATTTCAGAAATAAAAGAAAAAAAAGAAGAGACAGCACAAACTTCTGTCAATCTTTTGCTACTCTTGGTAGGAAAAGCCAGGTGAGACTTAAAGCCCTGTGTTTCTGAGGTTCATGTACTTCAGAATGGTGCTGGCTAATCCTGGGGAAGGCTTGGAAGTAGACCCTGAGAAAACAGGCCTAAAATAACAACCTTAATATGAGTTTAATATCTCAGCTAGTGAAGGCAGGACAAAAATATTTGTTACCTGTTTCATTTAAGTCATTAAGACTGTTGTAGCCCAGGGGCAGGCATGACTGGCTGGAAGCTCTGCTGTGGAAACAAGCGTGAAGAAGACAGATTGATGTCTGTTTGTCTAACTCAGGAGGTTTGTGAATCGTCGGTGTGACACCACTATGAAAAATGCAACCAGGATGCAAAGAAGTGTGAGACTGAGTATTTCCAGTGGGCCTGGAAGCTTTATTGCTGCTGTGTAAGAACAGATTGAGGCTGTGTCTGCAGCAATGCGTGCATTTTGGGTCAATGTAATCGAGAAGGATTATTTCAATTGGAATAAGTGCCAAGAAAAGGCTACTAGGATGATCAGGAAAATGCAGAGCTGTCTTACAAGGAGAGAACAAAGGACCCCAGCTTGTTTGGACTAGAAAAATGAGGGCTGAGAAGTACTGTGGCTGCTCTCTACAAATACTTCAGGGGAGGTAAACACAGGGAGTTGAGGAGAGTGGAGTCTTGATGTGATAGCCCAGGGCATTGCTTCCAGTCCTGTGTTCTTATAAAAGCAACAGTAATTTGTCTCCATGTAGATAATAAATCAAGAACTGTGAGAGAAATTGCATGTGTACCTCTCGATCTCACTGAGGGCTTATGGGGAAGGAAAGGTTCTGTTTAGGGGTGGTGGGGGAGGACATGAATTTATCACACTTTAGGAAATTTATTTCTGTCTCTGTTGCAAGTAGAGAGGGAGTGTAGGACAGCCAGGCTCCTCCACAGACACCTCATTCAAGTGTCTGGAATTATATGGGAAAAGTTTGTACACCTCAGCTGAATATGAATAAGGAGTTCTGCCCTTAATTTTTTTTTATTTTTTTGGTAGAGAGGATATTATAGTATACTTTAAATTCTTGTAAATTTTCCCCTCTTCTCAATGTAAAATGTTGAATTTTATCCTGTGGAGGCTACATTGCTTTGAAAGGAAAAATTTGTTTCTCTCTTTGTTGTTAGAGATCTGTGTTATGTCAGTGGTTTGAATGAGCTGCATTTAAACAGTGTAGAAGTGAACTGGGTGCATAGTGTAGAACAGCAGTTTGACTATGCAAAGTAATAGATAAGAATATTTTACAAGTCTCTATTTGGTCTTAAGTGAAAAGGAGAGGTAAGAAGTTATTCTTTAGTTTTGTTCTTTGTTTTTGTTTTTTTGTTTGTTTGTTTGTTTTCTGAAATCATTAACAAATTAAGTTCTTTCTTGTTCCCTTAGGATTTTTGCAGGTTTTTGCATGTGAGGCATTAAATAATAAAATAATACTGGGCAGACTCTGGAATATGGTATGGATGATGCTGTATGTGCATATCAGAGTGAAGGAATATCTCTGACCAAAAGTATAAGGGCATGTCAGAGACCCTTCTGACTCTTGAAAATGAAATAGCCCCTCGGGGTCTTTTTGATTCCAGTTTCAGAATGGATTGGAAGAGAAGGATCATCAATGTAGTTGAACTGATATGATAAATTGGTTGTAAGTTTGTTGTTATTATTTTTAACTGTACTTCCAAGCTCATGTTTATTCTGAATATTTTTAATGTGGAGCTACATGGTGTAAGAGTGAAGCAAAAAACAGAGAAAAGAAAAGGTTGATGTGTTTTCTAGTAGAGCAATTGTTCTAGTCTTCAGTATTGTTCATGGAAATGAGAGCTGTTTTAACAGCATGTGAATCACGGAGCATTTGGAAAGCAAGTCTTTTCATTAAAGGCAGGTTCTTCATAAGGCAACTCTAAATAAAGCAATACTTATGAACCTAAAGAAATATTCCCTATTTTTTTATTTCAGTAAATAAGAGAAACATGATTAAACCACTCTTGTTACCTGACTAATGCAAATGCCTCTGGGTTAAATTATTTCGGTTTTTGCCTTCTCAATCTGGCTGGGTGGGTCTGCACTGCAGACAGAAGATTCAATGAGACTTACACATGCAAAAAATAGAAACTTCACAGTCAGAAATACCTGCTTTTATGAATAAATTAACACAAGTTTGTTGTTTGGGGTTTTTTATAAGCTGCAACAATAGATTTATCACCTATCTGTCCTAATCATTGTCATTCCAATCTGATGACAAACAGTTGCCCTAGAACTTCCATGTTTTTATACATTAGTGCATTTTATGTGTTCAGAGGCAGCCAGTGACTTGTCAGGAAGATACTGCAGAGTCTTTTAGAAGTTCACCTCAGTATGAAAGTGACCATTTTGGTGCTTTCTGAGGTAATTTTCCACAGAAGAAATCCTTAAATTGCATACTGTGCTTGCTAGGCTTAGTCAATCACAAGGAAGATGTTTTTTCTATTATCATCTGTATGTAATAAAGTCTATATGCTATTCAGTTACTCCAAGAAGTACTGGAAAGCTGTGAATATTTTATACTCACAGCTGCCAAAACCAGGATGTGATATTAACAAGGGCAGGGTGGGAAAAGTGATACTGAGGGCCACAAAGTGAGTGGGTGACTATTAGTCTAACAGGTTTCTTCAAAATCTGACTGTTCTGCCTTAATTTAACAGCAAAAAGTAACCATGTATAGAACTTGCTATGCGACATCATCAATTAGGACAGGATGTGTAATTCCAGTTTAGGAAGTGCTGACACTGGTGAATTGTGAGGCAGAGATGAAATTAGCACCCTGTTCTGCGTTCCCTCAGACAAGCTGGCCTAGTTATTTTAAGATATAGGAAGGTATTAACCAGTGCAAATAAAAATAGCAAAAGGACTGCTAAAGTAGCTTCTACTGAGCTGACGGTATTTCCTGTTCTAATTATTTTCACCAAGCCACTTCTTCAAGTACTGCTGATAGTTCATCCTCTATTTTTTGTTGGTTTGTTTTTTGGTGGTTTTTTTTTAATTGTTTGTTTGTTTGTTTGTGGGTTTTTTCCCCTTAATGTGAATGCTGGCACCTGTACATCATAGCTTTGTTCTGGGGAGCAACATCTGTATGGAAATCTTCAAGGAGGTTTTGGGTTCTTTTCAGTGGATCCTTATGGCATTACTTAATGAAATGGGTTTCCAGGGCACGGACAGGTGCCTGGCTTAGGATGGAGGTTTCAGTGACTATAGAGAGCCTTGATGATTTGAATCAATTAAATGTCTTGGGTGTTTGGGGTGAATTTCCCAGCCATCCTGAAGGAGTCTCTTAACTGCTCATGTGCTAGATACCACAATGGAAAATCTTGAATACCACAGACTCTTTGGCTATATATTGTACTGTGTCCACTCACTGCTATGCCACACAAGAAGAATTCCCCTGACCCAACTGAAGTCAACAAAGTCACCTAACTAAACTGAATGGACTGATTTTTAATCTTGCCATTAGGTATTGACCATTGCATCAGCTGTTTTGTGGTTGCAAAAGTCATTCAATTCAATTTTTATGTAAGAGATGTTTTTATCCAAAATGGCTTCAGATGCATAGTCACTGATGAAAGTGTAATGTATTGGAAGTTTGACATTAAGTCATGTTCTCATTGCTGTACACTTAAAGAGGAGGTTATACAGGCAATACAATTCTAGCAGGCTCAATTAGAGTGGGATTTAATTTGATAGGGATCATAGACCTACACTGTAGCCAATTAGTAGGATGAAACTGGAGTACACACAACAAAAGGGCCTGATAATAAGCAAAGTGCTTAGGAATAGAAGCCAAATGAAAATGAAGTAAAAGGCTGCGATCCAAAAATCTCTGGTCTTGAGAACATGGGACAGCCTCCAAATGGATGATTATGGCATTTATCACAAGGTACATTGGGTCAAAATACCCTTTAAGGTCGGTACAGAAATTTCATAAACAGGAAACTGCATAAAGAAAAAGGTGGTTCAGAAAAGGAGAAAAATGCTAATCTAATTTGCTATCAGTTCTCTTGGATCTACAAAGATAACATACATGCTTAGATTCATCTGAGTAAGATCCTGTTTGCTTTAGGTTTGGTGGGGGTACCGTGGCAGAGAGATGTATTTCCAGAGGCTGGCCCGAGCTGGGGTGGTGACTACACTTTAGAGGTGACCATTTTCTCTGACAGGCAGGGAGTTCAAGGTGCATCAGATTGGAACTTAAACTGTGGTATGACAGGGATCTGTTCTGTCTGTGAGAGAACAAAGGGAGGGGTGGACACTTAACTCCAAACACAGGCACTGCATGGTGATACCGCAGGTAGATGCAGTTTCAAGGTGTTGTGGCACAAAATAAGGTTTATGATTTTAGGTATAATGCTGCAGCGTGACTTCAGTAAGCTGCAAATGTTACCAAAATCTAAAAGAGTTAGGATAATAAGGAAAGGGTTAAAATAAGGGAAGGGTTAAAATAAGAAACATAAATCAGGTTGGCGATAAGGACCACCAGTTGATCCTTGCGGAAGCCAGCCTAATGGCACAGGGGCACAACGAGGTGATAAACCATGGAAGCCTCTAGGAAAGCTGATACTCTGCTAAAGAGTAACACTCCAAAAGTTTTGCCGCAGAAGGAATGAAAATGACATTGCAAGTAGAAATAGCAAGAGGCAGACCCCACTGCATTGGGATTAACAATTCTGAGGGTGTCCGAGGGAGCTTCATCAAAGGAAGAGCGCTTGAGATCATGCTGGGGATCCATGTGCTGCACATTGGAACCACGCTAATAGTTGCATTTTAGGGCCTGAAAAGGCCGTTATGATTATCGCTTTTGTAATACAAACCAGAGCGCCTTATCTTTTAATTTTGCATTAAGCTGCTAATGTTTATTATATAAGCGTACCAGATGCTTACACTAAGAAGGCTTCTTTCTAGGAGATTTCAAATTGTGAAGAATATACCATCTTTTCCTCGCCCTAAGTGTTCCTTTTGTTAGTTATTCATTTTGTCTATGTGGCTACCAACTATTTCGTCGTGTTGCACATATTCCCTGCTGATTTAGAGATTAATGCATGGATATCTTTCTTTCATACTCAGCTCTTCATCATGTGATATAATAACCAGACTTCTAACCTTCTTTTGGGCAACTCAGACACCTTACAGAAGCATGTCAGTTAATGTTATTGCCTTTAACCAAAAAGTAATTTTATTACTGATTGTTTAGTTGATAAACCCTCTTTTTTCCCCATCTTAAACTAATGAAGTAATTAGTATTAATTAGCATTAATTATAATCTTTCTTATTTTTAGACATATCTCATCCAGTATCAGCCTCTTCATGACTTTTCATAAGGCCGATGTCAGGTTGTTCATCTTAGCATTATCTTAATCATCCTATTTATGCTTTTTAAAATACTTTCCAGTCCTTAGCTTTCTTCCAGACAGTGGAGGAAGCAAATCAAAGACATGGATGGAAAAACCTGTGGCATGCATGACACAGTCGTTAGTACATTTAAGAAATTTAGCTAAAGAGCTCCTCTGCCATGGCTGGGAAATCATTCTGAATGCCTCTCTCATTACACAGGTCAACAGTAACCTGGTCCTCACAGCAAGAATAGGAAATCTCTGAATCTGCTGTGAGATGTTGAAAATAATACTCACTGTGTTATAGTGTGGCTGTGGATGTACAGAGTCCTGTGGTTTCCGTTTAGTCTTCACAGGGATTGTCTTTGGGCTTTAAAAGCTCTTTAAAAAATGAAGGTGCCTAGCCTAGAGAGAAATTTTTGCAAGTAAAACTCATCTCAGTCTGAATTTTTTGGCTTTGCTAATCAAGCACAAATTGCTTAGAAAATTTCCAGATTTTGCTGTTGAAAGCCTCCTGGGGACCGAGTTTGAGCTCGTGCCTGTCGTGGGAAGGGATCTCCCAGTAAGGCTGCAGGGGTCAGTCCAGTCGAAATCAGACATCAGTCTTTTAGTGTATGTTCCTCTTCCTCCTTAACAAAGTCAGTATTGGGAAGGTGCAGGGTCTGTTGATGCTGTTTTATAGGAATACGTCAAGTGATTGACACAAATCAGTTCAGAAAAATTTGTCTGGTATTTCTCAAGGTAAAATCTCTTATAACCCTTGTTACTGGCTGGGCACAAGGTTCAGCTTGCAGCCTTCTGTTGTATTTCCCAGAAAGAGGGTGAATGTTGCAATCCAGATACCTTCATTCATTGCAAAGAGGGACAATGATTTACCAATTTTTTTTAGATTAATTTTGAGAATCTGCTTGAAAGGAAATGGTAGCAACAACACTTTTCCCAGTTCGTGTGGGTAACAGTAGATTTCAGATTATTTTGTTATTCTCCCCTGAAATTTCGACTGCAGATTCATCTATTGAAGGATATGACACCTGAGAAATAGTCAGCATCAAATATAAAATATTAATTTATCAGGTTACAGTTTTTCACAAGGACATAAAAAAAATACTGTGCTGTTTAAAAATTCCTCTGAGTTTATGGACATCAGATAACAATCTGGAAATGTATGAACTCAGTCTACAATACTACAGGAACCACTTCAAACATCACTGTCACTAATTCTAGAGGCATTAATATTGGTTATGAACATGAAAAAGAATGGTTTCAGTATGTCTAAAGAAGTAAGTATACTGTAGTGGCAGAAATGCAGAAAGTGCTAGCAATTCTTCTTTATAGGCTCTCCATGGTGAGCAACTGGATTCCAAGTCCATCCCACCTGCTTTAAGCACACAGCTGAGTTATATGATTACTATACCTTCCTTCTTATTGATAGACCTGGGGTGTACATGAGTCATGGTGTCATTCTGTCTTTTTGTACATGTAGAACTGGATTCTTAAATTTGCCATCTCAGTTAAAGGCCTGAAGCTCAGTGAGATGAATCTCCAGGCTTAAAACTCCCTGACTCGGCATCCCTGTTGGCAAAACAAAGGTGACTGAGAGAAGAATGCGCTGATTCAACAAAGCTCAAGTGAGATTTTTTTATCAGGTTAATAGAAATGTAGAATAATTTAGTCCAGAAAGCAATTCTAGAGGTCATCTGGAACATCCTTATAGGCCACAGCTGATGATGGCTCCTAATGCACAGCCTGGCTTTTAGTTACTGTCTTGCTAAAGGTTAGGTCCTTGTACAGGTTGGGGGCAGGAGAAACAAACAAAGAAGTCAAAATCCCATTAAATTGGTTGCGGCTATGGTGGCTTATTCATAGAACTTGACAAAATAGCATCAAGGTGTGATTAACAAATAAAACCAAGTGGGTTTACTTAAAGTTTTCTACACTCAGATAATTTATATAAGAAAAACAGCTGAGTTGATGTAATAGCTGATGTACTTCTGAAGGTGAGCAGTGTGGGACATAGTTAAAACTAATTAAACAGATCAAAATTAGCACAGAGACAAAGTGTAAAAATAAATGTAGTCACAAGGGAAAAGTGATTCTAATTAAATTGTCAGAAAAACGTCAATTAAAAAACTTTGTATTTAAAACCGAGAAAAATATCTATGTAAAAGGCCTTGGGGAGAGTCATTAAAAAGTAACTAAATAAGCTCGGAAAGAACTTATCCACCTTGGCTGTCTGTCTGCGGTCCCAATTGCAGCAGGATCTGGTTAATCTGAAGTCTTTGGGATTCTACTGCTATGCAAATGTGCAAACACAATGTATCAGTGCCTTCTATGCACATGCATTCCTCAGATGAACTTTTGTTTGCTTTCACCGAATATGGGTATTGCGGTATAAGAAATTAACCAATGAGCGATTTTTAAACTAGTGCTTTAGAACATCAGAACTAGACCCCTCAGTCCCCAGTGACTAAAGCAGATTATTAGCAAAGCTGTCTGGTTGTATGTTGAATATAATAGTAAAACTGTACAATGCATGTAGTTGAAGTGCTATAAATGGTGCTGTTTCCAGACTGAGGTATGTTGTCAGTAAATCTGATGCTGCCATAACCCATCAGAAACAACAAACACAAGGATACCGAGAGACTGAAGGAATTAAGGGACTTAACACACAAAACTTTAAAAACACACATCATCTGATGGCACCATTATTCTCTGGTCTTAGGACATGGTCTTCCACATCTCAGGCTTTTCCATTTGTGGCACGATACATATCGTGTCTTACATTAACTGTTGTCTGGTGAAGCTGCACTTCATTGTCCGATGTGTCTGTCCTTTTTCTTATAAGAATTCTTTTGAGTTACTTGTTGTATTTCCTTTTCGTAATATAACATAGGAGAGAATTTCTTGGCTCCCTTCCTGGACTGGGTCCAAGGTGTTTTAGGTAAAAGTTGACATGCTTTTAAATGTTCTGTGTATGCCCAGTGTTAGAATGTTGGCCTAAACCCTGAAAACGTTAACTGACTGTTTAAGGCTCTAGATCAGCAGATCAAACTGGCAAAAGTTTTTTTTAAAAAAAATTCCCTATCATTCTTTTTCTTATTATTTTTAAAACCTGGTAGGCCTGGAGTTGTGGAGCCCCATCAGTAGAGAGTGGTGCCGAGGGCAGCTGCAAGGGCTCACCAGTGCCAGTTGGTGCATATACAGCTGCAGAGATGTGGTAGCCCTCTCAGGGGTTAGGTGCTTCTGCCACCCCAACCAACAATCATAAAAATTGGAAAAAGAGCTGAGCTGGGCCCAGGTATTTTGGTTATCTATGAGTGTTTTGCATTTTGCAGAACACCTCTTGAAAATGAGGCTGCGACATCCCAATTTCTGCAGCTGCTGGCATTGCATCAACTGTTCCTTGTTCTCACTTTTATTAATTTGCCATCAGAAGTCACCTCTGCCTGATTTTCTTCCTTCCCACACTGTGCTGTCTGTGTTTGCTACAGATGTGGGAAGCAGTGGTTAAACCCTTCCCTCCCCCCACTCCCCTTTTTGGTCTGTTTTCAAATAATGATGCCATTATCTTTTGACACTAGGATTGGATAGCATTAGGTATCTCCATTCATTCAGTGCATCAGTCAAACCAGCCAAAGAATATATTAGATAGAATCACAACTTTATCTGTCCAATACATAATATACCAATGTAGCACAAGAAGGGCTGCTCAAATTGATTGAATTGGGTTTTCCTACAGTGCTGCTTTGTGTATAGTAGGAAATATACTGTATCAAACAATCTACAGGAACAGTAGCCATGGTGTGACTAATCTCAGCAATACTAATACTGAATAATCTCAGGAAACTTGAACAGGAGGATCAATGTTCCACTCACTTCATATAAATGGCCTATATTACAAGAACCAGCAGATAGAGGTTAGATACTGCTACATTTAGAGCCTAGCATATATGACATAGGTAGGGTGTATCAAACACAAACCCTGATCTCACAAGTGATTGCAAGTGACCTTAGATCTAAATGACTAGAACCACCAATATAGGAGGCCAGCCACTTTAAAATAAATAAATTAAAAAAACCTCCAAACTTCCTTCTATTTCACAGTATTTCTGAAACAGTGATCTCCACATAAATTTTTCCATACTGAACTTCTTTTGTCCAACCCTTTAAAACAGTAAGTCAGTCACCTGGACCAGCTGCAGAGGACAAAATGTTTGAAGACTGCAGGGTGGCAGGAGATTGTCCACATTAGTCTACAGAGGAAAAAAACCTAAAAATCCTAGAAATAATGCCCAGTGGAGTATGAAATGAGAACTTCTGCTAGGAAAAGCTTTCAGCTGAAGAGAGCTTATTTGAGCTTCCTTTTATGGTGTGGAATAAAGGGTTGTAACAATTGCCTTTTCTAGGTCCTACAAGGCCAGAGCTGGTGGCTTTGATGCACCTTAGTTCAGGCAGGAGGGAAGATGAGCTCCAGGGATTTGCTTCCCTGAGGGAGATGTTGTTTGGCACAGTGAGAGAAGAGGGCAAGGAGTAATGACCTGAAGAACATTAGTTCAGCTCCCAGCCACCACTGCATTTTTGGTGTGCTGTTCTTACCTGTGCTTCTTCTACAGTTTCAGCATCTAGTGATAGGTCATGTCTATTCGGGGAGATCAGGTGTTTGAGAGGTTGTTTCTTTGGGGGGAATTGTTTGTTGGGTTTTGTTGTTTTGTTTGCTTTCTTTTTTTTTTTTTTTTGTTTTTTACACTTTAAGCTTTAAAAGCTAACTGCCAAATAATGCTAATTCCTCTTCTGTTCTAATTCTGCACTGTTTCAGCCTTTTTGTACTGGCTTCTCCCAACAGCTGTGCCAAGGCAGTGCTGCAGTGGGGTCTGTCTTTTACTGCTTTTTCCTCTTTTCCATCGTGGTAAAAAATCACACTGATAGAACTTTTTGATTTAGACCTTTGTTGTCTCAAAGAAAGAGGGAATTATTTATAATCAGACGGGACCACGTTTTCATCACTATAGATTGATGCATGTTTTAGAGCATTCACCTTTAAGTTATCCAGAATACAATCTGCTTGATCCTCTGTGGATTGTAAATTTCTAGAGTTGGGCTTTTTTTTTTCTTTTTGTCTGCTGAGAAAAAGCTTTATGATCACTATTACATTATCTTGTCTGTAGTGCTGTGGAACTGGGACCCTTCTTCCTATCAGGAAGTCTTTTCTCTACTTTTGTACCAATAAAGTGATTCTTAGACCAGGGTTCATCCCTAATAAGCAACTGGAGAATTGCACCTGAACTAAGAAATATTTTTCCCCTCTGTGTGCCCTGAGCTTCAGAATATCAAGGAGCCTACATGCTTTGAATCTAAGACAGAGCTTACAGTCTAACAGCTTTTTTATCACCTTCCATCAAGCAAAAAAGCCTCCAGGTGGATTAAGCTGTGTGTGTAAGAAGCTTACAAGGTAGCAGGTGTCAAGTCCCAGTAAAGGTCATTCCATTAGGGCTATTCTCTTCTCAGACACAGCTTTCCTTGTGGACTCTCTGTAAAACTGCCACTGAGACATTGGTGCACTGCTTTACAGAGCAGGGATGTTCAGCAAAATGCTGAAGCGTGCACAGCATATTTGCCCAGGGATTTTAGGCTGAAGTCTAGCTTTAGGAGTGTGGCCCAGATAAAACACACAGAGGCACTGCTAGAGACTGGTAGCAGAGTAGGAAAAATGCTTTCCCCTATTTCCAGTCCAGCCATCCAAAAAGGTCCAGACTAGATGGAGAGGGTGTTGACAATATACCACATAAGAAGTAGTAAGTTGTTAAAAATAATTAAAAATCAAAATCCTTGTTGCACTATGATTGAGGGCCTGCAATGAACTTGAAACACACTTGATGCATCCCAGTGTCTATTGTTACTAGATCAAAGGAGAAAGACTTGCTGTAAAAATGCATAAAAATCATGTGACAACTCACTCTGCCAGACATTTCAAGGCATGAGCAGACAGCATTCAGTCAGCACTCTTGGATCATATTTCTGATTGTATCTTCACAAAAACAAGGATCAGAAACAGAATTTCCTTTTCTTTTTTTTTTTTCTTTTCTTTTTTTTCCCCTCAATAGCAATGATGTAACGTGAGGAGCTCTGGCCGTACACACAAGCCTTTCTTGCCCAGACTGCACCCCCAGCTTTGCCCCCAGCTCTAGGCTTATGGGGGTGAGCAGGAGGTGAAGGGTGGAAGGGGCCAGCAAGGCATGATGATGCTTTCAGCATTTGATAAAGCTGCTCTAAGTGACAACTTGGGAAGGAAAAGTTTGGAAGGCTTAGTCAAACTTGAGCTATTTCAAAGCATGCTGTATGAAATCTTGCATGCCTGCTTAAAAATTAAAGCTGAAGAAGTGACTTGCAGCAAACAATCCCCGTTCAGGAAATGGAACTGGTCCTACAGAAACCAAACTATACTACAGGAAAGAAATGGTGAGAAATCTGATCAAAGGAACACAAACAGAAATGAGTTCAAGTGTATCTGTGAACTAGAAAATCTGCCAGAAATGTATGTTAAGGACATTGTACAGAAGTCAAATGCTTCTGCCTTCACTTCAAGTATCTTGAGCAAATACTACTTTTCAGCTAGTAAAGATGAGCCATTCCTTGATTGACATACCAATAAAAGGAATATTATAACCAGATAATAAATCACGATCATAAATCATCTGAAAATATATACGTAAGAGTTGTGAAGGATCTTAAAATAGAGAGGCTGAACCACTGGGGAGAAAGTGCAGTCTTTGCTAAAATAATCTATTATACCAGGAGACAAAGAATAGCACAGGTTTATCTATAATTTAAATAGGCTTCAGTAGAGATTCAGGGAGTTTCCTGATAATAAGCATTGTTTTTGTACCTGAGAAATTGGTCAAACTCACATTAAAGACTGTGTTATAAAAAAATACAGATAGTCACAATGTTAGCTCTAACTGGCATAGTTTCTGCAGATTTGATGTGGTAAGGAAAGATCCACTTGCAAAGTTATTTGGATTTCAGGAAAGCCTGTGACCAGCAAGAAGCTTTACTGCAAGTTTTGTAATGGGCTTCTCTGAAAGTGAGAAGCTCAGTGGTGTGTTAACAAGTTATTGAACATCAGCTGATCCAACAGCAATTGCCTGTGTACATGCCCTTAGCCTGCAGCAACAGCCAGGAACTTTGAATTGCCTATATCCTCTTTCACAGAAACAGTGAGGCCGTGCTTGTTTTTGTAGAGTGGTATAAAAAAAGATGAGTTAAGCATTCCTGTTTACTGTTCTGTAAAAAATGGGAACCAAAAGTTATTTCAGAAAGGTAAAGGAGAGACGGCAAAAGTGGCTTAAGAAAGAGACTTTGTAGGCAACAGATAAGTAACCTGGTGGAAATTGGTTGTATGAATCCTCATAGGCCTCATTTCTAGGTCAGGTTTAGACATCTTTGTGTAAAATGAAGGCTCACACATTCACATTAGATGGAGGTAAAAACAGCCCTGAGGGCAAACAGACCTTCAGGCTTTGGAATGTAAACTGTGCTCTGAATAATAGGGTAAGGAGGAAGCTTCTCAAGGATGGTGGCGAGGCCCTACCTGCTTGCTGGAGGACTGCCTTTGCTTAACTGCTGTAGATTTTTGTGTTGGCTCCCTGATAGAGAAGACTGATCCAATACGACAATTGCTGTGTTTTTTCCTAGTGTGTTATAATGACTATCAGTTGAATCGTATGTTAAATCATGGCATCATGGTGGACTTCTGCTTTCAGTTACTGAACTTGGCATTTCAGCAGCTCCACTGGCTTCTATACTTGATAAATTTTGAAGTCCCTGTTGATTTTGTGGTGTAATTGTTCATGTTTCCTATAAGCACACTCTTCACGTTGATCCTGCTTGGCACATGGTAGTAAGCTCGTGAGCTTTGAAGGCTGGCTTGAAAACTGTGAACTCTGAAGATCTTTTGCCTTTTTTTCGCTTTAAATATTTTATCTTCCAGCCTGGAATTATTCATTGGATTAACGTGTGAGCTGCTCCCATTGGAAAGACACTGGCTGCAAGGACTTTCCCTGTGTTTCTTCTTGAAAGGAGACCGTTTGTGTTCACAGCCACTGTTCTTGCAGCATGGCTGGCTTTGAGAGAGTGTTTTCTCCAGAGAGAGACTCTTTGGTTGGGAGCAGCTGCCGCTGGCAAGCCTGACTGGAAGAGATCTTATCCCTGGTGGTTTGGGCTGAGTGGAGACCCTGTTGCAGGGAAGTGCTGCTGCTGGAGCAGGGCCAGAGCAGAGAGAGCGAGCACGGGAGACTCTCTTAGCAGGAACGGCTTCCCTCGGCTCCTGTGACGGGCTGACAAAGAGCCCGCCTGTCTCCGGTGTCCTTAACCAAGTAGGGCTCCATGGCTGGGGGCTGTGGGATACGGTGCCGGTGGCACATCCCCGGGGATGGATCCGATTGCTGGGGTTGCAAGAAAGGCTTTGTGCAGCTTTGTGCACGTCGAGTGTTTGTTTGCATTGCCTAACAATGGTTTGTATCATGCTCAGAATGTGTTTGATTTAGTTTCGCCGCTGTTATCGTGTTTAATATTTTAGTGTGGGTCTAATAAACACAATGAAACCTGCACAACTCTCCACCTCCATTAGGCATCCCCTGTCTTAGGGAACCACTTTAAGAGATCCCTTAGGTTTCTCCTGCAGTTTTATCTGACCTTTAGTAAAAGAGCCCTCAGTCAGGCTACTGATCTTTGCTGCTCCCTTGGGTGGACTGCCTAAGACAAGTTTCAGTCTGTTTCACTAGCAATAATTTGTTTTTCCTATATGTGAATGCGTGTCTGGCTGTTTTTTTATTTTTTCACTTCTGTTACGCAGTTGACTTTTACTCAGGTGGTCCTGTTCTATTCTGCATTGGGTTACTCATCAGTAACAATATATTTCAATTATTTCCTTTCTCTGATTTCTTCTGGGAGAAAGGATATATCCTATGAACAACGTGATGTTAGTTTATACACATACAAAAATATATACACGTGTACATTTTCTTTAGCATTTTTTGTGCCATTGTTAATTATTTCACCTCCTCTCTCTAATTCTTTCCATTTTAGCTTTCAGTGAATGCTTATTATTGTGGATCCTACATGTCCGGGACTTAAAAACTATTTTACTTCTACAACAGCCAACTCCTTTTGCATTTTGTAAGTACAAAAGCAGTACCTAGAAATTCAAACTTAGATTTTATGCTGCTAGCCACTATGAATAGTAAAAGAAAATATATTCCTGGTATAGGCTGCAAGTTATCTACACAGATAGAAGTTAATATTCTCCTAATTAGGCAGAAAGGGAAACCAAGGAACATGGAGTTACATATTCACAGCTAATTTTAGGCTTTCCTTTAGCAGTGCTGACATAGAGACTCTGATGTACCTGTATAGGGCCCTGGAGGGTGCATCAGCTTAAATAAGATGTTGCACCCTGTGTCAGAGAGCTCTAGGCCACAGCTGGAGTTCAGACTCCCAGTCACTGTCTTGAAGCACTGCTGAGATTCTGGAATTGGAGCAGAGTCTTTCAGGCTACCACACTGAAGATCTGGCTCTGTAAGTCTGTTCTCACTTTTTCTTTTTCCTCCCTTCTGTAGAGTTGACTTGGATGCCCATTTTGTTTAATTTAGTTTTTAATTTGATACCTTGATACCTGTTCTAGCCAGCTCAGCCTTTGTTGCTTGGAAGGCATCGGTCTTGTTTTGTCAATGCAAACTAAGCAGAATTAATTTTTTGTTCCTTTTCTTTTTTTCCATGCATGGATTTATTTGGTGGTGTTGAAAAAGGTGCAGCAGAAAACAAATTGTCAACTATTTCAGAATCTCTCTTTCAGTGGGGTTTAGTTAAGGGATTATTCAAGAGGCAGGAAAAATGTTATCTTTAGCATGGTGATGGTCTTAATTCTAAATAATCTATCATCACAGAATGGTAGAATGATTTAGGTTGGAAAAAACCTTAAAGACTGTCTCGTTCCAACATCCCTGCCATGGGCCAGGACACCTTCCACTAGACCAGGTTTGTCAAAGCCTAATCCAACCTGGCCTTGAACACTACCAGGGATGGGGCAGCCACAACATCTCTAGGCAACCTGTGTCAGTTCTCACCACCTTCAGAATAAAGAATTTATTCTGAATATCTAATCTAAATCTAGTCTTTCCATTTAAAGTCATTCCCCCTTGTCCTGTCACTCCATGCCCTTGTTAAAAGTCCCTCTCTGGGGGCGAGGCTCTCTTGGAATCCCTTTAGGTACTGGCAGCCCACAGTGAGGTCTCTTTAGAGTCTTCTCTTCTCCAGGCTGAACAACCCCAGTGCTCTCAGCCTCTCTTCTTAGCAGAGGTGTTCCAGGCCCCTGATCATCTTCGTGACCCTCCTCTAGACTCCCACAAGCAAATCCATGTCCTTCTTATTTTTGAGGCCCTGGAGCTGGTTGTAGCAATGCAGGTGGGGTCTAATGAGAATGGAATAGAGGGACAGAATCACCTCCCTGGACCTGCTGCCCATGCTGCTTTTGATGCAGCCCAGGATGCAGTTGGCCAGTAACCAGAAACTGGGCATTTTGGTAACTCCAGAAATATAGGCATTGATGCAGAAGTCTACAAATACTCTTGAGCATCTAATGTTTGCTATGCATTTATATTTTTTTTTTTTTAAAGAAAGAACAAAAAATCTTTGGCAATAACTGCTGTGAGTCACATTATAGCTGCAAATGTGTTTTGTGCCAGCAGAGAAGGAAGCCAGGAGAGAATCTGAACTTTGAAACAGCCTTGCTGGCTCTGCTTTCTCTGCAGAGGCTCTGCATAAGCACTTACCTGGTCCTCCCAATGGCAGGAGAAAAATGGGGCACAGGAAGGGGGAATTGGTTGTGATGTGCATATATACATAAGAACATGCAGGTATTTCCACATGAATGAAGCCATGGTGCTTCCTAGAGCTGCATGCACTGTCCCAGGCTAGATTAACAATGAGTTTGCATATATTTTCTGTCAGGATCATTTCATTTGGAAAAATAGGGCCTGAACATAAGAACAGTACACAAAATAATCCAATCCCTAAGGTTCATTCCCTCCTTTGTTTCTCCCATCGAAACCCAGTGAATCTCACCTGTAATTTTATAATCAAGGACAGGTCTTGTTAGCTCTCTGGAGCTAGAAGTATAGAACCACTGTATCATTATTATTTGACTTCATTGTGTCATCTTGTGGTACCCAAATAACAGGATATGCTTGAAGTGAGTCTTTGAAGGCTTTGCTGTTTGCTACATAAAGTGATAAAATTTACTCAGAGTTTTCATCTATTTAAAAAAAAAAACAAAACACAGAAACAAGCAAAAGGTATTTTCATTTAATGACCAACCCCTGACCAGACTTAAGAGTAAGACTGGCCTTGAGTAAATTCAAGGTTCAGGTTATACCTTCTGCACATCTGTGATCCCAGTGCACAGCACACTGCATAAATTACTTCTGTTTAGCAAGAACAGGATGTGCAAAGAGGCTGTGTCTTGGGTAGGACGTATGTTCATCATTTTGCATTCTTTAATACTTCCTCAATGCCAGCTGGGGCGTTGGTTATTTGGATATCATTTAAATCCAAATTCTTATATATTTTTGATTTTATGCACAAACACACGTGTACACATGAGGCACTTGGCTCAAGATTTTCAAAAGCCAGTCATGAGGTTGGAGCGGAACTGAATCAACTTTTGAAAGGCCCGATTTTTCAGGGCATGCTGCACATCTCATGCTCCTCATTCTAAATGGCTGAAGTTCGTCTCCTCAATGCTATTGTTTTCTTTTGACAGGACTCTAAATCCCACAAAAAACCCCTGTGTTTTCCTCATAGAAATGAGGACCCAACTAAGTGTTTTGTCATGGTTGGTGACACCGATAAGAAAAAAAACTCACAAAGTGCAATGCACTATCAGAAATTACCTTATTTCCCCCCCCCAACACATGTTAAATTAACCAATAAGCCTTGAAGCTGTGCATACCTGATGATTAATTTATGTTATTTTTGCGAGTTCATTTTTTTTAGAGGTTCTCTCATGCTAGATTTACAGCATTGCAGAGTTTCACAATGTTGCAATGCTGTCTTCAATTCAGCCGCTTCATATTGAAATTTCACACACAATAATTGGCTGACCTTCACAGCTATGGCAGAAACTAATTAAAGCTGTAAGGCTTTGCTAGCTATGCTTTTGTGTGAAATGTGAAGTTTGGTGATAATGAAATATGGGGTGCAGATGTTATTGTCTCAGATAGTCTGTGTCCTTGGTTCACACTAATGAAGAACAGCAATTATTAAACAAAACGTATTTTCAACCATTAATTATTTGTGTTTTGATAGACTAAATGTCCCAGCAGCAGCTCCTTCTTCTTCTTCTTCTTCACTTCTTCAAAAAGTCATTTAATGTAATTTTACAAGCTAATGGGAGAGTTCCCAGGATGCTGCATGAGACATTAAATGCGTTTGGAGGATTGGTTTTAGACTCATTCTGTGGTGCATTGCATAAGACACTGCACCACAAATAAAGAAGTTTTTTAAATGGGATGATGTTAAAAATTGCAGATTTCATTCCTCTAGACAGAATCTGAATAATGCAGTCATTATTCCTGTTAGATTTGTAATGCAAGCAGAAGGGGTACATGCACTGGGCTTTTATGGGTGAATGGAAATGGGCTATATCCTGCAGTCCATCTTTTTTGTGCCTTCAAATGAGTCCTCTGTGATCTGACTTACTTCAGCAGAAGCAGAAGTCCATTTTTAGTTATGCTGGGAAAAACAACTTTGGTTTTCCCCACTGAGTTGAAATAAGGACTGTGTGTATGTACTTTCACCTTTCTGTGTTATGCTTGTGTGTTAGTACTATAGTTCCACGATTTTGGAACAGCACCAACTGTAATGGTTAAGGATCACTGTGATTTGTGTCTTCCATTGCTTTGTTTTTTGTGTTCCTTCCCCTATACCTGCTGTCAGTCCTTCTCTGTGTCATTCTCCCCAGTGCTGTGTGAGTTTCATGAATAGCCAGTTCTCCTTTTACCTGCTAAGGTGATCTATTTATGTCAACATGGTGTGATGCCATTCCACTTGAAGGCTACAGGCATAATTCCTATGGGTTTTTTTAGAAACTGGATGACTCCTGTGAAAATCCAGCCCGGTCATTGAGCAGCAGAGGTCTTGTATTAGAGTGGTGTTTTGCAGTGACAAATTATATAAATATTTGCTGATTTGTTTCAGTGTTGTTGCTGTTCCTGTGTTCTTAGCATCTGAAACACCAACTCTTTAGCGATGAAATACGAGCAATGATAATAAAAGACGAAACTGTTGTTAGGGAGAGATCATTACATTTTTGTCCATGCTTGGAAATACGTGAATATTGTCCTGCCTGACAGCCATGGTCATCCAGAAGAATAATTCCTTACAGAAACAGTTATGTCAGAGGACTCTTTTGTCTAAGCATTGCATTGTGGGTTTGTGCACAATGACATAAGAAGACGGGTATCTAAGTGCTACATTCATATGCACCTTGAATAGATATGTCACCTGTACCTCAAAAAGAGAGAAAGAAAACTGAGGCAGCATTAGAGACTTGACTATTTCCAGGAGCTGTTTCATTTCATGTTTTCTGAGTAAGGTTCTGTGAAAGTCTTAGCACTTTAATACTGAAACATCTTCTGATTGATAACACACTTCGTCAACTGGAAACTGTTTGCTCCAAACAAGCCAAATAGCAACTTGTTAAGGATTGTCTGTAAAGGTGTTGACTACATTTCCCTGCCCTTGGCGTCCTCTTCTTGGGATTAGTGCCAGAGACAGTCCAGAAATGGTGTCATGTCAATTCAGATTCGGGTAGATGTGGTGTGCTTGGCTCCCTAAGATAAATCCTGGTCTTTGTTATAAGTTACTTTTTCTCTGGAATTTTGAAGACGGCAAAAATACCTGCAGGACAAAGAAATATAGTAAGAGATTTTTATTGCAGTGCTGGGTACCCATTTCCAGCACTGGGTGCACCTTTGAATCATGCAAAGAGCACACCGCTGTTTGAAAACCGCGCTTTTTGTACCCTTTGAAATCAGTTGTTGAATATTCATTTTACTGTCCGCTTGTTGCCTTAAAAGGTAATTTCTCTGCCTTGGAAGTGGGTGTTATCTTTTGGCTGGTTGCAACATACCTCCCCTGGGCTCGTACAGGGGGGTCTTGCATCATCCTCACATTGCAAGGCATGGAGGGTCTCTCTGTGTATCCACATGGCACAGAGGAATACATTTTTATTCATAATTTGTTCCCTGTTCCCGGCCGCAAAAGATTCCCTGGTGAGAGGTCCAGATAGGACCCTTCACCTTACAGTCTCCACGGTACGCCTATAAGTTAGTAAATATACAGAAATAGTTCTTTTGTTAGTACCCCCTGTTCATTTTAATTTGCTTGGAATAAAATCAGTTCCTCAATTTTTCACAGTCTTGAATGTGGGTGTGGGCTGTCTTCTTAATCAGACAGGGCTTTCTGCATCCAGGCATTGGTGAAAGGCTGCTAGTAGGGCAGCCCTGGATGCAGAGGGTGCGTGTCCCTCCAGCCTAACCTTGACCACAGCAGCTCCTGTCCTGCCCTCCCAACATTACTGTTGACTGCAGAGGGCTTCATATGGGGGGCTTGGCTTGTGTGTGTTCATGCAGTATCCTATATATGCCTTTCATATATTATATAGGCCTTAACATACACTCATGGAAAACAGAGGTACTGTCAGCAGCTCAGAGTTAAGAGGGCAAGGTGAAGAAAAAATATGCACTGATTATTAAAACACTAATAATAAAAAACTGAAGTTTTCCAGGCCTTTCCACTCATGTCTGCTTCAGATTTTGATGGCATCTTGGCTGTAGCAAGTTGCTCTTTGAATGTGTAGCACATATATGGAGAAGTACCAAGCTAAAAAATGGGGGGGTGTGCATGTGTGTGATTGTGCACACATGCATGCAAATTACGCAAGGCAGTTTCCTATTAGTTTCACTTTACAGCTTCTGATGTTTACTGTGACAAATTTCAGTAAGAGGGGATTTCGTATGCTGATTTATTTGTGAGGCCAACTGTATGACATTAATATATTGCATACTTTTGAGTGACCTGCTTTTTGTGACTTTTGAAAGAGAACCTGGCCTAGAAGGGTGAAATTAAATGAGCGAGTCATCTCTTTAACTTAAAATATATTTTAAATTACCAAAAAGCTTTCATTTTCTCTGAATTATATTAAAACTGTAGCAGGAAGATGAAATTCAGTGCCCCTGATGCAATCTGACAAACACATGGAACACAATTGCTTGTAGTAGTGGTGTTTACAAGGTGCAAAGATGTCAGTGTACAGGGTAGGGAGATGAGGGTTTACAGCTCAGTGAAAAGGATATTCCCTGTGATGTAAATATTTTAGCAAGCAGGACTGTAATAAAGTAAAACTAATGAAAGACTGACAAACCACTAATCTTCTAATCCTAGTGAATAAATAATTGAGCTTTTAGAAAAAGCCAAAACCCAAACCCCAGAACCATAAAGAAATTATTTCCAATAGTTTGGCAACTTTACTCTGTTACTGTTGTCTTTCTGTCAATATATATAAATTTATGTGTGCAAAGATATTATATAGATGCTTTATCTTTCTCGTTCTCAGAGAGAAATGAGAAGCAACATATAAGTAGATGCTTCTGATGATGCAAATTTCAGCTCCTTAAAATAATTCCCTGGATTCCTTCTGCGACTGATGATGTGTCAGCTCATATAACAGCTATGGAAGAGTCTGAAGATGAGGCTGAAATCTGCTGATTGCCTCTGTTAGTTGAACTTTTTTGAGTACTTTATCTCTAAGACTCACAGCTTCTCTTGCTTTGAGGGTTTTGACAGTTCCAGGGTTAAGGGGTGGTATTTTCAGAAAGCTCTATTGTGAAGTTTGGTAATTGACACCAATAACATAACAACACTAAATCATCCACCTTTTTTTTTTTTTTTTCTTTTTTTTTTTTTTAGTGGATAAGCCAGTCTGCTTGTAAATATGTTAAAGGATAGCGTGTAGGTGGCAGAAGAATTATGCTACAATTTTAACAGCTAATAAATCTTTATTTAAGCAAGGGACCGCTAAAATTTAATTAGGCATATAAAAGCAGAGATCATTCTAAGGGTAAAAATATGCCAATTCTCACAAGAAAAGACATCTGCTTCATGGAAAAAGAGCAAGTTGAAGTGTACTCCTCTGTTACTATGTCAATAGAAAAGCTATCAATAGGGGTTGCAGGAGTCTAAGTTTAAAGAAGGAGGGGGAAAAAAAAAAAGGAAATATTTTTTTTCAGGCTGTGTGCATGGGTATAAAAAGCACAAAAGTTAGTAATCTTGCCTGCTCTGTTTACTGGTGTTATTGCCAACGCAATGTCTCTCTGGTTCCTGAAGGACAGCCCTTTGGAAATACCATCTCACCACACCATTGCTCGTGCTCCGCAGCCAGGCCTCCGTACTTGGGTGAGCTGGAGCCTTTTTTTAGTACGAGCTGCAATGCCTTAGAGAGGGGTGCTGCTCATGGAAACCTTTGTGCACATCATGAAATAAATTGTGAGTGGCATGAAAAGTCAGACTAAGTCATTTTGGAAGATGAAAATTGCATTGGACAACACATTGCTGATGGCGGGTTTGCTCGTGTGCCAGCCGGAGTGCTAGTAGGAAAAAAGAGGAATTCCTGATTTTACATGTGACTTAAGTTGTTCCTCTGGTAAGCACGGTGTCACCATGGTAGTAAAAATAAAGCATCTCTTTCTGGCTCAGCATTACCAACATCTCTGAAGAAAAAAAAATGCTCAAGATTTTATAGCTTCTAAATCTGCTTGGTTTTTTGGGGAAAAAAAAAAAAAAGATAAAATTACATGGCCTATTAAGAGATCTCCTAAATTTACAAATCTATATGAAGTTAAAAACAAAAGTCTTATCTAGATTGCATTTTACAGTGAGTTCTGTCTGTGGAAGCTGCCCTGAGTTTTATTGCTGTCCAAGCTCAAAAGCCAGGCAGCAGAGGCTGCTCCTCTGCTCTGGTATGACTGTGGTGTGCAGCAACCTCAGGTCCCCGGTCACTGAACCGCAGATGTAGGTTATTATTGTATAGATTGTTCATACACTTCGCTGTGAGTGTTGAAGAGTCTGTGGAGCGACGATAGAGGCTGCTTTTGTATCACCTTAGATGAACGTCTCTTCACTTGGATGTGCTGATTACCTGGAATGCTGTCACTGGGCAGAGCTCTGTACAATGGAGTGCTGAGCTCACCCCGGGGGCTTTGCTTGCTCTCATAACATAATTATTAAATAACGAACATACTCTTTCATTTTGCCCAACTAGGACACAGTCTTTATTTGACCTTTCCTGCTCTTCCTGTTATACTATCCCCTAAGCCTTTCGGAATCTTTCCGTAGCCAACATGAGGTGCTCCGTGGAGTGCAGGCACATCTACGTGGTGCAAAAATTGCCTTTGCAAATTGCTGAATCTACACTGAAGATTTTGAAGAGCAGTTTATACAAATACCTGTCAGAAAAAACACGGTGCAGCTCATCCTGCTTAAAGGGCAGGAGGTACAATGTAAATGACCTTTTAATTAAGGTCACCCTGTTTTCTGTGTTTATTTGATTTATGCTAAAACCGAGGACAAACTCTTATTTTAACATAATGTGTTTTAAGCCGGTGTTTTGCCAAGTGAGGGGTACCAGAATGACATAGTGCATGTTATCTAAAATGCCTTCTTCTCAGCAAGGGTTATGTTTGTGTTGCTGCCCATTCATCTTTTTGTTTTCTCCAGGAACATGACACAACCCAGAAAAGCTCATTCCGTGGGGCAGACCCTTTTAAATGCCACATACTGTGTGCTCTAGGCAAGGGTAGTCACAACTTGGCTAAGGAAGGTGTCTCTCATGTCTCAGCTTTCAACATTAATTTGTTCTGGCAAGAGTGCCATATGTACACTGAGTTACTCACATTCATACAAGGAACTGAACTTGTGATAGGATCTAAATGCTTTTGATTTCACTTGAACATACGTATTCTTGGATTTGCCTTCTCTGGGGCTAAAAGAAACGTAGCAATCTCATATAGCCAGTGCTTCCATTTTATTTTTGAAAAATGAAGGAGTGTTATTAGTAACACTTGTGCACACAGCATGCAGGTTTACACAAAATACTAGTTCTTCTATTCAGCTGCCTAGATTTTCTTTGTTTTGTAAGGTAGACAGAGCTTCTGTATCTAGGTTGTTTTGCTTACAATTTTGACAGTTAAGGTATGGTTATAAATCATTTGGCAAGGAGAAAAACTTTGGTCTCTGGTGAACTTACAATGTAATGTGAATAGATTCCTGTTATTGATGATGCAAGACCAAAGCAGATATTTTGAACTAAACACACTGGACTAAATGGGCCACCTTCTGCCTTCTGTTCCATCCGCGCGATCCCGTAGTGGCCTGCTGGACAGATGGTTTGGTTATGACATGGTGAATTGCAAAGATTTTTGTTTCTCTAAAGTAATTGTTTGTACAAATCACAGGCTTTGTATGCGTAAAATTCCAGCCAGATGTTAGGGCCAGAAATGAATCATGTCACCACAAGTCATTGATTCTGCTGGGAACTGTGGTGGTACCTATCGCGGTTCACAGCGGGACATGTTAGTGGGAGCAGAGGAATAGCAGGGGCTTCCCTTGGAGCGTATTTCTGATGCAGAACAGATCTGTCCTGCAGTTCTTAAATTTACTGATACAGCAGCCTGAATAATTCACAGCATTTGAACTGATATCTTTCTGGATATAAAATAATTGAGGCTACTGATTTATCCAAAGCAGATGGTTTTTGTGTTAGCTCCTCTCCCTCTGTCCTCATATCCCACATATTCCACACATCTGTTCGTATTCCTCCTCTGCTCATATCTATAGCTCATGCAGGAGGAATACCTGGAATTCTCCTGTTTCTCCCAAATTGCCTAGCCATTGCATTCTTCACTTATCACAAGGAGGGCTTCAAGAAAAGGCATCTCGCAGGTTTTCACAGAGGCAGACGCTGTACAAAGCAGTGCTGAGGTTTCAGAGAATCTGAGTAGCCATGGATGTGAGTGGGGTGGATAGGCAATGCCTGACAGATCGGAGAAGATTTTAGCACCTTCCAGAAAAAGATGTCTGCAAGAGAGCTGGGACAGAAGCTGAGGAGAAACACTACTAGCAGACTAGCAGAAGGGTAGCTAAGGTTAGAGATGACGTCAGTTAGAGTTTGTGTAGCTCCAGGAACGATCTGTGCAATTTGAGCCCATTAGAAAATGATAGTTAGCCATGTGTGGAGTCTTGGAAACATGGGAGTGGGCCATTAAAAGTCAGGAAAGACAACTTGGAAGAGCCATCAGTGAAGAAGGCTGGTGCAGGAAAGGTGGCATTTGGGAGGGCTGGAAGAGGAATGCAGCGGTGAAGATGAGCTGCTGTGAAGAAGAGCAGGCCATACATTGAAGCCGAAGGCTGGATACAGTCCTAGGAAATACAGAACACAAACTGTGGGAAATGCAAGTGTTACTTAGCTTTGAGCTCTGGATGTGCATCCCAGTCTGCTCCTGGCTTTCTGTTGGGATGAGAAGCAGGAACTCTCAGAAACAGCCCATGGGCGAGATGCGGTGGCATCCCTGGGCACACAGGAAGTTTCTTTCAGGACTGCCCATTTGGAAGCCAGGACTGCAGGATGGCATGGAGTGGGGAGATGCTCATTGCTTCCTTCCCTGTTTCTCAGCCTGAGAGAAACAGACATATCCTTCCATTCACTTTCACACTAGACACCTTGCTGAATGATTCCCAGGCCCCGTTTGTTTTTCAGCAGTGTATGGCCGGTGCTAAAAGTCAGAGAGAAAGCTTGCGCTGGAGCTGTGTGGAAAACTTGTCAGATTAGTGATAGATTCTAGATCTGTTTTCAAATAAGTGCCTCCTGCTTTCAAATAAATTGTGAGCAGATCCACAGCAGAGACAAAGCCATTTTGAGTAAAGCAAAGGCCTTCTGTCAATAGTGGCAGCTGAAGGATCGGATCCCTCTATTCCTTGTTGGCCTGTAGCTTTGAAATGCTATTTTTTCTCACTTCGTTCCTTTCAGGAGCGAAACTTTGAGAAGGTTATGCATCCTGAGAGCAAATCAGAATCTAAACATAGGAGAGAAAAAATAGATTAGTTGTCTAGGTTTTGAGAACCACGGATTATAACCCATCCCCTTTAGCTGACGGCTCCTGCTGACTAACAGACAGGCGCGGTATCCTGTCTTCCCCTCCCTCCCCAAAGTCTGCTGCTGCCATTTCTCTTCTTGCAGAGGACAGCCAGCATAAAGGACAAAAGTTGAGAGGAGAGATGTGACTCTAGTCCAGTAACATGATCCCTTTACAACTCTGTTTCATGAAAATTTCTTCCCTTTTCCTGTGGTAACACAAGGGAAATATTTGTTTGCTACACATGCTTTATTTAGATAAAGAAATAAGGGGCAACAGCATTTAGAAATCAAAGAGGTTAGAGACTAATTCTAATTCAGACTTTTATTAATCTGTAGTTAAATATGATTTTGTTATTTATGTGACACTAATAAACGTTTGAAGGAATATTTGACTTTTTTTTTTTTTTTTTACCCTTGTGCTACAGTAACTTAGCCAGCAGTAAATGGCTAAGCAAGAGCCCTAAGCCAGCACATGGAATCTCCGTTTATATGGTTCAAATAGCAATTTCTTTTCTGCCTTGTCCACAAAAATAAACAGAATGAAAAAAATAAAAAAGTGTCAGTAACAACATTTTGCGACTTGGAAAAAAGGATTTGAATTACTAGTAAACTTAACCCCACTGCACACTACACCCCCCCTGCCCCAAAATCCAATTTAATTTCACATGTTTCTGGCTTTAGTTGCATACAGCTGTGTTATAGCTTAAAACAACTAATCTTTTTCTTTTCACTTTTCTTTTTTTAATATAGTTTTGGTTTATAGGAACTATTAGTTGTTTGAACATATATTGCAGCACATTTTCCTGGTTTAATTTATCCACAGAATACATAAATAAGGGTTTCATACTGGGAATTTCTGTTCTGAATTGTATTTGAGGAATGCTTTTAAAGCAAGCTGAGGAAAGTGTTTAAGATGTGCTCATCCAATTTATATAGAATCAGAAAGGAAATTCGCTGCCTCAGAGTTTTATACTTAGTAGGAAAACATTTCGTTTTCTGGATGTTCATGTGTCGGGGGGCTATTTGCTCCTTGAGTGTCGCTACTGACATCTCAGCGTATCGCTGTTTCCTCAGGATTTGTGCTGAATTCGAATTTGAGGGGAAATCTGTGAGAAATTCACACAGAATATAAAAAATAGGGACTTGGGGTTCGATAACCAGAACCTCCCCCCACAGCAGGCTGTGTCATTTTCCAGTAACGAGCAGGACTGAAGACTCGGAGGCTCCTTTAGCTCAGGAAGCCTATCCCAGCGATGAGCTGGCTGTGTTTGGGGCGCTTCCTTGCGCCGCTGCCGCGGTGCGGGAAGGGTCTGAGCCCTGGGAGCCCAGCAGGGGGTAGCCAAGCACTGGTAACGAAGGAGGCCTCCCAACTTTGGACTATCCTTCATTCTGGGGACAGCGACAGCGAGCACGCACTCCCCAAACAGATTTTGTTTCCCGAAGGCTTGGGTTATTTACCCTGCTGGATAAGCGATGGTGCTCTGTTTGCTGGGAGAAGCCACGGCGCGGGAATTCACCGCCAGGACTGACGTGCTTGCTTTCTTTCCCCCCCCTCCACCCTCCCTCCACTTCCCTTTGGAACGTCGTGATTTTAGATTGCTCAGGTGAACATTCCCCAGCTAAATCCTTGGAAGGCAAACAGGAGGGGAAACTGTTTTCTTCTGATAAACTACTGTATTTTTGGAAGTATTCACATTTCTTGGCATAGAATACATTTCATTTTTTTTTCTCTCTCTTTTTTTTTTTTTCCCAACTCTGTTTGCCAAACGTGTACATAATTTGCTATGCCTATGGAGTTGCATCGCTAAGTGAGGAAGCTATGCTTTCCAAACAGAGACTGGCAGCTGGCAAACATAAAATATCTCAACGTTGGCAAAGTCACACAAAAAAATTAGACACCTGGTTTTGAAAAAAAATGCAAAGGCTGGGTATTTATTTAATGTAAAGCAACTGATCTTGAGCCTGTGCTCGCTTGTCACAACTGAGAACTTGGTCACACTGCTCCACTCCGCAGCTGAATCTGCCTGAGGATGGAAACTGAAAGTGTGCATTCTGCTATCAGCCTGAAAAAAACACTGGAGAATATTTCTCCCTTTCTCTCCCACCCCCAACAAAATAATGGGTCTTGGCTGCTGAGCTGACATACTGCAGATTGCCGGGATGTAGCTGCCTATATTTAAAAAAATGACTGTCCTTCTCTTGCATTGCACCCAGGCACGCCGGCTTAGATCAAGAGTCTGCCTTGGTAGGCACTGTGTCAACCAGGCTTCTCACAGACAGCGTGGAGGCAGACAGTAGTCCCAGAAAAGGATTATTAGGGATCGCTTAGATGCTTGTCTCAGGCTCTGCTCTGCGCGATTTTGATGGCCCAGCCTTTGTTTCTGGCCTCTGCTCCTTGTCTCCCTCCTCTCCACTGGTGAAGTGCCGCCTGCACGACTTGTGCGCTCCAGCAAGGGCCAGAGCTACAGAGGCTCTGGAGACTGGGTCGGTTCAAGTTTTGACTTGATAGATAGAGGAGGGGGAGAAGAGTTTCGGCCTTCAGAGAAGGTGGAGGAAGCAGCAGCAGAGCTGGTGGGAGCTGCAAGGTCTGCCGGGAGAGTGAGGCCCCCAGAGAGAGGACTCTGCCTCCTACCACGTCTCCATTTGCTCAGGGCAGAAGTAGTAGGGAAAAGTAGTAGGGAAACCTCTGCTCTCCAGAGCTACTGTGCCCCGAAGTGTCACTGATTCCTTGTGCAGAAGTTTTGTGCTATGTCCATGCTTGGTGGCAATATGACATATTCTTTGCCGTTATTACTGAGGAAGAGGAAAATGCTTATTGTCAATCCTCTCCTAAAATCAAGACGTTACTGCATGCACAGTTTAGGAAATAACATCCCTAACCTTTTATATATGTATATAATATAATATATATATATTTTTTTTTTTAAGAAGCCACTTTTGACGGGAAGGAATGCAGCTTGATACCTGTTTAAGTGCCTGTAATATAAAAAAAACCACCTTGGTTTCCTGTAGTCCATACTTACCTTGTTGCTACCTATGCCAGGCTGCTCCTGTGTTGTTTCCTTTGTTCTGTTTTCCTCAGTGCAATGAACCCTTACGTTATGAGTTTCTGCTGTAGTTTTAACCTCTAATATGCAACCATTACAGCTTATCTCGTCTCCTAAATTACTCTAAAATCCAATTATAAAATCCTCTTTCCCTCAATAGCACACAACTTGCCACATTACTGAAATGCTGGGTAGCTCTTTTGTTTTTTCTAAATTAATAATAACTACCATTTTCCGTCTGCTCTTAGTATGGAAGTCTTTTATATCACTGTGCTGCTTTCCCATAATACATATTATGTTTCTTTTAATATGCTAGTTATGTTTGGAAAAAACGAGAAAGATTTTGAAAAGATGTGCCACTCAATTTTTGTGTATCAAAATATAACAATGAAAATCCTCAGTGGAAACTTAGGCAGAAAATTCCTGATAGTAATGTATCCTGCCAGATGAAAATGGCAATTCATCATTTGGTGAAACCTTTATTTTGGGCAAGAACAGTTGTTATTTCAAACCAGTTTCTGATGATTTCAAAATAAGGGTCCTGAGGTAATGTGTCAAAGGATGCAACAGGGCAAGTGAAAAGCTCTATATTCAAAATATTCAAAAATATTTGTGTCTTACCAGTATGGTTTCCAAATTTCTAGTAGGTTTTGCTTTTTAAAAAATCAAATTATAGAAATAGACATTATTTACTTTGGAAGTTTATTAAATATATGTCCTGAATTTCCAGGTTTTCCTTTTTCGAAATGCCACATGCCTTTTTCGAAATCTCCACAATAATAGCCCCCACATTGATTGTGTCCTGACACTAAATCTTTTGCTCTTAGAATATTAACTATGTTGATAAAACCACTAGCCTGTTTTTAATAAACTCTCCAGTACTGGAAGCATTTTCTGAACCCCAGTGTGAAGATCTAGTGATAAAAGTGATACAGTGGAAATAAAGATGCACCATGTGACCTTGAGTGAGATTTTCCAGAAGGGCATATTCATGGTAAATAACATCATCACTTGGTCACATACAAACACAGATATATATGTTCCTTTACACACACACAACCCAATGTTATCTAGTAATTAGTCAAGTGCAATAAATTAATCAAGCAAGGAGTGCACACCAATGCAAGAAGGCTTACCCAGGGAAGAGTTGTTTTTACTTACAGTGGCCATCAAAATGATGATAATCAATCCTCCACCATATGACAAATTGAAGTATCTGGTAACTCTTCTGTCTTACAGCTGAATGAGATTGTCCTAAAGAGCACACTGGGACTGCTGGGTTTTATGAGATCCCATGCTGAAAGTTATCTCCCCTGGAATTGGGTAGATTTTTGCAAGTTTACAATGCAAGCTGTAAGACCCCAGCCAGCCATAATTATGTGTGCTATGGGATCCCAGTCCACCATCCTCAGGTGAACCACCAGTGAAATGAATGGCAGAACTCCAATTAGATCCAGCAGCGGCTGATTGGACCCCAGACCAGCTCCCTTTAGTTGAATGTTACACACAGCCCCATCCTCTTTCCCAAGACTTGCATGAAGGACATTAAGACATTTTGGTGTTCAGCTTTCTGGGCTAGTAAATTCCAGTTTGGTGTTCTACAGTTCTCATACTTTTGGTGCTTTGAGGTTATGCTATTTATTTTGGGTGTTTGTTTCTTTTTTTTAATGATACCTGCTTCTTAAGTAATTGTTTCTTTGAGCTTGGGAAATAATTCACTTGATTTACTTTAGGTCATGATAAATAAACCCGTCTCAACACAGAGGTAGAAGACATTGAAAATATATTTATATTTTAAATTGAATTTCAAGGTAACATTTAGGTGAATAATTATTTACTGTTTTGTTAAATGCTGACATATATGACAGAAATCATACATTAATACAAATGCTTTTCTGTTTTGAATGTCTCATTAGTTGCTTTGTAGGGCTGTACTGTTTTTTTAAGGTTCAGATTCAAAATCTCTTCTGATTTCTGCTGTTTGGTTTTTGGCAGAGGGCCAGCTGCAGATATGCATAATATTTCACTGTTAGACCTTGCAAACAGAATATCCTGCTGTGCTAAAGAAAACATTGTGTTTCTTACCACATGAAAATAATCCATCACTTTTCAATCAGCACACATGCATACGCTGGTGCACATACACACACACACACAAACCCTCTACCTGCTTTTCCCATCAGACTCCAGAAAAAAATTAATGACTATGATGTGAAGGGTGGACTCTTTGTACTTGATCCATTAAAGTACAAACTAATCAAAGTATATCTAGCATCTGATTTGCAAAGCAATGTGGAGCCAGAGGCACGCTGAGGAAATAGACCATCTGAAGACCTCTCTGACCTTGTTCAAGTAGCAGTATCTTTTTGTTTGTTTTAAATGTTAGACGGAAAGTGAGAGCACAAGCTTAAGACAACCTAGAACATCCCTTTGCACAGGTCACCACCCGTACGTAGAATGCATTATATATAAAAAGAAAAGAAAAAAAAAAGGCATGTGTATTGTACAACCTGCAAAATATACATCGTCTGATTTAACCTGTGCAGCTGATCAGGAGTGACGATTTCCTCCTTGGGAACAGATATGTTGCACAGGAGGAAGTTTATTCATGGTAGAGAACAGAGAATCTGTTGGTGCATGTGCACAGGCTGTGGGAAGAAGATGGTGAGGTTTTTTTTTTTTGTTATGTTGTGCCAGACATTATTGTGCATTTATGACTCTTCTGTGTCACAGAAATCTGGTGTTTACCAAGGGCAGTGGTATCTCAAAAGTTTCCCATTTCAAGAACAGGGGCTAAACAAAAGAATAATTTAGCTACCATACTAGTCTATACTGGGTATCCCATGTTGTTTTCTGTAATTCATACTTTGTTTACAGGCAGACAACATATTCAATACCAATACACAAGTGCTGAAACAGTAATCAATGAAAATACAGATATTTAGTGGAATAGGTGTAGTAGAGTAAATGTATTGTAGTCCAACTAAATATTTAGGCACCTAACTCTTACTTTACAGTGAAGTTAGAACTCCAAGCAGGAATTAAGTCCAGATTTCTTCTGTTTAAATTTTGCCCTTTTCTTCTGACTGTAATCACTCTAGGATGTCTCTACAGCATCACCTATCATGAGTAAACTATGAGCCTGGAGTTGGGTGGGAAGCATCATATTGTCTGACTAAGATTACTTTCTGGAAACTATCTTTCTTCCCTCTGCAATCCTCAATATTTTGCAGAATGGGAGTGGATTAGGAAATGTAGCACATAGTTTTTATACCTGTTGGTAATACACCAACTAAATACACATGGACCATTCAGGTAGGTAAGATCATGGGAGCTTAGGAGGTTTTTTATTTCCCCTCTGTCTTTGCAAGGTCTAAATATTTTTATCCACTTGTGCCTTAGGTCTAAATTCAAGGCAATAGGATGTAATAGCTGAAAGAAGTATGCAGTGGGCAAGTTTAAGCAGAGACAATGAGAACTGGAGAATCATCAAGGCTGGAGGAACCTGGCTTTTAATTTCCAAACATTCTTCGCTGCTGCCCTTTAAGTATTTTTAGTCATGCATTTTTAGACCATTGAATTTTGAACTTCTGGTCACCCCTTTCTTCCAGATGTGAAAACAAGAGCTTGTCAGTGGAAAAAGGAGTTCTCAACAGAACTGTCAGAATGCAATTTGTGACATGAGTCAAAAATCAGAGGTCTACTTTGTTGCCATGATAACACTTGATTAAGATGACTTACCAGGCTGTCAGCTCAGCAGTTTTGTTGCCAACCACTTATTTTTTACTTTCTCAAATTTTTTTTTTTTTTGTTCTTTATCTAAGTTTAGGAGATTGAAAATGGATGCAACCCGTTCTGATATCTATGAGAACATTTGGCCAGCCTTTTTAGGATTGTTTTTTAAAACAAATGACTCCTTTGGAGTCCCTCATCTTTCAGCTCCCTTTCCCCTTGTCATTTTAAACATGGAGTTGCAAGCGAGAAAACATAGAATGGGAAAATAATGAGAAAAGGTTAGTCTAGTGGTTGGAGCAAGAGATATCTATTTTCAGGCAAGCTAACTCATGTCTGATCTTAACAAGGCAGTAACCCACATTGTATTGTCAGTTTACTCATCTGTGAGATATATAAAAGTAATTTATGATAGACTGATTTTGGTTGAAAGAAACAGAAAATACGAATTTGTAGAAAAGACAAGAAATCTTTGCCAATGCTTTTAAATGTGGAGAGACAAACATTTCAAGACTACTTGACTTTTCAGAGGTCCTTACAAATCCATGTGGAGTCAACTGAAGTGATGGTCACTTCAAAAGTTGGGGAATACCCTTTGTGGTGGTTTTCTGATCTTGACTGAAGTTTTGTGCAGTCATCTAGAGATTCACCTTTCCATGAGTGAAGAGAACCTCACATACACTACACTTAACTTTCCTCACATACACTGTACTTACACAGTGGAAACAGAAATGCTCACTGTTACAGGTGCATTTCAGTAGATCACTTTTCAGTGCCTGCCCCTTCAATGTCTTCTCATCCCAATTACAGAAGCATCTGAGCGATTGTAATGCACATGAAATGCCAGAAAACTTGAGGGAACTGTTTTTGCATATGGCATTATTTGCACTATTATTTTTCACAGCTGAATGTTTTCACTCACCAGGAGCTGAAGAATGACGTCAGGCAATCACATGGAGTCCTCTTTCAGAATGGCTTGCTTGTTTCACCTCATAATTCCTGACAGTACAAATTTTTGTCCCGTTAATTCAAAGGCTCCATAAAGACAAGTGTAAGGGAGGATAATGCATCTAGCATGTAAAATACTGGTCAACCATGTCATTTGTGTTAATTCCATGTACTACAGGGTAGAAAGTCCTGTCTAAACCTCTTTACTGTTAATCCTCTGTGCTGTGAGAAAAGCTACTTTCATCCTTAGGAATGACTCACTCACTTTTTTGACTCACAGACACTTCAGAGACTCAGCATCCAGAGGAGGTCTCCAAATTTTTTTCCTTGTCCAGAAGGCCTGCTGTTGTGACAGGAGGGACTCTGATGGTGGTGGGATGGAAAAAGAAGAATGAGAGGAAAGGGGAGGGAGACCTCTCATTATTTACCTGGGGAGGCATGGGAGAAATAATCTGAATCTCCTGGCAGAAAGAGAGTGGGGTCTGTGGTGACAAACAGGTGAAGAAGAAGCTGCCCATAAAGCATCATGAAGTAAAGAAAAGAGCAGTACATATGGAGTCTGGTGATACCACTTTGGATCACCAAGAAGCAGCTGATGCAAAGAGTAAAATACCAACAGTTTCCTAGTTACAGGCAGATAAATGAGTCAAAAATAGCCAACATTTAAGCAAAATTCAGGATTGACAAAGCACTACCAAAAGGAAGAGAGGCAAGTGCACTTTCAAACACCTAGAAGTGCCAGATGGCATCTTATGGAGGAAGCATCCATCTGCAAAATGATGGGTTTTTTTCTTTATTGACCATAGCAGTGTTTGTCCAGGTATTTCCTGTGTTTTATATGAGTATTAGGGCAGCAGAGAAAAGCAGTCCTCAACTGCCCTGCAAAAAACACTTAGACCAGCAGCAGCTCTCTTTCCTTTTTCCTAGGGAGACATTGTGACCAGAGAAGGATTTCCAATTGGAAGAGGTGTTGTTAACAAAGAAGCTCTAGATAACAAGTAAGGAGATGAGAAAGAAGAGTAATTGAAAGGGATGCCTCCAGCACAGTTCAAGATTAATGTTCCTCCTAGTTTATCTCATATTTCTTCCACGGATGATGTTCCAGCTTATTTGTATGGTTAACACTGGGAGTAAAGAGCTTATGAGGCATGGAAGAACTCCACAGAGTCTGCTGAATTCTTGCCATCAATGTTTCAGCAGAGGGGGAGGAAAAAACACCTGCTTGATTCTCCACACGTTTGCACCAGGGTAAATGGGTGATCAGATGAGTTGTCTGGAAGGAGGTGCTACTGCTGCTGATCAGCACTGGGCCCAGCCAGGCCACACTTGTGCATCGTGTGATGGAATTGGGGGTGTGCAGCCATAAACTGGGGAGCTGCTTGTGGAAGAGTAGATTCTGAGTAAACTGGAAGGAAGAGTTGGTGCTGGGGGATGGAAGGATGACCTCTTGCTGGAACGATTTCTACACTGAAGGGACTCCACTGTGGTGAAGGTCTGATAAATCAGAAACCCTGTTAACTATGCGTTCAACTTCTTGGTGTACTTACAGATACTCAGAATTATCTATTGTTCTGGTAATTGCTAAAAGCTTCCTATGTTTCAGATGTTTGTGTTGGCAGTGTTATTTGCAGCCTTCAGTCCTTCCAGAATAATGATTATAATTAACGACTGACAACACGCAACTGTTGGCACTTTATTTTCAAAAATTGTGCACCGGATGTAGAGAATTTGCACAAAGTGTTAGCTTCAGTCAGAGGACCAACTAGAGGTGAATGCTTGGTAGGAGACTGATGTCTAAAGAATGACAGTAAATTATGAACTTTAAGCTACTTTTAGATTTATTTTTTTTGTCCCTTACTGTGCAAGAGAAGCTGTGTTTGGGAAACAAGCTCATACAAGTATGTTTTAAAATATCATGGTATTCAGTACACGGAATATTAGCTGCTGAGCACTGTATTCCTATGAAAAGAGAATCAATGTAACAGGTGACCCAAAGACTGGATATCTCTTTTCATGATGTGATTCACCTGAATTCAGGCAGGTATTCTGAAACTCTGTAATAGCAGAATAGGTCCTCCTGTCTGTCCTTTCTGGTACCTTTCATGGTGTTTTTTTCAGTTGTAAATGAAGCAGTCAAAGAGAATATCATCATCTGTCTTGCTAACAAATACTCTGTTCTAATACATTTCCCTGTTAGGATTCTTCTTCACCCTCTACTTTCCTTGTTTAATTTAATCCCATTACACCTGTTTGCATTTTAATTTAATATAGCAGTCACCTGCTCACATATTTTTCCTCCATCCATCTTCACTTCTTGCTCTGACATCAGCCATTGTTTCTGGAGGAATCACACTACATCTACAAGGGATATATAGTGAAATTCAGAGTTTGATCATTCCTCAGCCCCACAGCTGAAGGGAACATACCCTGCTCTTTAGATCTTAAAAAAAATATGTCAAAATATTAAGAGAATACATTGCATTTGCTAAAGCTTCACCCAGAAAGATCTTATAGACATTTGTTTCTCAGTACTGGAGGTCCTAGGCTTCCCTCTTCCCACATTTCCTTCAGCTGCAATGCAGGAGATGTTATTTTCTCTTTGCCACACAGGGATTAGGTGTCTGTGTGTCTTCTGTGTGAGATTTTGAAAGGTACCTTTCCCCTTCAGCTTTTACTAGATGTTTCCTCAGGTATAATTTGATACAAGTTTATACCAGTGCTGACATTTTTTTATTTTTCAACCAAGTTTGAATTTTTGCACTTCTGAATTTTTGCATGAAAGTGTTAAAACCTTGCCCATTTAAAACAAAGAATAACTGAGATCACAGGTTCTTTGAATGTGAAATTTACTTATGTGTAGCAGATTGACACAAGGCTGAACATTCACCAGAAATCTTATGTTATGTTCTCTTATTTACTGTGAATCACTTCACATTTACAGTGGAAGTACAGATAAAATCAGATCCATAACACTCTGATGACTGTAAGTGGTCTGTTTAGCTGCTTTTTAACAGACAGTTGAATAAAATCATTTTAGAAATCCCATACCAAAAAATGTTACGCATTTTCCTTCCTTTCTTCCACTCTGTCTCCACTCCTGTGCATTTCTTGCTGGTTAGAACAAACTGAGTGTGCTCAATTTAGGCTGTTATTCTATCATTGACATTGATGTTTTATTTACTGAATTACATTTGTGTTTGAGGCCTCCTTTATTTCCAAAATGTTTTCTTAAAGTCTTGCCTACATTAAGCATTCTCCTTTCTGTTTCTGTAAAGCATTTCATGATGTGCTGATCCAGTAGGAAATTTTCTTATAAAGTCTGCCAGGAGCTGCCAATACTCTGGGCTTTTGGGGCAGCAGTGCAAACTTTATTATCTGAGTTATCACATCCCCTTTCTATTCACCTGCTGTGTTTTTATGACTTAGAAATCACAACACCTTGTTTATGATGACGGTTTATTATAGAGTAAGAATATACAAAAATATTTTTTCAATTATGGCAATAAAATATTAAAGATTCTGCCTACGATACAGGTTAAGGAGAAATGGAGGGAATGTAATTCCCCTTGAGGAACCAATGCAATTAGTTTAATAAATACAGGGAGTGCATTAATTATATTAATAAATTAAGAGAGCTGCTATTTGTCAGGGGTTGATTATAGCCAGCTTTTTGTTTGAGTATTATTTGGTTGGGAAGGGCAGGTGTTTCCACAGTAGAAATTACTGTTATTCTTGATTTAAGAAAAAAATTATGTTACACTTCAGTGTCTTTCCACTTTGAACACATTCAAACAAATCCTTTACGGATTTTGACTGAATTCTTCTCTGGGTTCCCCAACCCCAATAACCAAATATTATATACAATGATACTGTAAAAAATATCCATACTGGTTGTATTACTTTCTCTTATTAGATGTCATGGCCCACTGTTAACAACTAAAAACTACAATCACTTTGTCTAATACATTATGCACAGGAGGGAAAATTCAGTACCATTCAGTACTTCCAACTGGCCAAAATTTGGTGGGTTTTTTATGTGGAGAAACCAGTAAAACAACCATTTTGGTACCTTTGTTTCAAGTCAGTGAGTGTTGGTGCAGCCCCACAGGCAGGCTGCTGGTGTGCAGGGCTCAGGTGAGAGGGTGAACAAGTGACAGGTTTGACTCAATTAACATTGAGCTGAACCTCTCAGCTCTTCTTCTCACTAAGCAAATTACCAGGGAAACACCTTTACATTATAAGGTAAGTTAATTCACATACCTGCTTAGATGTATGTTTGAGTACACATTAAATTCAATACTCTTATATAACTACTGGAAAATCCATTTATTTTAGCACCACTGAAATCTGAGTGAATACAAACACTGATATTCAAAATAAATTTTTTTAATAAGTGGCAAAAGAAAAAAAAAAGAGATTGTTTTCAGGAGTGTTTCTTTTCATGTGTGTGTTGTGCAACTGAAACACATAAGTTTTAAATATACAGTTTTCCATAGGTGCTTATTTCTAAAATTCTTCATCTCTGTTCTGTGGTCAAAATATCAGCTGCCTGTAGAGTACTTGGTGGGGGCCTGTGGAAAACAGTGAGCCTTTCTGAGGTTGGCCCAGGAAGGCTCCATTCAAAAGAGATGGAGACAAGAAAGAAAGAGGTGTAATACAGTTTGAGTGTCAATCCCGTCCGTGTGATCTGCACTCAGTATGCTCATCACCTGAGGCAAAAAAGCCCCCCCAAAACTGAAGTGAAAAAGACCAAGACCCACCAAGTCATAGCATGTGACCTTGTTGCTTTATTAATTTGGGGAGCATCAGCCCACAGCTCTGGGCTGCTTATAGTCCCTGGGAATTTTGCATTAAATGGTATGAATTAACCCATTCCTGCAGTTGGTGCTGCCCTTTTTATTAAACATACTGCCCACCATCTGTTCCTGGCATTAATAGTCCTGTCTTATGACTGCATTGTCACTTGGGCACTAGGAATTTAAAAGCCCTTGGAATACCCCATCTTCCTTCCCAGTTTACCACCTGTAGCAAACTGGGAGTTGGGATGCTGATTCAGGGGTAGGCTTGGTGCTTCATTTTAGCCAAGACAATGCAAAAATATAAAGAAAATCCTATTCAATGAAGTAGCACTTAATTTGGACAGCATAGTCACATAAAGATGTGTTAGCTGTAAAAACCATTATCTTTTAGCAAACAACAGTAGCTTATCAGATAAGACAACGATTTTAATGAAGAATCATAGATAAGGATACAGCAGCACATTGATTAATGCACACAGCAACTTCTTCTGAAACATGACTGCATTAGGTCTTCACTCTTTGCGATGATATGCAAGCTGTAATAAAGCTTTTACAGTTATTCAATATCATGAATAGCATTAGCAGAATGATCAGAGTTTCTAGTAGAAATGGATGGCTATACCTGATGGACTTAAAATTCTCACTTTTTTATGTATACCTGCTTTGTTATTAGACAGAGATAAACAAAGGAAAGAAATGTTCAAGAAAAAAACACTGAGGGGGAAAAAGTGAACACTCTATTATTTTTTGGTTATGGTGCAATGTAACTTGGATATATTGTAAAGTAATTAGGAATATCCTAATTTAATCTACAGCAATATACAGAAACACACCACCATGTCTTTTGGCTGTGTTTGGCTTTTGTAAATGTGCTTTAAGAGAAGAGTGTTTGTCACCAGTAAAAAATCAACTAGTCTTTAGAGCTGGACTGATTTATTTTTGAATGCAGGGCTATTGTTAAATATAAAATAATTTTTTCTCTCTCTCTCTTTGAATCTAGTCCATACATCACACTCTTGTCATGAAAAAAGACTATCCATAATTCCTGGGGCAACATGTCCCCATTTCCCCTGTAGATTTTTCTGATCATTGAACCCTGCAATAAAACGGTCCCGTGAACACCTGTTTGACACCTGGACGGTGCGTGGGCTGTGGTTTGAAGTACCGAGGTAGAGTTGCTGTGATCTTGCCCGAATTTGGTAGAGCAAAACTCGTTTTAAAGGGAAGTCGTTAAGACCTAGGTGGGATTCTGGAGCTGGAGAATGGTCTTAATTTACAATCACCTTCCTGAAATCAGTTAGTCTTTAAAACTACTCCTGCAAGTTACCAAGCTCACTAGCTGTTTTATTGCATTGCACAGGCAGTTACATTCAAGAAAGTTTGTATCTGCTTGCATGAGTAAAAATGTGCAGCATGAAGCTTCTTGTTTTGATTATCTTTTGACCTGCTGGCTTACCTGAGATGAGAGAGAGAGAGAAATAATGCAAATGGCTGTGAGCTTGACTGTGCTGTGTGATGTGTGAAGGAAGCACAGAGCACATGTGCTTTGTTAATGTGAGTTTCTCAGTTAGTAAGCCATTGCATATTAGTAATATCATCATTCAGGACTAATTAATGCATCATTATGGTCTTCTAAAAGGCTTTTGCCAGTGTGATGCTGAGTGCATGGGTTAGTATTTGTTCTGGAAATGTTTTATTATTATTGCTTTATTGTAATGTGAAAGCTGATTTGATGTCTTGAATTGCACTCACACTCCCAGAAGCATTGTTTTAATTGGAGATATTTGCAACTAAAAATACCAGACATAAAACATAGATGAATTATATGTAGTGGGCCATTTTCTAATTCTATAAAAGGACAGTTTTGTCTACAGTAAAGAAATCCAGATATGGTATTTTTGTTGTCCTGATCACAGAATCAGCTTGAGATCAGGAGTTTGTCCCTAAGCTTCAAGGGCTGATCTACCCATTCCCCTTTCTCAGACCTGTTTAGGGCCTTATGGGGCATGTACAACTTTTGAGGGCCAGATCTGAAACTCTTCCCAGGGAACATGCTTTTGGAGAACATCTGTTTTGAAAACACCAGGCACGTGCAAAACAGAATAAGACCAAGGTCATCTGAAGTTTATCTTTCCTCTACCCAAGAGCTGCCTGTAGCCATTTTGCTTGCTTTGTTTTCATCTGGTCCCTGCATAGTAAAAATTCTGCTCATAAAGCAATCACAAAAATTGTTATGGCCCTAAAGAATGCTGCTTAAAGCAAATAAGTGCTGTAGTTTCCAGATTCCATCCCTAATTAGAAAGAGGGGTCAAGAGTCAGGTCCATCAGTGAGCTGTAGTATTTCAGTTTTCCATCAGAGAGGGTCATTCATTTAACAAGACAAAGAGGCTGAGGATTTTCTTTGTGACATTGTTCTGGGTGCCTTTCCTTCTCATGTTGTTCCTAGCTTTTTCCTGATGTTTTTTGAAACTAGTCTCTGGATAATACTTTAGTGGACTCTTAAATCACCCTTTTTTCCTGCTCCTTGGCAATATAGTGGCTTCCTTTCCATTAACCTACTGCCTGATTACACCAACTGTCTGAAATGCAGTTAGAATGACTCTTTGCATACGATCTTATCTGACACTAACATCTCCTTCCATTTTTTAATCTCATTTTAAGGACATGGAACTATTTGAAGTTCCTTTTTCCTCTTTTATCTAGATTCCATTTTCTTAAATGAAATCATCCAACTTCTCTGAGGGGAATAGTTTAATTGTTCAAGGTGCATGATTTGTAGTGACCTTACAATTGTGCAGGACCACAGTCCGTGGTGTTCCATGCAAGTGATCAGAAGGGGCCATGCTCGCCTTTGAAGTGGAGTAGCTTATTAGAAAAGTAGTAAGTTGTATCAAACTTTCTCTCTAATTAACTGTGTCCTTTCCACCTAAGCATGGTTTTTTCTGTTGTGGATTGGTGTTGGGGTTTTTTTGAGTGAAATTTACTGCCAAATCCATGTTTTAACCGACTAGCGTAAAGTATTTTCATTCCAACCACCTCTTGATTCATCTCACTTCATAGTTGAATAGTCATAACTTGGAAGATTTATAGAGTTCTGGGTGTCCAATTTATATAGCATGTTTGTTTTCCAATAAGACCACTTTTCTGCCTCTCTTGTTCTCTCTGTTAAGCTTTACTTGCTAAAACTGTGGTTTGGATTTGCTGCTGCTTCCATGGGACACATCGTATGATTTGGCTTTGTATGGTTTTGATTTAATCAAGAGGAAGATGAAAGTAGGTGTGTGTTACTTTCAACTCTTTAGTCATTTTGCCATCCATCTTAGTCAATGTGTGGTTGCCCAGGACACAGCATTAATGATAGCTGTCAAAATAATAGTCAGAAGGTTAAAGGTCAAGAAAAATATGTAAAAGACTTCAGGGTGAACCAGATGATAAAGTAACTCATTTAGGCCATTAAATGCTAGCATAGTATGGACTTGATGGGTTCATGGGTTACTAGAAGCAAGAAGAGTAAATGGGGACATCTTCAAGTAGTTTACTCTTGTTAAAAGATGAAAAAAGATGATAATAGCATTACCAAACAACTGCACTAAAGGCAATTTTCTTAATTACCATGCTGACCCAGCAGTGCACAGAGAGAGGTCTTGTTATTAGAATGGGAGCTTTTACTTTCAAACATTATTAACCCTTCTCGGTACTCTACGTCTTAATTAAGAGTATTCCTGGAAGTTCTGCAGCTGTCAACATTTTTCCATTTCTCTTTGGGTTTGCAAACCAGAGAGTGAAGAAACAAACAGCTGCATCTGTCTGCATTGTGTCAGTGGTCTCTATTTCCTTTTAGGTCTTTATCCAGTAAAGCAATGAGTCTTACATTTATGAAAGGAACAAGGCTGAGCAGCTAACTTGCCTCTGACTGTGTATCCATGCACTGTATTTATATTTTAGCAGTCTTAATTGTTAATTGATTGTACAAGAGCTCATGTGATCTTAAATTACCCACAGAATGTTGTGAAAACAGCAGGGTGAAGTTGTGTCTCTTTCCCTATTTTTTTCAGCAATGCACTTTGTTTACAGTTGTTTAGTATAGACTTATTTTCCAGAATAATCTAGGTAGGTAAGAAGATAAAATTCTGGAAACTATCCTACTTTTCTGAAACAGTGAAATGTCATAGAAAACTGGAAAGTTTTATAGTTACAAATAAAAGGGTTTCAATTTCAGTATCTGTACCAGGGTGCATGAATTAATAATTTCCTTGAGCCCTTAATAAAAAAAAAAAAAAACTAGCAATATTAATGTATTTTCGTACATGTTGACTGTCTTCTCTTACCTAGCTACCTGTGGTTAGTGAAGTCTTCATCCAGGCTCTTAGACTTTCCAGGACGTTGAGTGTCTGTCATGCCAGAGAGATTGCTGCTTTGGCTGGTTTCTTAATGGCTCTTCCCAGCAGTATTACTTTAGTTTGAATTGGTTATGTGTCAAGCTCAGATACGTTCTTCTTGCAGTCATTGTGCTGTAGTTACCTTTGGTGGAGAGGAAATACAAATCTTGGCATCAGCAAAATATCATAAGCAGAGGAGTTCTCTGCTCTTACAACATCAAAATAAAGATGTGCGTGTTTAGAAGACTTCAGTGAGAACAATGAGATGTTACTGGGAAGGTCATTAAAGAAAAAAGAAGCAATAATTTGCAATTATCTGAAGTTATGGTAATATACTACTAGGATGAAATCACAGTGCAATGTAGTAAAATCAGCTGGAGTGAAAGCTTTGGGAAAGTCAGTACTGATACTGTGACCATCATCTTTTTCTTTGAGAAAACTCTTCATTAGTATTGGTAATTCAGGAGTGGGGAAACCGATAAATTCAGAGGCAGATTTTAAAACATATGTAGTGTTTGGGTCTAGAAGGTCTTAGTCATTATGTCTTCCTTTTTGCCTTCCCAGTTGCCATCAGAGGACTTTCCAGTGACTGTGACTCAAAGTAGCGTGTCAAGCAACCTGTTCCCAGTCTTTGGAGATGGGAGAATTATTGGTAACGTGATAACGAGGACACAAAGAGCTATCAAAGGATCAGATTGATTTCCCTGTACTTTCCCATCTGAAGCTGTCTTTGAAATGGAGTTTTAGTCTAGAGCAGAACCAGATGATCTGATTTTCTCTGCTTATGTCACATTGATTCGGTTCATGGTGATCTTGATGTGGGGATAAACTAGATTCCTTTTAAAGGAAAATGAACCAGAAGCTGAGCTTCAGGTACTCACCAACTACATACCAGCCCCCTTTAGGGAAGAGAGGGTCCAAAATAATGACTGTTATTCAGTCTTAAAACTATGTATGTGATAGCAATATTTTCTCCAATGAATCAGGTAAAATCTGGTTTAAGTAACCCCTAAAAAGTGCATATTCTATAGCTGTAGAGCCTTCAGCACCAACTGCAGTAATCCTCTGATCTATTCGTTTCACACCAAACTTCTTGCTATCATAAAGTCAAGGTATCTGATCTAAAATGATTGTCCAGACAGGCGTATTTTCTGTGGCACTTGGTAATTATTTTAATTATATTATTATGAATCAGCAGTATATCATACTACTATATCAAATCCTATTTCTTTTAATACTGTAATATCCCTAGCAATCCCTACTAATGTCATGAAACTGCTGGGCTTGGCACTGTAAAGACATGTAGCAATTTTGGCAAGAGCTACTTGAAAGAGCTTACAATCTACCTCAGTGCAATAAAATGAATAGCATGAAGGGAGGTTTTTTATCCTTGCTTCCTGGAAGACAGCTAGAGTGATTTGTCCAAAATTAAACAGAAAATATAAGGTAGAACTAACATTTGAACTTAGGTACACTCTGAAAATCATTCCAGTGCGTGGACCAAGAGACACTCTAGCTTATTTTCTATCCCATTTTCAAAGAAAATTTTCTGTCACATTTACACTATTTGTGGGTGTATAGCAGAGCATTGTATCCCAGCATTATAGTGAGTTTAAAATCATATATCTTCTGATATCTGGTTTGCAAAAATTGTTAGCTGACCAGGCAAAGAACATCTGAATGGCTAATGGAAACTTTCTCTTCCCCCTAAATGGGGCAGTTGGCTAATTTGTTTAGCTAAACTACATTAGCCATTCTGAAAGTTTTATTATCACAGTCAAAAGCAGGAAGCAGGGAATGGACATGCTGTATTTTTAAAATTAAAGTAATTTTGAAAAACAAACTCAGTTTCTTATTGATTATTTCAGTTGTTAGATTAGAGGCTCATTACTTTTAATAATAGGATAATAGTAGCTAGAAATGGAAAAGATCTATTAGATCATTGAGTCCATCCCCATTACAAGGGCAGGATACAGTCAGGTATATGTGGATGGATGTATCAAATATTAAATTCATATGACACAGTAAATCCTCTGTTTCCTTCACAGAGTGCTGATGCTAAGAGCTTTGACAGTGAGTTGTTTACTCTTAAAAGCAGCTTCTGAGCTACCTTCTGGCCAGCTCTTAGGCAGATGTTTAGTTGGGAGAGAAAGATCCCAGGAGCCCAATGAGAAATAAGGTCATGGAATGGCCTTCTTTTCCTTCCCAAAGCTGGATACCTGCAGCCACTGGGAACGTTGTTCCAACATGCACTCAGACACAGCCAAGAGATGCCTTTGCAAGGCTCAAGTCCTGCTCCTGACACTGAATTGTTTTCTCAAAGTTACAGTGAGAGAAAAGGCGAGAGTGAGGGGCAACTTCTCTTCACTCCATAGTGGCAGTGGGGTAATGGGGCAACACAGGAAACCAAGACACCAAATCCAGAGGTTGTTTTCATGTGCAGTGCAGCAGCTACCATGGAGACACTGAGAGTCAGGTGAGATGTGCAGGATGAAAGTGCATTCCAGATGCATCCTTTTCCCATCTGCTCAGCACCTGGTTTCAGGTAACTGATCTTAAGCCTCTCCATCTCTCTGCACACAAGTTTTGTAGCAAACAGACCTATTTGGAATTGCACTCCCCTTCCCCACAGAGCTAATCCTTTACCCCACAAACTTGGGTTCCGTTTTGTGCTCCATGATATTTATGAGGAATGTATGAAGGCTTAAGTTGTTTTTTTTTGTGAACATTATGGAAAAGGTAGCGGAGGTGGAAGTCGTATTTCACATGTCCCTGATTTAGCTTCTGTGAAGCTTTGTAGACGAGGAATCCTGAAGGTTTTCCCAGACGTATAAAAATACCCAGTCCTTAGAGACTACCTTGAAGGCAGTCAAATAAATTTACTTGGTATAAAAACATTTGGTTGTTGTTTTTTTTATAATTTATTCTTCACTCTACAGTGATGATGGTGGAGAATGGGAAGACCTTCATCTTAAAGGGTTACTTCAGCTGTTGTTTCTCCAGGGCATCAAACAGGTATATTAGAATGGACTGTTGAGAAGCAGCAGTGTGGTTAGTTCTTTCAAGCATCTGGCGCTGTTAATACTTATGTCTGTAAGCAGTCCTTTTATCTTTTCTAGGACTCCAGTAAATCTACTCATGTGAGTAAGGGAGTAGCATTCATTTACTGAGCCTACTCAAACAGGTGAGGAGGCACACTAAGTTCAATAAGACTACTCTTGTGCATAAAGATTAATCACGTCACTACGCATTCAAAAGATTTAAGGAGAAAGTCAGCCCTTTTTGATTCTGTCCTCATATTGATTTTGGGAAAACTGCTAAATTTAGAGCAATTAGATACATTGAAAGTAATTAAATGCAAAAGTGCTATAGCAATTAAAATGGGAGCCCATGCTGCATATAGAACAGTTCAAGCGTTTTATGGTGTTTCTTGGTTTCCTTAAAAACTGCAATAGCTTTTCCAGATTGATGCCTTCTGGAATGATGCACCCCCATGTTGTCTTTTAAAATTGGTCCATGGTACTCCTCAGTGGTTTCTTCTGCTTAGTGAAAACTGAGGGTTTGGGTTTTTTTAAAAAAAAGTAAGTATGGACGTAATAATTTTAAGTCACAGTGTACTCCAGATGCCCAGAAGAAGCTCGATCATTTCCAAATTCAAGGACTAATAAAAATTGGAAGCACTCCAGTAATTTTAAATTACTTTGCACATTGAAGAGTGATTTAAAATCATTGAACTGATTCAATTTTTTTTATATATGCACTTCAATTTGGAAGTGAGTCAGACGGACAGCAGCGGGCTGAGGAGGTTCAAGACATATTGAACTAATTTAAACATTTTTAATTCAAGAAAGAGAGAAAGGAGGAGTAATGAGGTTCCTAATAGGAACCCAGAGAACACCCCCCATTTACTGCCACTGCATGGGTAGGAGTAGGATGATAAAGCACTGAAGGAGTTACCAACATGATGAAGGAGTCAGCTTTTTTAGTATTAGTGTGGTAGCAAGATAAAGGATCACCAGTGCTGGTGGGATCTGGACAAAACCCTGTGATTATGCTTAATTTATTTGAAAACTATTGTTTTCAAAGAGATTTGCACAACAGTGCATTTTCGCTTTCTCCCCGCAGATTGAGATGACAAACATGGAGGACTGACTAGCTTGGGGAAAAATATACACACACATGTGCATACATGTATGCAAATGTAGGCAACGTGCAATTTGGCTTCACAACATTTGTTACCTGAGACTGGTATATATGCAGAAAGCAAAAAGCTGGCATATGGAACTGCCTGGCAGCATGTGAATATTACTTCGGCATTCATGCACATATGCATAAAATTAAAATAAGAAAATATTTCTGTTTTGCAGGAAAATGACTTGGTGACCATTCCGAGGTCAGTGGAATTTCCCCATTAATAAGTTGCTCCAGTCCTGCACAACATATCCAGGGGGAATGTGTGATATTAGTGTCATAGTTGGAGTTTTTTTCAAATTGGCTTAACAGTCAACCTTTTAAATTCATGGCAGTAAGCTGGGATAAGTTTCTCCTAACCATATATTTAACAATGGCCAGCTGGCAAGATGTGAAAGATGGTTTTTCTTTGCAAAGCTGTGTTTTGCTTCTGTTACCTTTGCTCCTTTAAGGTGTGATCTAAAGTGACCTTACTTTTACTGATAATATTCTTGACCTCTGAGTGCTTGTAACCACAGAAAAAGAAGGCCTTCTTCATGTAAAATATTCCCATTAAGGAGGCACTATGCATTCTCACCAAGGAAATCAGAGGCAAGCCTTTATCCTGTCAGCTATCTCCATGCTTTTCTAACACTCTGTGGAGATAATAACCCTTTTACTTCCAACTATATAAAGATGTTTCAGAAAGGACTGAAGCCTCCCTTACTTTTTCAGAGCATCAGAAATCTCAGATTTCTGACCATCCTTCTTTTTGTTCCTTACTTTCTGAATTTCCATTCACTTCTGCGCTTTCCCTGGTCGATCATATCCTAACGGTGTCCACCGACCTTTAACTCTGTTCAGTATCCATCAGTTAGCTCCTGGTTAGGAAAGAGGTTGTTCCTCACAGCACTTGTGAGAAAGCAGAATCTTTAGGGCTTTAAGTAGGAGGAGGGGGTTTTTAGGTTGAAGTCTGCTAGGCTGAGCTCATCCATGCCCACTGAGGAAGAGATGTCTGATGTTCAGGCAGTAGTTAGCTTTTCTTGTTCTGCTTGGGTTTGGATGCAAGCAGGAAACCTGGTACAGATGGCTGGCACGAGGAGACTCCAGATTCCTTGGTAGAACCCAGGTGCTCCTAGATGATGAGTAAGAAGTGAAGATTAGCTTTAGGCAGACGTGAATTGCCCTTTCTGGTCTGCGCTGCAACAACTTCTGTTTGGCAAACAACAGCTTAAGAAGGCCATGCAGCTGTTTATTGCTCTGTTTTCATTTGTCATGTGCAGGTTTTGATCCTGAGTATGTCTTTCATGGGGTGATTTCTAACTCTCATACCATCTTTTGTTAGGCTCACAGGTTTTTCAGGGTATGCTTTTTTCGTTTATATCAAATTAGATAACATCTCAGACACTACTATAATTATGGACTTAGAGTGACTACTTTACTTGAAGTCATTAGGGAATTTTCCAGTCCAACAAAACACAAAGGAATGACCCATTGACAGCCTTGATATACTGAACATTTAGTGAGAGAAATTCACAATCCTCTTGAATCTCATCCTAACACACACTGCAACTGGATACTTTCCTGGCTTATGCATGAATTCTTTTTTTTTTACACTTCTTTCAGAAAGGTCATTCATGTTTTCACTTCAACAAGCCAAAACCCCACTCTAAAAGTCTATCCTAACCGTTCACAAACCCCACTCCTGTCCCTGAAGGCATTTGTTCAAAAATAATACAAATATCTGACCCTCAGAGTGGATATTTCACACTCAAAGATAGCAAAGATAGCATTGTCAACTCACCTTTTAAAACTACTTAGGGTTTCTTTAAGAAGGTGCTCCATCTTGCAGAGGCAGCAAAACAATGCAGTAGATATAGTGGCTATTCATTTTAATTTAGCAGATAAATCAATACTCACATAAAGCCTGAGTAACTTGTTGGCACTAAACTATGCATCCCCATTTTCACTGAAATTTGTCAAGCTTCAAGCATGTGGGCTTTTTTATTTCTTTAAAAGGAGATACGTGTTTTCACGTTACATTACACGAAATTGATACCAATAATAAACAGTAATAATCAAGTTATTAATCTTCTCCATATATTCCAGGGGAAGGGGGGGAGTTTCTCAACATAAATAAAGTAGAATTCAAAGAAAAAAAAGCTCCCCTAAACCTTTGTGTGTGATTGAGAGAGGGATGTTTCATGCTCTGTAGTTCACAGGCGTATCTTATACTGTACACACCGTCTGCAAGCACTTTAGAAAATCCTGGATGCTTAGCATAGTCTTAAATCAGGCATGTTGCCAATTGTGGATTAAGTAGAGGATAGCTGGGTCATTTTCCTAGGAGTTCCTTTACAGTTCAGCCTTTTTTCTTGGTGTTAATGCTTTTACCGCCGTTGGGTGAAGGGAGGAGAGGCTTGGAATACCCTGCCCTAGGGCCTCCTAAACTGTACATCTGTCATGGATCATGTCATGGAACAGAAATGTTTGTTTTTGCTCCCATTCATTTCAACTGGCAGCCAGTTATTATTAGAATGAAAAATTAAGCTATTATGCAGTGGAAGCCTTGCTAGCTCTATCAAATTTATGGAGTTAATACAGCAAAATTATCCTTTATAGCGGGTATAAGCAGCTGTATGTATAATGCAGGCCTCTTCTTGATCAGTCCAAATACAAAATGGCAGTCTTGTTTTCATTATCATTGTTAAAGCTCGATATGATATGTCACCTTATTTCAGAAATTCCAAGGGAGCCGTTGCTGAGTTAAGGGTGTTGTAGGTGACTTGGTTAGACATCTAAGTCCATCCTCTGATCTTCAGGGTCTGCAGGCATGCTGACTTGTTCTCAGAAAGGGAGAAATCCTAGAATTTCTTAGGGCTTTCCAAAACATTTTTTTTAATTGTCCCTGAGTTTTTGCTTGCGGGGGGTGCTTTTTAAGTGGAATTTTTTTTTTTTTTTTTAACAATGATGGAATTGGCTGTATTTTTTATTAGCAAAAGAGGGGCATGAATGTTTTTATCAAGCTTCATATCCCTAGAGAATCTGAGGTCTCAAAGTCTAATGATGATATACCCTCAGACAAAACACATTCACTAGGAACAAGGTACCTGGTGAGAATAGAAGGGGATGAATTAAGCAAAAGACACAAAGACAAATGAATAAACAGATGACACATCCAAGAGGAAAAGAATTTTGATAGTACTTGTGTACTTGAAGCTGTAACTCCCTCACAAGGTGTACAAGGAGGGCAGTCTGTTCTGAATTCAGTTCTTCCTCTAGCTAAAGAAATTCCAGATCCACTTCAGTATTGCAGACACTTTACCAGAGTGTGCCAGTGCAGTAGAAGAGATATTTGTGACACCAAAATTTTGCCCCCACTTTCTTCCCTTGGTCTGAAAGTAGCTGTAGTGAAGTTGTCCAGATGGGGTTAAATGGGCAATCTATGCAGGTGTGGGATTGTCTTTGCAACACATCCTCCCGATGTTCTGTGTCTGTCTGTTCTGTGTCTTATTTTGTGGCACATTTGGGATGGACCTGTAAAGAAATAGAAACAAGTTTCTAGCATGTTTTGCAGTGAGTAAACCCATCTTTGGCACTACACAGTTATTTTACAGAAATTGTATCACAGGAAAAGAGAATAGGGAAAGAAACAGCATCTGAATGAAAAAGAAATACTTTGTTCAAAAGTAAAGGTTCCTTGTGAGAACATGTAAAGAGATGTTAAGTACTTAAAATTCTGAGCCATTCACTCATTCCTGCTGAAATTATCCTTGTGGAGTTTATCAATCTGTGTGTACCAGTATCATAGGGGACCAATTAATTGCACTCATAGTTGCCTTTGAGCTATTTTGAAAGTAGGAAGAACTAATTTCGTAAATGGTTTTAACAGCACTACAGTCATTACGTACAGTTTCTGGCAGATATTGTCTTTATAGTAGATGGAAGAACAGAAATACTGTTATACTTCATGACTGCTAATGAATTTTGATGAGAAACCTAATAAAAAGGAATTACAGTCTAGTAATTAAATACAATATATAGTTATTAAAAATAAAAATAAAATTTGCTGCACCACAGCTCTTGCCCAGAACACGATCCTTCCCAGCATTTAAAAAATTTGCTGCAAGGAGCAATCTTAAGGGAAAAAAGTAAAAAACCCTTAGCTGTAGTAAACAAAAGTTGCTTGAAAAAGAAGCAACAACCTATTAAAAGTGGAGCTGGCACTCAGAATGCACCAGGAGGCAGGTGTGGCTCCTCTTCTAATGAACTCCCTCGTTAGCTCAAGGCTGGAGAGGCTAATAAAAGGCAGCTGTGTATTTACCACAGTTCTCTGCACCACTCTTCCTTCTCCTTTGGCTGAAGCCCCTCTCTGGCCAGCTTCCTCGGAAGGCAGGTATGCCTAAACTTTGCTCATCTCTTCCCTGGTGCTTCTCTGTGTTACAGGGAAGGTGCTTTTCCCTTGGCATCCTTCTGGGAGGCTGCTGTCCTAGTCTTTGGTATGTGGAGCTTTTCTGGGCAGGGCAGATTTACTTTGGCCTTGGGAGGGCTTTACTTGTTTTGTTGCTGGGTAGCACCAAGCGTGGGACAAGACTTTCCTACTGCTTGTGAGCAGCAAGGAGAAGACAGTGAACATTTTCTGGGCCTTTCTGTGGAAATTTGGAAGAACAATGCCTAAATCTGGCAATCCCTTTCAAGAGAAATTTTTGACTACCAATTTAAATGTTTGGAGAGCAATTGCCTTGTATTTATATGGTAGGATCCAAGTGAAAGGAATATGGAGATATTGATTCTGGCTTATATTTAAAAAGGCCCTTTTACAAGATGTGCCCTGTGCAAGGTATGCACAGATTTTGCCTCCTTATGGATCCTGCTATCTTATCAGAATTGTACGAACAGGCTGAAGTGTAAAACACACTCAAGCACCCAGTAGTGATAAAGGGAAATAATTGGGTATACAGAGAATTTATTTATTGGGCATGGGCAACAGGTATGTAACTGTGTGTGGTGATGCTGCCAGTTACAAAACACAGAGTCTTTTATTCTCCTTCAAAAGCAGTAGGAACATGGGGAGACAGTTGTAAGTTTTGTCTTAGGAGCTAATTTCTGCTAATACCTTGGTGCTTTTAAATGGTACGAGGAAACCTTTAAGGGGGTTTTAGATCAATTTGGAAAGATTCACCTACTGACCTATTACTACTGGTGTCTTCTGAAATTATCTGGGGAGAGCATGGAGATTTTGCATTTGAACAATGACATAGGCAGTTCTTGCAGAGGTCATAAGTGCCAAGGAAAGCAAACAGCACGTTGATTTTTGTTAATTTCCCATAATCCAGAATTTGCAATGAAGTGTAAGTCAAAGTATTGTTCATCTTTAGATAAATCCTAAGGTCAGAAACTGGTGAAATGCATAGAGGAATAACAACCTTGTGAGTTCTGGAAGTGCATAAATCCTGGGGACTGTGTTACTTCTGGCTAAACGTTTCTCCGTACATCTTGAAGGGATATGTTTTCATTTTAGCCTATTAATCTCAGTATATCTTTTCTTTGACACAGATCTATTAGGAATTTTAGAGACTACAATATAGACTCCAGATGCTAGGTGTTCCTTCATCTTTTTGGTACACACTTTAATCCATAACAACCAACACATTTATTTTATGAGCCTTTGCAATCAAGAGAGTCTTAATATCCTTTCTGGCAGGTTTTCACTCTTTGATTTCACATTATATAGGGGACTGGATACTTTGAACACACTTCAGAAAGTCTCAAAAGTAACTCCTTTATGGTGAGTTCTTTACATCTCCATAGTAAATCCTGCTTTGCTTTTAAAATGTGCTCACAGGCACATGTATGGAAGTGTAGCTGCATTATAAACTGAATGATAACACATGAGATTGTGCACTGGCAGCCTGTTGTAGGTTGATGAGGTTGACTATTTCACACAGAGTGACCAAGCCTCATTAGACACGTCCATTATCCAGGGAGAGCCTCCCTCTCCTAGTTTTGTGACAGTCCTAGTACTCAGCAGTGAAATAAAACACATACTGATCAAACTGCTTTATGAGTTGGTGCTTGCAATATGTCTCTCCTCCATCACCGAGATCTGTTACGGTGAATGTAACTGTAGGCTTTCCTCTGCTCCTGGAATTTCAGGCTACAGATTCTTTTTATTTGTTTTATTTATTTCTCTGAATGAAATTGAATTCTGTGTTTGTTTTCACTAGCGTGCCCCAACTGATGATTTTGGGGTTACTGCAGACTTACATGAGTGCAACTCTGATTTTGGCTCCTGGCAGATTAAAAAGTTTTCTCCCTTTTTCTTCTCTCTGTGTCTGTGTGTGCCTCTGTACCTCCTTCAGAAATGCAACTGTTAGAATTTGTAAATCCTACCAGCGAAAAAATGACACACAGGGAAAAGCAAAAATGTTTACCTGTCACTGAGCTAGACAAACATCTTCATTTCAGTGATTCAGACAACAAATCAAATAAAGAAAGAAACCCTCTGATGAACTCCTCCCGTGCTTCCCTTCATCCAGCTCATCTGATGCTGAACTGTAATACATTTCTGCAAGTACAGTGAAGCCATAAATTGAACAATGAATATCTTGTCCAGTAAAGCTCATATCCCAGCTGGGGTTTTCAGCAGCAGCTTGAGCAACATTTCTGAGGGGAAGACCTTTACGAAGGAGAGATTAAGGAGTGCCCGCGTTCAGCAGGCAGTGCTCTTTTCCCATATGACTGGAGCAGTAATGGCTGTGTGCAAGATCCTGGCTGCTCTCCTGCATGCAGAGAAAAAGAGGCAGTCAGATCCCCACTATTTATGCTTGGGAACATTTGGGGGGGAGTTGGGCTGTACGTTTACCTCCCTCTTCAGTGACTGGCCTCGGTTGATCAAAAGGTACTGAGACAAGTTTTTGAAGGCGTTTTTGTGCCTTGCTCTCTTAGTGCTTCTATTCTTATAAATGTGGTCCCTTCTGCTGGACAGTACCTGTGTAATTGGCTGTCAGTTGTGGCCCCTGTAAGCATCATCACAAGAGGGATTTTGTGCTAAGTTCTGGTCCAGGCTGTGGCTTCATTCTCTTATGCAGTCTCTCATAGTACCAGGGGTACAGAAGTACCTCTGCAGATCTGCTTGTGAAATCCCTTTCCAAATGATGTGATTTGTAGGTGCATTGATGTGAGTCTTTGAATCTGGTATGCAATGGAAACTACGTACTAGACAATTCTAATATGCCACTCAAGCTGCCATCTTACTAATTTTTTTTTTACCTGTTCACCCCTCTTTGTTGCCAAATAACTGGCATCTGCATCCACACTGGTGGTCCTGAGAGGGCCCCAGGAAGAGAGCTAAATCCTGCTGAATGTTGCATACTAAAAAGAGCCTCATATATTACTGACCATTTCTTTTTTATTTTTACTTTTTTTAAATCCTCTTGGATTTTTGCCAGTGGCTTGGAAGGAGGCTGGATTTGGACTACGTTTCCTTTCTCATTCAAGAGACTGTGTCTGAAATTTATTAGGGTTTTTTAGCAATGTTGAAAATTACAAAAGGAAGGGCACACGTCAGTGCTAGTTTGAAGCTGTGCTGGTTTAAATATATTTTTCCTTTTCAAGTAGTTGTCATATTCCATTTGGTAGTTGCAAATCCATAGCAGCAAACACCTTGTAATCTTTGTGGCTTAAGGCTTGGCATGTTATGTGTAGTGTGCTGATGATACAGGAGGTGGGGTCTGCTATATCTGTCTGAGGAAGGGCCCAAACACCCAATTTTAACATACATTGTAAGTCTGCTGATGTTGGAGTTGCCTTTTAGTGCTTAAGAAAGAAGCTCAGGACCCAGAGGACCACGCAGTCTTAAAAGCCTGACATTAAAGCCAGTTACAGAGGGGGGGAAAAAAGCAGCAAGAGAACTAAGAGTCAGAGGGTCTACTTCAGACTTTGCTAAAATAAATGAAAACAATTCATTGTTAACGCTATTGCCCTGCAAATATGGATAAGGATTGCTCTTGAGTTTTGGGCCTTTTTTTTTTCCCCTTTATTCTGGGAACAGTTTTTTTAGGTTTGGGGACTGGAAAAACCATGCTTCCCTGCCATTATCCCACTATTTTACAGGGGGAGGGAGGCTTGCATTCACATTTAAAACATGTATTCTCTACACAGACACCGAGAAGCACAGACGTGCAGATAATGTCACCCACATCTTGCCCTGGCTTCGGGACCATGAGCTAATTTTATAACAATTGACGGTGACTTAAACTAATGTTGCTAGGGTGCTGTCAGTGATGCTGAATAAATAGGGAAGGACTTCAGGAGAACAGCAAACAGCAGCTGTGACGACTTTTGTTCTGAAGCTACCTCTGCATGCCAGATTTTACCCTCCAGGCACAGCAGCAGAGCACAACTCCCACCTGTTATCTCTCACCATTGAGGCTTGCTTCTTTCTGTTTAAGTTAGGTTAAATATTTCCCCTTTTCCCAGGATTCAGAGCTCATCAGCCCAGCTGTGGTGCACAGTCTTGAAACACAAAACAGCTGGAGACATAATGTGAACAAAGTTCACCTTTTCTTGTTTACATTTGAAAGCTGCTGCACTGTTTATGGGATGATGCATTTGTTTAAATGAATGTCCAGCTATTATTGATTTTTCCTCTCCTTTTTTTTTTTTCTTTATGATTGTGTCACTGGTGTCGTGCAGCAGAAATCTCTTGCTTTAGCACACCTGCTCACATATTGACTGTGGAAAGAATTAGGCCACGTTCTCCCTACATTTGCTGTGGGGAAACTCAGGCATGGATTTACCCAAGACACTCCGTGGAGTCTCTCCTTCCTTTCAGCACTCCCACAGTTCTCTCTGAGTTTGCAGCTACCCATTTTACAGCATAACAAAAATTCAGCTGGGTTTGACCCTCTTTCTCCTCTCCCTTTTGCCCTATCCTCTGGTCATACTTATATCCTTCTGGGCTGAAGTAGTGTAAGATGGAGCAGGAAGCAGGGATAGCATTTGAGAATTTCAGCCTCTTCAAGGATTTGGAGAACTCGTATCTTAGAGATTGTATCACAGGGTATAAGTCTCAGTCAATAATTTATTTAACACCCCCAAAAACTTGCATTTAGCTAAGCTTTAAGTTTTAAGAACACTAGCTAGTATCAATGGCAATGCTACACCTTTCAGGAGTTTTTATTTATCATGCTCATTTGCAGTTAATACCTTATTTTGTTTTGAATTTGTCCAGATTCAGCTTCAAACTAAGAGGGTAACTTTTATGTTTGCAATGTTAATGTTAATGCACGTTACTGTTGTGATCACTTATTACTTATTTTTACTACTGTATAAAAGGAACTACTTGAACCCCTGAGGATGCATAGGTGTGGTTGAGGGAAATTTCCCTAGTGTGCAAGTACCAGGGTTGAGGCATCAGTGTCAAACACCACATGATCACAGTTGGTTGGGTGAGGCCCTTCTCTGTGGTTAGAGATGATGCTTCTCTCCAGCATCATTGCAGAATAACAGAAGAGAATTTTCTTCCCAACTGTTCAGAAGGAAAGCTGGCTTACGCCTTAAAACCTGGAGATTTGCTCCTTTTAAAATGGGTGTTGGCTTTTTAATCCTGTCCAGTATAGCTGTAGATGATCTCTGTAACTGTATAAATCCCATGTTATGCTTTGATTCCAACCAAGGCTGATACCTGGTCGTAATGACTTTCACTGAGTTACAGTGAAGTTAAGTCTACTAATAAGGCTCCAGTACTTAATACAAGGAATAAACTTGCTTGAGTCCAGCCAAAGGACTTAAGTAGTATATTGTGTGGATCTTCTCAATAAGCCAACATTCCCAAGAAGCTCAGTGTAAGCATGGCCTCTCTCACAGTCTGTTTCTTATTGTAAGAATAGATCCTGCACTCCCAAATGGCAAACAAGGCAATTGAAGGTTGAAAATTCTACTGGTTAAGACACAGGCTGAAACCTCTCCAAGTGTTGAATTTAATCCATAGGGAGAATTCTTGAGAAACTTTCTTCTAAAAGACTCTGTATGTGAGTGGGGTTTTTTTTGTTGTTTTTTTGCTTTGTCACTTTTGCACATCCCTTTTTGCCTGGGTTTGTCTACCAGATGCATAATTTTGGGAGATATTGCCCTTGGGAAAAACTTGTTCCTCTTCTTTTAAAGGGTCACAGAGGTTAGACTTGTAGTCTGTGACACTAAATCACTTGATCTGTCCCTCAGACTTTTAAAAATCTGCTTTCCAGAGGATGTTAAAAGCTGAAATTCATTCATCTTGAAGAAACTTGAAGTTTCTTTAAGGAGAAAATGAGACCACTTTTATCGGCCTTGATCTTTTGCAACCTAATAAAAATTGTGGGTTTCACATCTTGGAGAATTTTGGGTTTTTTCAAGGCATATTTGGACTTTTTGCCCTTTTCCTGCTGACCTAGAACTTGGATATCATGATTATAATAAGACTTGCATTGTTTTTTTCTCGATGTACTATAAAGTTAAGGCTTAAAAAAAGAACACTCTCCACGTATTTGAAGCATAAATATGACTGTGATATACCCAAATATACCTTTTATTCCTATTCTTTAGCTATGTAAACATCAGATTCCTGTAAACATGACAAATCCACATTCCAATGAAGCCTGTAAAAGTCATTGAAAGTCCATCTTCTCTTTTTAGTTATAGTAACTAAAATCTGGAATAACTCAATTCGCTTAATTTGAATTGCATGAATTGACATAGGTGTGGCTGACAGTGGAAGCTGGCTGGCTGTTCCCAACACCAGGAAATCATGAGGTCACACTTGCTTCTTGGTCCAAAGACATCTCTGTCTTCGTTCCAGGTGAAGCCACATCAAAAAAATGCGATTCATGATTTTTTTTGGTTTTGCACCTGAACTTTAGTCACAATTAGCATGTGAGGTATAGAGGCATCAAAATACTTTGAGCAAATACAGAAGGTTTAATCATTATTTCCTAATAAGGTATTACTAGGAAAAAAAGATATAAAGCAAAATCCCCTTTCCCTTTTCTTTGAGTAAGAATAATATCTAAATATACAAAAAGTTACACTGAAAACCTTGATGAAAATTGCTGAGAATATTTTTTCAAGTCTATTTGACAATTTTCTGTATCAATTCTTAAACATTTTTACTTCAGATCTTCTCTCCTCTCTGTTCCCAGAGACAATACTCTGAACAAGGAACCTGAGGAACTTCCATAGAAATAAATAGTGTGAATGGTCTAATCTTCACAGAAGTGCAGTAAAACAAACCAGACTCAAAAAACCTAACTCCAACCTTCCAGTGTAGGTTTAAAAGAATCCCAAATCATCAGGAATAGTCAGTCCTTCTCATATTTTCAGCATGGCTCAAAAACATCAGGGAACACACAGGGGAAGGAATGGGGGCAGTAGGTTTTACAGACTGAAGTGGCTTTCCAATAAGACTAAACCTGCAGGTGACTGCACACGTAGGTGAGTCATGGTGCAGTATTCTAAAAATAGTAAGTAAAACAACCCAACACTTATTCTAATTATTCTTTGAAATATTTCCTTTATACAAAAAAGGGAGAAAAAAGCCTCACCATTTAAAGAAAGGACAGAGACTGAGAACAGAAAGAGTTGTATAATTGAAGAACTGTGTTGCTCTCTTTCATTTTTATGAAGGCAATTCATGAAATTCTTTTCCAAAATACTTACTAATACCTCCAAATACTGTTTCTGTAAAAGAACCTGGAATCATTAGATGAGGGTTTTTTTCTGAAATGTGGTGAACTCATTGACAAGATTTATTTAGTTAGTTAATTTAATAAAGATTTCTTTTTTATTATTTTATTTTTTTCCTTCAAAGTTTTTAAGAGCATGAATAAGACTACAGACATTTATACCTTAACACTTTCTATGCTGTGTTAATCCATACAACTATTGCTAGTTGAATTGTGTTGCATCTATTAAGAAAAATTTTTGTCTTTACAGTTTCTCAGATATTGATAGATATAAACTGGAGATGTATGGCCTAACTAGTCTATCACTGGGCTACTTAGAGTGTATCACTATGTTACTAATGAAATATAATAAAATGAAATATAATGAATTAATATATAGTATAAATGATAAATATAATTAAATAAAATGTTTAAATTCTAGTATGTAATATTAAAACTATTTTAAATATTTTTAATTTAAATAGTTTATTTTAATTAATATCAAAATTATTTTAAAAAAATTGAGAACTTGGGCATTCAGAAATATTTGTAGCACCGAATTTTTTTTTTTTTTTAATTAACACAATGATTTATGAGCACTAAGTTGGGCTGAGCATCCCCTTGTTTACTTTGGGCAAACTGAGTGACAAAAATAGGCTGTTTAATAGCATTTTCCTGTAGCAGGCAGTCTTCATTATGCCACAGTATATTTCTGGTACGGCAATATAAGTTGAAGTGGATTGTATTGGCACTGCCAGTGTTAGTAGAATATTCCATTTGTAATACATCTAGCACTGCAGCCCTTCACTGTATTGCCAGTGGGACTTTCAGAATATGCATCACTGACTTAAGTCCCCTCTCCCCAAAGTCAGTGGAAATTTTAGATGTTGAAATAAGAGCAGAATTTAGCTATTGAGAACTTTTGAAATGAACAGTTGAATACAGGGCAATGATTTCTTTTTTTTGGGGGGGGGGGAAGGGTTGTGCATTCTAACAAAGTTTAATGAATATTCTTTAAAACGTGCCATTACACAGTTACATGGTCGTTTTACATTTAAGGCAGTATTTCTATGGCCACATTCCAAAAATTATATCAAATGTAGTACCTTTGTCAGTGTGGTGAAGTTAATTTAGCCTTTCTAGCATGTCTGCTCTGTGATCCTCTCTTAGAGTTATAATATTTCTTCCATACTAGCTGGATTCAGGGTACAACAGAGCCTGAGAATAAATCAGGATTATGTAGAGAAAGTGACTGTTATTTATGGGGCTCTTGCTCACTGGTGAAGAAGTTGAAGTGTATGTAGCTGGTACTGTGGGAATGGTGAGGAGGAGACCCTCGAGATTGCAGGAGACATTCTCCTTTTCTCACTTCTCTGCCTGGCACCTGAAGAAGAAATTTTAAGGAAAGCCCTGCTTTGTCTCTGCAGCTTCAGACAGAAGCCGACCCACTGGAGATGCAGGCAGGAGAGAATTTAGCTGTTAAAGTCAAAGAAATATTTTCTGATTAGGTGTGAAGCGATTTTATTATTTTTCCCTAAAGGCTTATAAGGTGACCCACTTTAGGTAACTTTTTATGAAGTACCAAAAAGCATTTATCCAATGCCAGAGCAGCTGCTGACAAATTTCAAGCTTTTATTTCAAAGCATGAAACAGTTAAGAGGTTGGAAGAATATTTTTAAGCATGAGAAAGGCAAAGTAATGTGAAGAGCTGCGCATTTATTTTGAGATGTCTGTAGTCCCAGTTCTCATGAATTTTTACTTGGTGTGGTGATCCAGCCAGTTCACATGATACTTCCCAGCTTCTGCCTCAGTATTTTTCTTAATACAAATAAAATCAACAAACCCCCAAACCACCAGCTCCCCCAAATCTGAATGTAAAACCAAACCGCCAATTTGAAAAATTTCTTTCCAAGTGACTGTATTTGTCTGAAAGCAGTGTTTTAAAATGGGAAATGTCAGCTGATTCATTTGATAGGTGCTATTTCCTGTTCTTGCAGAAACAGCAGGCAGCTAAAATTCTGACTTTGGTATGTGAGTTAAGACTGCATCAAAAAGGATCATGGTATCTATACCGGGTCAAACTGATTTCATTTGGGATAACTCCAAGAGATGAAATTCCTCACTGCCAAGTCCTATGCAAGGTCAACATCCCAATAGTTATGTATTTTGAAGCTTAGGTCTTTCTCAAATGAAGCCAGTTTTGAGTCAAAGTCCGGATGTTATTAACACCCAGCACAGTTTGTGGTAAAATTAAGCAAGTCTGCGGGATGTTCCCCTGTAATTTTCACTTGTGACTAGTTAATTCTGCTTCTTTGAGATTTAGAAGTTTAGTTGTAAACATTTAAAAGGAGCTGTTTTTCAAAGGCTTTCTGGGGAGACTGCTTGCTGGCCTTCTGAGATGTTTTTCAACTAAGCACTGGAAAATCAAGACTACTAAAATCACTGAGAACATGACTTGGAGCAGTTTAGCATTCCAGACCTGACTTTCCTTTCTCCCAGAGAAGAATTTCACTGGGTACTGATTTGCACTTAAAGAAAGGAAATTTGCCTAAAGTGTTAAGTAGCATGTATTTTCTTTCAGGAAAAAAAACAGAGCATGCATATTCAAGGTGTCCTTGACCAGGGCCTACAAAGTTGCTGCAGGTGGTCCTTCCTGAAACAACCTGTGTTACAGAAACTTAAATTTATAAAACAAACACAACCCCTTGATCAATAATCAGGAAAACAGAATATTTTTAGGAACATTTAGAAAGTGGAACTCAATCTGACGTGATTACTCACTCTCACTTTAAAAAACTGTCAATCAATAGCAGTTGTCAGATTCTCTACAACAAATAAGAGTGCAGAAAGGGAGAGGCTTGTGTTTTATCCACAATTCTACAGCTTTGGTGCAGTCTAATAGTTGCTCAGAAGATATAACACAGACAACTACCAAACTTGACTCAGTGCACTATCAAGTCTATCAGGAAACATGCACAATCAATGACACAGCAGTTAAGTCCTGAATGTGGTGGTGTAATTTGGGTATTCTCCTGATAACTGATCAAAGCATGATGGATTCGTAAGATAGGAACTAAAAATACATCTATGTAGATATGAATCTTGGTCATACTAGATGGAAAAGGGAAAAGATGATTGAGTTATGCTGATTCTGCTAAAGAGCTCCAGCTATATATTAAGGCAGTAAAACTCCCTGTGAAACATGGGAGGAATGTATTACTAGTTAATTACAACACCAAGATATGCCATTGAAGGGATTATTACCATATTTTATGATGACTGTTTTATCATCTCCTTGTTTATACTTTCCTTTGGTAATGAACTTTCCTTCTGAAGTTTGAAATATTTAATATTTGAGCACTAAATATTGTACCCGTTTTGTATTTGATAATAGTAATTCTTAATATAGGGAGTAAGACTACAACTGCAGATGAATAGAAAACCCAGAAGGGAAAATGGCATTTTCATTAATTATATGTTGTGTCCATTCATCAGCAGTGGTGTGGTTGTTTCAGTTTAGGGTTTTTTTTGTTTTGTTTTGTGTTTTTGGGGTGGTTTTTTTTGTTGGTTTTGTTTTTTGGTTTTTTGTTTTGGTTTTTTTTTTTTTGGTGGTGTTGAAATACGTAAAGGAATAGTTTGTTTTACAGTGGAAAGCAAATTCTCTTCTGGCCAATGTGGCCTGTGAAGCTGTTGGATTCCCAGGCCAGTCTCAGCAGCACCTCTTCACATGTGGATGTCTGAAAGATGAACATCTCTTGCTTTAAGTAGTTGGACAACTGTTTGATTGCTCCTTTCTGTAGGAAAATAATCTCTTCATGGTTGGCTATAAGTGGCATCATTTTTCCTTTGGGTTCCCATTGCTGTCCTCTGTATATATTACACATCTGGACTGTAAGTGAAACTTGCTCATTCCTCTGAAACATCTGTTGTGTCCTGCTGCATTGAAGACCTACTTATCTGTTACTTTTGCTGTGCACTCCATAATTGTATTAAATCTTTGTCTAGCGGCCCCCGTTCCAGATACAATCAATTCAAATTGTGCAGAAATAGTTGATATTTATATTTTTTTGCAGAAAGAGTTACCTTATTTCACAACTAGTCTTTTTTGTTTATTTGCTTTTTGGGGTTTGTTTGGTTTTTTCCTTTGTTTGTTTGTGTTTGGGTGTTTTTTTGGCTCTTAGTGTTTGTTTTATTTGAGTTTCTTTCTGTTTGTTTTTTTCTGTTTAAAAAAAACAACAGGTGAAAAAAGAGAAGTCAGTGAAAAAGCATAAAAAGCTTTTCCTTTTGCTTTGGAAAATGTAAATATCTAAGGAGAAAAATAGTAGAAAGCTTCCAGTTAGGAAAAAAGGTTGTTCCTTTCTTCAGTTTAAAGGTGTCAATCTGGTTATCCTGTTTATACCGCTGCTCATAGAAAGGCCTTAAGGAAAAAAAAGAAGGAAAGTAATGTAATATATTCTTCTAGCAAGAGAAGGAAAGAGGAAAAAACCCAAGAATAAATTACAGAATTTCAGGCTTATGGTGGTTTCTAAACCCTGTTAAGGACAGAAAGAGCTGCAATGGCAAATACTATTCAGAGCCCAGAGCTTACTCAATGAGAGATGCTCAATTGAAACAATGAAAGAGAAAAGCCCCTTTTCTGCATGAATATGTTTCTTCACACCTAGAGGAGGCTCTCTGTCCTCCCATCTAGAAGACTCAGTGAGAGTCACCACATGACTCAGGGGTAGTTTTTCTGCTGGTTTTTCCTTCATTTCTCAGGCACCAGATCTTCAGTTCTGCTGCCTTCTCAGGAGAAAATAAAAGAAGTGAATTCTGAGAAAAGGAACCGGGATTCATAGCTTTGAGAGTGAGTAGTAGTAGGAAGCTTCTGTAGCTTTTCAGACAAAATCTTTGCTTATTGTATTTCCTAGCACCGTCATATCCCACACGCTGTCCTGATACACTCCTGACACACTAGTTATGCTCCCTCCTGTGATGGGAAGGATGGGGGACTTGGCTTTCATTGCTACAAGGATTTGGTTGGATAGTTTTAAGCACTACCTCTTCCTTCAGCATTCAGGGCACATGGAGAAGTTACCAATTTTTTTATTTTTTTTTTGTAGAGGATCAAACCTGGAGAGAGTAAGGGAGATACGTCACACAAAGGAAAACCAGCTGCATTTTACAAATACCCAAATTGTGCTATCAGAGCATTAAATATTTATCAGTGAGTGTCTGCCCATTGAGTACTTTGGTATATTTAATTTCTTTTTATTGTTATTGTCTGTCTGGACTTGGGCTTATCTCCTTGGCCAAAGATAAAAGATGATTTGTGTCATAAACGTACGGCATGCGAAGCAGTGCTTAGGTTTTCCTTGAGATTCAATTAATGAGGTAAGGGAAGGGCAGAGGTATGGAAGCTAAGCTGCCTTTTAACTTTCACATTGTGCTGAAAATGGAGCTCTGTCAGAAATAGTTTTGGTTTTGAAGGTCTGCTCTGTGTTAGCAGTACAAGAGGCAGCTGCCTAAAATAGGAAAACATTAGGAGAGTGTTTGGGGGCGGTTTAGTGAGGGTAAGGTAGGGAGCTTTGGGTGGTGTGTGTTTCCCAGGCTACTGAGGGCAGCAGGGACCAAAGAGCTCGCACTGATAACGAGTGGATGATAACACTCTAAATGCATTTTTACTGTTCGGCAAAGTATTAAGGCTAGAGAGTTGCAGATTGCTTGTGACACATGGTAATTTGTTGAAAATCACTATTTGCAAAATAGAGAGGACCTGGTATATTAGCAGAACTGACAGGAAAGTAAACAGCTATTTTTTTTTGTTTTGACGTTGTTTGGTTTATCTTTTTTCTTTTTTTAAATCAACAACCTTTGGCACTAGGGAAGAAAGACACAATGTTGGCTATTATTTACCAAATCAAACATATTTAAATGCACTGTCTTTGATACTTAATAAATGTTGCAGTGTAGCTTTTTGTGGCTAATAAAACTTGGTTTACATTACACCCCTTGTCTGCTGTGATTTGCCTCCTAGGGCTCACTTAGAGTGCATTAAGAAGCTGCACACAAGATCAGGGTGATTTGCTGCAAAACTTAAATAATTCATTTATGCACCACTGCTCTCAGACAGTGTTTTTACAAACGTTGTAATGAGACAAGCTGTGAAATGTTTTACATGGTGGAAATGAGGGCTTCTGCTCAAGAAAAGTCTTTCTGCACGGATTTGATTCCTTGAAGTCTTCATGAGGACTTTCAAAGCATTATGGTGTAGACCTCCAAAGCACACTGTCCTGTTGATAAGGCTGTTTGTCCTAACTCAGGAACAGTATTTTTCACCTCCAAGTGCTTCCACTGTAAGACCTGAAATGAGCATGGGATACTTTGGAAGTGCAGAATGGAAACTCTAGTTCCTTATGCCAGGACAATGTCTTTTTCTGACTGTGACTACAATGTCCTTTTCTGACTGTGACTATACCTTGCCTACCACACTGCTACTCATTCTTACTCTGCTCTCTGCAGTATGCTTGACTTTTTAATAATGGGCACAGAAGAAATTGGAATGATTGAAGTTAAAATATACCAGAACTGAGCTTTACTGTCAATGTTGTTGACAACTCCCCTGATGTTCACTCTAAATCCTTATCCTCTGGAGTTGTGCTCCTTCTGTGTAGCCGTAACCTTCAATACCCTCTGCAAAAGTCTTATTGTCATGAAGAAGAGCTTGAAAGTATGTCCTGCACCTGCATCTTCAGGAAGCAGTTCTCCAGACACAAAATAGCTCTATTATTTACACTGCATGTTAGAATAATTTTTTTTTAATAATCTAATAACTTGGATGGAGAAGGGGGAATAGTGTTTGGGGTTGGTGGAGTAAGTGTGACCTCTCTGTCATTTTTGGATGCATATTGGGCTGTAGCTGTTAACCACACAATCGGATCTAATTTGTCCTACAGGAAGAACAAATTACGGAAGAATTAAAACATAAACAAATTAGTCCTAAATTAGTAATTGGGTAAGAATAATCTGTTTACAGTATGTGTCTGACTTTGCCAGGAAAAGTATCCAACAGTTTATATTTCCCATGCACATCTCAGAACTGACTTAGAGCATAAGATGAGATAGGGGAAAAGTACTAGGTGTAACTGAGACTGCTGGATAGCTTTGGTTGGAATTTGTAACTAATTGAAAGAATGTATAATTAGAAGCATATTTTAATTTTTAGCGTTAAGACAAAAGTGTTCAATTTTTTGTAACTTAATGAGTCAAATTTGCTTTAGATTTTTTTTTTTTGCTAGAAAATATTTTGCAGTTGCTTGTAGTTTTGCATAGCAATTATAAACCTTGAAGTGTGCAAAGGAGATTAACATTTTACAGAATGAAAGCTGGAGAAAAAGGAGGAAAACTGAAATACTCGGGCTGCTGCTAGGTAGAGATCCCTTTGAATTTGCTAGCGCTCCTGTGAGCATTTCCCCCTCTCCTCAACCAGTTTTGAATCTGAGGAAATTACCATCTGTGCATAGATATGCAGGAAATGAGCTAAATTTGTAGTGTAAACATTTTCAAATGAATATTTGCACAGTACAGTCTCTCAGCAATGCATTATCCTCTTTCATTTGGTAATCAACACATATCCCTTATGAGTTGCGTTGAAAGGGAAGAGAGTGACTCTCACTAAACTCTAATTATCCTTTCCTTCCTCCTGGGAAGAGCTCTCTTTAAGCTCCCTTTTGTGAGCTGCTCTGCATTTCACAATCATTCCACCTCTTGATCACTCCTTCTCCTTATTTTGCCTCACAGTGGACTCTAGGATGTAAGGGCATAACACAAACCCAGGCAGCTCTGTGTAGCGGTGTCTGTTGAATTCCTATAAGGTAGGATTCCCAGGCCAACACGAAGCCTTAGAGAGATTCAGAGAAATTAACTTTCATTGGAGGTTTTATGCTGGACACAGGTTTGCGATAATGCATAAATATTTTTTGGCTTAGGACTGGGAGAATGACATATTTCCACTAGCTCCGAAGTACTTTTGACTCGATTCAATCTGTAGCAACATGAGTCAGCTGTTTCTGCTAAGCAGTGTTTCTAATTCAGCCTTTTCCCTAATAAGCACGTACGCATAACGTGAGCTTCCTACACCGATTAATCTGTGTTTCCTCCATATGGTTTGGAGATTTTTATTTTCTTTTAATTCAGTGCAAGCTGCTGAACAGTAAAATGCAGTCAAGGTCTTGTTGCAAGGTCTTGTTCTAGCAAAAAATGGACACCAGCTGAAGCTGTCAGGGAATCGCCAAGTTTAGCATATCCTGGTGATTTTTGGAAAAGGAATTTTTCAGCCAGACCATACTAGGTCTTGCAAATGGTTCGAGTTGTTGAGTAGTCATTTATAGGAGGCCCTGTGGTTTTTCTGGGGTAAATCTCTGAAGGCAGAGTGTGAGGAAGAAAGCTGGATCAAACCTCCCTAAAGATGGTTCAGAAGGACAAAGCAATAGGCTTGAGATAATTCAGCTGAGATATTACACCTCTATGAGAGGAAGGAGTGGGGGTATCAGAAGACAGGAGAGGAAGCTGCTGGAAAAGATCCATGTTTGGTGTAATGTTGAAGTGAAGAGGCTTGGAAGTATATACTTTGTATTTGGGAAGGGTAGGAATTTACAGCCTGTTCATGGAACAGAATGACTTTATTTGCTAATTTTAATGTGCAATTAGAAGTGTTAGAGTGATACTAGCAAAGTCTTGCTATTGCTGCCTCTGGGCTATCAAAGCAAAGCTGCAACCCTATTCGTGTGCATCCACGGATACAGAAAACACAAAGACATAAAGGGTACACACATGCATGGTTAAAGCACTGCAAAATCTAAATCCCCCCAGAAACCTTGATTAACACCCTCTCCTCCCACCCCCCCCAATAAAAGAAAAAACCCAAACCAGAATTAAGACCTTTTTCTTTTAGTATCAATGAAATCTAATGGCATAGTTTTTCTCCTTCAAGCAGGGAGAATGTTAATTCCCGGAATGCACTTTATACAAATTAAAGTCCTTTCCCCTTCCAAACATAATTTTTAACAAAGGAATCAATCTCTCCCAGCAAACCAAGGTGAACAAATACATATATAAAATAATTAAATTGCTTTTTTCTTATTATGAGAGTTTGTTTGGTTTGTAAACCCAAGCCGGAATATTTATGCCCTTCCTCTTAGGGAAGGTCAGCAGATATACACTCAATTACCTATTTGTGTGTGTTAAATCAAACTACTCTATATTCAATATTTTGTTTTTTAATTTTTGCCTGAGCAGGAAGCTGGAAATCCAAATTAATGACTCTTCCCCAGTGACATAAATTCTGCGAGGTGTTTGTAGCTTGCGTGCCTTGTTAAAGTGCTCTGACGTGATTGATAACCGCTGTCCTCTCCGACAGCGAGGGCTGCACAGCAGTGGCAAGTAGACCAGCAAGCATGCAGGGAACCTGTGCTAGGATCCAAATTTGAGATGTTTTCATTTTTAATATTTCCAGGTTGTGAGGAATGGTTTCTAAACAGGCTGGTATACCCTTCTTGTTTTCTTGCTAACAGCTGCTGTTGGACATGATAATATACCAAAGTCACTGCAGCTGAGCAAGGAAAAGTAGAGCTTGTTTCCAGTGGGGTATCTGGGGGAAGTAAAGTCCCTTCTGCTGAGGGGAGAACTGCTCTGCTGGGACCACCTTGTGCACACCCTGTAGTGATTACATAGGTTAACTAGCAAGGGCTCCCTACTTGTGATCTACTAGAAGTAGTAGTTTTTCTCCTCTTCCTGCATTTACCTGCAGACCAGCTAGTCAGACCCTGAACTTACAAGGCCAGATTTCTTCCAGAGAACGGTAAAGCTGCCATAAAAAAACCCCAGATAACAAACATTTCATACTCGTTTGCACCATCTTTTTAGTGTTCAGTTAATTTCCTCAAGCAGTTATTCACCCTTGTCTCGTGCCCAGACAACCTTTACTCTGATGGTCTGGCAGTCTGATGGACCAGTGCAGGCAAGATGAGGTGTAAGCACCTTGGGAAAAGCTTCTGCTAATTTTGGGGCTTTGTTTTAATCTTGTACTCTTTTTCCCATTGTGTGATACTCAGGTGAGGAGTGGGTTTGTCTTCTGTGGGCTAACGTTTCTAAGGCTTGTGGAGTTGCTAAGGGATAGCTTGCCAACTCATATAATTAGGATCTTTCCTTTAATGCAGCATTTAAGTCCCTCCCAATTTGTTCAAAATACAGGAGCTTAACTTGAGCGATAGGTATTATCTGCAGTAAGTTCTCAGTAAGGTGTAACTGAAAACAGATTAAATATCAGATAAAAATTGCCTTGATCTGGCAATCTATGCAAAAATTGGAAAAAAAAAGTTTAAAGTGTTTGGGCTTAAAATAATGAATATGCAACATTTAAAGAAATAGCTATTGACAGAGCTTTGGAGGTGAGTCCAAATCAACCTTAAAACTGACAAAACACCCTTACAAAGGACTGAAGAAATGAGCAGCACCAGTCACCCGGGGTTGCTGATGTGGCTGCAATCCCAGCAGAAGTACCTGTATTGCAGCATGGACACCTCTCTCTAATCAATGTATTGTTACTGCTGCTTTTTATTTTGTCTTTAGGCAGAAGCAGGGAGTAAATGTAAGTAAAAGAGCCATGCACATTGCTCTTTGCATAATCCTTGTGCTAGGAACTGTTTTTCCCCATAGGCTATTAGTGTCTTTGAATAAGTATCTCGTTCTTTTTCAATAAACACTGTGCATCTGAAGTTAAAGAGGCTACTCGTAACTAAAGTGACAGCTACTCAACTGCTAGCAACCAAAAGAAGCTTTCTAAACCTGAAGATGTCACATCATTTTCATAGCTGCATTTCAGAGCCCTTGAAGACTCAAGTGCCATATTTTCAGGCAGAAACAGGTAGTCAACTAGGGTGTTTATTCATTGAAGGTCAGGCTTTTGTATTATGAAACTTCTAGCAGATGTGATAAGCAGTAAATTGCAGATCTATCACCTTCTTTTTTCTATCTTTTTTTTTTTTCCCCCTCTCCCAGTGAGCATGTGTGTGAAATCAGCAGAATACTGCCTGCATTTGATTTATGGCCCACTTTTGACCAACTCTTATCAGGTTCCCACAAGCCCTTTTCTGATGCAGCTCGTGTCTGAATGACAATAGACAACCAGTGCCATTATGCTCCAAAATCCCTCTCTGCATTCTAGACACCTAAGATTACATCTGGGCTATTGATTTATTACTCCCCCCCTGCTTTTTTTCCCCCACAGGGACCAGTTTGTTCAGCCTGAACAAGATAGACTATTATTAAACTGAGCAAACTACTCCATGTGAACTTGGTAAAGAAATAATCATTTGCAACCACCTTTCTAACCACCCAGGTTCATAAAGAAATGTAGGTGTTGAAATATTAAGTCTGTTTATATATGGGTCCCACCATTCGTGTTTGTTCAGATTATATATAATTTATATACATGAAATGAGACCCAACAGGCATTCTGTTGTGTTGGACATTATAGGCATATTGCCTAAAGCACTGCAGTATTGCCACCCAATGTACAAACCCCAAATTATTACAAATCTTCGTTATAGAAATACCTACTGTAACGCCAACTGTATCTCTGGCAGGGAGGTTTTATGACACATTTTAGAGCCTCAGCGAAATTTATATGCTCTGCCTGGATTTTTTTTTCTTTTACTTTTTTTTTGGGGGGGGAGGGATAGGAAGCTATAAATTTTACAGTACATTGGATTTTTATATCTCCTAAAAATGTACTGTGCAGGATTCACATTTAATATCCCTCAGCTATAGTCATCTGTGTATTTAAGTCAGTAAGTAAAAAGGTACAGGCAGGGTTCCTAGTTAAAATGGTTATTTTTTTCCTTTCTCTCTCCTCCCCCCCAACTCCCCCTTCCCTCCCACAAGCACATATCTCACCCTTGCGTCTTCTTTTGGTTAAAATAACATTACAAAAGGTGATTCACTGATTCAGGGATCACCCCAAACTCCTCTGGCTTGCTTTCAGGAAACTCTGAGCACCTCTGAGCCAGATCAACAACTTCTGCAGGTGCCCTGAGAAAAGCCCAGAGCAAAGCATGGACCAAACCCCACAAACAGGCTTTCAGAGCTTTTCTCCCCCTTGGTCATGGGGACAGATCTGCTCAACTTTCAACTACACCTCCCATGGCCTATTCCTACCTCAAAGGATTTATTTTATTCTGCCTACTATTCACTGTGTACAAGTATCTATAGTTGTTTTAGTCCTGTTAGACTGGTTGTTTCAGTGGTGCATGTGGGCAGAAAATATCACACACAACCTGTAATTTAAGTATTTCCTTTTACTACCTTAGAGTACTGCTGATAATTTTTTTTTTTTTTGAAGACATTTCTTTGTTCTCCTGTGGAGCAAAACTGCCTATCATCAAAGAGCCCAATAATGCCAGCATCAAATGGGGAAGAATTAACTTTTGTCATTTGTTACTAGATGTCATGCTTTTATCACATAATTTTCTCATATTTAAGAATTAAATAGTACATATAGAAAAAACATTTTTCATTTGATTTTTTTTTATAATTATTCCATGATTCCTTCTGTGGGTTTCTATTTCTTTTCTGTCCATTCAGGTCTTGATCCTGCTAGATTCTTTTGTCTATTCCAATAAAACACCTCTGAATATGCTCAACAGCCATTGGAAGCTCAGATATCCATGAATTTTTTCTTGAAATATTGAATTTTCTTGAAATATTTTCTGTAAAGATGGCTGGTCAATGGAGTGTCTGAATAATACCTGTCACTGAGGCCTTGTAGAAAGTGAAAATCATGCCTTTTTAATTAGAATCTAGTTGAGCATCTAAATACTGGGATGAGAAAAGGAACTGTATAATCCAGAGTATGACTGACCGAGTCTGTTCAGTAGGGAAGAAATAAGTTACACAGAAATACATAAATCAGAGCTTCGCAGACCCACAGATTGCATTGCTATTGCTAACAGAGAGCACCATGGCTCTGCAAGGATACTGGAGAGTTACAGTAGTTTCTGGTTGGAGTAGGGAGAATAATTAATGGCCAATGGAAAAGGATGAAATGTTTTTTTCCTCGGAACCGAGCAAGCAAGGAGGGATGCGAAGGCAGCACAAAACAAGGAGTGGAGAGTCAAGCAAACTGAAATATGGCAGGCTGAAAAACCCAAAAGGGAACACTTTTTCCCGTAATGTGTAACTCAGCTGGGAAATTCTGTGCTTCTGTTCAACGGAGAACAAATCAAATTTTAGAGAGAGATAACCAAATTTATAGCAGTAGTCCATGCTACAGCAGGAAGAGCAACATCAAGGTCATTAGAAATGCACTGCATCCAGCCTTCAGTCGCTGGGTGTTGGGGGGTTGAGAGGGACAAGTAGCCAATAAGTACAGGTAGCAGAGCTGCACTTTGAAGCCTGGTTCTGGCCACATGAGACTAAGCTTGAATGGACTGTTGCCCTTATCTAGTATTGCGTTTTCTTTGATTTTATCATTAAATTCCATGGGTTTAAAAAGTTTGGGATAACCAGGGTGTTGGATGTCCAGTTTTTCTATGTCATGGTTCACTGTTGCACAAAGGAAACAGAAATCACAGTAATGCAAACAAACCAACAGAGGTTTAAGTCTTGCTGAATCAGATTGTCACTTTTGTGACAGTCACTGACTGTTTGGAATAAGCTCTTCAGAGCCTTTCTGGCCTGTGTTGTACATGTTGTTTCATTTGCATCTTAGTGTCACCAGAAAAAACCTGTGGCAGAAACCTGCTCTGGGTAAGTCAGATCTGGAGTTTTTTCTGGCTTCATGGTTTCTTCCTCTGCCATGGAAACTCCACCGTTTCCTCATTGCAGCTGACTTGAAATTGTGATTTATTTGTCTAAAGGCATTTCCTGGTTTCACTTGGTTTTGGAGCAGAAACCTATTTTCTTTCTTTTAGCTCCTGGTGTCTTCTACCCTGGAATACAGACACTGGCCCGCACAAGTATTGGCTTGCATAATGCTGCTTCAGATAAAGGTCATGAGGGCTATGTCCATGGGGTGTGTGACTGGAAAGCCTGTCGGCATGACTTTTTGGGATGCTTATTTCTTAAAAACATAAAATCTCTGTAGCTTGGGTTTTGTTTTGGTGTGTGTTTTTTTTTGTTTGTTTGTTTGTGGTTTTTTTGAGCGGTCTTCAATCCAATAATTGCAGAAATATTGCCCACAGAAAACATATTTGTTTTATTGCTGTTTTCAAAAACTCACAAAAGAGTAGGAGAAGACACAGTCAAAACATAATCTTTAGGAAAGGATGTTTGTTGCAGAGGCAGGCAGGGCTTGTGCGGCTCCAAGTGTGCTGGGTTTCAGCAGGTAGCAGGTAAAAGAGCAAACAAATAGGGAGCCATATTGTCAGTGATGCTGAAAAGTCCTCTGATGCCCTTTCCTAAGCATTTTCTCATCAACAACAACAAGATCAGATGTTTATCGGAGGCATGAATAGCACAAACACATGGCTCTTGGCTCTTCCCTTCAGTAAGTAGCAGTAGCAATTAATTAGCTCTTGGAACATGTTGCATCTATACAGAGAATTTTAAACCCTCGCTTTTTTTTTTTTAAGGTTTAGCAGTATTTCTGAACAGTTCAAAGGCACGTGTTTAACATGTGGAAGGCTGGCATTCTGACTTCAGCATCAGTTAAACAAAGAATGTCTTCCCACAAGTTCAGCTGCACTTTTGGTTTAACAGAGCACGTTCCACTTATTACAGTGAATAAAGAGCAGGGGATATTCAAACACTCTGCAAGGGTCTCCTGGGTGTAGCTATGGATAGTAGGTAGTATTTATGCTCCATTTTGTATGCTTGTCAACAGCTCTTTGTGTCAGATTTTTTTTTTTTTTTTTAGTGCAGGTTGTCCTCAGGAAAGAAATGAAAAGGAGTGAATGTTGTCTCAGCTGCCATAAAGTGTTATGTTCTAAGTATAAATCATCATCCTGAAGTTCATTAACCTTAATATAGTTTAGTCTTTATGTGTCATCAGTTGAGCCCAAGCCTTCCAGATGACTCATTTGCTATCTGCTGGATTTGTGGGGGCAAGCTAATTTTTGCATATCATGAACATTTTCCATAGGTCTCTCTCTCTCTCTCTTCTGTGCTCTGCTCATTGAACTGGGGTGGTATTTGTTGATCTGAGAAGGTGCTGTGAGACAGGCAGGGTTGGGACAGCCTAAAAGAAGAGGAGGAACTGACTCCAGGTGGAAAATCCATCATAGCATGATAGCAAGGGTGCCAGTGAAGTGGTGTAACAACTCTGATTCTCTTTTTTTTTTTCCTACTGCACCAGTATGTAAATCAGGAATCATCCTGTTGCGGCAAAGGGAAACATGTAGTTGAGAAACATCCCCAAAACTGAGAAAAACCCAGCCTAGGCTACCCACAAAGCAATGCAGATACCCAAAAGTGAGTATTGGTGAACACTGAGGAAGTGGGGGAGCCCCGAGGGATGGTGGCAGAGCTGAGCCGGTGTCCTCAGCAGGCACCTCAGCACAGCAACTGGTTTGCCAGTGTCCTGCACTGCCCAAGGGTCACATCATGGGTTGATTTCAAGGAGGGATGTAAAGCAGGATAATCTAGCCACTGACCTTGTGGATTTTTACAGGGAACTCATCCAGTGCCCAGGGGCTGGTGTGACACAGGTGGTGTTCGATGGAAGGTTTGACAAATGGGCTGTGGAGACTGGCACTGTGTGTGAAGCAGAGGCAGGGGTCGATGTAGTGTGCGTGAGATGAAAGATGAGGACAGGGCTAGGTCAGGAAGAACATTGTATCTTGGGCAGTTGTCTTTTCCACTGTCCAAATTCCACAGAATCAGTTTTTCCATCTTTTCCAGCAAATCTGAGGCATTTGCAATTCACACTTTTAAACACCGCTGTCTATTTCTGCTACTTTGAGGATTTAAAAAAATGCCTGAACATGCACACACAGAGATATAATAGAAGAAAATAAAAATCCCCCCGTAGCTTCAGGTCATCATTCTTTTGGCTGCATGAAGCTCACCTATTGACAGAAATCATCTACCTCCAGCTGATCTTACTTCTCGGCCAAGGCCTGAAAGTCTGTCACCTGCCGTCATGATCTGTCATACAAACATCACATGCAGTGTTAACCTAGTGGTTAGGAAGATCTGTTGCAAGTCTGTTGAATCATTTATTTATTTATTTATTTTTATAAACCACCCAATACAATGGGGGTGAATTGTCTTATAGGTTTAAGGGCAGAGGTTGGGTCTTAATTTATCTCAGTAATCTGCCCAGAGTGTGAGCAGGGATCCTGTGGACTGCACGAAAAGTGCTTGAGTCAGACTCTTTCCTGCTCTGGGCATGAGCTGATCTAAACACCTATATCTTCTGTGCAGGGGGATAGAGGGAGGAGGAAAAAAAAAAAAACAGTGTAATCTCTGGCTGAATTTCTGGTTGAATTTCACAAGGCTGTTACTTGGCTCATCCCTTACTTCCATACATTGCAGAATAGCCCTGCTGCATTCTCTCTGCATTGGACTCTCCAGATTTTTCCCTGAGAACATAGGCTTGGCCTTTTCCTTCAACCTCTGCTTCTTCTCTGTCTTATTCCTTTTTACTTCTTTTTCATTTTCCTCCTTTTTGCCTTCTCGAGGCTGTCACAAACTGTGCCTCTTGATGCCCTGTTGTGGCTGCTCCATTGCTTTTCTCTTCAGAGCTCTAAGTGGGCAGTGCCAATGAATTGTTTTCCAAAGCCTAAGAGCTGCAGCATCCTGGTTTTGCCTCTGAAAAATAATAATTTGTACAGATTTGCTGATTTGAAAAGGGTCTTTTAAATAAGAAAGAGGATGATTACCTGCTGAAAATCATCTTTATTTGCATGAACAAAAGTTATTTGTATATGTAAAATTTTTAAAGACATCTTGGCAGAATTGAGAGAAATTACATATAGGTTGTGAAATAATCTCCAATGTCCTTGTGATATGCTAGAGTCTCAAATCAAAAGATATCATTAGAATTGGAACTCAAAGATCTTTGCTTAATATAGTTTAAACTGATAAAATTTTAGTCATAAGTACAGCATGACACTTAAATGTAGTTTTTCATCCTTTAAACAAATTCTTGCTGTTGTTTTTTTGTTTTCTGAAAGCTCTTCCTTTTGCTGTCACAAAACAATTACAACTAGAGCACTAAAAATATTTTTAAAAGCATTGTAATGATGATAAGAAATAGCTGTCTTCAAGACCTGGAGAGAGTACATAAATACATAAATAGTGGAGTTTATAGTTTTGAAAACCCCAAATAGTTTGCCTAAACCGAAGCTCCTAATCTTTGCACCACATCAGCTGTTGTATGTAAGAATCAATCAATCAGCTGCATTGACACCTCTCCATCAACTAGTTTGTCCTCAATTCTTGACTAGGTGAAGGGTCCATGAGGACATGGGTCCTATCCTCAGCTGCATGACTGGGAACAAGACTGAGGCTGAAGTAATGTTTGAAAGGTTTTCTTTTATTTGTAGAACAAATGTTTTCATCTGACTGTGTAGCACAGTCAAACAGTGTGAAGGAAACATAACAATCTCCCTGTCTCTTTATCTGTGTTTTTATAAGGTCACCCATCACCACGGTATCTAAGTGTCTTTCTTCTTTCCTTTAAGAGTCCTGGTCAGGAGTTGAAAATAAGGTAAAGAGAGGAAGAAAACTATAAAAGAAAGAGGCATATGAAAAGTAAAAAATACGGAGCTGGAGGTGAACCTAAACACTCAGAGGTAATTTGCCTTGAGGAGCAAGAACCCTTGAGACCTATGCTTAGACTTTGGAAAAAAGAATCTGTGAACAATGGTAAAGGCTATGAACGTGCTGTCCCTCTGACAGGTATGTAAACCTTAAGATTAAAATAACAGCTTCAAAAATCCTTCTGTCAGAGTGAGTTTGCTTTAGCTAGTCAGGGTTTCAGGGGAAGTATCACAAAGACAATTTATATCAAGTGGATATAGAGACGAAAAATTCTGTTTGAAATTTCTGAACAGGTTAGTTCTTGAAGCATATTCTCTAAAACTTGGCAAAGTTATCGTGACATTAAGATAACATTGTATAAAATCAAGAAATTAAGGATTAGAATGAGTGGATTTTAAAAAATATTTTTCCTGTATACACTGAATCACCTTTAAGATAAATTTCGTACATGAGAAGGAAAATGAATCGGGAAGGGCACAAAATTTGAGTTTCCTTTTTTTGTCTTTGTGTCAATTATTGTTTTGATTTGAAAATATTTTAACCAACAGTTCTGGTAATCTCAGTACTCTCTTATTTCATAAAGTAATTGGAAAGGATTCCTTAAAAGCTTTTAAATTTTTGTCTTAGTTTAACAGTGTATTTCCACTCTACCACTTTCTTTGTTATGGTGGTTGGTTTTTTGTACTTGACTGACATTCATAGTGAAGCTGAGGAGAAGATGGTGGGTATTTCAATCACATGTGAATGCCTCAGAACATCAACTATTTGTATGCTAATCACATCCCTTCAACAAACACAAGCCACTAACCAAATTCCTTTTTGCATACTGTAAAGAAATAAGAGAATTCTTGACCACAGAAAGCAGGCATTGGTGTACATAAAAGGAATGAAATTATTCAGCATGTGCTTATTGATACGTCTTTAATCAGCAACTTCCTCCTCCCAGAGATCTTACTTGAGGTTTGCAGATGACCACATGTAATAATGTGGTTTCTTGTCGCTGGTAATAACTATGTGAGGCAGCAATATGTGGTGCAAAATATTATTACTCAGTAAGTGGCATTTAACCGAGCTAGTTACCCCAAAAGCTAATTGCTAGCTTGTATACATCACCACACCTTGCAGCAACACAGTAGACCTCAAGAAATGTTGAGCAAAAATTTCAGCTGCTGTCAGGCCACGTTCAGGTCGGGTATAAGGCCCACTGAAGTCAGAGGCTGGCTCACACTGTGAAGCAAAGTAGACTGAAAGGTCAAATTCTCAAAATCTTCTCATGAACTTTGGCATTTACTTTGACAAATCCCATGCCTCCATTCATAGCCATTGGTTCAACAAGCTACTTAGATGTGTGAGCAGGTTAGAAAGACATGAGGCGTTGCACTGCCCTCAACATGGTTACTCACATCCTTCACCAGCGTCCCCTAAACTGCCCCCTGGGTTGGCCCTTTCCCTCCAGCAGTATTTTGAGAAGGCTTGTCCACATTTTGAGGTGTTTATTAAAGGAAAACGGGTCATGATGATGGATTGTGTTTTTGCTGCCTGCTTGGAAAGTGTGACCCCAAATAATGACCCCAAATATTGGGATCTCTGTGTGGTTCTTTTCCTATTTTACTCCACCAAGTGTGTCATGTGTAAAGGCATTATAATTCAAGAAGAACAACTTCTCCATAATTACCACCCCTAGCTCTCAAATAGGAGCAGTAAAATGGTTTCTTTTAATTACTTTGTCTTTATTTCAGTTTGTATGCAATGAACTTCACCACAAGTCCAAACAAATCTTCACAATTGTTTCTCAGACCCATTATTTGTGCATATTCTCCATCAGAGAATCATAAAAATCAGAGACAGAAAAGTTCTTCTGTGTTAGATCATCTCATTGCTGCCCCTGCTGACACAGATCTTTCCTCCTGTACAATATATTCTCTAGTGCTTTGTCCAGACTAGCTTTAAGAAGATTAAATATGGTTCTTTCTTGTTGCCCTGTCAGAAGCTGTAGGAGAAGCTCAGAGGTAATTGGCACTGGCACCCTTTGAAGGTGTGTTGTGGACCTTACCACACTTGTCATTTGGATCCAAACACGGTGCTTTCCTCCAGCTGTCATGAGTATTGTGTGGCCATAATTCTTTCGGACCCAGCATACAGCCTGTGCTGAACACTTACAGCTAAGATGGAACAAAAGAAATGAAAATGTGGTTTTGGTTTCTTTTTGGCAGACAGTGTACATAGGGTTAATTCTTTTGAGCAGCCCAGAGGTGAAATAGTAAGGGGAGGGCCTCTAGAATATTTTGTTGATGAAAACTAGAGGTACTGAGATATGATGTGCTTGTCTGCACATGAAATTTTTACCTAGATAAAGAGGTATATTTTGCAGGGTTCAAGTAATAACTACATTTGAAATACCAACTGTCTGTTCTTGTGACATGGAAAGCAGATATAGCCAAACAGTGAGTGCTTTTGAAGAACACTACAGATATACACATTCAAGTAAAGTAGTAATAATGTTCCTTTTCCTCTCAAGGAATGCATCAAGTGTTCACTCAGTCCCTGCTCAAACTATGCTACTGCTTTGGGGTTAGGACATGCCTGCCACTCCATGGCATGACAAAATATACATTAGTCTTGATGGGAAGTCAGTAGTGAGCTGCTGGGCCTCTTGTATTCAGACTTTCTTCTTCTTAAACTGTTCTGTTTCTCCCAAAAGATGTTGACACACCACCCAGAAAAGAAAACAAAGGTTGTTAGCTGATCCCTTGGCTTAAGTGTTTTCTTTCTTCGCTCATTGTCACTAGAACCCCAACTTTTAATTCTACCAGCTGAAAACCCACAAAGCCATGAATCTCTAAGTGCAATTCTCCATTCAGATCACTGTCATTACTCATTTCTATAGCTTTACAAGGAGAGGAATACTGTCTCTTGGTGCAACCTCTTTACTCAACTCAGATTGAAGGTTCCTAACATAGGGACTACTCATAGCTGTCTCACTACTTGCTGTTACTGCCAGTGAATTCATATATCCCAAACTGAGCTCACATCATGTAGCCCAATGTTTCTTGGACGTGTAGCACCACATTAAAATGTCATTTTAAGCAATTAATATTTCATTCATTAATACTTATAAATAATTATTATAAACAAGGCTATAAATAGCAGCTCTTAAGAAAAAAATCTACTACATTTGTATTAAAATGCATTCAAAAGTTTAATTATAGGAGAAAAAAATTCAGCTGAACTGTTAAAAGAATATATTGCAGTGCCCTGCTTTGGCCAGTTCATGTCAGGCTGCCACATTCAACTGAAAAGGCAGATTTTGTTGTGTTCCATGATAAATCTGAGAAACCAAACTGGTGATTTATGGAATAGCTAAATACTCCATGTTCTTGTTTTTCTTGGGCAATAGTCTTGGGTCTCTGGGTCAAATTCTTCTCTTGAAATCCCCCATGTGACTCATGGCTGAGGATTTGAGAGATGTGCCTACTGGAAATCATGCTCTTGAAAGTGGGATTCATCCTCCTGACTTAAACCATGACTTAGATCTGGCTCTGGAGGGACCCCCATCTTGCTGATCCATAAATCAGAGGTCTGACTGCACTGAAATCATCTTCTGCTTGGTAGGGATCCGTCCTTGGGACACATTTCTTGAAGTGGTTTTGTTCTCCTTTTCTGTAAACTCTTTCTAGAAAGCCATGGAGACACAGCTTTTTAGGGCTGTTTCTCCCAAAACATTACACCCTTTAGGAGAAGGATATATATGACTAATTACCCCTTTGTAACAACAGGGCTGAAAAAAGGTAGTTTAAAAAAAAAAAAATCTAAAATTATTAAAATCATCGTCTTGACTCTGGTAGCTGTTTTATATCTTTACCTCAAACCGGAATGACCAAACATCTCTGATTAAGTAGTCTACAGAAGCATTTAAATCCAGCAATTTTAATAGTTCTTAACAACTCCCATTGATGGTATTATTTTTCATTGGGAAGAAAAATGGTTATTGCTCACATTGACCTCCAGTAAATCTTGTCACCCAGCCCATACCCTAGTCTTGAAATATAATTAAAGCACTCTGTTTTGATAATAGTGACTTACAAAAGTATAGGAACTACTATTTACATTTTCTCTTTTTATTGCTTTTAAGTTTCGTACAAAAAGAAAGGTAATGCAACTGCATTACCTTAAATGGCCAAGACTGATTTATTTCTGTCTAGAAATGTTGTAGTTTATGTTCATCAAATATTTTATTTTTCTTCCCTAGGATTACCTCAGTGTTTGACTGGCCTTTTTTTTTTTTTTTTTTTTACTGGGGTGATTTTAAATTCAATCCACACTGTAAGCACCTTCAAAGGACCAAAGCGGTTGTTTTTACCCACAAGAAAAAAACGTGACTAATCAAATAAATAAAAATGAAG